>NC_080540.1:282664856-283273189 GCF_028640845.1 Ahaetulla prasina | reverse complement strand
GGATCCAGATTGTTGGAGGCATATACAAATAATGCTTACAGTGGTGGCCAAAATTGTGGAAACCTTTTGGGAAAAGTATTTTTGAGGTTTGATGGCTCATAACACCACTTTATTTTTTGAGTTTCAAGATAATCATATTTCACTGCTGGAATAGCCCAGACCATAACCCAATTGAAAATCTATGGAGCTGACTAAAGAAACTTGTTAGTCAGAAGCGACCCAGCAATAAAACCCAGTTAATGGAAGCAATCATTCAATCTTGGTCTCACATTCTAACAACTGCAGAACTAAAAGACTTGGTTCACTCCATGGGAAGATGATGTAAGGCCGTAATTCATGTTAAAGGTCGCCCAACTAAGTATTAACTGACATGGTGATAAATTTTGCATAGCTCGTTTTTCCTATGGTAATAATTTTTGTATATCTCATTTTTTCTACTTGTTTCACTTTTCTTCTTTAATACTGTAACTGCTATTCTAATAGTAAATCCTTCATAAAAATTATTGCATTACATTCTTGATTAAATTATCTTTCCATTGATATATAATTTTATGGTACTATGCCCCAAAAAGTGGTGCTATTAGTTAGTTTTAGAAAATACACTTTTCCCAAAAGGTTTCCACAATTTTGGTCACTAGTGTACATTGTAAACCACTCAGAGTGCTATGGGGCAGTATATAAGCCTAACTGGTATTGTTATTCTTATAGAAGAGAGTGTTTTTTCCTCCTCCTTCTGCAGCTTACCAGTTTCCAATTTAATCATCGAAAGTAGTATTTCTCAACCTTGGCAACTTTAAGATGTGAGAACTGCAACTCCCAGATTTCCCAACAAGCTTTTTAATTGTTGTTATCATTAAACAGTAGGAATCTGGGGACGTAAGTTGTCCATTGAGCCATGTTTATGAACACATCTAAGATGCCTTCTTGGCAGCAGCATGGAAGTCATTGCAGTTCCCTTTTGTTGTTGTTTATTTTTTAATTCCCCAGTTAAAACACTCCCACCTAAGGGCCAACTGGCCCCAGCTGTGCTTACCTGGTCTGAGATCAACCTTGGTCAACTAGGTGCTGCTATCTGTTCTGGCACACCTCCTAGCAAAAATTGTAAAGTACCTTGTATCCCAGCTGTAGTCTTAAGAATTTAGCATAGGAAGAAAATAGGCCAGCCCAGTATTGGCTGGCTGCTCTTTGAAAGCATAAATTAGGGGTGTCAAACTCAAGGCCCGTGGGCCGGATTCGGCCCATGGGGTGCTTAGATCTGGCCTGTGGGCCCACCCTGGAAATGAGCATGCAAGAAGGGACAGGAAAGGAGAAAGGGAAAGAAAAAGAAAAAGAAGGGAAAATGGGAAGAGAGCAAGGAAGGAAAAATAAGGAAAGAGGAGAAGGATGAAGAAAGAATGAAGAAGGAAGGAAAAAGAAGAAATGAATGGAATGAAAGAAGGAAGGGAAGGGAAGGGGAGGGGAGGAAAGAAGGAAGGAAGGAAGGAAATAAATAAATAATGGAAGGAAGGAGGGAGGGAGGGAAGGAGGGATATTATAATGAGAGTGAGTCAGGATCTGAGGGAAGTCCTGCCTTAGCATTTGGCCACCACAGGTACCCCCGACGCAGTGACGTCGAGCTGGCCACACCTCCCCTGACCATGCCCAGCCTGGCCATGCCTACCCTGCTCCTGCCCCCCCTCCAGCACCACCCCGAGGTCAAACACAACCCTGATGTCCTCAATGAAGGGCCGCGGTATGGCTCAGGCTATAAGAAGCCTGTTATTAAACACAGCTGCCTGCAATTACTGCAGGTTCAAGCCCCACCAGGTCCAAGGTTGACTCAGCCTTCCATCCTTTATAAGGTAGGTAAAATGAGGACCCAGATTGTTGGGGGGGCAATAAGTTGACTTTGTAAATATACAAATAGAATGAGATTATTGCCTTACACACTGTAAGCCGCCCTGAGTCTTCGGAGAAGGGCGGGATATAAATGTAAACAAAAAAAAAATTGAGTTTGACACCCCTGGCATAAATAATAACTGCTGCAGTGCAAACAAAGGCAACATATACAGGTAATCCTCAACATACAACCATTCACTTAGTGACAATTCAAAGCTACGATGGCCCTGAAAACAGTGACTTATGACTGGTTCTCCCACTTACAACCATTCAAAGCATCCCTGCCGACGTGATCAAAATTCAAGCGCTTGGCAGTCAAGCATGTATTTACGATGGTTGCTGGATTCCAGAGTCATGTGATCGCCATTTGCAAATTTTTTTTTCCAGCCAGCTTCTGACAAGGAAAGTCAATGGGAGAAACTGGATTCACTTAATGACCATGTTACTCACGCAACTGCAGTGATTCATTTAACAACCACAAAAAAAAATTCATAAAATTAGACGTGAGTCACTTAACCTTGCTTAGGCATAGAATTTCTGGTCCCAATTATGGTCATAATTGTATAGACTTTTGTGTTACCAAAACAAGAAACAGTTCGAATTGGAGGGGAGCAACCAACCATGAGCGTGAGAGCCTTAAATGAAACTACTTTCTGAAGTTAGTTGTAAACTAAGAACATTCAGAATTGAGGCCTTTTTGCCACCATTTCCCTAGCTGTAGATCAAAAACTATTTCAGTTATTCTCTGTGGAATGGCCGAACTCATGCCCGGTGATGCTCATGAAAACTTACGTTACAGTTGGCTGGGTGTCTCTCATGAATCAATAAAGGTGCAGTTTGTATATGCAACAGTAGGGTACCAGTTTAAGAGATTTTATCCTTTCCCTAGCCCAGGGGTCTGCAAACTTGGCTCTTTTAAGACTTGTGGACTTCAACTCCCTTGCTTTGCTTTGCTTTGCTGGCTGAGGAACTCTGGGAGTTGAAGTCCACAAGTCTTAAAAGAGCCAAGTTTGCAGACCCTTGCCCTAGCCTAACACACACACACCCTCATGGAATTCTGGGAGTTGAAGTCCATGCATCTTAAAATTGCCAAGTTGAAAACACTCCTCTAAACATTAAAACAGCATTTTTTGTAATATGGGAGAGGAAGACAGCCTATCAGTAGAAGTGGTCTTCAGCTTACATCTGCAACTGAGCCTAAAATGTATGTTGTTAAGTGAGAAATTTATTAAGTGAGTTTTGCCCCATTTTACAACTTTTTTCACCACATTGGTTAAGCGAATCATGGCAGTTCTTAAATTAGTAACACAATTCTTTAGTGAATCTGGTTTCCACATTGACTTTGCTCGTCAAAAGGTCAGAAAAGCACATCACACGACCCCAGGACGGTCATAAGTGTGAAAAATGGACATAACTCGCTTTTTTCAGTGCCATTGTAACTTTGAACGGTCTTTGAATGAACTGTTGTAAGTCTAGGAGTACCTGTATACCCATAGACAGCTTCCTTGCTACTCGTTCTACTTCTGCTTGGCCAATATCATTTCCGACGTTAGTGCTTGGTAGCATCCTGGCTGGGGAATTCTGGGAGCTGAGGCCCTCACTTCTAAAGCTGCTGAGGTTGAGGAACACTGGTTTAAACTTATTTCAATTCATTTATAAAATCCTTAAGTTTCTTTTATGCAGTGAGCAAATCTTGGAGCGCTCGTTATCAAAGAGCCGAAAGTTAAATGTTTATCGCTTCTAAATTTCTCCCCCTTAGAGAGAATTTTATTCCGTTTGCATAATTAAAAATACCGTATTTCCAGAATATGCAAATTGGAATAGAATTATCCCTTAATGTTTTGCGCTCCTTGGAATCTAGTAGTGAAAATATTTGGACATTCAAATATACAAGATAATATACAGTTGCCTTAAAGAGAAAAATCTCTCAAAAAATGTTTAAACTGGGCAAAGTTCTGTTAACATGCGTGTAACAGAGAAAATGGAAGGAATAAACACAAGACTGGAAAAATCTGGACTTGAGGGGTTCTTTTGAAGGATATCTAGTTTCATCACCTGCTTGATGTCTCAAATCCATATGTGGAGCATTGTATTCCCAATTCCTTGTACACTCTCAGTAAATGTTCCTATTACTGCTATAGTAATAGATTCAACGAATGAACTGCCCTGACCATCAGATTTTACCTTCTACCCTCTGCCAGCAGAAAAGGTTCCTTGCTTCAGAAGTGTTAGATAAACTAAAAGGAGCTCATCACATCTTTTATAGTGTCTTTCTTGTCAATCTTTCTCATTCTGGTGCTTTTGATACGATTTGGACCATTAGCCTCTTTTGGTCACGAGGTTCTGTGGTCAGGAATGGTAAGCCACAATATCTGAGGGACATTATATTTGAAACAGCTTCCTGATACAATTTAAATACTGCTAGCATTGTGAGATATATATACCTGATGAATGAAAATTAAATTTGCTCTTTTTTTCTTTTTCTCCCTTCCCCCATCCCCACAACAGGAAGAATCTCGTGTCCTTCGAGTGAAAGTCGTAGCTGGAATAGACCTTGCCAAAAAGGACATCTTTGGAGCCAGGTGTGTATGTTATGCTGTTGACGTTGTTGGGTGATAATGGACAGTGGCTTTTAGTTTGTGTTGGCAATTGCGAGTTTTGTTTCTGTAAACCAATGATGGCTAACCTTTTCCAAACCAAGTGCCCAAAGCACATGTATTTACACACGGATGTTTGTGTGTGCCCAAACCTCCAAGATGCAATGCACGCGCGGCCCCCTGCATGCACCCTGCGCATGTGCCCTATCCACCCGCCACATATGCGCACAGCCCCCCACATGCGCCCTGCCCCCCATGCATGCATGGCAGAGACCCAAAGACCAGCTGGCTGGCGGGAGACACACGTATATGCACAGTGGAGCTGAACTGGGGCAACGGCTTGTGTGCCACTAGAGAGGGTGCTGCATGCCACCTCTGGCACGAATGCCATAGGTTCGCCATCACGACCCTAAACAATGCAAGCTAGATATTAATAAAGAATGCTGTGATTTATATCATTCTTGCTCTCCAATGCAGTTTCTTTGGAGTTCATGCGCCATACCATAGGAATGGTTCCCACTTTATGGCCTTTGCAGAGCATGTTAATGTTCAGCTGGTTTGGGAAACCTTTAGAGGCTGTTTAATTACGTTTCATAGAAGTGGATTGGTAAAACATGTGATGTTGTTATAGTAATGTCTTACCCGTACTTATGATATTGTAAGTTACAACTGCAATTGGAACTGTTGCTAACAGTTGTGGTTGTAAAGCCTGATGTCACATGGCCACATTGCTTAGCAATGACAGTTCAGGCAATCTCGGTTATTGTTGTATCTTAAGACATATGGTTCGTTAAGCAGGAAGTGGAGTGTCGTGTCCCACGCCTCCTACGGCCGGGTCTGGGAAGTCTGTATCAAGCGTGGCCACGAAGCCTCTGCAGTTTTGCCAAATTCCTGTCAGAGTTCTCAGGGCAGGCAGGAATCCAAGGTGTGACTTCAGCAACCAGATGAGACTTTGCTTGACTCAAGGAATGCCAAAAAGCAGATCCTTTATATAGGCCATGGGGTGTGGCTCCATGACTCAGCACTTATTCAGGCCTGCCCCTCCCTTCCTTTTGCTGACGTCGTCTCTCCATTCTCCGGAAGCGGGGATCCATCCACTGTGTCTTTTCATCCTCCTGCTCTGCTGCCGGCAATTCTAGCACGTGGCTGGCTTCGTGCTCACACGCTGTAGGAGGGAGGTTTGTTTGCTCATTCTGTCCAGGCATGGTGCCAGGGCTGGGGGCTGGAGGCATTCCAGGCCATTCTTCTTCACTATCAGTCTCTGGCTCAGATAGCAGGAGATGGGAGGGGCCCGGCTGAGGAGAGGAGGGCGGGCGAGGCACAATATGGAGGAAGTCCCAGTTAAGGAACGCAGGGGGTGTCTCGGGGATGGAGAAGGCTGCGTGTAAGTCAGGGAAAAGAGTGCTTGGTGCAGCATGAGCTCCTAAAGGTGGTGCATAAGGTCAGAAAGCCCAGGGTACGGAGGCTTGCCCTGACAATGACTTGCAATGACAATTGCCCTGACTTGCAATCTTCCCTACTGGCTTCCCCAATGACTTTCTCGTGAAGCTGGCAGGGACTGTTGCAAATGGACATCACACGATCACAGGGTGCTTGGCAACCAATTGTAAATGCAAATGGATCGCCAGCTGCCCAGTTTGGGGTCATATGACTGCAGGGGCACTGCAATGTCTATAACTTCAGGGACAGGTTATAAGTACCCTCATTCAGCATTGTCGTAACTTCAAATGATCACTGAACAAGTAGGCATAACTTTGAGGCCTACCTGTGTTGGATTTTGTTACTGATGCTCTTAACTACATCATTTACACCCTTTCGAGACTGAAACCACCTGAAGCACTTTTGTTATTGTTGAGATAATACCCTGTTTCCTCCAAAATAAGACATCCCCTGTTAATAAGCCCAATCGGGCTTTTGAGCTCATGGCAATAAGGCCAAGCGCTTATTTCAGGGTTCAAAAAATAAATAAAAAATAAGACAGGGTCCTATTTTTGGGGAAACACAGTGTGTGTGGGTGTGTGTGTGTGTATTTTGCAGGTTGAAAATGTAGTTGACAAACAGCCTTACGTAACCCACCTTAAGCAATTCTTCCTCATGTTTATTATGGGGTAATAATAGTGAACAAACTTTGGGAGTTGTTAGGGCACCTTGTATGCAAAGCAGTTTGAACTTTGAAAAAAAAATATTCTGTAAGTATTGTTGGAGAATGTCTGGCATGTTATCTGGTTCCAAGAGGTCTCTAGATGTGATCAGGGAATTTCCACCAGCATGGAGGAAATAAGAGCTATTTCTACTAAAACTCTCGTGCCTGTAACTTTTAACTGGGCAAAACAGTGCATCATGGAAGAGGAGTCAGAAAATTCGTTTGACTTTTGTCAACTGAACCAATCTAGTCACAGTAAATAAATAAAATAAGATGGGGAAGGTCAGGTAACCTGGCAGGAACTAGTCCTTGTGCCCTGGAGCAGTATTTCTCAACCTCAACAGCTACAAGAAGTGTGGACATCAACTCTCAGAATTCCCCAGCCAACATGCTGGCTGTGGAATTCAGGGAATTGAAGCCCATACTTCTCAAAGGTATGAAAAACAGGGCTTGGAGAGTTCAAATGCCAATTATTGCACAAGCAGTGATGAGCTCACAGACTTTACATTGGAAAATCCAGCTACCTTTCCTGGTACCCATTGAGCCTAATCTGGTTGCAAAAGGTAAATCCAGCTATATCAGGCAAACAACCTTAATTGAGCTGTTGCTTGTTAAGCCGTATCTAGACACAAGGTCATTCAGATAGGCTGGGCTACTCTTTAATAAGGCTTTCATGGCTGTAAGTGCTCCCTTTGACCCTTCTTAGTCTTTTGATAATCTGCCTCTGTGTTGCTGCTATTTATTTATTTATTTATTTATTTATTTATTTTATTAGATTTTTATACCGCCCTTCTCCCGAAGGACTCAGGGCGGTGTACAGCCAAAGATAAAAAACCCAATATATATACAATTAAAACAAAGAATTTAAAACAAAACATATTACAAAAGTGGCCGACATTAAAAAGTTGAAAATTTGAAATTTAAAACCCTAAAATAATAAAACCCCAATTATGCCTGTACAGTTGAATCTAAAATAGAATCCTGAGTTAATGGGGGGACCCACTTGGGGCCAAACCCTGTGCTTAATCTTAATCTGATTTGATGCTGAGGGCTTTGAGAGATTATCTCAGCCATCTTTGAGGGTCATGTTCTGTGTGACTGGAGCAGGGGTCTCCAACCTTGGCAACTTTAAGACTTGTGGACTTCAACTCCCAGAAGCTGGCTGCGGAATTATGGGAGTTGAAGTCCACAAGTCTTAAAGTTGCCAAGGTTGGAGACCCCTGGACTGGAGGACAATGTGTTTTATGTGCTGCCTAGAAAACAAGGCAGGTTACAAATCAGATGAATAAGTAAAGCACTTGGTTAAATGGGAAATACTGTAAATGCCAAACCAAGCATCACAGACAAGTGTTATGTCCATTCCAATAATCTATAACAGCGGTCACCAATTGGTGGTCCGTGGACCACTGGTGGTATGCAAGAAAATGTTGGTGGTCCGCAGAAAAATTATTTGCATTTTTTATATTGCACTAAATCAGAAGTCATCAAACTACAGTCCCTGGGACAGATTTGTGCAATGAATGTTTGTGTTGCGGCAGAGAGTCTCCCCCTTCGGGGTCTTTTTCTGCGGGTCGGAGGGGGGGGGGAAATTCTGACTTGGGGTCTGCTTCAGCCTCCTGGCGCGAGGCTTTGGGCGAACGCTGGAGGGAAACACTGCTGGTAGTGAAGAGCTGGAGGGCCTTGTTCCAGTAGGACTGCATCATGGTCTGGAACTGGTTGACCATCTTAGCCCATTGAGCCTCCAGGTGCCGGTACCTAGCCTTGCACTCCCGCACGTCTTCCCTCTGCTTGGAAAGCCTATGCTCATAGTCCTCAGTGAGGTGCTTCTGCTGAGCCTCCTCGTTCAGATCCAATTTGAACTGAGCCAGCTGTTTTGCCAACTCTTTCTCATGGTGGCTGCTTAGCTCCAACAACTGCTTCCTGTTGGGGCCCTAAGAAGCCCATGCGGGCAGGTGAGGAATGGCTGGGAGGGGAGGGGCGAGTAGAGGCTAGTGAGGCGCCCCTTGACATGAGTGACATCGAGTTGGCCACGCCCACCCAATCACATGGCCACCTAACCACGCCCACCCAGCCAGTCATTAGGCATATCATATTAGTGGTCTGCAGGATTTAAAATTATGAATTTAGTGGCCCCTGAGGTCCGAAAGGTTGGTGATCCCTGATCTATAACCTGGATACCTTAATACTTGTGAGCTTCAACTCCCAGAATTCCTGACTGGGGAATTCTGGGAGTTGAAGTCCATAGGTCGTAAACTTGCCAAGGTTGGATCCCCTTGATCTATAGCAAGAAAGCTTCTCACCTTAGTTTTAAGTTCCACATGTTGGTGTTCCAGGGCAATGTTTGCACAATCTACATACAAGACTGATTTTACGCTGCCTCTCTGAGTCATTAATGTGAGATGGGTGGCCATATAATTCAAGATAATTAATCAATCTTGGTTAACTTAATTACTGGATTAATTAATTCAATTGATAGGGTTGTTTGGGTTTTTTTGTAACCACATCCCTTTCTTTTTATCAAATTTTGCCAAAATTATCAAATTTTGCCGAAGGAACTCTCTGAAACTTGTGTTTGGAAAGAATCCTGTTCAGTTCTAGGCTGCTTCGAAACAGCCTGGCAATGTTCAGAGTTTTACTCGGTTTGCTCAGCACCAAACTAACCAGGCTGGCTAGATTTAGGCCGCTTGCTAAGCCGTTAGAAAACAAAACCAAACAAAAACCTTCAGTATCAACAAGTTAGAGGTAATAATTGAATGACGTGGCGGATGAAAGCGTTAGTAGCTATGCGCAAGGCCTCCTGAATTCAGAGGCTAAATGATGCACCCTGGTCTCTTCTGTCAAAACCGGTTTGCAAGGTGCGTAATCTTACAAAAATAGATTTGGAAGCTGTGAACGGATTTGTTTGTTTGTTTGTTTTATTCCATTTCTGTAGCCACCCATCTCAGCCCAGTGACTCTTCACATAGCTGATGAAAGCCAAATGACTCTGATGTGCCAGTTGCTTTCTTTCCTGGGCCAGGAGGTGCTATACATGTAGTTCTCGACTTAGAACAGTTCATTTTGTGACTGTTGAAAGTTTCAAGGGCACTGGAGGAAGTGACTTACGACCATTTTTCATACTTAATAACCATTGCAGCATCCCCATGGTTACGTGAGCAAAATTGAGACGTGTGGCAAATTGACTCATATTTATGACAGTTGCAGTGTCCCGGAGTCATGTGATCACCTGTTGCGAGCTTCTGACAAGCAAAGTCAATGGGGAAGCCAGATTCACTTAACAGCCGTGTTACTAACTTAAGAACTGCAGTGATTCACTTAGTAACTGTGGCAAGAGAGGTCATACAGTGGGGCAGAATTCACTTAATAAATGTTTCGCTTAGCAAAAAGCAATTTTGGACTCAATTGTGGTCGTAAGTCGAGGACAACCTGTACTCAGTCACTTCGTGTCGCTTCATGTGTGGACTCCTGCCACACTTTGCTTCAAATTGGATTGCCTTTCAAGACTTAGTTAAAACCAGTGGAACAGGTGGCTGCCTAAGTAGTTATGGGTCAGTGGTGGGTTTCAAATTTTTTTACTACTGGTTCTGTGGGTGTGGCTTTTTGGGCGTGGCATGGCTTGTTGGGCGTGGCTTATTGGGTGTGGCAGGGGAAGGATACTGTAAAATCTCTATTCCCTCCCCACTCCAGTGGAAGGTTACAGCAAAATCCCCATTTCCTCCAAATCAGCTGGGACTCAGGAGGCAGAGAATAGATGGCGGCGGGGCCAGTCAGAATTTTTACTACCGGTTCTCCGAACTACTCAAAATTTCTGCTAGCGGTTCTCCAGAACTGGTCAGAACCTGCTGAAACCTACCTCTGTTATGGGTGCATCTAGATTCATCCATTAATTCCTCTACTCCAGGAGTTGCACTGCCTACCAGTCCTTTTTTTTCCAAATATTCCCAAAATTTCTCTCTCTCTCCCCTCCCCTCCCCTCTCTCCCCTCCCCTCTCATTTCTTGTCCTCTTCTCCCCTCCTCTCCACTCTTCTGTCTTGTGTATACACATCCATCAATATGGTTCACGCCTTCAGTGAATCTCCCCATCTATTGAGATAAAGGAGTGTCTGTTGCCAAGGGAATGTCATCTGCAGGGACACCTCCACACCCCACCCCACCCCGCCGCAAAGTCAGTTGTTCTCAATGTTGTCCTCTTCTGGAACAGTTCCCCCCTCCCTCCCAGGTTTTTGTAGAAACCTGTCTAATTAATAAAACTTTGGGAGGGCGTTCATTTTGGCCCGCCACTTGGATTAGAATCTTTATTGCTAATATTATAGAAACCTTAATCATACCATTAATATTGTGCAGAAGAAGCAAAGAACGATCTCTTGATGTTTTCAGAGGTGACTTACTGAACTGAAAACCCAGAATCTTTTTTGATTCAGAGAGTTCACTGAAGCAGCACAGAAACCCAACTTATGGGCATTATTGTTCTCCACAAGTCAGGCACGAGTGGGACTGACGTTTTCCAGAGGTTCAGTCAACAGGATTCATTGATAATGCGCCATTCACTTCATCGTTGATTCTTAGCGGCCACAGAGGTAGACATTCCCTGTGGTGATCTGTCCTAAACTGGGTCCTTTGGTTCTTTCACCAGTGCATTCATTGGCACTGAAACTGAATCCCTCCACGTTTCTGCTTGCCATTCTATTTTATTTTTTATTTATTTATTTATTTTGTCACAACAATATATGTAAGTATCATACAAGAAGATTATATAGTATATAAACATATATATGAGGAAATATTAGGAGGTATAAGCATATATATATATATATATATATAGGAAGAAGAAAAGAAAAACAATAGGACAGGAACGGTAGGCACATTTGTGCTCGTATGCACGCCCCTTATGGTCCTCTTAGGAATGGGGTGAGGTTAATAGTAGAAAGTTTTTGGTTAAAGCTTTTAGGATTATGGGAAGAGACCACAGAGTCAGGTAAAGTATTCCAAGCACTGATGATTCTGTTACAGAAGTCATATTTTCTACAATCTAGATTAAAGCAGTTGACATTAAGTTTAAATCTATTGGTTGCTCTAGTATTATTGCAATTGAAGCTGAAGTAGTCTTTAACAGGAAGGACATTACAATAGATGATTCTATGAGTTAAACTTAGGTCTTGTCGAAGGCGATGGAGTTCCAAGTTTTCTAAGCCTAGGATTTCAAGTCTAGAATAGAATAGAATAGAATAGAATTTTTTATTGGCCAAGTGTGATTGGACACACAAGGAATTTGTCTTGGTGCATATGCTCTCAGTGTACATAAAGAAAATAGTGGGATAAATGGGATAAGGTATTTTGTTGTTTTCAGAGGAATGGAGAACTCTTCTTGTAAAATATTTCTGGACACGTTCAATTGTATTGATGTCAGAGATATGGTGAGGGTTCCAAATAGGCGAGCTGTATTCTAGAATTGGTCTAGCAAATGTTTTATATGCTCTGGTTAGTAGTGTAGTGTTTTTGGAAAAGAATTCTCTTCTCTTTCCTGCTTCCGTCCTCTTTTATTTTTTTATTTTCTTTATTTATTTTTGTCAATCATATATAAGATAACAGGTAAAAGTATAAACATAATTTGGATAAGTAAAAAAAGAATATTAGGACAGGGACGATAGGCACGCAGGTGCACTTATGCACACCCCTTACAGACCTCTTAGGAATGGGGTGACAGTAGACAGACTAAGGTTAAAGTTTTGGGGGTTTGGGGAAGAAACTACAGAGTCAGGTAGTGCATTCCAGGCATTGACCACTCTGTTGCTGAAGTCATATTTTCTGCAATCGAGTTTGGAGCGGTTTACCTTGAGTTTGTATCTATTATTTACTTGTGTATTGTTGTGGTTGAAGCTGAAGTAGTTATTGACAGATAGGACGTTGTAGCAGATGATTTTATGAGCTATTCTTAGTACATAAAATATATACATACACCTTTCCCAGCATTAAAGCCTTTTCAAAGAGAGCTGGGTCTTTGCATAATGTATCCAAAGTAGGATTATTTGTGCCTTGAGCGAGAACTCTGGGTTGATTTGTTTTGTGATACATTGGCTTATTTATTTTATTTATTTATTTTGGCCATACGACAGTATTCATGGGCGTCTCCTCCAACATCAATGCTTTTCTTATCCTGTTTCTTTAATGTCCAATTTGTACCTTCAATCAGAGTGACACAGGGAATAATACCACGGTTTACATGATTCTGATCTTTGTGCGTATAGACACATCACAGCATTTGGGTAATTTTCCAGTTTAACATTTTTTATTGGTTAGAAGATAAAATAAGATACAAAGTAGGGAAGTCAATGGGAAAATGGTGGGGAGGAAAAGGGGGATTTTGTGGGGGGGGGTTTAACATTTTCTATCGGGTTATAAGATAAAATAAGATACAAAATACAAAAGTAAATAGGAAAACGGTGGGGGACTATAACATTTGGATAATCTTTCAATGCCGTCATGGCTAGTCTATGAAGTCCTAGCATTTCTTGATTTTTCCCATTCAGTTGTGATTCAGTGGTATAAAGAGTTTTACGTCCTAAACTACAGGTACTCCTTGACTTACAACAGTTCATTTAGTGACCGTTTAAACTTACAACGGCGCTGAAAAAAAGTAATTTATAGCCGTTTTTCACACTTACGACCATTGCAGCATCGCCATGAGTCACGTGATCAAAATTCAGCTACTTGGCGACTGAGTTCATATTTATGACGTTTGCAATGTCCTGGGATCATGTGATCACCTTTTGTAACTCTCTGCTTTTCAGAGAGTCAATGAAAAGCAGTCAGTGAGAAATTCTGATTCACTTAACAACTGTGTTACTAATCTAACAACTGCAGTGATTCATTTAACAATTGTGGCAAGAAAGGTCATACATTGCGGTAAAATTCACTTAACAAATGTCTCACTTAGCAACTGAAATTATGGGCTCATTTCTGTTCTCAGGTTAAGGATTACCTGTATAAAAAACAGAAGAATGTATCCTTACCATATTATAAGGAAACATTTACAGTATGTCATAACAAAGGCATTTATTTGACTCGCTCCAGATTAATGCCAGTCTTGAAGATTAGAGATTATTTTTCAATTATATCATTTTTACTTGCCAACTGCTACTCTCTGTCACAAGGCATTTTGTAGCACCTTTCTGTGGTAAGATAGACAGACAGAAGAAGCTATAGATTTAAGACAGGAAGTTATAAAGACATAAAAGCAGGATACTGTGTCATCAGCAACACTTGTAAGATTCCATGCTTTGAGGCAGAACAGTTACTCAATAAATGCCTTTCTGGGAGCATTTTTGTGGTGGGTTTAGCTTTTGCTTTCTTGCTGTGGTTTTTAATGTTCTCCAGAACTCATTACGGCAAGATTGGAATGCAAAAGTCTGACGTTAGTTTTTATGTTCCCACTTCAGACACATCATAAAAGGTGCAACGTTTTAGAAAGAACCTGCAAAACTCTTTTGGTGACATATTACGCCTTTTGAAAAACGGTGAAGAATACATAGAAATTCACCACTTCAGATGTAGCCGTCAGAATGTAATTGTCTCCTTGGTTTCAGGAGTGTACATTCTCGAAATGGCATTCTTTCGTTTTATAACTTCTTTAACTTTTGAAATATTCCAAGGATTTAAAGATGGTTTGGAGGCATCTTGGACAGAAAATGGAGCCAGAGTTGCAAAAACTATTTCTTCCTTGCCCATTAAATTGGACTCAGATTCTGAGCGTACATTGGTTTGGGATGTTCTATCGAGACAGGAATGATGCGATGAACCAAATTTTTGAGTTCCTGCTGGTAGGAAAAATCTGACTTGGTTATTTTGTGATCCCATTGGTTGAAATCTAGGCTTGTTCTGCTTAATCAGCTGGTTCAAATAAATTAGCCTTTAAAATAAGAAAATGAATAAAATAAAAAAATAAAAGAAGTTTAATTTCATAATGCCATAGGACAGTTTTTAAAAAATTAAAAACGTTGTTTTAAACAAAACTGTAGAAAGCAGATACCAACTTCACCATAGCATTCCGCATCTGAATGCATTCAGGAAACTTCTTTACCGTATATACAAAAATTGAATGAATGAGAATAGTATCTTAAAATTAAATGAACATGCTTCTGGCATTGAAAATATTGTATCGACTGTGTACAAATGTGTGGGGTTTTAATCCTTTAATTGACTGTATCATATAATTGATATAATATTCTTTTATAGATTATATCACTTGCTCTATTACAGGGTAATAATTGGTGCTGTGGATAAGATGGTAGATTAGTCCAGCAAAGCTGGCTGAGGAACTCTGGGAGTTGAAATCCACAAGTCTTAAAGTTGCCAAGGTTGGAGACCCCTGGATTAGAAAACAGATGACTTCTTGTGGTTCCTTAGGCGTGAAAGTTGGCTGAGAGATTTTGAGTCAATCGCTCTCTATCATCCCAACCCACCTCATAGGATTGTTGTAAGGAAAATAAGAGGAGGAAGCATCAGGTACCCTGCCTTCAGTTATACACAATTTATTTTATTTATTTATTTTTCACATTTTTATACCGCCCTATCTCCCTAGGGACTCAGGGCGGTTTACAGCCAAATAAAAATACATATAAATACAAAATAAAACATCAATTAAAAAACTTATTACATAAGGCCGAATATTTAAAACTAACAATACAAATAATAAAACCCCATTAAAACCAAATTCAAAATTTAAAATTCTAGTCCAGTCCTGCGCAGATAAATAGGTGTGTCTTAAGCTCGCGGCGAAAGGTTCAAAGGTCAGGAAGTTGGCGGAGTCCTGGGGGAAGTTCGTTCCAGAGGGTGGGAGCCCCCACAGAGAAGGCCCTTCCCCTGGGTGTCGCCAGTCGGCACTGCCTGGCCGACGGCACTCTGAGGAGTCCCTCGCTGTGAGAGCGCACGGGTCGGTGAGAGGCATTCGGTGGCAGCAGGCGGTCCTGTAAGTAACCCGGCCCTATGCCATGGAGACAGAATAAAGACAGAATTAGGCTGAACATCTTTAAGGATCTAAGACAGGGGTATCAAACTCAATTTCACTGAGGGCCATATCAGGGTTGTGTTTGCCCTTGGAATGCTGGGTGGGCGTGGCCAGGATGGGCGTGGCCAGATCGATGTCACTCATGTCGGGGGCACCTGTGGTGGCCCGAGCACTGTGCTAGTGAAAACAGGCTCCCAAGGTCTGTTTTCAACTGCCACAGCCTCCTGAAACCCTCTGTCAGGGAAAACGGAGCTCGGGAGCTCCATTTTTGCTGGCAAAAGCACCATGGGCTGGTCCTTTGCTGTTTCTAGGGCAGCCCATGGGCCGCGACTAAGTACCCCGTGGGCAGGATCCGCCCATAGGCCCTGAGTTTAACACCCCTGCTCTAAGCCATTTGACACTGCACACATCTTTGATTATAAAAAAAAATCAGTGATTTTTGTAGTTGGTGTGTCCATTTGTCATTTATACTTATTTAGAGAAGCAAAGTCACCTTAGATCAACGTCCTCCAATCTTGTTCCCTCCTGGATGGTAACACCTGTATTTCTGCAAAAATAAATAAATAAAAATAAAAGAAGTTTAATTTCATAATGCCATAGGACAGTTTTTAAAAAATTAAAAACGTTGTTTTAAACAAAACTGTAGAAAGCAGATACCAACTTCACCATAGCATTCCGCATCTGAATGCATTCAGGAAACTTCTTTACCGTATATACAAAAATTGAATGAATGAGAATAGTATCTTAAAATTAAATGAACATGCTTCTGGCATTGAAAATATTGTATCGACTGTGTACAAATGTGTGGGGTTTTAATCCTTTAATTGACTGTATCATATAATTGATATAATATTCTTTTATAGATTATATCACTTGCTCTATTACAGGGTAATAATTGGTGCTGTGGATAAGATGGTAGATTAGTCCAGCAAAGCTGGCTGAGGAACTCTGGGAGTTGAAATCCACAAGTCTTAAAGTTGCCAAGGTTGGAGACCCCTGGATTAGAAAACAGATGACTTCTTGTGGTTCCTTAGGCGTGAAAGTTGGCTGAGAGATTTTGAGTCAATCGCTCTCTATCATCCCAACCCACCTCATAGGATTGTTGTAAGGAAAATAAGAGGAGGAAGCATCAGGTACCCTGCCTTCAGTTATACACAATTTATTTTATTTATTTATTTTTCACATTTTTATACCGCCCTATCTCCCTAGGGACTCAGGGCGGTTTACAGCCAAATAAAAATACATATAAATACAAAATAAAACATCAATTAAAAAACTTATTACATAAGGCCGAATATTTAAAACTAACAATACAAATAATAAAACCCCATTAAAACCAAATTCAAAATTTAAAATTCTAGTCCAGTCCTGCGCAGATAAATAGGTGTGTCTTAAGCTCGCGGCGAAAGGTTCAAAGGTCAGGAAGTTGGCGGAGTCCTGGGGGAAGTTCGTTCCAGAGGGTGGGAGCCCCCACAGAGAAGGCCCTTCCCCTGGGTGTCGCCAGTCGGCACTGCCTGGCCGACGGCACTCTGAGGAGTCCCTCGCTGTGAGAGCGCACGGGTCGGTGAGAGGCATTCGGTGGCAGCAGGCGGTCCTGTAAGTAACCCGGCCCTATGCCATGGAGACAGAATAAAGACAGAATTAGGCTGAACATCTTTAAGGATCTAAGACAGGGGTATCAAACTCAATTTCACTGAGGGCCATATCAGGGTTGTGTTTGCCCTTGGAATGCTGGGTGGGCGTGGCCAGGATGGGCGTGGCCAGATCGATGTCACTCATGTCGGGGGCACCTGTGGTGGCCCGAGCACTGTGCTAGTGAAAACAGGCTCCCAAGGTCTGTTTTCAACTGCCACAGCCTCCTGAAACCCTCTGTCAGGGAAAACGGAGCTCGGGAGCTCCATTTTTGCTGGCAAAAGCACCATGGGCTGGTCCTTTGCTGTTTCTAGGGCAGCCCATGGGCCGCGACTAAGTACCCCGTGGGCAGGATCCGGCCCATAGGCCCTGAGTTTAACACCCCTGCTCTAAGCCATTTGACACTGCACACATCTTTGATTATAAAAAAAAATCAGTGATTTTTGTAGTTGGTGTGTCCATTTGTCATTTATACTTATTTAGAGAAGCAAAGTCACCTTAGATCAACGTCCTCCAATCTTGTTCCCTCCTGGATGGTAACACCTGTATTTCTGCAAAAAATAAATAAAAAAAATACAAGTTTGTTTTTTTTTTAAAAAAAGGAGCCATTGGACTCACATTTTCAATAGTAATTTTATTGAAAATGGAACAACAGCTTTAAGTTACAAGAAAACAGATTCTGGTTAAATAGGAGAAAAACTTCCCGGTAGTAAACACTTCTTCAGTAGAACTAGTTACCAAGAAAAAATACAGCTTCCCTTTACTGGAAGTACTGAAGCAGAGGCTGGGAAACCATCTGTTGTGGGTACATTAATTTAAATTCTTACGTTGAGCAGAGAGTTGGAATTAGTAGACTAATTTGCCTCTTTCAGCTCGGTGATTCTATAATATCCAAACAGCATATGTTTTGAAACCAATTTATTTCAGTTTAAGGCTTGTTGATATGAGATGTTAATCATTTTAATTCTATCAGCTGAAACCAGTGTCCTGTTTAACAAATACAGCATTTACTCAACTGTACATGAATAGCCATTATTTTAAGTAGGGTTGCCCTAGGCGATGATGGTAAATAATTATAGGTGGTCTTTGACTTACGACTGTTGATTTTGTAATCCAAAGTTACACCACCACTGAAAAAAAAGTGACTTACAACCAGTTCTTGCCTTTACAACTGTCATACGGAAAATCACAATGGCAATTTTATGACTCCAGGATACTGCAACCATTGTAAATGCACAATGGTTGTATGGCAGTCACATAATTGTGATTTGGGCACCTTACAACCATTGTGCATTTACGATGCTTACAGTATCCTGGAGTCACAAAATGGCCATTTGTGACCTTCTCTGCCAGCTTTTGACAAGCAAAGTCAGTAGAGAAGGTCAAACATTGTGGTCACCTGATGTCTTCTTTAACTATCATTCCAGTTAAAAAATGTTCTGGCCCTGTTGTGGTCAAGGAGAACCTGTAACTTATATTTCCAGCCATACTTGTTTGCCTTGCAAATGCCAGCTCTTTCATAAGAGAGGCCGTGATGGAGTAGATAAAGCTCATCAAATCCAATTTCATGTTTCTCCGGTGATAGCAGTAAATCCTCCTTTTGCTGTTGCACACAATTATCAATCATGTGAGAGCTGCAAAGCCATAAAAAGAAGAGTAGGTCTAAGCAAACAAGAGATAGAACCAACTCCTTTGCTGCTTATCTTGTAAGCAACTCAGTCCAGGGGTGGAGAAATCAGGGAAGAAGCATTTCAGATCATTGGAAAGTCACATTCAACTGAACGAGCTCACTATAAAATGAGGGTTAGACATTCCTCTTGCAATTTCCAACATTCTCTATCCACCCTAAGACTGGCACTAAGGAGAGCTTCCTTGAAATCTAGGTAGTTCTTGCTTTTCTGATCTTGTCCACCTGCAGAAAGGTTTAAATGTGACATAGTTCCTATGATTGTGAAAGCTCCATAAAAGAGCATATCTCAAGCACGTGCTTTGGCCACAGTTCATTTCTAAATATCTGCAAGAAACTCCTGTCTTAACTCTGCTAACCAAAGTCAACAAAAGGGGGCTGATTGAGCCAGTAATCTGATTCTAAAATAGGTCTCATATCTTTTCAAGCAAAGTCTGTAGCTATTGCCAATTACTGTGGCAGTAAATTCTGAATCCTGCACATTCTCTGAAACAGAGGTCTCCAACCTTGGCAACTTTCAGCTTCGCGGACTTCAACTCCCAGAATCCCCCAGCCAGCTTTGCTGGCTGGGGAATTCTGGGAGTTGAAGTCCGCCAGGCTGAAAGTTGCCAAAGTTGGAGACCTCTGCTCTAAAAAAAGTACTTTTCCCCCCTCATCCAATTTGCTCACCCAGCCATTTTTGTGCTGAATTAATTTTCCTTAGGAGTTGGGTCATGGAGCCAAGAGAAAGAAGTCGGCAACACCATTCTTTTTGCTCTTTTCTGCAAGTACAGAAAGCATTTAGCTTTCCTTCCTCCTGATCCCATGCACATATAACAGAAATTAAGTCATATTTCGCTTCCATCTTACACTGAATTGCAACCTTATAGTAATTTCCTTGGAATATTTTGGGACTCCCATGTGAGCCCAAGACATTTCTCATAAGAAAGATAATCTCCAAGTGAGTTGTGGTGAGAAAAAGGATTTTGAATTTTAGGCAAAAATCCAGTAACTAACTTAAGTTACCATTCTATTCTAGATCACATTTGCTCAATTTTTCCTTGAGGAAAATTGATATTATTTCCCATTGGAGGAAATGTTGGTTGTTGCCTCCAGAAAACTCATCAGTGTAAACCAGGAGGCCATAATTATTTTCACTTTGTCTTTGTGCTGGAAAGAAGAACAGCAGGCTGTGCACAACATAATCTTGACATAGTGTTGAATTTATGTTTAATATTGTAATTCTTCTTGTATAAGCAGTTTATGTTAGATTTATTTTTTCTACAAAAGAATTTAGAGGAAATAGTTGGAGGGATTGAGAGTTTGCACCCAAGGCTTGGGAAGAGCAATAGATCTTCTAATTCAAAAATCTAATTTGGGGATAACAAAACAACAGAGTTGGAAGGGACCTTGTAGGTCTTCTGTTCCAACTCCATGCTGAGGCAGGAAATCTATACTATATTTCAGACAAATGGTTGTCCAATCTCTTCTTAAACATCTCCAGTATTGGAGCATTCCGAATTTCTGGAGGCAAGTTGTTCCACTGATTAATTGTTCTAACCGTCAGAAAATATTTACAGACTCCTTACATCCTGGACATAAACTGTTTCAACTCCTACCTCAAAACGACGCTATAGAGCTCTGCACACCAGAACAACTAGACACAAGAACAGCTTTTTCCCCGAACGCCATCACTCTGCTAAACAAATAATTCCCTCAACACTACTCTGCACTACTATTAAACTTCTCATCGTTCTCATCACCCATCTCCTCCCATTTATGACTGTAACTTTGTTGCTTGTATCCTTACGATTTATACTGATATTGATTGTTTCCTGATTGCTTATTTGTAGCCTACGACTATCATTAAGTGTTGTACCATTAAGTGTTAAATTTGTACCCTATGACTTTCATTAAGTGTTGTAAGTGATGTACCTTGATGAAGGTATCTTTTCTTTTATGTATACAGAGAGCATATGCACCAAGACAAATTCCTTGTGTGTCCAATCACACTTGGCCAATAAAATTCTATTCTATTCTAACATTTCTCCTTAGTTCTAGGTTGGTTCTCTCCTTGATTAGTTTCCATCCATTGCTTCTTATCCTGCCCTTAGGTGCTTTGGGGAATAGGTTGACTCTTCTTTTTGGCAGCCCTTTAGATATAAGAACCATCATGTCACCCTTAGTCCTCCTTTTCATTAGACTAGACATATCCAATTCTTGCAACCTTTCTTCATATGTTTTAGCCTCCATCCGCTTGATTACTTCCTTCTCACTTTCCCTAGTAGTTTTTTGGATGGGAGTACACAAGAAGTATTGTGATGAAAGTACTCTTGTTGGATCTCTTTTGGAAGCTAAGCAAGTCATTTTAACACTATGAAAATCCATGTCCTTTCTTCCTTGCTCTCCACATGATGTCCTTGGTGCAGTTTATGTTTTATAAACAGTCGCTTCAGGGGAGTGATGTTATGAGCCCAATTTAGGTAGTGTGCAGGATAAGGCTATTGAGAGGGAGAACAGAGTGGCTGTTAACTGTGTTTTATAGGGTTGTTAAAACAATTGGAGTCAGGAGGATTTTTGTAACAAGGAGGAATGTATCTGCACCAGGGTGTGGATAGTCTACGAAGACTGAAGTATGTGAATGGACTTTGGGGATCAGCTTAAATGGTTCCATTGATGTAAGTTTGACACACAGAAAGCCAATCACTTTAATTCAATGGTAAGCAACCTGAACTATTTCAGATGTTCAGATGAACTTGCCTAAATCTGATCTATCATGCCAGTGGTAAGCGATTGTGAGAACTGTAAACCAAAACAACTGAAATGCACTACTTTGCCTCCTTTGGTTAATGTATAACATTACATCACTTTTCCAGGTTGGTTTTTCAGTTCTCTTGTTAGAGCCCTGAGCAACGTAAATATTTTCATCTAATACAGAAATATTTAGTGGATTGCTTTGATTGTGGAAACGTTAAATCAATTTCCAAGTAACTCTTTCTTAGCTTAGAATTAGGTCTGCAGTGGCCCAAAAAGTTCATTTTAGCACATGGTCATTGTCATATGGCATTGGGTTGAGTGGGATTCATTGGATATATATATATATATATATATATATATATATTTTACATTTATATCCCGCCCTTCTCCGAAGACTCAGGGCGGCTTACAGTGTATAAGGCAATAGTCTCATTCTATTTGTATATTTTTTTTACAAAGTCAATTTATTGCCCCCCCAACGATCTGGGTCCTCATTTTACCTACCTTATAAAGGATGGAAGGCTGAGTCAACCTTGGGCCGGGCTTGAACCTGCAGTAATTGCAGGCTGCTGTGTTCTAATAACAGGCTTCTTATGAAATACATCCCCATTTCAGACTCTGAAATAGTCTCCAACAGTTACATAGAACAGCTTAGGATTTATGGGTACAAATTCCTTTGCCTAGGCCAGGGGTGTCAAACTCACATCCTCATGGTGGCATCATGTGATGTATTGGGACTTTTTTTCCAGGCATGGGCGTGGCCAGCATGTGACACATCTGGCCCATGGGCCAGGAGTTTGACAGCCCTGGCGTAGGCTTTCATCTCAGAGGCTCTTTGGTTGAGAAAGGTGGGGGATGATACTTAGAATTTCAAGGCAACTTTATATGCTAGCTTTGTCTTAAAGAAATAAGTGCTTTGTTCCTATGGTAAGATTTCCTTAATCCATTGAAATGACAGGTACAGTTAGACCAGAGGTCAGCAACCTGTGGCTCTGGAGCAATATGCGGCTCTTTCATCCCTCTGCTACAACTCCCTGTTGCTCAAAATATGTGTCACAACCATCAGTGTGTGACACCCAACAGCAAGCGATTTATTGAACTTTTTGACCCTGGTAGGCCAACAATGGATAAATCCAAGAAAAGAAAAGTTTCAGAAAAAAACAGAGTTTAATTCAACTACATATGCTAGTTTTGTGGCTGCTCAGGAAATAGTCAGGCATGGGAATCGTTTTGTGACTCCCGGTGTTTTCTTTTCTGTGGGAAACGGGTCCAAATGGCTCTTTGAGGGTTTTAAGATTGCCGGCCCCTGAGTTAGACAGAAATAGGGGGGACCACATTTGATAGAAGAAGAATTGCTTTGGACTTGGTTCAGCCATAGTAGATATTATAAGTGCAGATGTCAACATCTGAAAGTTTAAAGGAAATATGGTTGCCATACTTTTTATATATTATCAAACAGTGTGTCAAGCTGAGTGATTTTTCTCATTGGTCTTCAGCACATTATATTTGGGACTGAGCTGTCTGATTGGATAGGGATGATGTTTGTACCGTTTCCAATTCCAAACTCATGTTCTCACATCTCCCCTCTGTTTATGCATCCTGATCTCGGGCTAATTTCCTGATAACCAGGAGGGAAGTTACTTTCTTCTTTATCATGGATACAGATTTTGACTTTTTAAAGATTGCTTTAGCATTGGCCAGATCTCTAATTGACTCTATGTGACATGAAAGCAGAACATGTTGCATACTTGTTTGGTTGCTGGTGATTCAGGGCATACTCAGACATAGTTACATTAGGTAGTATTTTTACTAGCTCAGTGGAAAGATCCAGACCAGTCTCTTAAAGCAAAAACATAAAGTCAAATAGTTTATTGTCTTAAAGGCATATCTTGCTCCTGCCACTAACACACCTCTTTCCTGTGTTCCCATGTCACATTAAAGACATTTGATGTGACATGGTACGTAATATAATCTCCTTCAGGCAAATATAAACCAGTTGGATTAACTTCTTGATTAATTGTATCATCCTTCTCTACACTGAAACTTTTTTAAATAGACTATTGTGTGTGAACGGGCGTCTGCTTATGGTATATGTATGATGCAATTAATATAATTTGCATAAATTCAATGATGTAAAATTTTCAAATAGCTAAATATAAGCTTACGCAAATTGTCTAGAGCAGGGGTCTGCAAACTTGGCTCTTTTAAGACTTGTGGACTTCAACTCCCAGAGTTCCTCAGCCAGCTTCTGGGAGTTGAAGTCCACAAGTCTTAAAAGAGCCAAGTTTGCAGACCTCTGCTCTAGAGCTTTGGAAACAACCCAATTTGTCTGTTGTTAGTGGACTAAAGTCTGAAAAATGTTGTCCATTGCATTCCAAGCCTCCTCCTAACCAGACATATGTAAAATCAAAAAATTTATTGTACAGGTAATCCTAGACCACTTAGGATCCTGGCCACTTAGTAAACAAAGTTGTGATGGACCCTAAAATGCTATTTAAGACCCAACTTTGAAGTTCCAACATACACAGACACCCACACCCACAGTCACATACTTGGCAATTGGCCCTTTACCGTCGTTTGCAGTATTCATTAGTTGCTTGGCTATGATTTATTATGACTTTGCTTGAAATTGGTATTAACTTCCGTTTGTTTCAAAAATATCTCATAGCAAACAGTAGGTATACTTCCCAGTTATGTTGTTTACTTTATGACTGTCACATTCACTTAATGATCACAGCAAAACCACACTTAAAACTTGGGGCAGTCATGTCATGATCTGCTTTGCGAGCATCATGACTTATGAACAAAATTGGGCTTGTTCTATGGTTATTGGTTATGGAAACTTTTTTGTTGGGACATGACGCTATATTAAGAAGAAGCCCCCCCTACAACCCCAGAATTCCTAGCAATTTCAGTGAAAGGGAAACACGGTCTGGGAAAGACTGCTTTATGCCGTAGCTATGATGTCAAAATGCTCGGATTTCTTTAGATCAGGGGTATCAAACTGGTGTCCCGCGGCCTGGGTGCGTCATGTGCAGGCCATGCCCACCCCAGCCAAAAACGTTGCAATATGTCACGATACGTCACATGACACAATTGAGTTTTGACACCCGTGCTTTAGATGCATACTATGTCTCCAGCATTTAATCTTCTTCATTCTCCCAATTTTGGTGCATTCTGGGAGCCTGTTGGGCCTGAATGGCTCAGTGTCCTGTATGTTTTCATAAAACCATCCAAGGCAACAATTTGATTGACACTTTTTCCCTAGAGGAAATATGTTGCTTTGAGATTTCTTTTCCTCTTTCTACATAGCATTTGGACATTCTGTAAACGTATTTGGATGTTTGACCTGTCAAGCAGAGGATGAATTTATAACTCAGATGTGACTCTTTTCTTCTTTATTTTCTTTTATTGTTACTGAAGAAAAAAACAGAAACATCCAATCCACTTGGCTAAAAAATCTATAGAAGCATTTAATAAATGACTGGTTTTAAATTCTGATAGTAGATCAATTGTGTCCATGAGAGTAATTCTTGTTGGATTATTTGTAGCACGCTCAAATTGCTTTTGAATGTGACTTAAATAGGCCTAAAGTCAGTATAATTCATGTGGGGCTTGGTTTGTTCAAATCAATTATATGTGCTAGAGTTTGCAGTTACACACATTTAGATTCCTAGTTGTAAGAGCCGGCGCTGAAAGTCAAACTAGGATTATTTGACAAATTGCTTTGTGCCACATGGTTTTAAAAGCTAAAAATGGATAAAGGTGGCTGCCAGCTTATTTGAGAAAACCCATGTTTCTCCTTATGATACATAAAATCAGTCTTAGAAAATTTTAAAAAATGGAGACAGAAAGGGTTTTTTTGATAAACGCTAAAAACTGTTGCATGCTTTTGTGTGAGTCTGCATTACTAACAGATTTTTTTTGTGTGTGTGAAAAAATATTAAAATAATATCTCTGGTGTGCAGCTTGAAGGGATGATATCTCTTTTGACATTTCATCTCATTCTCTGGGCAAACCCTTGTCATTCTCTACAGCAGGGGTCTCCAACCTTGGCAACTTTAAGACTTGTGGACTTCAGTTCTGGGAGTTGAAGTCCACAAGTCTTAAAGTTGCCAAGGTTGGAGACCCCTGCTCTACAGAAGGCCCATGAGAGTAAACCTACCTATTACACTTCCTGCATAGCAGAATCTTAAAGATCTGTTGGGTTGCAATTCCCACTGGTCTCAACCACCATGATTACCAATGCGCAGCCTAGCTATAACCTTGTGCCTCAAAGCGCAACTACTTTGGGAAAAACGTTTACCTCAGTGGGACTATTTTCCTATAAATTCACATGAGTTTATTGACTTAACCCAGCATGCAAATGGCAAGTCAGCCCTTCCCTTGTTATGTTAAAAAAAAAATCTGCTTTCCAACTGGCTGTGTTGGATTGTCACACTCTGTAGTAAGTGTAACATGGAGTGGCAAGTGTTTCATATTGGCAAAGAACTGTAATTAAATTTCTATCTCTGTTTCAATTTCATTTACTGAAGGACTTGATAATAGATCCTATCATGGATATAAAAACGTAGAGTGTGCATTTTATTGGCACCTGAAAAATAGACAATAAACTAATGAAGTTAACTCAGCTTTACTTTGGTTCAACTGTGAAATCAATACAGAAATTTGGAAGCCATCTTCTTTTGACGCTTGCAAGGAAAAGCTCTGGAAGATATCAGGATCTATTCTTATTTGATGTGGCCTCTGAGTTTACTGATTCTCATGTTCCTTCTACTTTGCTGAATTTTCTTATTTTTTATTTATTTTATTTTATTAATCAAACTTCTATACCGCCCTTCTCCCGAAGGACTCAGGGCGGTGTACAGCCTTCATTTAAAACAGTTAATATACATATTAAAATAACAATTAAAAAGCTTATTCAATACTAGGCCGAAATTAAAACCGTCAATTGACCATATAAAATACCCAATAAAATTACCATTTAAAAGTTTAAAATTTAAAATTTAGAATTTAAAAATCAGGCCAGTCCCGCTTGTATAAATAAATAAGTTTTCAGTTCCCGGCGGAAGGTCCGAAGGTCAGGCAATTGGTGTAAACTGGGGGGAAGTTCGTTCCAAAGAGTAGGTGCTCCCACAGAGAAGGACCTTCCCCTGGGGGCCGCCAGCCGACACTGCTTGGCGGACGGCACCCTGAGAAGACCCTCTCTGTGAGAGCGTACGGGTCGGTGGGAGGCATGTGGAAACAGCAGGCGGTCCCGTAAGTACCCGGGCCCTTGACTTTCTTCTTTCCTTTTTCCTATGATATCAGCATCAATAGATTTCTTGTTAGCTACTTCCTTTTCTCCCCGGCAGCCTAGGACTACCTGTCCTTCAGGTTATGAGGAAGCTCTACTATTGCCTCTATTGTCCCAAAGATGACAACTGGACTTTCTGCTTTTTTCTTTGAAGACGTTTCACTTCTCAACCAAGAAAGGTCTTCAACTCTTGAAAAAGCACCTTTGGGACAACCATGACCTGGATGGCTGAGAAGCTCCATAGGCATATTGCCTCTGTTCTTCCAGTAGATGTTTTCTTTTCTGATCAGAACCTCTGAACAACTAAACTTCCAAAAGAGTCCTCAAAATGATTTGTATGAAGTGATAACACTTTAGTCCAGCGACACACTAAATAGCTTATATATTGTCACCATTCACGGCCATCAGTGGTGGGATTCAATTTTTTTTACTACAGGTTCTGTGGGCGTGGCTTGGTGGGTGTGGTATGGCTTGGTGGGCGTGGCAGGGGAAGGATACTATACAATCTCCATTCTCTCCCCACTCCAGGGGAAGGATACTGCAAAATCCCCATTCCCTCCCAATAAGCTGGGACTTGGGAGACAGAGAATAGATGGGGGCGGGGCCTGTCAGAGATGGTATTTATCAGTTGTCCAAACTACTCAAAATTTCCACTACCGGTTCTCCAGAACTAGTCAGAACCTGCTAAAACCCACCTCTGATGGCCATGCTCTGAAGTTTCCATTTATCTTATCCAATGGCAGAGATCTGACTTCGAAACATCTGTGTGTATTGCGGTGTCTGAATGTCTGTGTGTGTAAGGGAGAGGAATTTTGGAGGTAGTCATGACAAATGCCGGAATAGGAAAAAAAAGGTGTATTTAACTGGTAAATGTAGGGTTAGGGTTAGGGACATGCTGCAAGGAATAACATTTTCTACTTTTCAAAAATTCATCTCACTTTCTAAATGAAAAAAAAAATGCTTGCCAATTGACCACTGGATTTCTTGTTCTCATTTGCAAGTAATAGCTGACAATAGCTTAATCTACTGATTAAGAGAATAAACCATGAACTGCTTTTTAAAGTTGGGTTTATATGCTTTTGGTATCATTTGAGATTGCATTTTGCTCCTTTTGTAGTTTTTAAGTTGGAAGCCACCCAAAGTCACACCTTTGAGATGGGTGGTTATATAAATCTCAGTAAATAAAGCAGGCCCAGTTCACAACCAATCAGGAAGGGGGGGAGAAAGGAGAAAGTTTTAGTGGCTCGAGAAGCAGATTGTTCTGTTGTCAAAAAGAGACAAATTTTAGTGTTGGTGCAAGTCAAGACCCCATTTCTAGGACTTCGCTGTGCTTCAGATTCCATGGCTAAAAGATTCTTTAGCACATACAGATGGTGCATGTTGCACTTGTTTGCAGGGGTGGGCTGCTGGAGGTTCGTAGGGGTTCAGGAGAACCTTTAGCTAAGATTCTATGCAGTTTGGAGAATCCCCAAATCCCACTCCTGGCTGGCCCCACCAGCCACTCTCCTCCCAGGAGTCCCCATATAGCCTCTTTTGGATGCAGGTAAGTGCAGGGCACGTGCGGAGGCTCAGGGAGGGTGAAAAATGGGCTTACTGGAAGTTTGGGAAGGCTGAAAAATGGCCCAGAGGGCTCCAGAGTTTGGGGAGGCTGTTTTTGCCCTCCTGGAAACTCAAAGAAAATCTCCAGAGCCCAGGGAAGGCAAAAATGCCATGGTGCAGGAGGCCAATTAAGCCACGCCCACCATGGTCACGCCCACCCAGCAACCAGGCAGATAGCCCCTTGCTAAAATTTTTGTAGCCCACCCCTGCTTTTTTGCAAAAGAATTGTGATTTTTCATGGGATGGGATGGCCTCCCTCTGCAGCTGCAATTCAGTCTTGGAAAAATAAAGATTTGATTTAAATAGAATAGAATAGAATAGAATTTTATTGGCCAAGTGTGATTGGACACACAAGGAATTTGTCTTGGTGCATATGCTCTCAGTGTACATAAAAGAAAAGATACGTTCATCAAGGTACAACATTTACAACACAATTGATGATCAATATATCAATATAAATCATAAGGATTGCCAGCAACAAGTTATAGTCATACAGTCATAAGTGGAAAGAGATTGGTGATGGGAACTATGAAACGATTAATAGTAGTGCAGATTCAGTAAATAGTCTGACAGTGTTGAGGGAATTATTTGTTTAGCAGAGTGATGGCCTTCGGGAAAAAACTGTTCTTGTGTCTAGTTGTTCTGGTGTGCAGTGCTCTATAGCGTCGTTTTGAGGGTAGGAGTTGAAACAGTTTATGTCCAGGATGCGAGGGATCTGCAAATATTTTCACGGCCCTCTTCTTGATTCGTGCAGTATACAGGTCCTCAATGGAAGGCAAGTTGGTAGCAATTATTTTTTCTGCAGTTCTAATTATCCTCTGAAGTCTGTGTTTTTCTTGTTGGGTTGCAGAACCGAACCAGACAGTTATAGAGGTGCAAATGACAGACTCAATAATTCCTCTGTAGAATTGGATCAGCAGCTCCTTGGGCAGTTTGAGCTTACTGAGTTGGCAGAAAGAACATTCTTTGTTGTCCTTTTTAATGATGTTTTGATGTTAGCTGTCCATTTGAGATCTTGCGATATGATAGAACCCAGAAATTTGAAGGTTTCTACTGTTGATACTGTGTTGTCAAGTATTGTGAGAGGTGGAAGTATGGAAGGGTTTTTCCTAAAGTCTACCACCATTTCTACGGTTTTGAGTGTGTTCAGTTCCAGATTGTTTTGGTTGCACCACAAGGCTAGTCGCTCGACCTCTCGTCTATATGCGGATTCGTCATTGTCTCGAATGAGACCAATCACTGTTGTGTCATCTGCGAACTTCAGTAGCTTAACAAATGGATCATTGGAGATGCAGTCATTGGTATACAGAGAGAAGAGAAGTGGGGAGAGCACACAGCCTTGGGGGGCCCCTGTGCTAATTGTACAGGTATTTGATGTGATCTTGCTTAGCTTCACCTGCTGCTTCCTGTTTGTTAGGAAGCTTGTGATCCACTTACAAGTCTGTTCCGGTACCTGTAGCTGGTTTAGCTTAGTTAGAAGAATGTCTGGAATGATGGTATTGAATGCTGAACTAAAGTCTACAAAAAGGACCCTTGCATAGGTCTTTGGAGACTCAAGATGTTGTAGGATGTAGTGCAGAGCCATATTAACAGCAGCATCTATTGATCTATTTGCTCGGTATGCACATTGCAAGGGGTCTAAGAGCGGATTCGTGATGGTTTTCAGGTAGGAAAGCACTAGCCTTTCAAAGGTTTTCATGACTACAGATGTTAGAGCAACTGGTCTGTAGTCATTCAGTTCCTTGATGGTGGGCTTCTTCGGCACTGGGATGATGGTAGAGCGTTTGAAGCAAGAAGGAACATAGCACATCTCTAGTGATTTATTGAAAATATGGGTGAAGATGGGGGCCAATTGGTCAGCACAGACTTTTAAGCAAGAAGGAGTTATCTTGTCTGGGCCTGGCGCTTTTCCTGGCTTTTGTCTGTGAAATAGGTCCTGCACTTCCTTTTCTGTGATCACTAGGGGTTGTGAACCCAATGAAATGGGGTCAGTTGTAGGAGGCTTGGCTGTTGTTGGTGTGTCTGAGATGGGGGTTGTGGAGATAGGTGGCTGTAGTTTCCTTTCAAACCTGCAGTAAAACTCATTCAGGTCATCTGCCAGTTGTTGATTACCTTCAGCCTGGGAAGGAGGTTTGCCATAGCCGGTGATATTTTTTTTTTTTTTTAAAGCAGCGGTAGTTAACCTGGTCCCTACCACCCACTAGTGGGCGTTCCAGCTTCCATGGTGGGCGGTAGGGGTTTTGTCGCATACTGAAGCACTTTCCCTTTTTTAATTTAATTGAACTTTTTAAAAAATTTCATAGCATTATTTAAAAACATTTTCATTAGGTTTTCATAAAATTCCCTGTGACAATTTAAATTTCTGAAAATATACTATTTGTATCACCCGCTCATATGTTTAGTTCACGTTACGTAAGTGAAACTAAATGGCGCTATAGTGCGACTGCAAACAAAAGAGCCTTGTTCCAGAATAGCTCGTGCATCTCCCCCCACACCACCCAGCTGTAACAAGCAGAGCTGGTAGCCACCCCCCCAAACCCAATCCAGGATGCGAGAGGCATGCGCAGACGACAATACACAGCACATTACTGTGGAACCGGTGGGCGGTTAGAAAATTTTACTACTAACAGAGATACAAAAGTGGGCGGTAGGTATAAAAAGGTTGACTACCCCTGGTTTAAAGTTTCAAACAGCTGCTACTTGGACTAACTCACACTCCAAAGCACCTTGGTATAAAAGTGTTCAGTAAACAGATTTACTTGTTTTCCTAAGAGGCTATTAATTCTGGCTGCTAAATTTCTCGTCTGTACCTGTTCTGATGCTTTGAGTCCTACTGATTTGACCTTTTCCCCCCTCATAGGGAACCCTGCTTTTACATTCTACTGTTAGCTGCTATTCTGTTTGGTTCGTACAAGGGCTGTAGGCTGGCAAGTGTAATTGACAGCCTATGGCTAGAGAGATGAAGGAAGCTCAATGGATAAACCTATCTTATACAAGGTCATGGGAAGATAAAATGAAGAGCGCTTCCCCTGGCTGAGTTCCTGTGGGAAACACACATAGTTTGGTGGGGTGGTTAAGGCATCAGGATAGAAACCAGGAGACTGTGAGTTCTAGTCTCCCCTTGGGCAGAAAGTCAACTTTCTGCCCAAGGGCCCATCATGCTCTCTCAGCCCTGGGAAAGAAACTACGGCAAACCACTTCCAAGAAACCTTGCCAAGAAAACTTCAAGGACTGGTCTTTTGCAATCACTAAGAGTCAGTCAAAAACTGACTCAGGGGTGCCAAAAGAAAAGAAAAGAATGCATACTTACATCTCATACAATTTACCTTTCTTCTATTATGGCCTACTTCTGCAAGTAAATTTCTTTTAGAGTAGGATCTGATTTCTAAAATTTAAGCCCTTGCAAACAGTGAGTATCTTGGGCATCGGTCTGTCAGCCGATCAATAGATTGTATCACCATCTTTCCGCAGAAAGGCCGCGCACATTATTATACTGCCAAAGCCATTCACTAGGAATGGATGGGGGGGGGGGTGAAATTTATTTCTTTCATTAGGGTTGCATTCAGATGCAAACGAAATGCTTTTTTTTTTTTGTCCCCTGCTCCTCACGGGTTTTGCATTTTTGGATCAGTGCACAGCCTGAAATTTGCTTGCCTTTTGAAATTCACGGTTCTCTGAATTTTCAGAATGCAGTTCAGTAATAACGATTAGTGACGATCTAAGGTGGTGGTGGGGTCGGAGGGGAGGGCATCCAGAAATTAACAAAATGCTTGGTTTCGTGAGAATAACCATAAAAATGCACGATACCGGCAAAAATAGGTTTGCAAAGTTTGTGGGCGCCGAGGCAAAACTGGAAACAAACCTACCCATATTTGGAAACATTTGCATCCAATTTGCATGCAGACATGCAAATGAGCGTGTGAACTTTGTGAGGGAAAAATGCTACCGCTCAGCCCAACCAAACGGATATCTTTGGAAGAATGTGAAACTCGGGAAACCTGAAATTGTTCCACACGTTTATTGCTTCCAGTCAGAGGGAATTGGATTTTGTTCAAGGAAATGCTTTTTGTCTCCCCCTGATTTATGCTGTGTGTCTAGAACTGTGCAGAGGTAGGCATGGATGTATCTGTGCTGTTCATTCTCATGCGTGCACCAACAGATGTTGCCCTTCGGGTCTCACTCGGCACCTGTAACAGCCCAAGGCCTACTGGGTTATCCACTCCTATACAGGTGGCTCTTGACTTCTGACCATTCATTAAACAACCATTCAAAGTTAGAACTGAAGAAAACGACTTATGACCTGTTCTTGTACTTATGGCAATCGCAGCATCCCCATGGTCATGTGAACAAAATTTGGACCCAGTCATGTGTCTGTGACAGTTGCAGCATCCCGGATTCACAGGATCATCATTTGTGACCTTCCCAGAGGGCTTCCGACAAACAAAGACAGTCGGGGAAGCCAGACTAGTTTTGGTCACCACATTGCAAAAAAAGATGTTGAGGCTTTGGAAAACCAAGATGATTAAAGGCCTGGAAACTAAAACATATGAAGAACGTTTGTATGAACTGGTTATGGCCAGTCTAGGGAAAAGAAAGACTAAGGGTGACATGATAGCTGTATTCCAGTATTTGAGGGGCTGCTACAAAGAAGAGAGGGGTCCACTTATTTTCCAAAGCACCACAAGGCAAGACAAGAAACAATGGATGGAAACTAATCAAGGAGAAAAGCAACCTGGAATTAAGAAGAAACTTCCTGACAGTGAGGACAATTAACCAGTGGAACAGCTTTGCCTTCAGAAATTGTAGGTGCTTCATCACTGGAGGTTTTTAAGAAGAGACTGGACAGTCACTTGTCTGAAATGGTAGAGGGCTATGGATGGTGAACCTATGGCACACATGCCACAGGTGGCACACGTAGCCATATCAGTGGGTACACAAGCTCAGCCCTGGTGCGCCAGCTGATTTTCGGGCCTTCTGGGCCCATCAGAAGTAGAGAAACAGGCTGTTTTCTGCCTCTGGAGGGCCTCGGGGAGTGGTGGGGAAGGCCTGTTTTTCTCTCTCACCTGGCTCCAGATCCTCTCTAGGAGTCTGGGGGAGGGTGAAAATGGCCTTCCCCAACCACCATTTCCGGAGTTGGCAAATGGTCTGTTTTTGGCTTCCAGAGGACCTCTGGGGTGGTGGGGAAGGCTGTTTTGGCCCCCCCCCCGACTCCTAGAAAGGCTCTGGGGCCAGGTGAGAGAGAAAAAGAGGCCTATTGGGCCATCGCGTGCCAGGAGCAGGGGGAGCAGGAGGGGGTCATGCACGCATGCGCAGGGGAGAGGCGCATAGAATTATGGGTGTGGGCAAGTGTGTACACAACCACCCCGTCCCCCCCTCCTGGCATGCAATGGCAAAAAGGTTAGCCATCACTGGTGTAGGGTCTCCAGCTTGAGCAGGGGGTTGGACTAGAAAACCTCCAAGGTCCCTTCTAGTTCTATTCTGATTGATTGATTGATTGACTAACTTAATAAACTTAATAACCGTGTGATTCACTTCATGATCATGGTGATTTGCTTAACAACCATGGCAAAAAGGTAATAAAACAGGGCACAATTCACTTAAAGACGGCTTTGCTTAGCAATGGACGTTCTGGTTCCAGTTGTGGTAATAAGTCGAGGACTATCAGTATTTCTCCAGTGCTGGTTTGGATTTAAATCTGGCTTGCTCTTTGGGATAAAATAGAATAGAATAACAGAGTTGGAAAGGAACCTTGGAGGTCTTCTAGTCCAACCCCCTGCTTAGGCAGGAAACCCTACACCACTTCAGACAAATGGTTATCCAACCTCTTCTTAAAACCTTCCAGTGTTGGCGCTCTCACGACTTCTGGAGGCAAGTTATTCCACTGATTAATAGTTCTAACAGTCAGGAAATTTCCCCTTAGTTCTAAATATCTTCTCTCCTTGATTAGTTTGGCTCCTCCTTGGGGGATACGAAGGTAAAAAGAGTGCCCCTTTTTATTATATCATCGTAGAGTGGAGGCGCACCATCTGTTATTTCGCTGCAGCAGGGAGCTTGGAGTTTGCCACAGCCTATTTTGTCTCATTATGATGTATGCTCATGCCAGAGTTACCATGGGAGCAAGGCGTCGGCGGATGGGGGGGGGGAAATCTCTACTCTTAATTGTTAAACATCTCTGCCTCTTTCTGCGCACACTTGCTGACATCTGTGAATTGCATTTCACAGATTCTGTGTTTACCCTACACTTTCCCTCTGTTTATAATCCAGGGGTTCTGCAGTAGTTTTCTGTGCTTTGGTGAACAGAAGTGGTCGTGCTCTTGTAGCACAGCCATTCTTAAGGACAAAATTCTGTGAGTCCATTCATTCATTTTACTGATTTATTAATTAAACGAATGCATAATAGGTGCCCAACTCACCCACAGTGACTCTGGGTGGCATTCAACATTAAATTGCGTTTCGTGACTTAAGAATCTCCTTGCTTTTTTCTTTTCTTTTTTCTTTCTCCCACTGTTTGTGAATCCTGGCTTAATCATACGTTAGTGGAAGGTGAAAATGATGAACCCAATTAAATGGGTTATTTTGCACTTAGGTTCATTCTAGATAAAGAGATTCTTGGAGAATTGAAATGCTGAGATGTTCTCTGTGAGCATGGGGTCTGTTCCTCTTCTTTTCCCTCTGTTCCTTTAGAAATGTCTGGGACATTTCTTTTTCTTTCTCCCAGAAAAATAAATACCAATATCACTTATACTTAGATACTGCTCTGTATCAACATCAAGGTACCTTCTTTCATGTCTGGTGGATGTGCCCCGAAGCGAAAAAGTACTGATGGCTACAGGATATAACAAAATGCCAAATTGAACTGAACCCAGAAAAATTTCTCTTGGGAATGCTTAAGATAAAACTTGATTAAAAAAAAAGAAGATATTTGATTTTGCACATTCTAACAGCGGCAAGGATTGCGTTCGCACAATATTGGAAACTCAGTAACATACACCAGAGAGTCTGATTATCCAAAAAGTATATGATTGCGCAGAAATGGATAGGCTTACCATAGAATTACGAGAAAAAGAAGATTCAGAATATTATGCGGTCTGGGAAAACTGGTACACATGGACAATCAATAGAAATAGAAACAATATATATATAAGACTATTGCTGATTAGATGTATATAATGTATACAGAAATTATACGGAGGGTAGATGTGAAATATACAATAATGTCACGGTTCTGTTGAATATGTACAATTGTTATGAAAAAAGAAAATAGTAATAAAAAAAAATAGATACTGCTCTTTTGCTCCTAAATGAAAGGTGGGATGGGAAGGCAATAAGCAGACTGTCTGCTGAAGGTGTTCGATCTCCGTTGTACTTTCTCTTACTTGTGAATCTGTATGAATTTATGTAAGTTCATAGTAAGTTCACAATAAGCCCAGAATCCAGGCATGTTAAATCACATTGTGAATGAGCACATACTTTGGGCTTGTTTCCTCTTGCTCTGCTTTTCCTTGTGAGGTGAAGTTTTGCCATTATGGCCAGCGGGGGTTATGCTTCATGGCGCTCCAATAAGCCAAGAACAAACTTTGTTTCCGTACTGCTTAAATCCTTGGGGTATTAAAGATCAGTCTTTGACTTGAACATAATGCCACAAGTCTATTTAATTGATCCGTGTGCAAACAACAAGGTTGCACGTACCATCCCATTCTCTATACACCAGTGTGTTTGTCTTAAGTAGTGTACAGATGGCAGCCAGTGGCAGCCAGCCAGCGTCTTTCTCTGCCTTCATAAATTGTCTCTGCCTTACTAATAAGGTTTTGTAGGGAATCCTCTTTAATCGTGGCTCAGTCATCCACATCTCTGCAGGGATATCTGGTTGTCTGTTACCATGTTATAACCGCCAAGAAACAATCACCTTGCAGTGTAGATTTGTCATAGAGTGTGAGGATCCCCAACTTCATCCTCTAACACAACCTTGGCAACGCTGTAAGTTATGTGGACTTCAACAACCAGAATTCCCCGGCCAGCATACTGGGATTTCAAGTCCACATACAGGTAGTTCTTGACTTATGACCGTAATGGTTGTAAGTCATTGTGGTAGTTAAGTGAGACACTCTCGTTATTGCCTCACTTAGTGACCATAATCCATTCTATCCCACTTTGTGCCTCGGGGGAGGGGGAGAAGCAGAGGTGGGATTCAGCTGGTTCTGTCCGGTTCGGGTGAACTGGTAGTGGCGACTGCGGGAAGCTCCGCCCATCCAACTGGATGTAATGCATGAGCACTCCGCATGCGCAGAAGGCCATGCGCCTGCACAGAGGAGACGCGCGCACACACTCACATTTGCAAACCGGTAGATAAGTGAATCCCACCTGGGAAGGAGGCTACCCTGGGAGGACTAGTGAAGGCCTAGACCCACACTGCAGCACCTCTCCAGTTCATATGTGGCTTCCCCTGGGCCTCCCCGGGCCTCCCCATGCCCTGAGCCTCCGTCGAAAAGGAGAACTGGGCAATTTGCCCCACACCCTTCTTATACAATACGGACTCTGCATAGTGCCATCCCCAAAACAGGCACCATTTTAGGGACAGGCTGCAATTCTCAGATTGTAGAAAGTCCACATGGCAGATCTACAGAAAAGGGATGTGGTCTGAGCTATGATGAGGGGAGAGGAGGAGGGTTGGGGACCCTGTGGGAACCAAGCAGTGGAGGTATTCAGCCGGTTTTATCCGGTTTGGGTGAATCAGAAGCGGGAGGCTCCGCCCACCCGCCTGGACATCATCACGTCCCATTTTTGATGCTCTGAGCATGCACAGAAGGCTCCACGCATGCACAGAGGTGGCACGTGTGAGTGAAGCACATGCATGCTCACATTTGCGAACCAGTAGTGAAGGTAAGTGAATACCATCCACGAAACCAAGACCTGCAGTGACCCAACAGAGCGGGATGGGGGAGCCAAAGATAAGGGCAAGCAGATTGCCAAGCGCCTGAATTTCGTTCCTGGGAGTGCTTTGGGTACAGGTCTTAAGTCCCTTTGTTCAGTGGTGTCATAATTTCGAACAGTTGCTGAACGGACAGTCGTAAGTCAAGGGCCACCTGTATCTGAAAAGCCGCCATGGTTGAAAATCACTGCTCTAACCATTAGCTCAGTGCCGGAACCCCTTTCAACTAGAGGTGGGATTCACTTACCTTCCCTACCAGTTCACAAATGTAAGTGTGTGTTTGCGCTCGTTGCGCTCGCATGTGCCTCCTCTGCCCACATACACGGCCTTCCGTGCATGTGCAGTGCTTGTGCATTATGTCCAGGTGGGTGGGAAGAGCCTCCAACAGTCACCACTACTGGTTCGCCAAAACCGGCTGGATCCCACCACTGCTTTCAACCCTGGAAAGCTTTTTCCTGCCTCTGTTTCCTTTCTGATGGGGAAGGCCCATTTGTTCCAGCTTGCTCTGGCTCTGTGGCTGGAGGCTTTTAGAGAAGCACTTGCTGAGGGCACCCAGTTGGGGATGTCTGGCTGTAAATTACTACCTTGTCTGGCGGAGGCAGCAAAAGGTGGGGCCTGATATGTGCTTGCTTAAAGCCTCCTTCACGCAGACGGGCATTGCTGTCTTCCCTGTGAGTCATCCTCAGTACAGCTTGCAGCTCCTTGAATTCCAGCTCAGCAGTGCGAGGGAGTCTTGGAAGATTTCTAAGAGAGTGGCGGAGGTGTGCCTTCTGTCCTTTAGTGTCTAAAAAGGAACATACATAAGGAAGTTGTTTGGAAGGATCTCCTTCCCAGCTGGGAGAGGAAGACGGCTGCATGGCTCCTGGATCCAGCGTAGCTCTGGATGGAAGGAGGAAGGTAAGCAGAAAATCCCGATCCCTTCTCTCCATACGGGGAATCTGCACTGTTTGAATTGGCTGCTTCCACCTTGTGCTGCAGGCCTGCTGCCGAGGCTCCTCCATGGAAGCAAATGTGATGTTGTTTACTCCCTCATTTAGCATTGTGGCATTTGTCTCTTTAGAGACAAATACTCTACTCAAAGTAGAGGCTACCTAATTAACGCAGGCCACAAGAGAGATTTGGAGAGCAGAAAATGGACATGTGCAACTAGCTGCTGGGGGCTGAAGGAGATGCAAAGGTTTAAAAAGAGAAATTAAAGGAGTTCCTCTTAACAGGGCAGCCTGTCTGTTCTTCCTTTTCTACTTCCTGTTTTATTTATTGTTCATTCTTCCTCTATGAGAATTGCTTATACAGTCCTAGGAAGCCCTGGCGGGTTGAGCAGGTTAGTAGTATGGAACCGAAATTTCATCAGGTTGAGATGTTTAATCCTACTGGTAGCAGTAGGATTAAAGGTGTGCTGTACACACCTTTTGTGATCTGCAACATCTGTCCAGTCGTGGGATTCAAGTAATTTAACAACCGGTTCTCTGCCCTAATGATTTCTTCCGACAACCAGTTTGCCAAACTGCTCAGAAAGTTAACAATCGATTCTCCCAAAGTGTGAAGTGGCATCTGTCCTCGTCTGGTAGAGTTGCCCTAACTTTTGTCTTCGAATTTTTCCCCCCCGCTACCTGTAGGCCTCATCTCTTTTTAAAGCCATCCGGTAATCTGTCTAAATTATCAATCCGCATTATACAAATAAAATAAGTGAGTCAGTTTAAAAGTTATATAATGAAAAACTTGTTTCTTTGCTTGGAACTTCCTGCTAGGCGGTGTTACAGGAAGACAAGGCAGGTGGGCCTTCCTTGTCTTCCTGTAAAAATGATCATTCTGTCTGCTTTTGTTTAGGTGTCTCTTCGGTCCTCTAGCTAGTTGACTCTGTGTTGCTCTCCCCCGCCTCCCCCCCCCCCCCCGTAAACAGTAAAACACATTTTTCAAAGCTTTATTATTCTTTTTTAAATGACTTCTGGTCATTTTAAAATGACTTTGTCTGTCCCCTTGTGGCTCAGTCTTGCTGAAATGATGTGCAAAATGAAATTCCAAAGAGACCTGCTACCCCTTCATATTGTTTACAGGGTTTGAAAAAAAAAACCTTTATTCTTTGCCCTTTTTAATTGATAATCTTGGATTTACTTTTCCTCTTTGTCCATGTTCTGCCTCAACCCACCAGGCATTATGGTTGAGCTTTAGACCACTGGCTTTTGGCCAAATATTATATGTAGTTTAGATTTGATCCTTGAGTCCAGCTAGGCTGTTAAGTCTCGTTGCTTACAACCACTGTGAGTTCAGGAAATTGTCATCTGCAGTTCAAAGCGAATGCTTAAAGGGAACTAGTTTCTGCACTAGGTACTTGGATAAACAACCCACACTATTTTTATGCTGATAGATATCTGCACTCTTGAACATTTCAACACCTATGCTTCTATTCTGGGAGAAGCCACACCCAGGAAGAAGAGAAAAAAAAGACCAAATTTTTAGTTCTTTCTATTCAAAATGCTGGCTGGCACCTCTGTTAAGAAGACCATGCAGGATTATTGAAAGACAAAATGTGAATTCAGCATCTTTCAAGTTACAGGGGCATCGTTTCTGAAAACTAGTAAGCAGAATGTCCAGTATGAATGAGAGATCGAAATATTTAGAAATCAGGATTCAAAATGTGATTTATTTCAATTAATGAATTCAGTGTCATTGGCTGTTGTAATGTCAGATTTTCCAACTTTTAAACCATGGGTCTCCAATTTTGGCAACTTTATGCCTTGCGGACTTCAACGCCAAGAATTCCTCAGCCACTGGCAAGAGAATTATGGGAGTTGAAGTCCACAGTCTTAAAGTTGCCAAGGTTGGAGTTTTAAACAATTTAACTCCATAAGCCATTTCAGTCTCCCAAGCTCCGTTTTCGCTGGCAGAGAATTGCAGGAGGCCGTCTCAGCTGAAAACAGAGCTCGGGAGCCTGTTTTTGCTGGCAGAGTGCTCCGGCCACCACACGAGTGATGAGCTGGCCATGCCTCCCCTGCCCCCCCCCCGCCCCCGAGGTCAAATACAACCCTGATGCGGCCCTCAATGAAATCGAGTCTGACATACCTGCTCTAAGCTATTTACAAATGTGAGCATATTGCCCCCCAACCATTTGGGTCCTCATTTTACTGACCTCAGAAGAATAGAAGGGTGAGTCAAACCTGAGCTGGTCAGGATTGAACGCCACAATTCACCGTGCATAAACCAGGAATCTGATCATTTTAAACCAAAAAAAAAAAAAAAAATCACATCATTCTGCAAAAGAATACTCATAACAAGCCATTCTCAAGACTTCATAGGACAACCAAGTCTTTACAGACTTTCTGAAAGTTGGGAGAAAGAGGGCCATATAAACAATTGAAGAGATATTATAGGTAGTCAATCATTTCTTGACCGTTCAAAGATACAACAGCACTGAAAAAAGTGATTTATGACTATTTTCACACTTACGACTGTTGCAGCATCCCCATGGTCATGTGATAAAAATTTGTATGCTTGCCAACTGGCACATATTTATGATGTTTGCAGTCTCCTGGGATCATTCAACAGTGAAAAAAGTAAGATTCTACATTTAGGCAAAAAAAAACCAAAATGCACCGGTACCGTATATGTGGTACCTTGCTCAATAGTAGTACCTGTGAGAGGGATCTTGGAGTCCTAGTGGATAACCATTTAGATATGAGCCAGCAGTGTGCAGCAGCTGCTAAAAAAGCCAACACAGTTCTGGGCTGCATAAACAGAGGGATAAAATCAAGATCACGTGAAGTGTTAGTGCCACTTTATAATGCCTTGGTAAGGCCACACTTGGAATATTGCATCCAGTTTTGGTCTCCACGATGTAAAAAAGATGTTGAGACTCTAGAAAGAGTGCAGAGAAGAGCAACAAAGATGATTAGAGGACTGGAGGCTAAAACATATGAAGAACGGTTGCAGGAACTGGGTATGTCTAGTTTAATAAAAAGAAGGACTAGGGGAGACATGATAGCTGTGTTCCAATATCTCAGGGGCTGCCACAAAGAAGAGGGAGTCGGGCTGTTCTCCAAAGCACCTGAGGGTAGAACAAGAAGCAATGGGTGGAAACTGATCAAAGAAAGAAGCAACTTAGAACTAAGGAGAAATTTCCTGACAGTTAGAACAATTAATAAGTGGAACGACTTGCCTGCAGAACTTGTGAATGCTCCAACACTGGAAATTTTTAAGAAAATGTTGGATAACCATCTGACTGAGATGGTGTAGGGTTTCCTGCCTGGGCAGGGGGGTTGGACTAGAAGGCCTCCAAGGTCCCTTCCAACTCTGATGTTATGTTATGTTATGTGATCAACTTTTGTGACCTTCCGAACAGCAAAATCAATGGGGAAGCCAGATTCACTTAACAGCTTTGTTACTAACTTAGCAACTGAACTGATTCGCTTAACAACTATGACTAATGTCATAACATGGGGCAAACTTCACTTAACTGTCTTGCTTAGCAACAAAAATGTTGGGCTCAATTGTGGTTGTAAGTCGAAGACTACCTGTATTCCAGAGAGTGGAAATTACTAGAAAGACATGTTTCTGTGAGTGACTCTCTAATTGAGGGAACATGGAGAACATGTGCTGTATTGGGTCATTGGGTCTTATATAGCTGGGAGATGTTTGTCTCAAGATACCTAGGCCCTTAACCATGAAAAGGCGACAACCAGCACCTTGAATTTCCCCCCAAAGAAAGATGGAGGTCAACCATAGGAGATTCTCTCTTTCCTCCTCAGCCCATTTCTTTTCTCATCAGAATCAATCAGGGGCATCAAATGACCAATCTGCAGTTTGAACTGTTCTCCCCTATCAGGATAGAACAGGTACCAAGATCACTACAGATTATAGTTATGACAAAGAAGGAAATAGGATGAAGGAAGTTAGCCCTCAGACATCTTACTTCTGACCTTGCAAGCTGCCTCCTCCTCCTCCTCCTCCTTTGATTATTTATTTGTAACCTATGACTATCATTAAGTGTTGTACCTTATGATTCTTGATGAATGTATCTTGTCTTTTTATTTAGATTGAGAGCATCTGCACCAAAGACAAATTCCTTGTGTGTTCACTCACACTTGGCCAATAAAGAATTCTATTCTATTCTATTCTATTCTATTCTATTCTATTCTATTCTATTCTATTCTATTCTATTCTATTCTATTCTATTCTACTCCTTCTCCTCCTCCTCCATCTTCTTTTCCTCCTCCATCTCCTCCTTCTCCTCCTTCTTCTTCTCCTTCTTCTCCTCCTTCTTCTCCTCCTCCTTCCTCCTCCTCCTCCATCTCCTTTTGGCTTTTGGCTTTTGAGTTTAGGTATTTCGGGAAAGCATTCCTAGTGAGGGAATGGAGGCAAGTTTTTGTAGATTTACATGCTGAGCAGCTTTAAAGTGTTGGGCTGTTGTCAGCTTTGTGAGGTAGTTCAGACAAGCAGCACGCCCAAATGAACTAATTTTACTTCATTGTAAGGATAAGTTAACAGAGTTTTGCAAGACTGAACGTATTCCTCCCTTCCTCTCTTTAGTCTCTGGAAAACTGGGGACAGTCCTTTCTGACATGCTTTTCTATGATGGAATAATGTCCGGATTCCCAGAAAGCAGGGAGTATCAACATTTCCCCCTGATCTGCATCTTATCAGAAGGCTGCCGATGCTGCGGATCTTCCTCCTGTCTCCCAAGGAAATTCCTACTTACCATTACAACTATGGATAAGGGAAACTATAGATTGCAATCTATACAGACAGGACCTTCATTGATAAGAAAGTCTAAGGTTCAGAAATTAGCCGTAAGCCAATTAAGGTGGAAGGGAAGGGAGGTCTTGTTGGATGAGAGGAGCAAGAGGTTACCTTCCATCAGAAGCTAAAAAGTATACTTTTTATTAACAAGTTCTCAGATAAAACAGCATGACTACCAGGGGTGACATCCAGCAGGTTCTGACAGGTTCTGGAGAACAGGTAGCGGAAATTTTGAGTAGTTCGGAGAACCGGCAAATACCACATCTGGCTGGCCCCAGAGTGGGGTAGGAATGGAGATTTTGCAATATCCTTCCCCCAGGAGTGGGGAGGCAATGAGGATTTTGCAATATCCTTCCCCTGGAGTGGGGTGGGAATGGAGATTTTGCCGTATCCTTCCCCTGCCACTCCTACTAAGCCACTCCTATGAAGCCCACCAAGCCATGGCCACAGAACTGGTAGTAAAAAAATTTGAATTTCACCACTAATGACTACCTTTGCCTGTGGAACTCCCAGTCACAGTCTTAAAACCAGGGGTGGTATTCTACCTTCGCTACTGGTTTGCAAATGGGAACATGTGCAGAACATAAAAAATGAGATGTGATGATATCTGGACAGGTGGACGGAGCCTCCTGCAGCAGCCGCTACCGGTTCGCCCAAACCAGATAGAACCGGCTGAATAGCACCACTGATTATAACCCTTTAACAGCTTCTACCAATCATAGCCCTGTCTTTAAAAGAACTCAGTTACTTTCATTATATGAGTGTGATGGGGCTTCAGTATATGAGTGTGATGGAGTTAATATATTTCATAACTTTTTTCAGTGCACAATAAAGTTCCTCTGAAACTTGTCATTCCCATCATCATCAATCTCATTTATTATATGTGCTCATTGATAATATTCTCCAGACAGTCCCTCTATTCCCCCCCCCCCCCCGCAAATAAACAGTATTAAAACAACAGGAAAATTATAGTGTGAGCACCACATACTGTAATTGTTTACACTGTTTCCAAATTCATTAAAGAAAACCTGAAGTTCTAAAATAACTGAAGTGGTTCGTAAAAAGCCTGGGAAAGTGAAAGTCTTCAACAAGTACCTTCCCCCAAAACAATGTAGGCTACAGGGGTGCCTCTCTGCAGAACAGGTTCTGAAGATGGAGCACCACCATCAAAAAAGTTAGTTCTCTAGCTCAAGGGTGTCAAACTCAAGGCCCAGGGGCTTGATCTGGCCTGCGGAGTGCTTAGATCTGGCCCGCGGGGCCACCCTGGAAATAGCAGTCTGGCCCGCGGTACCTCTGCCAGCGAAAACGCAGGTGGCCCTCCAGAGCTCCGTTTTTGCTGGCAGAGGGTTGCAGGAGGCCATTGTAGCCAAAACGGAGCTCGGAGCCCATTTTCGCTGGCAGAGCGCTGTGGCTGCCACAGGTGCCCCCAACACGAGCAACGTTGAGCTGTCCACACCCACCCTGGCCATGCCCACCCTGGCCCCCCGAGGTCAAACACAACCCTGATGCAGCCCTCAATGAAATTGAGTTTGACACCCCTGCTCTTTTGTTTTTGTTAGTTGCGAAGTCGTGTCCGACCCATCACAACCCCATGGACAGCGTTCCTCCAGGCCTTCCTGTCCTCTACCATCTCTGGAGTCCATTTAAGCTCATGCCTACTGCTTCTGTGACTCCATCCAGTGACTTCATTCTCTGTCGTCCCATTCTTCTTTTGCCCTCAACCTTTCCCAGCATTAAGCTCTTCTCCAGTGAGTCCTTCCTTCTCATTAGGTGGCCAAAGTATTTGAGTTTTATCTTCAGGATCTGGCCTTTTAAAGAGCAGTCAGGGTTGATCTCCTCTAGGACTGACCGGTTTGATCTAGTTAGTTAAAAAAAAGTCAAGTTCATCTGGCTTGCCTCATTGGACATGGTTCCTGAAGGAGATTTTGCAGATTTTAGGTAGTTTTGCTGCAGATCTACTCAATAAATATGGGAGCAGAGCTTGACCCAAAACATTTTAAGGCTTTATAGGCTTCAATTGGGTTTCAAAGCAGTGTGGCAGCAGTCAAAGTATAGACAAAATAAAGTCATCCCAAAGGTGCTTTTTCTGGAGGCAACTGGACTTTGTTTTTCTTGGAGATGTTTCGCTTCTCATCCAAGAAGCTTCTTCGAAAAGAAGCAAAATATCTTCAAAGAAAAACAAGTCCAGTTGCCTCTTGAAAAAGCATTTTTGGGATAACTATGACCTGAATGATTGAATTTCTCCATGGACAAAATAAAATCACATTGGTCAGTGGTGAACAGTCCAATATCGCTGCCCTGTTCTGGAGTAATTGAAATATTAGGACCATTTTTGAAGCTTCACACTTTAGCATTGATACTGTAAGGCTATCACTATCTAGGTATATAGACCTAAAATCATGACTAGGAAGCCCTTTGCGCAACTGCGGGATGTGCGTCAGTTACGCCCTTTCCTCAACCAACAGGCCCTGCTCAATTACCCACACCCTAATCACATGTCATTTTCACTTTGCAATACAGTCTATATCAGGGGGATCAAACTGGGAGCCCACGGGCTGGATGCACCATGCACACGCCACGCCCACCCTGGCTCCACTAAGGCAAAAAATGTCATGATGTGTCACGATACGTCAGATGACTTGGTCGAGTTTGACACCCGTAGTGTACATGGAACTACCTTAAAAGATATCTGGACGTTCAATTTGCTTGAAAATGCGGCATCCCACTTTTGTTTTGTACAAGTCTAGATATTTGTACACACGTCACCTCAAAGGAGCTACATTGGTTGCTGATTTGCTTCTGGTCCACGATGGTCACATTTAAAAGCCTATATGGCTTGGGGCCAGGTTATTTGAAGGACTGTCTTTCTTTTTAGTTACTTCTACCTGACCAACCAGAGTGGAGAGGAAGGGGATGTTACAGATCCCTTCCATTAAGAAGGTATATTTAATGGAATTAAGAAGAAGTGGCTTCTCCAAGGTGACCTTCTCCCTGTGGAACATCAACCCCACAGAGATAAAATTGACCTCCATCTTGGTTCTTTGAAAGGCCCCGAAGGCATAGTTTTGCCAGTGGAATTATTTGGAGACCCAAGGTGATACAGAACCCATCAAGTGCTTTGTCTGACTCTTGCCGCCCCGGGGTGTGAACGAGGATTTATTGCAGGGGTGTCAAACTTGATTTCATTAAGGGCCGCATCAGGGTTATGTTTGACTTTGGGGGGGGGCTGGGCGGAGCAGGGCCAGGGTGGGCGTGGCCTGCTTGATGTCACTTGTGTCGGGGCGCCTGTGGTGGCCCGAGCACTCTGCCAACAAAAACACGCTCCCACGCTTCCATTTTTGGCTGCAACGGCTTCCTGCAACCCTCTGCCAGCGAAAATGGAGCTCGGGTGGGCCATGTGCGGCCTTCTCAACCTCCATTTTTCTGGCAGAGGGATCGCGGGCCAGTCCTTCCCTGTTTCCTGGGCAGCCCCATGGGCCCCATCTAAGTACCCCGTAGGCCAGATCCCCTGGTTTATTGGGTTTTGTATTCAGGTTTTTATTTCTATAAGACGCCTGGAGTTGGGTGGCCAGAAATATTTTCTTAATAAATAAATAAAAAGAAAGAAAGAAAAGGAACTGGAAGGGTGCCTCTTGGCCCTACAGCCACTGTAGTAGGAGCTCAAATTGTAGCTAGTGAGAAGGCTAAGAAGAAAGTGACTGCAGATGATCTTGAAAGAAGATAACCAGCAACTTTCACTCTCTGGTTTTTGTTCTTTAACTGAGCCAAGAAGATAGATGTTTTGTGGGATGATTACTTCAGAATCTCGACATGGAGATTACTGCTGAAGTAATTTGCTTAACATCTGTGTCAATTATGTTGAGAGTGGAGCTCCCTTTGGCTAATCAGATGGCAGTCTTATCTCAAGTCAGCTTGCTTTCTATTGGGAACAATGTTATATAAGTACTAATCATTTAGGAAAGTGGAGATTGACTGGTTCATGCTGATGGGGCAGTTGCTTGCTTGCTAATGCAAATCTTCCAGGTTAATGCATTGATGGAGGAATGTGTCTTGAGTTGTAAACTTGGACCTGACAAGCTCTTAAAATAGAATGTTCTTTAAAGCATCAGAGCAAATTAGTCACTGAACATTGCTTGTAGCTTATAGTGGCAGCAGGCACGTTTAACTGGGTGATTATTTCCCAGGGCAGTTTTATTTGTACTGCTGTATTCCATTCCCGTCACGATGGGGGACTGTACAGAATTTCATTTTCTGTACAAACCTTTCATTTTTGTCTTTTGTGGCTCCTGTTGGTCACGAAATCCCTGATAGTGGCAACGGGTGGGGTGGGGGTGTTTTTCCTTCCTAGAATTCCACATTTTGCAATGATGTGGACTTGCCATAATTATGTTTTAAAAAAACCACGATTAGTAGGGAGAAAATCTCCTTACGCTGAATGGAAGGTGAATTTCCGTTCTGTCTTCTTAAACACTGATTGGACCATGATTTCAATTCAGCTCACTTTGGGGCATCAGCATTCTCCTTTCTGTATTTGGAACATGCGTGAAATGCTTTCCTTGTATTTTGTCAGTTCATACCCATTTTGCATGTGTTCTTTCATAAATTCATGGCCATCTGTTTCCATGTCAACCTCTACTTAAACAAATCCCTACTATCTTCTGGGCATTTCAATTTAAAGTAAGCTTTTTTGCATGCACCGTATTTCAAGATACAGAATTTTATATACGTCTTGTGATTTTCTTTTAACGGTAGACATCTTGATGTTCTCTGAGCTCCGTTGTTTGCTTGCAGGGGTTTTGTTGCCAGACTAGTTAACATCTTCAGTCTTAGCCTGTTACCTAACCTGGTTACGGAACATTTGCAAGCCAGCAGTCAAGTTGAGAGAGCACCAAAGGACTCCACAGTTCCACTGAGCTACAAATATTCTCTTCTGTTGGTATTTCCTTTTAAAGCAGAAAACTGTGGAGAATTTAAAAAGCGTACAACCTCATTATGTTACAAATAGTCCTCGAGTTACAACGGTTCATTTACTGACCATTCAAAGTTATATGGCACTGAAAAAAGCAACTTAGGGTCATTTTTCACACTTGTAGCATCACAGTGGTCACATGATCAAAATTCAGATGCTTGGCAACTGACTCACCTTTATGACGGTTGCAGTGTCCTGGGTTACGTGATCCACTTTTGCGGCCTTCTGACCAGCAAAGTCAATGGGGAAGCCGGATTCACTCAACAACCGTGTTACTTCCTTAACAACTGCAGTGATTCACTTAACACCTATAGCAAAAAGGTCGCAAAATGGGGCAAAACTCACTTAACTGTTTTAACCAATGTAAAATTTTGGACTCAGTCATGGTCATAAGTAGAGGACTCTCTTTACTATTTAGTATTTAATTTGGGAACTTGATTGCTCCTTTAAAATACAGACTGAACAAATTCCCTGAATACACCTGATCTGTAATTGATGCATACGTAGAAAAAAATAAATAATTTAAATATAAATAGATAAACAGAAACAGGTTGGTACAGTGGTGCTGGCCTAGAAACCAGATGTGCTAGGCCTCCCATTTGCATGAAAGCCAACTGGATGACTTTTGGCCAGTTCCTCTCTCTCTCAGCCCAGCCCACCTCACAGGATTGTTAGTGTGTGAAAAAATAGTAGACAGGAGTATTAGATATTTTTGTTGCCTTGACTTATATATATATATTTCCTGATGGCCCTGGCCTCACCTCAGCCTCATTGCTGTCTGACTCCATTGCCAGCTCCGTAGGCTGCTGATGGACCACAACAGAGTGTTAGAGTGGGGGGCCATTGTAATCTCTGAGGGATGATGTTCTAGAGAGAGGGGGCCGCCACGGAGAAGGCCCTTCTTCTGGTTCCCATCAGGTGTATCTCCCTAGAGGGTTGGGACCTGCAACATTCCTTGTCTCCCCGTTCTGATGGGTTGGGGAGATGTGACCTGTAAGAGACAGTCCCTCAGATAACCTGGTCCGTACTCACAGTCACCCATGCCCTCGTTACCATGTTGGGGAAAGTTGGGTAGAACCGTGGAGTTTCAGGGTCATGTATAGAATTCTGCAATGGGGCCAATACTCATGGCTACCAATATAGCTCATAGAATTATTAGAAGGAAGAGAAAGCAGCATTCATATTTGTGGTGTGGCGGAATTGGATGAAGATAAATAATAAATTTAAAGGCAGTAGTGACGAATGAGATCTTCTAACTCATGAAGCCTCCTTTAATTCAATATTTGAACAGAATCGGGTTTTTAAGAGAACCTACTTAAATATATTTGCAGGTTCAAGTTCTTTTATTATTAAAAATTGAACTCCTTTCTTCCATCTATATTTCACTCTCTCAGCACACTTCACCTCACAAGGTGGTTGTTGTGGGAAAAATAGGAGGAAGAAAGAGTACTGTGTGTATTCACCATCTTGAATTATTTATATAAGCAATAAAAGCAGGATATAAATAAATAAAAGATTAAAAAAATACTTTTTCATGGAGGAAAATGCGTGCATTTAAATTAACTAAGAGTTGTCTGTTAATTTCTAAAATCAGTAATGCTGAAATCATGCAATATTTCAGTGTTATGGTTACAAAATTATTCTAAAATACTCCTGCTGTTCCTGAAATTTAAAATGCGGTGCAGAAACTTTCCAAATATGAAATATAACTGTAATTTGCATACCAAGTAGCTTCAGTCAGCAGTAAGAATTTAGAAAGGGGCAAAAACCTATTTTGAAACTATTAAATATATTCTTAGTGTGCAAGTATTGGCTTTCTAATGACTCATCTGTTTTGCCACTACTTTTTTTTTTTTTTTTTTTTTGCTGTTCTCAAGTTGAAATCATAGCAATTCAAGAGAATGAACTCCCTCAGTTTGATTGTTAGATCTAAAGAGCTGAGCAGCGGCTTGGCCTGGCAGCAAGCATAAATTTGATAAATAAAACATACATTGAAAAATCATTCCGGCCAGTGATGGGATTCAAATAACTTAAAAACTGGTTCTCTGCCCTAATGACCATCTGGGTGACTGTGGCCATGGTGGCCATGGCTAGGGAGTGTGACAATCCGCACTTGGCCTCCTGCACCTCCCTGGGAGCAAAAACGCGCCTCCCTCACCCCGTTTTGGGCCTAGTAGGCCTCCCTGCACTTACTAAGAGCCAAAACAAGGCGTGTGGGGACTCTTGGAAGGGGTGGGGAGGGGAGGGGAGGGGAGGGGAGGGGCCAGCCAGCAATTTAACAACCGGTTCACTTGAACCGGCTGAATCCCACCACTGATTCTGGCTATTTAAAGTGCCATGTTTTCATGTGTACTCGGTTTGGAACGACTAAGCGTTTTAATGTACATGTAGCAACTAAGAGGGTCAACCGTAATTCTGTAAGATCCTGGTTTACCAATGCCAAGCCAAAATAAATTAATTTTTTTAGGGTTGCTTTTAAAGATGCGATCAGGTATGGAATCTGCAAGTTTGTTTAAGATTGCAGCTTAATGGTAGCTAAAACATCTGGTGAAGAAAAGGAAACAATGAAAGTTTGCTGTAAGAAACATTTTTCCCCCTTGAACTTGATTCTATGTATCTAATTTTTGGGACTTGTTAAACCTCACTTATAAATTATACATTAAAACAGATTTTATTTTATAGGGGCAGCTCCATAAAATGCTTATTTAATGACTGGCAGTTCAGTTAGCAGTCTTAGATCAAATTCATTCATCCTGCATGATACCTAAACCATCCATATTGATGGATTTTTCTTTAACTTTTCCGTGCCTTCTGTACAGGATGAACTGCAAATCAGCACAGATAAGTCACCGTTACATAACTATTTAAATCTACTTGTATATTAGTCATGGCCCAGTGTTTGAAACTTACATAACTTTGAGATAAAGGGATGCTGATTGAGAGATTTTTTTTCCAGCATTAAGAGAAGCATCTTTAAAACACATATTTTATTTATTTATTTAATCAAATTTACATGACTGGCCATCTTGTACAAGGTGACCTTGAGTGGCATACAACAAAATCAACCATTTAAAATTGAATATAAAAACCAATTAAGGCAATTAAATAATCAACATAAGTGCAGCCAAGATTGTGAGAGAATTAATTAAAATCTCATGCGCATGCAACCAGTACAAGGGCTGCCTCACATCAGGGGTTCCTCAAATCTGACTGGGAAAAAAAACACCATGTTTTGAGGGCTTTCCAGAAGGCCATAAAGGTTTATTGAGGATGCTCTCACTTCAGGGTGATGATGTTCTGGAGCAGGGGTATCAAACTTGATTTCATTGATGGTCGCATCAGGGTTGTGTATGACCTCGGGGGGCGGGGTAGGTGTGGCCAGGGTGGCCGTGGCCAGCTAAACATCTGTTGTGCCTCGCCCGCCCCCCTCTCCGCAGCCGGGCCCCTCCCATCTCCTGCTATCTCAGCCAGAGACTGATAGTGCAGACGAATGGCCTGGCATGTCTCCAGCCCCCAATCCTGGCACCATGCCCGGACAGACTGAGCAAGACGAATGGCCTGGCATGCCTCCAGCCCCCAGTCCTGGCACCATGCCCAGACAGACTGAGCAAATAAACCTCCCCCCCACAGCGTGTGAGCATGATGAGCATGAAGCCAGTCATGAGCTAGAATTGCCGGCAGCTGGGCAGGCAGACGAAGGGTGGACAGATCCACGCTTCCGGAGAATGGAGAGGCGACGTCAGCAAAAGGAAGGGAGGGGCAGGCCTGGATAAGTGCTGAGTCATGGAGCCACACCCCATGGCCTATATAAAGGATCTGCTTTCTGGCATTCCTTGAGTCAAGCAAAGTCTAATCTGGTTGCTGAAGTCACACCTTGGATTCCTGCCTGCCCTGAGAACTCTGACAGGACTTTGGCAAAGCTGCAGAGGCTTCGTGGCCATGCTTGATACAGACTTTCCAGACCCGGCCGTCAGAGGAGGAGTTGGACATGACAACATCACTCATGTCAAGGGCGTCTGTGTTGGCCTGAGCGCTCTACCAGTGAAAATGGGCTCCCGAGCTCCATTTCAGGTTGTGACGACCTCTTGCAACCCTCTGTCACAGCAGTGAAATCCGGCTGGACCTATCTGGCTCTCACGAACCAGTAGCACCAGTGGCGGGAGGCTCCGCCCACCCGCCGGGACGTCATTACGTCCTGTTTTTGACCCTCTGCGCATGCGTAGAAGAGGTGCATGCACTCACATTCCTGAACCAGTAGTGAAGGTAAGTGCATTTCATCATTGCTCTGCCAGTGAAAACAGAGCTTGTGAGGGCTGCGTTCAGCCCTCCCGAGCTCCATTTTCACTGGTAAAGGCACCGCAGGCCAGTCTTTCACTGTTTCCAGGGCAGCCCCACAAGCCAGATCTAAGCATCTGGTGGGCCGGATCCGGCTCACCGGCCTTGAGTTTGACACCCCTGTTCTAGAGGTTTACTCAACAGCAGAAAAGGCTTTTCTCTTGAGTTCCATCAGATGGGATTCTTTAGTGGACAGGACCTGCAGCCTGTCTCTCCTGCTGGATCTGATGAGATGAATAGAACTAATCAGGAAGAGGCAGTCCCTCAGATTACCTAGTGCTTGCCACATAGGGCCTTAAAGATCAAAAACAGCACCTTGGATTTGGAACAAAACCAGCAAGCAGTGCAGTTCATGGAGCAGAGTGTCCTTCTAGGAACAACCAAAATTGCCCCTGCCGCTGAATTTTGCACCCGCTGGATACTCCTCCAGGGCAGCCCCTTGTAGACCATGTTACAGTAGTCCATTCAGAAGATGACTAGGGCACAGATAACTGAATTCTCTTCATTCAATTTGGCTAAAGGATGGAAAATAATAGGGTTTTTTTTTAAAAAAAAATATCTATTCTAGCAACCACTGTCAAAAGCCCAGTCTGGAAGGGAGAAGAATGAGAGTTCTTAAGTGTATTCCAGCAATTTCTGGAATCTCATCCTAGCTAGTTCCTTTAATATATATTTTACCATATATTGTGTACCAGGCACTCAAACAAAAGTATGTTTCATTTTTTTATATGATATTAATCTCCACTAAGGCTCCCAGACCTGGGCATCAAAATATGGATATTAGTTGGCAGCAAAGAGGTACAGATATCCATTGTCTAGACCACAGTCACTAAACCATGAGATCCCACGCTGCCCAACAGTTATCAGACATGAAAACCTACAGCAGGAATGTCAAACTCAAGGCCCATGGGGTGCTTAAATCTGGCCCACAGGGCCATCCTGGAAACAGTGAAGGATCAGCCCGGGGGTGCCTCTGCCATGGAAAATGGAGCAGCTCTCCCAAGCTCCATTTTCCCTGGCAGAATGTTGCAGGAGGCCATTGCAGCCGAAAACGGAGCTTGGGAGCCTGCTTTCACTGCTTTCACTTGGGCCACCACAGGCGCTCCTGACCTGAGCGACATCAAGCTGGCTACGCCCACCTTGGCCATGCCCACCCCAGCCCCCTGAGGTCAGACACAACCTTGATGCAGCCCTCAATGAAATCGAGTTTGACAACCCTGACCTACAGCAATAGATACAGAAAAGTTAAATTCTTTTGTTGCCATCTAGTGGTCCTCCAGAATTTTGTAGCCCAGATCTAATAGTTCTGCACTCCATTATCAATATTATATGGTAGAATTTTATGCTGAAATAGCAAAGTATGTATTTCTTTGGTTTTGCTTTGCTTGCTTTATTTTATTTATTATTTTTGATCTCACCTCTATTACTTCATCAGTAACTCAAGGCAACAAACAAACAATATTCTTTTTTCCTCCTATTTTCCCCACAACAACAACCCTGGGAGGTGGATTGGGATGAGCAAGATTGAGTTGCCCAAAATGACCCAGTCAGTTTTCATCTCTGAGGTGAGACTAGAGCTCATAGCCTCCTGGTTTTTGAGCTAGCATCTTAACTCCTATACCAAGCTGGGCTCTGTATATATTACATTTTTCTCAGAGCGCCGGAGGCTTTATTACATTTTTAAAAGATACATAGGAAAAAATGGAGAGGGAAAAGCAAAATAAGTAAATTTAGTTGCCAGCTCACCCATAGTTTCTATAATAAAAGTTATATAATCTGAGTAGAAATGGGCAGAGCGTAAGCCATGCTGAGCAATTTGCAATTCTTTCCTTATAGAGAAGAGATTATTTTCAATTAGACGCCTGCAATAAAGCTACCATGAAAAGAAAATCTTGAGTCAGAAATGTTGGACTCAGTTTATCTGTCAAGTGCAGAATCTCTTAAATGAATTATTTAGGTCCACTTCAGTATGATTTAACACCTAGTATCATGATAGAGACAGGTCATATCCATCACTCTGATGGCCCTCAACCACTGACAATGAAGTGTGGTTGATTCTACTAACCCAGCGTTGCTGAATCTTGGGAACTTTAATATGCATGGACTTCCAATTCCAAGAATTCCTCAATCTGCCATGCTTGCTGGGAAATTCTGGGACTTGAAGTCCACCCATTTTACAATTGTCAAGATCGAGAAACTCTCATCCATTTAATTGGTGGGAGGGGATAGAATTTAAAATATTGGCTTGGATGGGAATTTTTTTGCCGTTGAGATCCAAGATTCATGCCAATGATGGTCAAAGAAGCACAGGAGAAGTTGGACCTACTGGAGTTAAGGATCAGCTTCAACCGTACAGATAATACAAGTCCTGTGGCCGATATTAACTTGGATCAAAGATCTTGTCCCAAGATGGAGAAATAAATGAGTACAACTTTGCCCATCATCTCCATAACATTATATGTGATGAGTTAGCCCACATGGACTCTGTGCTTTGAGAAGCAAGCATCATCATTCATTCTTCTTAACATAGAAGAATGTTAAGATAATCAGGATAGAATCATCCGCAATAGCATCACCCACCATCAAGCTATTCAACCAAGATCATAAATTAGTCATCTAATGAGCGAGTCATCTAATGGATGATGAGATGTGACCAGTTATGACTGATTAGGTTCAGATGTAGTCTGGATTGTATTTAGCATGTGTAAACCTAGCCAAGAATGATTTATTCAGTAAACTGTGATTAAAGGCAGCATGATGTGTAAACCCAGCAACCATGTTTAATTGTTCCCATTTTATTGTTGGGATATTTTTGCTTACAAGCTACTTCTCTGCTCATTGCAAAGTCTTCAAACTCTGGACTTCTGTAGCAACAAAACTGTAGTGCATAAAGATAGAAATAACAAATATGCTTCTTGATTTCTAGCTGCGGCAGTGATACTTATAAAGCCAAGGGGAAGTAAATATATTCTGTGAGTTAGAGCCGTGTTCCTGAGCTGATGTCATTCTGTAAATCGATGGATATTAAATCCCAGGGGTGCCATTTTTTTCCTCCTTCTCTCCAAATGTGTCAGCTCCTCTTTAAATCCTGCCTGTCAAACAGGCTCCCTGCTTTGTATGAAAAGTCAAACCAGAGGTCTGCTGGGTAATATATTAGAATGGCTTTACAAAGGAACAAAACTGTATTTTAGGAAGCTTTCCAGAATATTGCTTGGTGAAAGAGATTCAGAGCTGAGAACAGGATTCTCTGGAATGCTGGGATGAATTGAGGTAGATGCTTCTCTGTACACAAAAGACAGTTAACTGGGTTTGTCAGTTGCGAGAAAATTAAAAATTGTTCTCATGCATTATGCAGAAGAGCAGGTTGAAGTTGATTAATAAGCCTATCAAAATCTGAAAGTGTTGATGGGGGGTGGTGGTTATAAAAAGGTCCAAGTTACAAAGAGCATAACTTGTCAAATATGAAAAATATAGTACAATTCCAACGAGCGGAAGCCTTAACAGTGAAAGATCCAACTTGAACTAAAAAGAGGAATTTCCTGTGAGAACTATTAAGCAATGGAACAGCTAAAGTTATAGGTGCTCCCTCACTGGAGGTTTTCAAGAATAGTTTAGATAACCGTTTGACAGAATTGTATTTATTTACTTATGAAATTTATATGACGCCCATCAAACTGTCACGTGACTCTGGGCAGCTTACAGTCTGATAAAACAATATTATGAAAGATTAAAACGGTAGAAGAGTAAATATGATGTTAAAATTGGCAGAAAAACGGCTAAAATAGCAGGATGTACAATGGAGCGGAGGTGGGATCTTCTGTTTAATGGAGCCGAAGTGGCGCAGTGCTTAGAGTGCAATACTGCAGGCTACTTCTGCTGATCACCAGCTGCCAGGAGTTTGGCAGTTCAAATCTCACTAGGCTGAAGGTTATCTCAGCCTTCCATCCTTCTGAGGTGGGTAAAATGAGGACCCAGATTGTTGAGGGCAATATGCTGACTCTGTAAACTGCTTAGAGAGGGCCGTAAAAGCACTACGAAGCGATATACAAGTCTAAGTGCTATTGCTATTATTCCAGTAACAACCTCCAGGATGCCTTCCGTCCAGGCCCCAGGCCAATCAGCAAAGCCATATAGATGCATCACATTTTGTGATGCATGAGGTGAAGGGTGGCTCAGGCTAGAAAACATTTTCAGTTGTGTCACCTAGTGTTTAGACAGGCTCTCTCTAGAAATTAGAGTGGTCCCCTCAGGAGTGGACTTCTAGAAGCTAGAAGAAGCTGAGTTCTTCCAGAGGGACTCAGGATGTGATCTTCACCTTCATCATTTGGTTTTCAAGGTGATTTTTGCTATTAGTGTTTGCTGTTGGTTTTGACTTGTTGAGTTGATCTGGGCTCTGATGTTAAGGAGAGAGTCATAGAGAATTTTTTAAATTGTGTGCATACATATGTGTGACTTACTGACCTTTTTTCATGCTTGTTTTTATTTTCATTAGGGTAGATGTTTTGTTTTATTTATTTCTTGCGAGCCTTGGGGAGTTGAACTGGTTTCAACAATACAATACACATTTTATAAGTATATAAATACAACAGCTTGATAATAATTTGTCTTAGGAAATTGAATTATGTAATGTTAATGGCAGGTTTTTCTTTTGCAGTGATCCGTATGTGAAACTTTCATTGTATGTAGCAGATGAAAACCGAGAACTTGCCCTGGTGCAAACAAAAACTATTAAAAAAGTAAGTAGAAGTAATAAGCATGCATTTGAAAACCTGTATTTCTCATGTGTTTCAAAAAGGGCAGTTATTTATAGCCTGGGAGACAGTTTGGTCTAGTGGTAAAAGCTTTAGGCTAGGTACCAAGAGATCATGAGTTCCAGACCTACCTTAGGCATGAAAGCTGGCTGGATGACTTTGGACCAGTCATGCTGTCTCAGTCCAATGCACCTCACAGGGTTGTTGTTGTTGTGGGGAAATAGGAGGAAGAAGGAGTATTTGATATGTTGGCCACCTTGAATTATTTATAAAAATAATGGATATAAATAAATAATAAAAATACCCAAGAATTCCATAAATCTGGAATCACCTTTGGAAAAAATCTTATTACAAACCCTCCAGTTGGTCTGCTAGACTTTGATGATCATTTGTTGAATTGAATAGAAAATCTAGGCTGCAAAATTTAGCATGGTCAGAAATCCAGAGGGGCAGTAGGTGGCAGGAAAGTGTTGAGTTTTATGTATCTTTGCTGCCATCTGGTGGTGCTTTGAATTTTTGTATCTGTCTAAATCCGGTGGTTTTAGCATCTTGTAGTAGATGTTGACTAATAATATTCCATTGACATGGTGGGAGAAAACTATCAATGATTCAGAACATTGTATTTCAATCTCAACCAAAGAGAACATGTAATGTTAATTCTGATACAGCATCACTGAATATTAGGCCAAAGTTCACCTTTTACTTACTACAGTTATTAATAGTCTAGGTTCAAAATCAGGTAATGTCCTAATTTATACATATCTAAATAAATATATGAAAAGATGCCTTGCTCCATTTTTCCTGCACATCAGAAAGAAAGCAATTATAAATATTAGGGCATTGTTAACGTTGGTATTCTCTTTCTCAAGTTAATTACCAAACCTAGTTTATCAGGTTTGTTTGTTTTGTTCCTGGCCTTTAAAAATGAATAAAGGATTGTTATCTTATCATGCTGTTGCTATTTGGAAAAAATATATATAAATTGAGATGTTTTTCATGCTTTAAAAATAAATTTGGTGTTTGGGTTTGTTTTTTTTTGTTTGTGGGTTTTTTGCTTATAAGATAAACATTTTTCTTATAAGCTCTCTCAGGTACTCCCAATGCATTAATTGATGGCTCAATTAAATAAGATTATTGAACCATATTTTCAAATGTATCTCTTCGTATTCCTTTCCTTTTTTAGAGTAGAGAGTATAAATTAAAGGTAAAGGTTCCCCTTGCACATATTTGCGAGTCGTTCCCGACTCTAGGGGGCGGTGCTCATCTCCGTTTCAAAGCCAAAGAGCCAGTGCTGTCCGAAGACGTCTCTGTGGTTATATGGTCGGCATGACTAAACGCTAAAGGTGCACGGAATGCTGTTACCTTCCCCCCTATTTTTCTACTTGCATTTTTTACATTCTTTCGAAGCTGGGACAAGTAACAGGAGCTCACCCCGTTACCTGTCACTAGGGATTCGAACGGCTGAACTGCTGGCCTTTCGATCGAGAAGCTCAGTGTCTTAGCCACTGAGCCACTGCATCCCATAGAGTATAAATTTTGCTTGTGTAAATAACATGACTGGGGGCGATCTTTCTACTGGCATATTCTTTGGCCAATAAAGATTCTATTCTATTCTATTCTATTCACCATATCCTTCAGTAACTGTCCCCAGTGACATGCTGAAGAATTTTTAATAATGAATTATTTAACTCTCTTTATTAAGACATCTCTGCCCAGGTCATCACTGATCAGCTCCCACTGAGTAGCTCCTAATAATAGTGGCATCTATTTCTGGTTTATCCCACTTCACATGGCCTCCCATAAGTAGTTTGCTTAGCAAATGGATTTGAAGCCTTTTGATAACAATGTCTTTATTCCTGACGAAAGCTGTGCCACTGATTTTTCTTCCCTCCCTCTCTTCTGTTGTAATTCACCACAAATTGTACTGTACATTTGCAGCATTTTCTAAAGGGTTGTGTTACTAAAATTTCCACCTCTTTTTTTTTTCTTTCTTACAGACTCTGAATCCAAAATGGAACGAGGAATTTTATTTTAGAGTAAGTTTTGGTTTTAAGAAGTTTTACTTTACGTTGTATGTTGTTCAGTAATACTTGTATAGCATTAATTTGCCAAAAAAAAAATTGTGTGTGTGTGTGTGTGTGTGTGTGGTCTCTTTAGAAACAGCTCTGGATAGTAGCCAGAATGTTATAGGTTCCCCATTTTCTTCGTTGCCTGTCTTAGTTTCAGTTGGAGCAGAGGGATGAAGAAAAGATAAACAGGTAGAGATGGAGAAAAAGACTAGAAAAAAGGCAACTACATTTGGTTAAAAAGAATCAGATCCTATGTGCAAGTTGGTATTTAGGTTGATGAACCAGCTTTTAAGATGTTGAAAGCTGCTAGATTAGTGTTTCTTTTTTATTTACAGAGAAGGGAGCTGAAATTGCATGTGCGCATGAGAAAAAGACCCAGACTTTAACCAGATCTAAAGTTCCAAATCTTTCTTTAGATCTTCCAGATTTGTTGTCTCTCTCCTTTGAACCACTTTCGGGTTAATCGTAGCCTGATCTCTCAAGAATGTATGCAAGCAAGATTAATTACATTATTAGAGATTGTTCAGAAGGGATACCTAATCTTAGGTGATGGACAGAAATACTTTGAAGAGTTGTACCTTACAAAGATGCAAGGGTTTTGGCAACCCAACTTGCTACACGTGTCCCTTTGATGATAGTAGATGGTGGTAGTTATAGGAAGCTCTGGTTGTAATCTTTGGGATATTAAATATTTGGGGTATTAAAGAGGACTTGCTAGCCTTTATTCAGTGGCAAGGGTAGTTGAATTGTTACTGGGCCATGGTGTGTTTGCTGGAGAGCTGGCTTAAGTGTGGCAAGCCAACAAGCCATCACATGCTTTCAAGGTATTGGATAACCGAGACTCCTCTTGCTGATCCCTGATAGTTTCAAATAAGAATGAGAATTTCCAATCCCAGTCATACTGATCTAATCTTAGTTTCCTTGGCTAGAGGTAAACATTCTGAATAGGACACTGTTTACCCTCCCATGTCTGCACCCTCCTGCTCATCTCTTTGTAGTTGTATTTGTGGCAGTGCAGCCTGTCCACTTAAGAACGAAAGCATACAAAGGAAACAAGGATGCAGTGTCCTGCAAGATACACATTAAATGGGAGAGCTTTTCATATAAGGGGGTAATAACATAGGAAGTTGCTTCATTGCAAGTCAGCCCACTCTAGCATTATTTGCGCTTTCTCTCTAAGGATGATGCTTTTTTTCAGGTTTTATGTACCGTATATACTCGAGTATAAGCCGAGTTTTTCAGCACGTTTTTTGTGCTGAAAAACGTCCCCTCGGCTTATACTCGAGTATATACGGCTTATACTCGAGGTTTTTTTTTTCTTCTTTTTTTCACATTATACCGGATGGCGCAAACTTGGCGGGCTTTTGCATTAGCGCGGGGAAGCCCTGCCGGTGCAGTGAGAGGGCGGGGCGGGGGAGCCGCCAGCCTTCTCGGCTGAGGGAGGGAGGGTTTCCCCGACCGGTAGCTGCCTCATTTCCCACCCTCGGCTTATACTCGAGTCCCCAGTTTACCCCAGTTTTTTGGAGTAAAATTGGGGACCTCGGCTTATACTCGGATCGGCTTATATTCGAGTATATACGGTATTTCCCCCTCCTTGCTTTGGATGTGAATATTTGGGATAGAATCTCAGATGTATGTAGTCTTACTATAACTACCACTAAGCATGTTCCCTTATTATTAGAACGCCTTTTGGGTTCTCATTTCACTTAAACAAAACCAGTGGGGGATAGAAAATATTAATTTATAACAGGAGTGTCAGACTCACGGTGTTATGGTAACATCACATGACGTATCACAACTTTCCCCCCCTTCGCTATACCAGGTATGGGCGTGTCCAGCGCGTGACGCATCTGGCTGCGGGCCGCAAGTTTGATGACCCTGGTTTATAACATTTATAACATATAGTGCTTTGGTAATTTTTTAAAATTTATCCACAGTAGTGTCTGCTAATTTTACACTATAGTTCCTATGTTATCCGCAGCTTTTGGAGTAGCCAGCTTGATTTCCTAATCTACCAGATTATTCTTAATTAATAGATTACGAAAAGAAAGAGAGAGTACTGGACTATAAATAGCTCAAAGCATCTAGGTCATGCCCAAATGTGACACAAAAACATAATTGTTTGCGACATACATGATCCAGATTCTTGGTATGTGTTAGTGAAGACATATTATAGCCCCTAGTCATGTTCCGTATTCTTACGATTCCAGGATTATCAACTCTCATTCTTCGTATTACTTCTTCTGTATCCTCCAAATTACATGCTTAGCTTTCCATAAGTGAGGCTTCCTTATATCCACACACATTCCAACTCTTTGTCTCCAACAAATGTCTTCTTCGGTTACTCGGAGTTGATTTATGCTGTAGAAAGTCTTCCTTATCTAGAAATTATATTGTTTCAAGCTTAGTGAACTCAAGTCCCGTAACATGGAAAAGTATATTGTTTCACTTCTCTCTTAAATTTTATTTAAAAAGAGAGAGTGAAAGGGGAAGAAAAAAAACCTCAAGCAGAAAAAGGGCAAGGTAAAATTTCAGCAATTTAAAATTAATCTTTAGGAGCAGCTGTCTGCTAACAGACTGAGGCATTGTAAGCTGTTGAATTGCTACTGTCTTTTTCAAACAGCGTCTATCCAATTGGCTTGCTTTATGCTCAGTGTTTTAGAAATAATATTTTGGCACTGTCTCAGTAGCATTATAAATGGTCTTCAATCAGATTTCTATAGCAGTGTTAACAGAAGTAAAGTTTGATTTCTGTAGATATCTGAACCTACAGAATCTTTCACTGAATCTTTCTAATACTAAGGAATGGCCAGGAAAAAAAAGGGGGGGGGGTTAAGGACAGAGTTGAGAGTGGATCAAATTTGTTTTGATTAGTAATGCACAATCCCAGGAATTGTTTTGGCACTGAGTGTCTGGTCCTAGCTTTTTCCATTCCAGTCATAACAAAGTTTAATACATGGGAATCTTTCTAACAGAACTTGTGTCTAGTCAGTTTGCACTTTTATGTTAATAAAGCTTGCAGTGCTGAACTCCCAGACTTCAGAGTAAACCTAGTTAATTGCAGTGGGGTTTACTTTCAAGTAAGCATTCATAGGATTCAGTTCTGAGATGGCCATCTTATATATGTTATATAAGTTAAATAAGTCCCATTAGGGCATAGTACAGGGGTGTCAAACTCAAGGCCCGGGGGCCCGGATCTGGCCCCCACAGGGTGCTTAGATCTGGCCCACAGGGTTGCCCTGGAAACAGCAAAGGACTGGCCCGCGGTGCTTCTGCCAGGAAAAACGGAGCTCGGGAGGGCCTCAGGCTATACCGGGTGTGGGCCAAACTCCGTTTTCCTGGCATAGGATTGCAGGAGGCCGTTGCAGCTGAAAATGGAGTTCGGGAGCCCATTTTCATTGGCAGAGCACTTGGACCACCACAGGCGCCCCCGACACTAGTGACTTTGAGCTAGCCACGCCACCCTGTCCACGCCCATCCTGCTTCCCCCAAGGTCAAACACAACCCTGATGTGGCCCTTAATGAAATCGTGTTTGACATCCCTGGCATAGTAGGGCTTGTTTCCAAGTAAGCCCATATTGTTAATACAGTTGGTTAAGCCAAAATGTTTATCCAATTTATTCAGTATTCGCCTGAAAATATTTTGATGAAATTCATAAAATGGTAAGGCAACAAAGTAAAACAGTAAAGCTGTCCCAGATCTGTGGGTCAGTGTGTGTGTGTGTGTGTGTGTGTGTGTGTGTGTGTGTGTGTGAAATATTACTAGTTTTGAAGGACATGTTCACTCCTGGAAACCAAGAATGAAGAGTAACAGTAACAGAGTTGGAAGGGACCTTGCAGGTCATCTAGTCCAACCCTCCTGCTCACGTAAGAGACCTATACAAGGGATTCGAACCGCCGACCTTTCTGGTCGACAAGCTTATCATCTTAGCTACTGAGCCACTTAGGGAGTGACATAACTGACAGCTGTTAGATGTAATCACATCTATTCAGTAAAATAGATTCTAATCTATTGCAAATTATAGCATTGTATTTCACGAGCAATAAAATATCAGACAGAGCCCTGAAGCTAATTCAGTTTTTGCCTGAATTTAAAAACCAAGAAGATATGGCAATTTATAATTAGTGTTAAGTGTGGAAGCTTCCCCTAAACTCAGATGGATTAGGACTATCACAGTGAGAGGAATTACAAGTAGACCTCATTTAACAACTGTCTTGTTAGTGACCATTTGCAGTTTTAGCAATAACTTTATGACCAATCCTTGGCATTTATAAACTTCCCAGGTCTGTAAACAAAGGAAAGTTGCAGTAATATTATCAGCACAATTGCTGTTTATTTAGTAATCCCTTTGTTAATGACCGAGCTGGAGATCCCAATTGTAGTTACTAAATGAGGACTATCTATATAGTCAAGAGCAGAGATTCTACTTTGCCTATGGGAGATCCCAGATTGAACCCCTGGCAACTTCAAAGTGCTATCATTCCTGTTTCCTGTTGAAAGATGCTACGGATCAAACTTGTAATCCGTTGCTTGCAGAGGTACTGCATTTTTTGCCAAGTAACAGAAACCTGGAACATAAAATTGAGGGATGATGAAAAATATCAGATGTCATGAGTACATCAGAAATGTGACAGTTCGTGTGGCATTCTAACAAAATGATTATTATCTATAGGGGCTTGCCTGATCATCAGATTGAGTATGCTCAATCACACTACCCATTTACTAAAAGATAATACCAAGTGTGAAGACTGTTATGTGTTGGCCAGATAAATGATGATAATAAGACCTGCAAATAGAAGAAGAATGATTGTGGCAAAAAAAAGACAGCAAAGATAGTACCAATTGTGATAGGCGCCTTGGGTGCAATCCCAAAATATCTGGAGCACCACTTGAACATCATCGGCATTGACAAAATCATAAGTCAGTTACAAAGGATTAGGGTTATCTTTTAACAGCATCAAACAACACCAGCCTAAATCATTCCTTTGGAAAAGGAATAAAAATGCTAAATCTAGTCAAAACAGCTGGCTCATTGTTTAACCAACAGCAATATAATTTCATTCAGATGTATTTTTCTACTATTTACATTTTTATAAGAGCATCTAAGGACTTGTGTGGTAGCATCTAGCTTGCAATTAAGGCTGTAATCCTAATGTTTCTTGGAGCTGCTCAAAGCAGAGAAGAAGTAGAGAATGCTAAACTTGGACGCTTATTGGTCATTAAAAGGAGACATGTAGAGAAGGAGTTTATCCATGTGCAACCAAGGAGTGGAATCAAAGAGCTCTTGAAATGGTGGAGGGGCTAAAATTATTGTTTTTTTAAAAAAATCATAATTGATCGTACAAAAATTAATGAATCAGGCTTAAACCTAGAATAAATTTAAATAAACTACTTTTTTAAAAATAGATATGAAGATAGGCAGCCAGCAGGGATGTAGCACATAAGTGGCCATTCTGAATGTCATTATCTGACCACTGGACAGATATTGGGTTTGTATGCTTGGTGCTAGCAGGTGCTACTACTCAGAGAATGATTTCAGTGCCTTCAGATCAAGGAACAAATAAGTTGGAGAGAGAATTAGGTGGGTGGGACTCACAAGGATGTGAGCCGTGGTGGCGCAGTGGTTAGAGTGCAGCACTGCAGGCTACTTCTGCTGACTACTGGTTGCCTGCAATTTGGCAGTTCAAATCTCACCAGGCTCAAGGTTGACTCAGCCTTCCATCCTTCCGAGGTGGGTAAAATGAGGACCCAAATTGTTGGGGGGCAATTTGCTGACTCTGTAAACCGCTTAAAGAGGGTTGTAAAGCATTGTAAAGCAGTATATAATAAGTGCTATTGCTATTGCTATGTGGTAGCAAAGCCCCACTCAAAAAGGGATCACCTCTTGGCTATTACAGAGAATGAGAATCCTGGGCAATGAGGACATCAGACTGAGAAAGAAGGAAATTCTGGTTCTGGAAGCCAAATTCTGGTAGCTTAGCATATTGCCAAATCTGTCAAGCTTCTTCAAATAAGCCAGCGTCATTGGTCCTTTGAATGAAGAAGGAATAATATGCTAGAAAGGGAAATTACAAAGAAGCTGAACACATTTTTTCCCCTCTTTATCTGCACTGAAGAAAAATTGGAGCCATTCCCTAAATTTGAGTTCCTGCTCTCAAGAAGGGAATCAGAGGAATTGAAGCATGAAGTGGTGACAAGAGAAGAAGTGCTATGTCTTATTGACAAAGTGAGCAATTGGCACACCACAATAGTTACTTGCAAGGTTACTAAGGAAATTAAAGCTGAAATTGTAGACCTCCGAACTGAAACACGAAGTCTGTCTCTACCCTTGTCCTCTATAATTGAAAACTAGATGTTGGTCAATGGAACCCCAAATTTTAAGTTCTCAGGAGGAGATCCAGAAAATTGTAAGCCTGTCAGCTTAATATCTGCTCCAAGGAAGATAGCAGAAGCTACTATTAAAGATAAAAAATATCGAACTTTTATAGACACAAACCTAATCCAAGAATACCCAACAAGAGTTCACTAGGGAAACTCCTGTCTAAATAACCTACAAAAGTATTTTTGAGGTTGATAATAAATAAGTATATAAGGACAAGCCAGCAGATGTCATCTACTTAGATTTAAAAAAAAACACCACCTTTGATTAAGTCCCTCATCAAAGACTTCACAGTAAACTTAACTGCTATGAAATAACACAGGTCCTCTTGTTGGTAAGCAACTGGTTGAAGAGTAGAAAACCAAGAGTAGGAGGCAACAGACATTTCTCACAATGATGTAACTAATGGGGCCCCTCCGGGGTTCTGTCCTAGGACCAGTGCCTTTTAACATATGTAGAAATGATCTGAGATCAGGTGTAACTAGTGGAATTGTCAAATTTGATGACGATATTAAATTGTTCAGGATGGTAAAAACAACAAAGGGCTATGAACAGCTCCAAAGGGATCAATGGACATTAAAGGAATAGTGATTTTCTACCTTGTCTGGCCTTACCTCTTGCTAGCAGGAGGGGAGTGGCTAATGTTGTGACCCAGGCCCAAGTAGATAGTATTAAATGCAATCAGTTCAAAAACACAGACTTTATTAGAACAGCTGAGAATTAACTTATTCTCAGCATAGCCCAAACTAAATCAAAACAAATTCTTCATAACACAAGTCTTCAGTCTTATCACCAACCTTGGTCTAATTAGGCAAACTGCCAAAGGCTTTTCTTGGCAAAAGTTCAAAAGCAGAAGACGCCGACAAGAAATAAATGCAGCAAGACAAGGAGTAATTCTATCAATGTTGTTTTCCGGCAAAGAGCCCAAACACCGTTGCTTGTCTTTTAAGCCTTATGGGAGGGGCCAATCATCTCTTGGCCCTACTCCCGAGTCGTCCTCTTTGCTTTAGCTGCTCTTGCCTTCTGGCAGCTCTTCTCGTGTGTGTATTAGGAACAGGCTCCTCCTGTTCCTCTGCCTCACTACTGTAAGCCTCTGGAGGCTCTGGAATCTGCACATCACTCCCTGATGGACCTGGCCCTACCTCTGCCTCCGATGTAAAGTCCTCATCCAGGCCTTCCCTAGCCTCCAGGACTGGCTCATGTCCTTCCTCAGCCTCATCGCTATCCGACTTCGCTGCCAGCTCCGCAAGCTGCCGGTGGACCACAACAGCTATGACACTGAACTTGTCAATCAGAAAGGTTGGCAGTTCAGCAGTTTGAATCCCTAGTACAGGGCTCCTGCGTGAGCAGAGGGTTGGACTAGATGACCTCCAAGGTCCCTCCCAACTCTGTTACTGTTACTGGCCGCTGATATCTTTTGATAGGTTTTTTTTCAACTTCTCAATTTACTTAGTCTTGGGGTATCCTAGCTTCTCTCATTCTATCCAATCCCGATCAGATATGACCTTGTTCAGCTTTCTGTGATTGACCAAAGTCTGCTAAATATTGCCACTTGATGGTGCCTGGCTGGCTTAATAAGGAATATGACCTAAGGAAGGGGGGAAGGTCCAATTTGGAACTCTTGGAGAAAAATAAACCTCCATTTTTAAAACAAGTCTCAAGGGTGGATGGAGGGAGAAGAGCAAGAGCTAAATGAGTTTGGATTTATAGACTTCTCTGTTTGTTCCCTTATAGGTTAATCCATCTAATCATAGACTGCTGTTTGAAGTGTTTGATGAAAATAGATTGGTGAGTATTTTCCCCCACTATTATTATTGACTTTATACATTGTGCCATACGTCTCATTTTTCCTTCTCTCCACTGGGGAAAATATTTCTTAAAAGTGGGACGTGGAGAGATGTAATATGCATTAGAAGTAAGAGGCTAATAAATACAGTTCCTTTTCAGATTGACAAGAAGATAGCAAATAGCTATTAAGCCCTTCAGCGGCTTCAGAACCTTGGTCTTAATGGTGGTAACTCATTTTTGCTACTGGAAGAGAGATGTCCGATATAGTAGAGATCTAGAAAACAAGTTAATGCAATTAAGCAGTAAGATGCCTAGGTTTGGATCCAGGATATTGAAAAGTGTTTGATGAGAGACCAGGTTAACAAAGGGTCACCCAGTGGTGGGATTCAAGTAATTTAACAACCGGTTCTCTGCCCTAATGATTTCTTCCAACAACCAGTTTGCCAAACTGCTCAGAAAGTTAACAACTGGTTCTCCCGAAGTGGTGCGAACTGGCTGAATCCCACCACTGGGGTCACCTAACCTGAGCGGGCTGCCATTCACTTGGTTTCTATAATCACTGACTTTCAAGCTTCCGTATGAATCCATTCAGGTGAAGAGCTGCTGTTTTATCCCTCCTCCAGGAAGTAGCTAATAAATGTAGAGGTTTTTCTATGGTAGCTCTAGAGGTGGTATTCAGCCAGTTCAGATGAGTTCAGAAGGTATTTAAACTGTTCTTTGCTAGCTTGTATCAAAGGGTGGCTCAGGGGCTAAGACACTGAGCTTGTCGATCGAAAGGTCGGCAGTTCAGCGGTTCGAATCCCTAGTGCTGCCATGTAACAGGGTGAGCTCCCGTTACTTGTCCCAGCTTCTGCCAACCTAGCAGCTCGAAAGCACGTAGAAAATGTAAGTAGAAAAAGAGGGAACCACCTTTGGTGGGAAGGTAACAGTGTTCCGTGCGCCTTTGGTGTTGAGTCATGCCGGCCACATGACCACAAAGACATCTTCGGACGGCACTGGCTCTTCGGCTTTGAAACGGAGATAAGCACCGCCCCCTAGGGTCGGGAACGACTAGCACATGTGTGCGAGGGGAACCTTTACCTTTATCTATTCATCACAAATCACTAGTTACCAAAATAACCTTCTCTCTGGAGTCCCAAACTTGTATTTGTAAGTGCTTAAAATGGTTAAAATAACCACTGAAGCCTTTGGAGAAAAGTTAATAAAGGTAGTTATAGTATCACTAATCAGATAAGATGGAAATATGTCCTCAAATTGTGTTAAATATGCTGAAAAGGTTTCAGACTTTATTCAAAACAGTGGCAGATGGATGATCTGATCAATATTATTAGTCCTGCTTTTTCTTGCCTGTTTAACAAAACAGGGGGATTATGCTGACCTTTGGTATTTTAATTACTGAAAGTTTTTTGTCCCCTTTGGAGACTTTCTTCACGTGAAATAAATCATTAGAATACTTAAGTCTGAAATATTTAGGACATCATTCTCGGTGGATATTCCCATGATTTTTTTTTCTCTCTGTAGCTTTTGCTATGAGGTTCTCATTTATACAGAAATCCAAGTGTTTTTATTTTATCTCCGTAATAAACACTTTAGTTTCACTGACCCAGTTTTTAATTCGTGCTGCCCGCAGATTTTGAGACCGTAGGATGTCTGTTTCTGCCCACCCCTTTCTAAACAACCACTCACACACAGCAGAATCGAGTTTGGGCATTGTTTAATTTTGGGTTCCAGTCCATCTGTCTGTACTTCTGACGTTTCTTGGCTCCTAACAAAGCAGAGCTCTATTTCTTGCTGGCAATTCAACCTTTCTAATGCTGCTCACTTTCTCACTGGAAGGCTGCCATCGTTTAGCATGGAGTTTAACTCAAATTCTGTACAGTTCTTCATGCTTTACCCCTGCTCCAGCTTTTTATCGCCTGCCTTAAAACCTAGGAACAGGAAGATGGATGGGGTTGCCTCTTGAATTGTGCATGTAAGAATCTCTTTCCTTTTCTCTCCTGAAAAAAGTTTGAATGTGGTTGAGGAAGGTTATTGCCGTTTGTTTGCAGTGGCAACTTGATATCTGTGTTGGTTGTTAGGACAGAAAGAGAGGAGTATTTAAATTACTTTTTCAGCAGGAGGAAAAGAAAGTGTGTGAGATCCTACTCTTTATTTGTAGTAGTCAAAAGACATTGGGAAGCTTAAATATTCTCATTCTCTCTCTCTCTCTCTCTCTCTCTCTCTCTCTGTGTGTGTGTGTGTGTGTGTGTGTGTGTGTTTATCTCGCTCTCTCTTTGTGTGTGTGCACACCCGCATGCCTTCCTCCAATCACTTCAGCAATATCTGGTCAGCCTGAGAATTTTGATAGCATAACAAGGGCAATTCGACAAGGTGGGGAAGAGTGAGGGAGGGGAAGCCTCCTCTGTGTGAGTTAGTGTCTGTGGTTTCCCACCCACCTCCGCTCCTTTTCTTTCTCGTTTGCAGTAATTCAAAAGTGTCCTGCAAATATGATGCAGCTTAGATTTATAGCAGAGCTGGCTGAGTGTGCTTGCTGCCTTAGTCAGCTGTGAGAGATCTCCCGCTGGGACCGATCCTTTCTGATGGAAAAGGAGCAGCTGGGAAGGTGCTGTTTCAGGCTCTTGCTGGTATTAAAGAGAAGAGGGGGGGGGAGGAAATAGTCGCTTGTATTGGAGAGGGGAAAACAGGTCATGTGACGCCAGCCCTCCTACCCGATGTCACAGTGTGGAGGAGCACCGATTGGTCTTGCCCAACCACGCATGGAATGTCGCTTGCCACTTGGGCTATTTCTGCTATCTGTCGCTATCAGTGCAGCAGTGCTAACACTTTGGCAGATGGGACACTTTTTCTTGGAGTTTATGTCTTTAGTTCTTAACTGCTGGCAGTGGCTGGCCTTGTTGCCTTCCCTCTCCTCTGCTTTCTCCCGAGACTATGGCCCATCGGTTGCGGTTTCATTTTGGCTCGGGGCGAAGCAATACAGCTCCTGAACTGGAGATCCTAGACCACGACAGGGAAGATAATGACGACTGTTTCATGGCATTCCACACTTTGCCAAGAAGGAATGGGCCTCACCCTTTCTCCAGGCACAGCATCGATTGTGAAGATGGCAGCGGCCGTCTGCAGGAAGGCAGCTCCTTGAAAAGAAGCACATCCATGTTTATCCCGCAACTTCTGAACAGCATTGATGCGCGGCCCATGAGGAGCTCATCCATGCAGATCTCCCTTCAGCGCAATGCTGTGAATGGACACGCTAATGAATGTGGGTCTCCTCCAGAGGAATCATGTCATTTTTCTGGCCTAGGAGAGCGGTGTACCTCTCTTGACGGAAGCCATTCTTCTCCAAGTAGTTCACAGGTAACTCCAGAGGATTCTCCAACGAGAGAGCTTGAGAACCTGGGACATGAGGTCAACGGAGGGTCTTCTAACCACACAATATTTTGTACAATACCTTCTAACAACTGGAATACTAAGGGTGCAGCCAGCAGTCAAGAGGACAACGTAAACAAACCTGCGCTGGATTTAAATATTAGCGGGGTGAGGATTCAGCATCGGGCTTCAAGTGTAGATATGCCTCAAGTTACGCTGATGCCGTTTGGTCCAGAGGCCCAAAATAATCCTTCTTGTTCCGAACCCAGGCGCTGGTCTTTGCAACACCTGCCAGATGGGTCAGCCAACTCTGGGAAAAAGCTATTTGTTCTTCAGTTGCAGCAATCTCAGTCAAATAGTGCAGGAGCAGATTGTAATTTTGGCATTACCGGAACAAAAGGAGACAGGCTAGTCAGATACCCACGGATACGGCTCGGGAGGAGCACCTCATATCCAGTTCAGCCACAGGCCGAGCGAATTAGCCCCATGGAAGAAGATGCCCATTGTGGAAATGACCAGCGTGGCCCCGACATGGCCAGAAGCAATTCAGTCGAGCGGATTTCCCCAGGGCAAGGATGCACTTTTAAAATTTGTCCAGATCAAAACTCAAGACAGCAGCATTTCAGAATTCTTGTAACTCATGAGAAGAACCAACCATGTGGGCAAGAAAATTCAAATACAGCTGCTCCACTGGCAGCCAACTCATCAGTAAGTAGAAACACCAATATCCTGGCAACTTAAATCTTCACTTTGCTGGCTGGGGCAATCAATAAGTAAACAAATAAATCCAGGGTGCATTATGTAATTTTGCAACACAACTCTGCATTGCTAGAAAGAACTGTATACACCCAGAATAATCTCGCAGCATCTTCCTTTGCTAAGCTATGACTAAATCCAGAGAGGTGTTTTAATATTTGCTACTGACTCAGATGTTACTTAATTTAATGTTACATCATCTAAACACAACAGGGATTCTTTTTTTAACAAAACTGTAAACTGTAAGCTTTATCACTTTTTATAAATAGTGCCCCAAATGATAAATTATGATTTCAAAAAATGCTGTCATCTTTATAGCTTGAAATAATTGAAATCTGTTTAATATATGATGTATCCACACACAAATACATGCATAAACACTTCAACTATCAAAGAATCAAGGATGCAGTTTAAAATTAATGGCTTTTAGTTTTATAGCTATAACACTTTTAGTTATTTAAATAGGTGCACCATTGTTTGTTTAAATAGAAGTACTATTAATTAAGCTATTCCTGTACGTTGGGCGGTTAGATAGCTAGTTACAAATTTCTAGCAACTTGAAAAAGCTGCATGGAACCTCAGAATGTTTTGATTTGTTCCGTTCAGTTTGGTTTTACAACCATTAGATGTAACAATGAACAAGCACTTTGTGGTAATATTCAGCTTTGAAATATAATCGGTATTAGATTCGCAGCATACTGTACAATAGAAGCGTTGCCAGGTTTCTACATTATGCTACTGGCATTTTTGATTATTATTATTTTTTTGGCTCCAGGTGAAAACATTTTATTTTCCCAAGCATTTAAATAATCATTTTGATATTTTCAAAATTAACTGTTTTGCTCCTGCTTTAAAATTAGGATAACTTTATGCTGTACTCATTGCCACTATCGTTTCTTCTACCATATCTGTGCATGGATCTGTTATTTTCTAATATATACTTTTGTGTAGTCTTTTATGTAGTTTTTAAATTGACTGAGGTTTTTGTTAATGTGTTCTGAGTGATTATAATGTCCCAGAGACCCTTACATGATTGGGTGGCATAGAAGTTCAAATTAATCAAGAAAGATTAAAGCCTGAATCTTACTGGGTAATTTTAGTATGCCTGCAATTTAACCGTTGGTCATTGGAGTTTGCAAGGCAGGTGATGTGGAATCTGAAATAATAAATATTGTGTGAAACCATGCCAGGTTTAGGGCCTTCTTGTTGCCCTAGCTCATGTGTAATGCAATTAGTTGCTGATAGAAGAAGAAAGTACTAAATATTGCTTTAATAACAGCTTTATTAAAAACACTAAAAGCTTTATTCTACACTAATTTTAATTCTTGGGGCATGTGCGTTTTGAAAACATTTAGAATACCGTAGTGATAAAAAATTTAGTCTAGAAATCAGATTTGAATCTATAGAAAGGTTAGCAAATTTTATTTTTTAATGTTCTGCATGTTGTGCCCGTAACAGTCCCTGTTATTTTTTCTCATCTGTTTTAGGAAAAGTAAAGAATCCTAAACTTAACTCTGTTTATCCTGAGATTTTACTGTCCTTGTTACATCCCTCAGGTTTTGTTTCAGGAATACTGAAATCATACTAGGTTATTAGCATCTGAGCTTATTTTTCACTCTAAACTTTTGGAGCTGTTCTTTTAAAAAAATACCTTGAGGATTTTATGTGAATGCCTCTATTTAAAAAAAAATATTTTTCATCAATTGTTTCAAAGATGTAAAATATATATTTTTATAAATAACTCCAAGTAGCAAACATACCTAATACTCTTTCCATCTCCTGTTTTCCCCTCAACAACAATCCTGTGAGGTAGTTTTGTCTGACTGACTAGATCTAAGTCACCCAGCTGGCTTTCATGCCTAAGGCAGGACTTGAACTCATAGTCTCCTGGTTTCTAGCCTAGTGCCTTAACCATTATTCATATTACATTATTTTAGAGTAGAATATTATGGAATATAGAATAAAAAAAATCTATGTGATTGCTCAGAGTCAAAAAATTTTTGATGGCATATAATCAGTCAATCAAGGAATGAGCAAATGGCAGTAAGGTAAAGGTTTTCCGCCAACCTCTGAATATCTTTTTGAAGGAATTTTACAAATATTTCATTGTGTATATTTTCTGCAATGTATATATTTGCTAAATATACATAATTCCTCATTATGAAGGTTTTTGACTTACCTACATGGCTCCACCCTTTAGGGCTCCTGAAAAGAATAGAGAAATTAGCTTAGAAAAATAGCTGACTGTTTAAAATATGCATTTTATACTGTACTATTAAAATACACCCCAAAATTTAAACTTGTATTGTTACGAAGAGGAGGGCTTCACCATATTTTTGTACGGTGTGTTGGTGTGTGTGTGTGTGTGTGTGTGTGTTATATACACACACCAAGGAGTTTTTTAAAGTCCATATCTATCTCATCTTAGATTTAAGAGGCTTTTTCTAATCACTCTTCCGAACCAAAAAGGAAACTCTGTAATGAGAAAGTTAATAGAAGCTGGTATTAAGCCATGGAATCTACTGTATTATATAAAATAATTCAAGAAAGACAGATACTTTCCATCTGTAGTGAGTTGCAGCACATTAACTGGATCCTGTGGGGAGTTGATGGCTATTCAAAATGATCTCCTATATCTGATCTGATTCTTACAATACTGTTTTCAAAAATAGGTGGATTCTGAAATACAGAAAAGGCAATCATTTACATTTAAACAGAATCTGTTTATATATAACAACAGAGTTGGAAGGGACCTTGGAGGCCTTCTAGTCCAACCACCTGCCCAGGCAGGAAACCCTACACCATCTCAGTCAGATGGTTATCCAACATTTTCTTAAAAATTTCCAGTGTTGGAGCATTCACAACTTCTGCAGGCAAGTCTGTTTACAATGGGCTTTTCTTTGGAATAAAAAATTCAGAGGCATGTTGCACTTTTCACTGTAAATTTTTTTCCCCATGAATTACCATAACAAGAAAGTTCTTCCAGGACCAAGCTGAAAATCTTGGAACGCCCAAGATAATGTTGACCACGAATCTCATATTAATTCCAGCCAACATGGCCAATCAGTACAGAAGAGGGAAACTGTAGACCACTCCATACTTTTGCATCCTTTGTCTAACACATGGTGACTTAATATAGTAATAAGCAATGACTGTAGTTTTCTTTTTGTCCAAGAATAAAAAGAAAAATTGCAGTGTTGTTCAACCATTTTAGGTATTAATCTTTGTTTAGCAAATGAGCAAAATAGCAAGGACGCAGATTAAAATATGTATACACAATGTTGTTTCTGTAAGCCAGAGAAATATTATAAACAATCACCAGACCAAAAAAAAGTATGCAAAGAAATCTACTAGGTTTGGCATTACATGTGATTCTGTTCAAGTCAATATAAAATGATGGGCTTAAACAATGGCATTTTTCCAACAGAAATCAGGGGAAGCTTACTTGAGTTGAATTTCTCTAATACAATAAATGTCCATTCTGATTTGAAATATTTTATTTCTCCAAAGATATCATCACATTTGGGCTGGGCTTGTAGAATATCATAAGAACCACTGCATATAAGATTGTTCTGGATCTAACGTTTGCATTATTTTTTTCCTCCATATATCAGCCATTATGTTGGGAACTATTTACACAAATAAAACCACCCATGTCTTAGAAATAAATATAGTTCTCAATCCAGACAGTACAAGTGAAGTGAGGGCTTCAATGTCCATTTGAATCTATCTGGTTGAACATAAGACTGCTCAAGTTTTTCTGTTTTGTCTAATGGGGTAGGTTTTGTATACAATTTTATTATTTTATTCTGTATATAATCAGTTAGTGTAATTGATTTGTATTTGGTAATCTGTTCCGAGTTCTGTTGAAGAGCTTGTGTACGTATACAAAATACCATACAATACAACAGAATCAATACAATACAGCTGTAAGCAGGTAAGACTCTATAATTCTATATGGTATAATTTGAAATTTCAGGAAGAAGTTTCCAACTTTAGCACCGTTTTGTTTCCAAAGAATCTTTTTCACTTTTTATTGTCCACTGTCGGGTCACTCTTATTCTACCTGAAAAGCTTATAGAATTGTGCAAAATTTGCCCCCAGATAATAAAGGCAGCTATCAGATACAGGGTATTGTATGAGATTTCTCATTGAGATGGTCACGTTATGGTATTATACAGCAACTACGCTAATGTTCTTTTGGTCTATATTTTGCAATGCTTGTTTTATTCTTTTCACATTCTGAACAGCAGTGAATGCCTTAGCAGAAATTGAGTGTGGACAGAACTGATTTATGCTTTCCATTGTACGTTAACACTGATGTTTGAGTAGAGGTTGAATAGTGGCTAGAATAGGGTTTCCCAGAAATGTATCTAAATTGCCTGTGGCTTTTTCATTTAATCAAGAACAACAACCGGTGCTTACAAATAAACACTGGAAATAAATACTCTCTTAGTAACTTGGAGAATGAGATGGATGGTACCTAAATTTGGTAAATAAATAAAAATTGATGAGGATGCTTATAGGTGAATGCAGCTGGGTTCCTACTCTAAAGGGTTGGTTTAGTTTTGCCCCGATATGCTGTCATAACCCGTTTAATGTGGTTAGTAAGCCGTCATTTATGAAATACTGTCCTCTGTAAATGCAGCCACTTAATGTTCACTCAGTAAACCATAACTGCTTCAATTGGCTCACTGCAATATGTGAACTCAATTTTATATTATGTTCCATAGTATGAGAGGAAGAAAAGACTTGGTTGGTACCCCACTCAGATCTTGATGCTAAAGTGAACAAACTACATTAAACACCTTTTCCCACTTTTCTTCTTAAATCAATAGAAATACTTCAGGTTTTTTTCTTTTTCTATGAACAACTTTTTCTAAAATTTCGAATTCGGAAAACTGTTTTTATCCATCTGTATTTAATTCAAACCACAGCTTAGAATGCGGCTTGTTTACTAAATGGCAATACATTAAGAATGTTAATTTTCATTTTCACAGTGAGAATAAAGAGAGAACTTTAAAAAGTATAAAGGCTGCTGTCATACTACTTAGTTCTGAAAATTCACCTTTATATTTGAACTAGGTTATTGGTTACTTTTTCTAAAAAAAAATTGTGTGTGATGCTGTAGGATATATACCAGCTTTATTAAATTAAAGAAGTTGCAGTAGTTAGAGCTTATTATTATGAAATCATTCTTTACATCAGGGGTGTCAAACTCAATTTCATTGAGGGCTGCATCAGGGTTGTGTTTGACCTTGGGGGGCTGGGGTGGGCGTGGCTAAGATTGGGCATGGCCAGCTCGATGTCATTTGTGTCGGGGGTAGCTGTAGTAGCCCGAGCGCTCTGCCAACAAAAACGGGCTCCCGAGCTCCGGGAGCTGCTGGCAACTCTCTGCCAGTGAAAACAGAGCTCGGGGGGCTGCATGCAGCCCTCCCAAGATCCATTTTCACTGGTAGAAGCACTGCGAGCTGGTCCTTTGCTGTTTCCAGGGAGGCCCCGTGGCCAGATCTAAGCACCCCACTGGCCGGATCTGGCCCCCAGGCCTTGAGTTTGACACCCCTGCTTTACATGAATTGAAGAAAGACTTTTAAAGAAATGTTGTAATAATCATTTTTAGGATATTCATTATAGTGTTGTACCTTGATGAAGGTATTTTTTTCTTTTATGTACTCTGAGAGCATATGCACCAAGACAAATTCCTTGTGTGTCTAATCACACTTGGCCAATAAAAAATTCTATTCTATTCTATTCTATTCTATTCTATTCTATTCTATTCTATTCTATTCTATTCTATTCTATTCTACAATAATCTTGAATGGATGTTTTTTTAGAATCAGAGTAGGTTTGAAGTAGAGCTAGTCAAATATCCCCAAAGGATAGGGAACGCAAGAAAGGTTTGCTGGTTTCGTTTTTGCAACGTATGATCTAGATTATTTGATGCCTGTATGACTTAATTCTACATATATGTGTTTTATGTATCCTATTAATGTATTTTCTAAAACCAAGCGGCAGGTTTTTATTTTAGTAATCTTTTTTTTTGTTAATAATGACGTCGGCATTAACCTTACCAAAGTAATATCTACCCTTATAATAAAATAAGAACCAGCCTTACATTTAGACAAATGGTTAATCTGTTCAACAGAATTCCTATCTGGAAATATGATTGTTTGCTATTATGCAGGTCTACCCACAAAATTCCATTTGTCAAAAGGGCATTGGGAAAGAATTTTTAGATGAACGGTGAAATTGAAATTGTCTGGCAATAAAACACAAATATTTATATTACAGGCTCTGGTGGGAGAAGGGCCTAATTAAACTAGGTTAAAAAAAAAGGAACTCTGTTGATAACTTTGAATAATTTCTAGCACTGTTGAGTTGCCCTATTGGAATTGTCCGATCTTAAATTTATGCTTACAACAAAAAGATGTTTTTTTCTTTTTTAAAGTAGCATTTGTTTTTACAATATTGTTTTACAATATTGCACCCCATCGAATGATCTTTCTGGGGATATTTAATGAGAAGTATTGTTCCATTACCCAGTCATGATCTCAAATCTATGCTTTGCCCATAGCAGAAACTTTTCCAGTACTGTGTCTGCAACCTACTAATACTGCACTGGTACAAGGAGGCTTAAATACGGACTTTTCCTGTTTCAAGCAGCTATTTGAAAAAGATAGCTACATATGACCTCCATTTTGTTCAGAATAATCTGTCTGGCTTGTCATCCCCTTTCAACTGAAACAGCAGAGCAGAATAAATTTTTCAAAAGCTGTTTGGACAAAATATGTTTTATCCTGTCCAATTTGGCTAGTTTGAATGCATTGGGTTGATATAAGACCCAGGATTTGGTCTGTAGGCAGCAGCTGCTTCAAGCCTTATTTATCTAGAGTGAAAACATCCATGCGGGCGTCTGTAGTCCTAGTGCCACAGAGTGTTTATGACCTTCCGGATAACTGAAGGAGCCAGGATGTAGTCCATTCCTTGTTATCAGAAAATGAGATATAAAAGAAAACCTGCGGCCCACAACGTAAGACTAAAATCTTTTTGTAAACACAAGGCATGTTGCAGACTTCCTCAGCTGATAATATCATAAACCTCTCTCTCTTTTTTTTATCTGGCTGTATTAAAGAGGAAGAGAAGTGGGGAAATACATATTTTTGCATGTTGGGATATGCAAATGTTTGTGGTTTTGCAACCTCTAGCAATATGTAGAAACACGAAGGCAAAGGGTCATGGCATGAGCTAGAAAATGACCGGACATGCTACTATTGGTGTTAAGGAAGTGCTGAGGGATGCAGAGACTGTGGTTGTATTATGTCCATACAGCGGCCTGCATCTGTCCTCTGTTGCATCAAATTACACCCCACTGTTAATGCTTAATCCCATGCAAAGACTTTCTGGATAGAGCAACGTATTGTCAAGACTCGGGTGGCAAAGATAGGAAAGGACTATTGGCGTCAGGCTGCCCATAGCAGAAGCTCTGCGGGAATCATTTTCGGCTACAGACGTAGCTTAGCAGGCTGCCTGTGCCAATTTGCCTTTAGACAACTGCGGAAGAAGATTTTACTTCTCTGCAGGCACATCGCATATTCCAAGTCATTTCCCTTCGAACTTAATTTAAGTCTCTCTCCCTTTCCCCCTCCCTCCCTCTCCCTCCCCCCATCCCTCTCAATGGGGGAAAGTTTCTAAGAAAGTTAGGCATGAGCTATTTCTTTTTTTTTTATTATTGAAAAAGTTTAAAAAAAAACAAAGACATTTTCCCCCCTTTTTCATCCCTCCCTCCCAGAAAACCCCCTCCCCCCCTCCCTTCCCTCCCCCCCCCCCAGCTTCCCGGGTCAATCACAAGGTATTGTTATACATAAACCAAACATAGAATAAAATTTTCCCTTCCAATCCAATTAACCTCATCCAAAGCTTTTCATCTCCCAACCCCCTCCCCATTAGATAAAATAACTTTCTAATTATTCAAAGGCAATCTGATATTTCTTAATCTGATATCTGTTTTGTAGATAATCAATCCATTTTTTCCATTCAATTAAATATCTTTCCTGCGTATTGTCTTTTTAAAAAGCTGAGATTTTAGCCATCTCAGCCAAATTAATGACTTTCAATATCCATTCTTCTATTGTAGGTACCTCTTCTTTCTTCCAATATTGTCCAATCAACAGTCTTGCTGCTAGGCATGAGCTATTTCTTACAAAAGAAAATAGTTAAGTGCAAAGGACTTCCAATTTACTTTTCAGTTTTAAGAACTGAATAAGGCACATTACACCTTCACAAAGAAAATTGTCAATCTGGTTTGAGGCAACTAATCTTTCAAAGCAGATGAGTGCAAAGTATAGAAATTCTATTGGCAGGGCTTCCTTCAGAAATTAAGATGCCTGATGCTGATTTTTTGGAAAATGTAGTCCTCCCTACACCCCCACCCCAAACAATAAAGCAAATTGTGAATTTTCACTATGAACACAGACAGCATATTTGGGATATTTGTGAGGAAAGACTACAGAAAGAATAGTTTTCACAGATACGGTCTTCAAAATTCACCTTCAGGGACCCATGATACTGGACGGGGCTTAGCAACAATGGTGGACTGCAACCAATTTACCAACTGGTTCTGTGAGCGCGCACTTTGCATGTGCGCCTAACATGTTTGCGTGCAGCGTTCAAAATACAGCAATTTGAAGCTCGGCTGCTTACCTTCTAAGGCAGCCCCAGTAAGTAGAACAGCGAAGGCTCGGAAACCAGCTGTGCCACACGAATCAGATGAGCCAGAAAGAAGGAAATATAGGGCGGGGCAGGTGGGTGGGAGCAGCTGATCGTCGGAACTACTGGTTCGCTCGAACCTGTCCAAACCAGCAGCAGCCCACCCCTGCTTAGCAACCTCATTTGGTTTGGAAAGCCAATCTTAGGATGTAAATTTTCATACCAGGGAGCTCTAAACAAAATAGATACTTCATAGAGATTTTGGAGTTTTTTAAATTTCTAACTGCACAGTGATGAAAGGAGGCAACCCCATTTTATATAACAAATAAATGCATTGCTCTTTGCTTAATTTCAGTGCTGTGGACATGACCCAGATATAAATTACAGTAAGTCACTAAGTTACTTTAACCTGATGTCTTCCATCAGGCACATTTCTGCTGTGCTGGGATTGCCATTCCTAAAGGCAGCTGGGAATTATGGTATCTCAAGTCAATCAAGAGGTGAGGTTGGGGAAGCTACTTTAAAATAGCATAGGTTATGAAAATATTTTCCTGTCTTACTGGTCTTTTTTTTTTTTTTTAATTTATATCCTGCCCTTCTCCGAAGACTCAGGGTGGCTTACACTGTGTTAAGCAATAGTCTTCATCCATTTGTATATTATATACAAGGTCAACTTTATTGCCCCCAACAATCTGGGTCCTCATTTTACCTACCTTATAAAGAATGGAAGGCTGAGTCAACCTTGGGCCTGGTGGGACTTGAACCTGCAGTAATTGCAAGCAGCTGTGTTAATAACAGACAGACTTAGTCTGCTGAGCCACCAGAGGCCCTTCGCCTTAAGAAATACGCTTAGTTTACAGAGAAGCTTTGTTTTGTATTGCTTTATCCCAGCAGTTCTCAACCTGGCGACCCCATTGGGGGTTGAATGATGATTTGTCAGGGGTCGCCTAAGACCATCGGAAATATGGGAAGTATACTTGCAAGTCGAAGAATTGCGAATTCGGCTTCAGGCACGATGAATTAAAAAAGAGAGAAATCTTTGCTCTGATGTTTCCCTCTCAAGCCAGCTGCAAGCACTCCCAATCGCTAGCCTAATCTGGTTTCAGGCGTGATAAACTTAATAGGGGAGAAATCTCCGCTTTAATGCCTCCGTCCTCAAGGCAATCGCAAGCAGTTCAGATCGCTAGCCAATACGGCTTCAGGCGCGATAAATTCAAAAAAACAGTTTGCCGCTTCCCCCCCCCCTTCAGCGGCTCCTGAGGCACGCTGAGATCGCTGCCTAAAAAAAATAATTTTAAGGTTGGGGTCGCCACATTGTGGGGAATTGTATTAAAGGGGTAACAGCACTATAAAGGTTGAGAACCACTGCTTTATCCTGTGGGTAGCATAATTAATTTCTCTTAGAAAAATATGTACTTTGAAATAATAGCAAGCAAAAAAGATATTCTTCCTGCTCTGTTTTGCTTATGGACATCCTCAAAAATCTTTTATCTTGTGATCTGCGTAGGTAGAGTATGGAAAATTCATAATCGGCTGGAAGCATGGTTGAGAAAATAGCTAGGTTTGGCCAGAAAAATTCAGAAAAAGTATAAAGCAAGAAAACATAGATTGTAAAGGGACTCCAGGGGCAGTGAAATAGCTAAATTGGCCAGGTACTGCTCTAACAATGATTACTAAATATTCTAGGATCAAACCCAGGCCCTACTGCAGTAGTCTAACAATCTCTCTAGATCAGTTTCTCAATCTTGTCATCTTTAAAATGTGTGGATTTCAACACCCAGAATTGATGGCCGGCTGGGGAATTCTGGGAGCTGAAGTCCACATACCTTAAAACTGCCAAAATTGAGAAACACTGCTCTGAATAGGATTCATTTGCTGACTAGGCCTCTCTTTTCCTATAGCTTTTTATTCACAAGGATAATTTTTTGTTTTTAATCCGAAAACTTTTCCTTTGGGCCTGAACCTTTGTTTGGTCTGCTGACTCTGAGTACGGGAAAGAGTTGATCTTGACAATGTGAGAAACATAAACCAGGAATGGTGATACAGATCTTTTGTCTTAAGTTTAAGCAAACTGATTCATTCTTCACTGAAAATTTTGAGTCTGGAAGCTTGACATTGTCCTGATTTAAAAATCAATGCTTGAGAATGGCTCTCATAAACCATTTTCCCAGGACTATTTGAAAAAAATATATAACTTGTATTTTTAATATGCATTATTGGATGCAGAGGTGGGTTGCAGCAGGTTCTGACCAGTTCTGGAGAACTGGTAGCAGAAATTTTGAGTAGTTCAGAGAACCGGTAGTAAAAATTCTGACTGGCCCCACCCCCAATTATTCTCTGCCTCCCGAGTCCCAGCTGATTGGGAGGGAATGGGGATTTTGAGGTATCCTTCCCCTGCCACACCCACCAAGCCACTCCCACCAAGCCATGCCACACCCACCAAGCCACACCCACAGAACCGGTAGTAAAAAAAATTGAAACCAACCGATTGGATGCTTTAATATAGGTTAGACTTGTCTGACTTCACACACACACACACACACACACATACTTTAATCTAGATATGTGTGTAAATAACTCACGTTCAAGAGTCTGAAAGTGTTCACTAACAAGGCAATGATCATGCTGAATTTTTTTTTTTTTAGTCTAACAAGATTGTAGAAGCCCTGGGTTGTTTCTTTATAACCAACATGGAGTGCTTATTTTCCATTTGCTTCCCAGCCTTTTGTTACCCTTGAATAACAGTAAGGGAAAATATTTAGATTGTGTCTTTGCAGGGGAAGCCAATTCAAAGAAGAGTTGGTTGTGCCAAGCAGCAAGGTTTTCATTAGGTTTGCCAAGAAGCTGTTGTTCTCTTGGCTTTTTGTGATCGTGCATGAATTTTCTGGTGTCCTCTCTGCTTGAATAGCAAGTTGAGATAGTTTCTGGCTAGGTGACCCTGATCAAGATGCCTGTCTCTCAGGGAGCCAGAACAGATGTTGAAACAGGAAGAGGGACAAAGAAGCCAATGTCCTTAATTTGTGCTGCCAGCTTAATTTTCCATGGGACTGGAGTAGCAGCAAGTTGTTTGTCTCGGACTCTTATTTGAAACCTCCCCTTTTCCTTTGCTCTGAATTATACAAACTACCAACAGTCTTGATTTAAGGCTGCACTACAATCAAGTGGTGCACGTTGCTGATTTTATATGATTATGAAATGCCAACAAACATTTTTCCTCCCTGTTGCAGAGATTGTTGCGCTTGATGTTCCTATTTCACTGGATCCATTCAGGAAGTTCAAGCCGTTTCTGCCATGCAACAGTGAATGATGATTATCGCGTAAATTACACTATGGTGTAAAAGCAGGATGTGACTTCTGGCCTTAATTAAATTGAAATGGATAATTTATATTTAGCTATGCAAATGAATTGTTCTAGTTATTTCCAAACTCAGTGAATAAACTCAAAGATTTCATAACAGTACTTCTAGAGCAGAATCCCCAAACTCAAGAAGTTTTAGGTTGTATATCGATCCCCAAACATTTATTATAGGAAAATAATTTAATAAATACTATTGTAACTATTAGAAGTATGCATAACAACAACAATAATAATAATAACAACAGTGATACCCATTGTCAACGGGGCACTTGGTTCCATGTCCAAGAATTTTATAAAACACATCAAGAAATTGCAGCTTCCTGCAATAACACCAGTGGAACTGCAAAAAACTGCGCTACTCGGAACATCATATATTTTAAGAAGATACTTGGTTGATACCTAGGACGCTGGCAGCAATCTGTATCAGCCATTAGCACCAGTCAATCGTATTTCTGACACATTTTTAAATGTTCAGTTGATTGAGTTTCATGTTTAAAGAATAAAAGAGATAATAATAATAATAATAATAATAATAATAATAATAATAATAATAATAATAATAGTAGTAGTAATAATAATAATAATAATAATAATAATAATAATAATAATAATAATAATAATAATAAAAAATAAAAAACAATATTTTAAGAAGGCACTTGATTGATACCTAGGATGCTGGCAGCAACCCGTATCAACTATCAGCCATCAATGATATTTGTGATACATTTTTAAATGTTCAGTTGACTGACTTCCATGTTTAATGAATAAAAGTGATGATAACAACAACAACAATAATAAACTCATTGGGTAGTCCCATCGACCTTTGGGGTTCAATATTGAATACTGTGGGGAACCCTGCTCTAGAGCAGGGGTGTCAAATTTGCATCATCACAGTGGCATCATGTGACATATTGCGACTTTTTCCCCTTTCGCTAAACTGGGCGTGGACATGGCCAGCATGTGATGCATCTGGCTCGCGGGCTGTGAGTTTGACAGCCCTGCTCTAGAGCATCTTTCCCAACTTGGTACCATACCATGCCTCATTTTCATTCATTTATTTGATTTTTTTTTATTTCATTCATTTATTTGATTTTTATACCGCCCTTCTCCCGAAGGACTCAGGGCGGTGTACAGGCAGATAAAAACAGAAAAGACAATAATCTATAAAATGCAAAATTAAAAAACTTATTATACTTTGCCTAAAATTTTAAAATATATAGAAATTAAAACCCCGTTTAAAATTAATAATAAAACTATACAATCCATAAAATTTAAGCCAGCCCAGCGAATAAAAGATCGTCTTCAGTTCGTGAAAGGTCGAAGGTCAGGTATTTGGCGTAAACCCGGGAAGTTCGTTCCAGAGTGTGGAGCCCCACAGAAGGACCTTCCTGGGGCCGCCAGCCGACATTGCTTGGCGGACGGCACCCTGAGAAGTCCCTCTCTGTGAGAGCGTACGGGTCGGTGGGAGGCATATGGTAACAGTAGGCGGTCCCGTAAGTACCCAGGCCCTAAGCCATGGAGCGCTTTAAAGTTCATAACCAAAACCTTAAAGTGCACCCGAAAAGCGACAGGCAGCCAGTGCAGTCTGCGCAGGAGGGGTGTTACATGGGAGGTACGAGACCCTCCCTCTATCACCCGCGCAGCTGCATTCTGGACTAGCTGAAGCCTTCGGGTGCACCTTAAGGGGAGCCCCATGTAGAGAGCATTACAATAATCCAAGCGAGAGGTAACGAGTGCATGAGTGACTGTGCACAAGGCATCCCGATCAAGGAAGGGGCGCAACTGCCGAACCAGGCGAACCTGGTGGAAGGCCCCCCTGGAGACGGCCGTCAAATGATCTTCAAACGACAGCCGCTCATCCAGGAGGACACCTAAGTTGCGCACCCTATCCTATAACATATCTGGAGGGCAGAAAGTTGAGGGAGGTAGCTATGGAACAGTGCATCTCATTTCTACTCCTAGATTCATGCATTAAAAAAGGGGTCTCCAACCTTGGGAACTTTTAAGACTCGTGGACTTCAATTCTCAGAATATCTCAGCCAACAAATCACAGCAAAGGGAAAATAAATTCTGGGAGTTGAAGTCCACAAATCTGAAAAGTTCCAAAGTTTGGAGACCCCTGCACTAAACCATGCTAAACATGCAGACAGGCTACAGCAAAACATTACGTTTATCAAACCATTTTGGGAAAGGATATTGTTAAACATGACGTTTAACAGAAGAAGTTGTAAAATTACATGAACTACCTGAATTATTTAAACTACAGCATGCATTATCCATTATTTCAGGTGATGCCTGGATGCTAAATTGAAGACCTTCAACAGTTGGGTTCACACAGCACAATACCAAGCCAGTTTCTAAAGATAATGTATTTATGACTTAGCCCGAGATGTTGGAGGCTATGCACCTGAAGAGTCCTCCAGATGTAATTAGTTGCAATTCTATGAATACTTAGCTAGTGAGATCATTGACTGTGTATTCTGGGAATTACAGTGCAACACATCTGGAAGATCCCAGGCTGGCAAAAACTAGTTTATCCATGTCTTAGCTGTTCCAAAAAATAAGAAATATAGCATTCCTCCTTTCCTTGGTTGCAGAAAGGGGATGAGGCTATAAATCACCAAAGTGAGGGTTTTATCTGTCTTAAAGTTCGTTACTGACTTTGAATCCCTGGAAATGGGAAAAAGCAGAATTCTTTACAAATTGAAATGAAATTATCTAAAAAAAAAAAGCACATTAAAAGCACAGATATACTTGCATACATCTGTGTAGGATTTGTTGCTTTTGTCTTAATCATGGGGAAAATTCAAAAAGTCAGTGCAGAACATTCATAATGCTACTTTCTGAAATTGTTCAGACTACCTTACTTCCTGAGATTTTTATCAAGGACTAACAGTTTGTTCTTTTTTGGGGGGGTGGGGGTGGGGGTAGAGACTTCCCAGAAGCTAAGATTTTAGAGTGTCTGTAATTTGATTGGTTTGTAATTTGGCATGGAGCTAGGATCAAGCAGCTATTCTATGAGAATTTATAGACAGTACATGCATTATATCTAAACCAGGGACCAATCTTGGTAACTTTGTGGACTTCAACTCCCATGTTGAAGTCATGGCTGCCTGGGGAATTCTGAGAGTTGAAGTCCACGTTTTAAAGTTGCCAAGATTGGTAATCCCAGCTCTAGAGTACACTATACATAAGAAAGGCTGAGCGCCAAAGAATTGAGGCCTTTGAACTGTGGAGCTGGAGAAGACTCCTGCGAGTCCTTTGGACTGCAAGGCGATCAAACTGGTCAGTGCTAGAGGAGATCAATCCTGACTGCTCTTTCGAAGCCCAGATCCTGAAGATGAAACTCAAATATTTTGGCTACCTAATGAGAAGGAAGGACTCACTGGAGAAAAGCCTAATGCTGAGAAAGATTGAGGGCAAAAGAAAAAGGGGATGGCAGAGAACGAGGTGGCTGGATGGAGTCACTAAAGCAGTCAGCGTGAACTTAAATGGATTCCAGAGGATGGGAGAGAACAGGAAGGCCTGGAGGAACATTGTCTATTGGGTCGCGATGGGTCAGACATGACTTCGCAACTAACAACAACAACAGAGTATACTAGAGAAGTCCAATGGTTGTATTAACACTTAGAGCTTCTGAGACAAAGACTGAATAATGTCGACTCTTCAATGGCTAAAATGCTGAGCTTGTTGATCAAAAGGTCACATTACTTGTCCCAGCTTCTGCCAACCTAGCAGTTCAAAAGCACGGAAAAAATGCAAGTAGAAAAATAGGGACCGCCTTTGGTGGGAAGATAACAACGCTCAGTGCACCTTTGGCGTTTAGTCATGCCAGCCACATAACCACGGAGACATCTTTGGACAGTGCTGGCTCTTCGGCTTTGAAATGGGGATGAGCACCGCCCCCTAGAGTCGGGAACGACTAGCACATATGTGCAAGGGGAACCTTTACCTTTACCTTACGCTTCAGACAAATAGAAAAACTATAACATCAAGCAATTAACATCATGCCAGCCTTCTCTCTCTCACACTCCCCAACCTTTGCTTAACGTCAAACCACAATTGTTCCCTTTCCCTAGTATTTAACAATACAAGTTAATATCTCTGAGTAGTTACTTGCAAAGAGCTAGCTGAAGCCTCCCTCCCACACTTGCCTTCCTTCCTTCCTTCCTCCCTCCCTCCCTCCCTCCCTCCGTTCCTTCCTATCATCTTAAGATCATTTCTTTTAGCAATTTCTCTAATATGATTTTTTACTTTAATAAAAGAGGAGAAAAAGTTGTTTTCCCCCCTTTCCTGATAAAAACAAATTTCATTTTAGATTATTTAATTGGTCATTAATTTACACACCCAATTGATGCAGATGCTAACCGTTCTCATGCCAGGAATGTCAAAAGCATCAGCATAATAGTTTCTCCAGATAGATGGAAAAAATTGTAAGTGTTTGTGCCACCATAACAATTGCAAACATAAGTGGAACATGGCTGGAAAACAAAACACAGTCTCCAGAAGTATCGTTCTACAAAGAATACATAAATGGTTATGCTGGTTAGAACAGTTGTCAACATATTCATTATTAATTACAATATAGAGGACATGGTTGAGCTCAGCTCTTCCCATGGCATCAGTCCTGCGGACAATGATCAGCTTGCAAATGCTTTTGGTGAGCATATTTCTTTGGCATTCCTAGAATTTGTCTCAATATTTGCCATCAGTTTAATCAGTTTGAAAAGGGGAGTGGATAGTTGAAAGGAGGATCAAGCTATCAGTTTCTACTCATCGTGATGGCCATTTACTACCTTCTAAATCCCAGGCAACATGTCTTAAATACCAGCTGTTAAAGAGCAACAGTGGAAATGAGATATCTCCTTTCGGGCCATGCTTGTGAGCATTGTCAAAGCACTGAGTTAGCCAGTGTGTCCTTCAGAAAGCTGTACCAGATGGGCTGTTAGCGTGATCCATCAGGACTCTTCTTGGGTTATTATTACAAGCAAGAGCTCAGGATGCAATCTGGCTTTCTGCAGCAGTTTAGGATAGCATTAGTCTCTTCCCTAGGGGGCGCAATGGCTCAGCGGTTAAAGACGCTGAGCTTGTCAGCTAGAAAGCCCAGGTTTGAGACCTGAGTGCCGTGCAACAGAGTGAGCTCCCATTATTTGCCCCATCTCCTGCCCTCCTAGCAATTTGAAAGCATGCAAATGCAACTAAATAAATAGGTACCACTTTGTTGAAAAGGTAACAGTGTTCCGGGTGCCTGAGCATATACCCTGTTTTCCTAAAATAAGACCTATCCCGAAAATAAGACCTAGCACAGTTTTTTACGTGTGTGCCTAATATAAGCCCTACTTAAGAGCCTGCGCAGCCGCCTACCCATAAGCCAGTGCGGGGCACATGGGCAGCTTCACACACACACCGCCACACAGTGGCGCCACTGGCACACCGCACAGCCTCCTGCCCCACCATGGGCAAGTAGAAGACGTGGGTCTCCCATACATGGGGGAAAAAATAAGACACTCCCGAAAATAAGCCCTAGTGCTTATTTTGGGGCCCAAAAGAAAATAAGACCCAGTCTTATTTTCAGGTAAACACAGGTAGTTATGTTTGTCCATAACGACCATGTAAAGTGTCTTCAGACAACACTGGCTCCCTTGGCTAAAAAATGGAGTTGAGCAACACCCCCTAGAATTGGATACAACTGGACAGAGGAAATCTTTACCTTTAGTCTCTTCCTCATTGATATGCTGCGTCCTTTTCTTTCTTTTTTATAAATAAATTTTATTCTAGTTTTTCTTTTCCATAACTCTAATACATAGTCAAACAGACAGTATCATTTTTATATACTTTGGATTAACAGTTCAAGTAAAATCTACATTATATACATATATATACATCCTCAACTTTATGAATATTACCTATTTTTGTTTCTGTTGTCTATCCACCTATACCATTTTTCCCAAACTGCATAATATTCCAAATCATCTTTTTCTTTTAATTCTAAGGTTATTTTGTTCATTTCAGCACATTCAAATATTTTCTGGATAATCAATCCCTCTGGTGGTAAGTTATGTTCCTTCCAATACTGCACGAACGCAATTCTTGCTGCTGTTAGTATATGTAGGATCAGATATCTTATTTTTTTTACCAAATTTAATTTTTAATATTCCCAGGAGAAATGTTTCTGGATTTAACTCAATTTGGCAATTTATTAAATCTTGTAGCCAACCTTGTATTTTGGTCCAATACTTTTTCTCTTTGGGGCATAACCACCAGGCATGAAAGAAGGTACCTTGTTGCTGATTGCATTTCCAGCACTTGGGGCTTAGGTTTGGGTACATTTTAGCCAAGCTTGCTGGGGCTAAGTGCCAAAGATAGAGCATTTTATACTGGTTTTCCTTATAGGCAACCGATTTTGTTAACATGTAGTTTTTATTCCAGATTGTTTCCCAATCGTCTAGGTTTATATTATGCCCTGCTGCGTCCTTTTCAAATTGTTAGGTAGACTATCTTCTGGTTCTTCTGACCTCAAATATTAGTCTAATCCTCTGCATGCATATTGAGAAGTTAAGTTCTCAATAGGTTCTGGTTAGATGCTCAGCGTTTTGATGCTGAAGACCACACGGCCTTTGAATTGCATGCTGGTGGTTGATCAGGCAGAAAAGTTGGTAAGACGGGGCAAGAAAGAGATCTGACTTTAATTATATCTAGCTAATTAAACTGTATTTGAGTATGTTTAACATTATCCCCTTTGCTTCCACTCATAATTACATACCAGTAGCAACTTTTTGTAGTCCTTGAACTTCATGATGTAATGTAGAGTTTGCTTCTAAAGTAATATATATAAATATAAGCTTTGTTGAATACCATAGCATTTGCAATTGTATAAACATCCATAATAAGGTTGTGCTGCTAGTAAAAAAAATACCATTTCTTTGTATCTCCATCAGATTTCTTTGGTTTTGCTGAAATCTTCAGTTTTTTCTGTCAAGAAATAAAATTCTCTTCTAAAAATAGCAAAACAACAGTCATAGACTTAATTTACAGTAATACAGCCTAATCCCTATAAATGCATTGGTTAATTCCTTAAAATGACAAGCTGCTCAGACTGGATTGTGCCAGGAATATGATCTGATTTTAAAGAAAACTTAGTCAATAAAGTGCATACATCTGCACAGATTAACATAAAAGATTTTTTTTAAATCAGTCTCAACATGCCACTGCTATACAATACATACCTTGTTACAAGACAGATTTTAGAATGTGTAAGATAAAACATGAACACTTTTGTACAGAAATGCATGCTATCTTCAGCATTTATAGTAGTATTTGCAATAGAAATGATAAAAATAGCCTAATTAATCCAACTCTTTGATTAAGGCTTTTAGTTGAATCCTTGTAAGCCAGTGGTGTCAAACTCAATTTCATTGAGGGCCACATCAGAGTTGTGTTTGACCTTAGGTGTGGTGGGTGGGCATGGCCAGGGTGGGCGTACATCATAATCATACATCAAAAAATCATACATCAAAAATCATAAGTGAATTTTGCCCCATTTTATGACCTTTCTTGCCAGGTTGTTTTTTTTTGAAGTTTTTTTTGTTTTATTTTTATATAAACAATCCATTTTCCATTAACCAGTGTGTCGTCTGAGTACAAATATTTTGTGCCAACATTAAAATATACAATCTTATTGTTTAATTTCATCTTGGCTTAATTTCCAATACCTTAAGTATCTAATATTATAACAATCCCATTGTGGTTTATTTAACTCTATTAATTATATTAACTATTAATACATTTTCTATACTTTAAATAACTTCTTTTACTATTAATACTTATGTCTATTCTCTAACCACCAGTAAAAAGATTCCCAAATTGTATAATAATCAGTTTGCTCCTTCTCTTTGATAGCCACTGTCAGTCTGTTCATTTCTGCACATTCTAGTATTTTCCTAATCACATTCTCATCTGTAGGGATCTCTTCACTTTTCCAATTTTGTGCAATCCTAGCTGCTGTTATAACATGAGCAATCAAATATATATTTTCTTGCCACAGTTGTTAAGTGAATCTGGCTTTTCCACTGACTTTGATCACAAAAGATCACAAAAGGGGATCAAATGATCCCAAGACACTGCAACCGTCATAAATAGGAACTAGTTGCCAACCACTTGAATTTTGATCACATGACCATGTGAATGCTATAACGGTCGTGTGAAAAATGATCATAAGTCACTAAATGAATGGAGGTAAAGTCAAGGACTACCTCTATCCCTTTTTAAAATGTGCTTTAAATATGCTGTTAAGCTAGTTCATAGGTTCAGAGACGTATTTAATGACTTTTCAAAACTAGTTCTGGTCATTATGTGTCATATTAAAGTCAGTTGCAGAACCCTTGCTGGAAAGCTGAGTGATTCTGTGTGTTGAATCCGAATAGTTTACAGTGGCAAAAACTCAATATAGAATTTGAAATAGCACAAAATAATCTATTTTAACTATCAGGAAAATGGAATATTGGGGAGCAAACATATTGTTTGGGAGAGTTGGATTGTTTTTTTCCCCCCCATCAGTAGTGTTACCATATAATCATTTATTTCTTATTAAATTTATATGCTTATTCATCTCCGAATAAGTCAAATCATAATTTGATTTGCTAACATTGAATAATAGGGGACTGGATTTTGTTAAGCATAAGGAGCAAAGTATATATTTCATACTAAAGCAGACTGACAAAGAAATTGAAAAGAGATCAAGAGGGGCTATTCAGACCTGTACCTTATTTCTGGTCTTTTTAAATTAAGGATTAAAAAAAACAAACCTTGCTAAATTGGAGCTGGTTCACCTTCTCCCCAAAACCAGGAGAATTTGTTATCGTAATATAAATGAGCTGACATTTCCTAAACTTATGCCGACTACTTCAGTGGCTCCATCCAGCCACCTCATTCTCTGTAATCCCCTTCTTCTTTTGCCCTCAATCGTTCCCAGCATCAGGCTCTTCTCCAGTGAGTCCTTCCTTCTCATTAGGTGGCCAAAGTATTTCAGTTTCATCTTCAGGATCTGGCCTTCTAAAGAACAGTCAGGGTTGATCTCCTCTAGAACTGACTGGTTTGATCCCCTTGCAGTCCAAGGGACTCGAAGGAGTCTTCTCCAGCTCCGTGGTTCAAAGGCCTCAGTTCTTTGGCGCTCAGCCTTTCTTATGGTCCAACTTTCACAGCCATACATTGCAACTGGGAACACCATAGCCTTGACTATACGCACTTTTGTTGGCAGGGTGATGTCTCTGCATGACAAAATAAAAATAAATAAATACAAAATTATGCATATACCCACATATATTATACGACACAGAGAAGCAACACAGTCTAATTCAGTAACCTCTTTCAACCCTTCTTGAAGCACTGCTTGAGGATAATCGGGTTATTGTGTCTGTTGCAAACACTAACTCTTGATCCTAGCCAATGAAGGATTTCTGAAAAGGGCTCCTCCATTGGCATGTTTGACACAGAAGAAGATAGCCTGTCTGAGTTACAAAATGAAAGCTTATAAGCCTAGCAATTTCTTTCTGTCATTTTAGATGGACTTCATGGTTCATACTGGATTTAGAGACGAAATATGCACAAAGAAGGCTTTGAAAATGATACCACTTGTAGCAGGCTTGCTTTTTCCCCCATCTCTCCATGCATGTTGCAACAGAGCTTTCGAAGTCATTAATCTTATACTCCAGGAGTTTCCAGGGCCTTCCTGAGTTGGAATACATTAGCAAATGTGATACCCAAGAGCTCTGACTCAGCAAAATCCAGGAATGGCTAGCTTACTCCAGTAAGTAATTGGTCCCCTTTAGTTGTTCACTTAACTTCTTGACCTCGCAACGGCTTTTCATTTCCAGAGACTTCCAGTTAAGACTGACTCATGTTTATATTAATTGTATCTTACCTTATTGGATTGTATTCTGCATCCATTTGAACTCTGCAGTTCATCCTTAGTTGCAAGTCTCTCAGATCATAATCATATTCTCATACCTGTCTTGTCTTTTGAACATTTCATGCCTGTTTACAATAATCTCAACTCAGCAAAGTTTGTGCCATTAAAGTTGTACACATCCAGTCACCGCTTTTCTGCAATAGAATAACAGAGCCACCTTTATGGAACTTAATTCATTGGAATTTTCCATTAGGTAGAGTTGACCGAAACTCATGGCCATACTTGCCATCTTCAAGAGACTAAGTGCTATGTTGGTGATTTTTATGGATTTTTTTTATTTTTTATTTTATTTTATTTGTCACAACAGTATACGCAGACATTGACATAAAACAACAACACATCATATAAACGTATATATAAGCAAAAGTATGCAACAACTATATTAATTTGATATAATGAAAGGGAACAATAGGGCAGGAACGGTAGGCACTTTTGTGCTCTCATGCACAAAATAATAAAAATAAAAAGAATAAAAGAATAAAAGAATAACGATGAAAGGATGGAGTTAGAAAATGAGTGTACCAAGGCCACCTGAAAGCAAGAATTATGTAGATGCCTACATTAGCCAGTTTTCCTCCAATGTTATCTCACTAGACAGCATATAGATATTCCTTTATTTAAACCATTCGTTCAGTCACCGTTCAAGTTACAGCATCATTAAAAAGGTGACTAATAACCATTTTCCACACTTACAACTTTTGCAGCATCCCCCTGGTTATGCAATCAAAATTGGGACACTTGGAAACTGGGGCAAAACTCACTTAATAGTAGCACTTATAAGCAAAACTTTGCTTATCAGTGGAAATGTTGGGTCCAATTGTGGTCATAAATTGAGGACTACCTGGATATAGGATCTCCATGTTGTGCTGTAGAAAATGTACAAATGCTTAAGATTTTTGTAACTTCTCCTGAAATTTCTAATTTTTTTTTATGGAACTATGCTATATTCTCTTACTAATTAATGGTCTGATCTAGAGTATGATTAAGAACCTATACAAATATATATCCATCTAGCAATGCAGATAAAAATGTATGTAATTAAAAGTGTTATTTGATATAGAGTTGAGGTGGCTCAGTGGTTGGAGTGCAGTACTGCAGGCTACTTCACCTGACTGTTAGCTGCAGTTCAGCAGTTCAAATCTCACTGGTTCAAGATTGATTCAGCCTTCCATCCTTCCGAGGTGGGTAAAATGAGAACCCAGATTGTTGGGGGCAATATGCTGACTCTGTAAACCACTTAGAGAGAGCTGTAAAACACTATGAAGCGGTATATAGGTCTAAGTGCTATTACTACATATGCATTTCTTTTCTAAATCATTGTTGTAAGTGATAACACCTTCTGAATGCAAAGCTTCTTGTGAAATTGTATTTTCTACATCATTTATCAATTTTCTTTTAGTGAATTACTACACAGAGTAGCTAAGAACGAGTAAAATTCATTAAAAGGTTCTCTCTTTTTTTGTTGTTTTTGTCAACCAAGAAGAAAGCGATAAGTGCAGCAGGCTCTTTCGTGAGTAGACTATTCATGAAACGTTTCCTCTCTGACATTTAACTGAACAGCAAAAAGGTTCCAAATATGACAGGGCATCATAAGAGAGAAGACTGAGCTTTCCAATATTTGTTTAAAGACTACATTACAGTTTAACTGTCACAAAAAAGCTCCTTTCTCTTGACTCAATCAATGCCTGAAATATAAAAAAGGACTTTCATTAAAGATTAGGGCAGAGAAAATAGAAGGTGAAGATTTTTTCTTGAGGTTGCTCTAGGTCTGAATTTTTCAGAATCCAAAGATCATCATTTAGAATAGAATAGAATTGTTTATTGGCCAAGTGTGATTTGACTTAGGTGTATATGCTGTGAGTGTACATAAGGAGAATAAAATACATTCATCAAGAATAAAAAGATACAACACTTAGTGATAGTCAAGGTTACTAATTATCTACAGTATCAAATCGTACTAGGAAACAAAAATAATATAAATTGAAAGATACAAGCAACATGGTTATAGTAATAAGTGGGAAGACATAGATACTAGTAAGGAAGAGAAGAATAATAGTAATACTATTAGTAAATAGTTTGACAGTGTTGTGGGAATTAGTTGTTAAGCAGTGTGATGGCATTCGTGGAAAAACTGTCGTTGTATCAAGTTGTTTTGGTGTGTATACATTTTTTCTTTCCATACAAAGTGTTCAGGGATCTTTCCTCGTTTGAAATAAGAGGAAGAATCACTATATAATTTTTCAAAGCACTGGATTGTTTATGCAAAGGAATGAGAAATGTGCCTGATTACAAACAGAAGGACATTTAACTGTACTCTATAACTATTTGGCATATGATAGGGAAGCTAAGTGTTCACCATTGGATTCAGTTCTAATTCCACTCAAGGTCCCTGCTTATGAATTTTAACAACATAAGAAACCATCTTAAATCAAGCCAGGATGGTGATACATTTAGCCAACTGTTACTTTCCTGACAAGCAATAATTTAAATTTCAGTCAAGGATATTTTCCAGCCATACCTGAACATCAATGGGATTGAATTTGGAATCAACTTGCTACAAACCATGTTTCACAGTATCCGTAGTCGTCAGCTTATGTTGGGGCCAGAATTTCTGTTTTCAAGCAAGGTGGTTTGTAAAGTGAATCATGTCCAATTTTATTACCTTTTTTCATGGTTGTTAAGGAAGCCACTGTGGTTGTTAAACGAATCATGCAGTCTTTAAGCAAATCCAGCTTCCTCCATTGACTTTGCTTGTCAGAAGCTGGCTGAGAAGGTTACAAATGACAAGCACATGAACCTGAAACATTGCAGCCATCATAAATACAGATAATCCTCGACTTAACGACCACAATTGAGCCCAAAAGTTTTGTTGCTAAATGAGACAGTAGTTAATTGAATTTTGCCCCATTTTGTGACTTTTCTTGCCACTGTTAAGTGAATCACTGCATTTGGTAAGTTAACCATCATAAATATGAACCAGTTGTCATGCATCCAGATTTTCATCACGTGACCATGGGGAGGCGGCAATGGTCATAAGTGTGAAAAACGGCCATAAGTCACTTTTTTGGTGACGTACCTTTGAATGGTGTCATTACATGAACTGCTATAACTTGGAGATTATCTGTAGATGCTGGTTACCAAGGGCTTGAATATTGATCAGATGACCATGGAAAGTGCTGCAGCGGTCCGAAGCAGGAGAATTGGTTGTAGGTCTTTTTTCAGTGCCATTGTAAACCAGGGGTGAAATTCAGCAGGTTCTGACGGGTTCTGAATTTTTTTTTTTTTATTAGGACAAATTTTTATTTTATTTTCCATAATAGTTCCCACAGTTTAACCAGTGTACAATACAATCACTTATACAACAATCGATCCTATACTCAAATTATGCTCAATCCGGGCTGCTCGACCGCCACTCCCTCCCTTAATCCTTTCTACCCTTCTCATCCTTTCAACTTTCCCCACCATCCTTCTCACTTTTCTACTTCCCCTCCTCTTCCCCACTTCTCACTACCATCCTTTCTAACCCTCTATCTTCTCCTCCTTCTTCTCCTCCTATCCTTTCTTCTCCCTCCCTTCTTTCCTACCTACCTACCTACCTACCTACTTTCTTCCTTCTTTACTCCTCTTTCCTTACCCTTTCCCTTCGGGAGTGGTTACCGAGCAGCCCCGACTTTACACCATTCCAACTTGTTTAATTCTACCATTATTTCTGTACAATGGCAGTCAATCAATTTATAATCTTCCCCTTCCCCCTCCCCCATTTCCCCCCCCCCCCCGAGACTTCCCAGAACAGAATACAGGGTATTGTAACTAACAAACATAATCTAATCTAAAATATAACATAGAACATACAGGTTCTGAATTTTGAGTAGTTCAGAGAACCGGCAAATACCACCTCTGGCTGGCCCCAGAGTGGGGTGGGAATGGAGATTTTGCAATATCGTTCCCCTGGAGTGGGGTGGGAATGGAGATTTTGCAGTATCCTTCCCCTGCCATGCCCACCAAGCCACACCATGCCCCCCAAACCATGCACACAGAACTGGTAGTAAAAAAAATTGGATTTCAACACTGCTGTAAACAAATAGTTGTAAGACAAGGAGTAGTTGTAAGACAATTTCCAGGAAGCCCTTTTAGAATGATAAAATTTGGGCTGCCCTAGATCAGGGGTCTGCAAACTTGGCTCTTTTAAGACTTGTGGACTTCAACTCCCAGAGTTCCTCAGCCAGCTTGGCTGAGGAAAAGAGCCAAGTTTGCAGACCTGTACCCTAGATGATCTAAGTCAGACTTCCCTAAACTTTGGATGGCCTCTGAATATAGCAAGCCATCAGTAGATCCTAAAATCACCTTTTTTCACATAGATAGAATTGCCGGAGGGGGAGAATTGAATGTGGAGACATTTTGTCTGCAAATTAAATGTTCTGCCTTGAATCTTCTGCACTTTCTCATACATGGATAAAAAATAAGGTAGCATTTCAGACTCTGAATCTACGTGCACGAAAAGGAGTTTGTGTGTGTCTCTATTCCTAGGAAACACAAACTCACACACAGACGTTTTAAAGAACTGATGCAGAAATACAAAGCCAGGAGAAGACTAATTTTTCATTCTTTATTTAGATCACAATCTGCCATTCTCGTTTTTTCCCCCTAAGCTTCAAAAGAATTTATCTCTTTAATTATTGGGAATACAAATCAGCTTGTCTTCAAAACCTTGGCACAGCTTTTTGTAACATGGTGGTTTTCAAATTTGTTAGAAAAACTCCTGAATGGCCAGACTTCTGGAGCGACGATCAAAAGCAAGACTGATTTAATTGTAGTACAGTTCTAATTGTTGGTGTTGGCTGCTTTGTGTTTATTTTCACTCAGCTCTGACTATTTTGGGGATTCCTATTTCCTTGGTCACAGAAGCTTCAACCTGCCTTAATCCATGTGGGCAGCATTGCTAAAGAATGCCAGAGCATGACTTTTGGTCAGGACATTGATAGTATCTTGAGAATCCATGTAAGAGCAGCTCATAATGAACTCAGGGGTTGAATGAGAGACAACTTGATCTTGGAGTGTTCTCAGAAACATTTAATCGTTCAACAAGCACAGTAGACTTGCCTCAGTTTTCTTAACATGATTTCAAAAGTCTACAAGACCAAACCAACTTAGATCAGCTCTAGGTTCTTATTCTTGATTCTCTTCACAATTTACTTAACTTCATCATTTCTTGCAGTTGTGTTTTGCTTGCTTTGGGTTTCAAATTCTGATTTATTCCCCCCAAAGATCTGTTTTTGTCCTTAATTTACAGACTTAAATGTAACATCTTGCAGGTGGTAAAAGCTTGTCATAATTATAGGTTGTAAGACTATAAAACTTAGATAATGTCAAACTTCGAATACCACCGAGCTGGCCCATCTAGGAGCCAATATCTACCTCTAAGTGACAGATTTATGATTTTCTAGTTCTCTTTTGTGTTATTATGTGGCTATCTGTACCTGTATAGTCCTAATTAAAAAAAAGAAGCCTATGTCCAAGAAGAAAAAAATCAGAATTTCCTTTAAGGTAGCTTTAGGATTGTAGAATTATGTTTCCTGAAGCTCTTTAACATTCTTAAATTTTTTGCAGGATTTTCCTGTTACTAAAATGAGTTTGTTGTTTTTCATCTGGAATAAAAATAGATAGGAACTGACCTAGTTGAATTTAGGAAGCAGTATATTCAGATGTCACATGTATGCATGTTTGATGGCATATATTGTATTTATGTTGGATGGCAGATAACTATGGCCCCTTTACGACCTATGAAGTCCAACTCCAGATCTACTCTAAACATCTGAATGACTGCAACCAACTGTAATAATAATAGTGTAACCCCAAATCTAGTTGTTGAAAATTAAAAAAATAAAATCTGAAATAAGGTATAAGGTATAAGCTTTCATAACTATTTGTAGGCTCATGTGTTGTGGTTTTGTGTTATTTTTGTTAGGTATTGTTAATAAGGGGTGGGGAGTGGAACTACCCAGAATAACCTTGGCTGAGTTAGGTAGCCATATAAATGTTATAAACAAACACAAACAAGCATCAAACAAACTTGCTTGTTCATTGTTCAAACCTACTGTTAGGACATTGCAGAGAACGTAAAAAAAAATCAGTGGTGTGTAGGTTTTTATCTCTCACTGTCCATTTATAGATTGTCTTATATCTCTATGAAACAGCCTGTCCCAGTAAGGTCTCATCAGTAGCTGTGGTTCATCAGTTTTTTATATACTCGGGTATATATAAAGATGTATATAAAGTTCATCAGTTCTTTATATACTCAGATGTAACAAGCGCCAGATTAAATCTATGTGTTTTACAAACCAGATTCCAACCACCTAGAAACCTTGATTTCTAAGTTTGTCACCTTCTCATAAACTGCTGTTTCAACTGATTTCAGTTTAAACATACATTGAACAACTGACTTTATAAACTCAGACTGTATATAGAAAGCGCATATACAAAGAGTTTTTTTCTACTAACAGTTGGTATATAAATACTAAGGTACAAGAATTATGTGACTGTAAATTCCACTTTTGAGGGACACACTGTTTTTGAATTAATATTTAGTTTATATTAGCTAAACAATAGCAGGACCTGCTGTTCAAAAATGTAGATTTAGGAATTGGGGAAAATCTCGGCCTAAGCTTTTAGTGTCTGTGCAGTTTTGTCCTTTTCACTGGTTATTGTGTCCTTTGTTACATGGTTTAATTTCATTAAATCATTAAAACTTCAAAATTAATGGCTATGTTTAGGTGCTGACTAAATTAATTTGCTGTGGTTTGGGTTGTGGGGATTGGCATGTGCCTTAAATTCACCATTTCCCTGCCATGAAAATAATGATTTCATTTTTAAAATAACACACACCCCTTTTCAGTTGGGCTGAAATCCTTGTAGCCACGTGCTACAGCTATGTAGTTTTCTGGTCAATAAGATAGAAGTTGTTTCTCAATATCCTAGACTTGCTTACACCACGCTGTTCCCTCAGGCCTTTCCATTTGAATAGTAACCAGGTTCAATCCTGCTTATTTTCTAAACCCCAACGAAGTTGGTCACGTGCGGCCATCTGACTTACTTGAAATGCTCACCTCTTGCTTGAGAGATAGGGGCATCTCTTCTTTTATTGTGATTTTGATGTTGTAATTAAGGGTCTGTAGGGAAGTCTTGCATGTTTCTTGATAAAGTGTGCTAAGATTAAGCTTTTCAAAATCCTCTTGTGACATGATAAATGGTCAGTATCTAAATCTTATTTGTAACTAACTAAATAACATTAAACTGCCTTTGGATGAAGTCCCAAAGGTGCTTTTTTCAGGAGGCAACTGGACTTCCTTGTTTTTTCTTTTGAAGACATTTCGCTTCTCATCCAAGAAGCTTCTTCAGCTCTGACTGGATGGTGGGGAATGGAAGGATTACAGAAAGCTGGTCATTTCTATTCTTTTAGAGGGTCATTGAAGCACTTGGACCTAAAAGGATGCAAATTACCAGCTGTCTGCAAAGAATAAAAATCCACTACTAGATGAATGAAAGATTCAATATTAAATGGTTAGTTCTTTTCCTCCTTACTTCCCTTTCCCCAACAGATTTATGTATGGTGCAGATATTTATGCATGTAATCTTTTTGTGGATCCGTCATTTTTCCATATTCTCGGGTTTCAGGGTCTTTGTGGAAGAATTTAGAAGTGAAAAGCAAGCAATACTGTATTTGTCTTTAGTTTACATTCCCTACTGGTATGTGCAAAACATTTCAAATAAATCATTTTTAAATTCAAAGTGCCCTGTTTTGAGAGTGAAACCACTGATTTATATTTGGAATATGGGGTATTTCAATCATAATGGGAATAGTTTAGGCTTAAAATAATTTTAGGCTTCCAAAACGATTGAAATGCCTGGTTTGCAATGCAAAATGCCTGGTTTGCATACAAATAACTGTTTCAAACTCAAATCGATGTATGTGTTGAATTTAACATAGTTTGAATTAAAAATATTTGTGTGATTTTACTTTATATTCTTGGGGAACATCCCATCACCAGGGAATCAGAATAAGATTTTGCTTCTACTTACAGCTATTGGAAGAAATATCCATCTGGGTTCAGTTCCAAGTGGGGATAAAGACAGGAGACTGCTTGGAAAGATGGTTTAATGATGGACAGGTTCACATGGTTTGAATTCCTGAACAGAAAAGGGACAAGATACTGAGCATGCCTTGGTTTTATGCCCTCTCTGAGCTTTGAACTTCCTGGGACACAGGAAGAGTATCCTGATTGGTTATCAGACTCCCAGGGGGTGGGGGTCTTAGCTAGCCTTGCTGGCTGATGTAATCTTCCCAGGTGCCATGTGGTAAGTTTCTGTTGCTAGGTAGGTCCTATTGTGTTGCAGAGGATGGTCCATTGACAAAGGTGGGGAGAATGAGTTTCTGCCTCTGGCCCATTGATAAAGGTGAGGGGAGACAGGAAGCTGCAGGGAGCTGCTTTGTCCTTAAAACATGTTTCTCCATTTCTCATCCAGGGAAATATAATATTCTGCCCTTTTTAATATTTTCTAAAATATTTCATTCTTCTAGGAGAGGGGTGGGTGCTAATTTCCTACACAGCAGAAGTAAAAGGTAGCTAAGATACCCTGCATATTTAAATATTGGAGCCTGACAGGAGCTTGTAGCTGGAGGTGGTTGCTGGAGCACATTAATTTAGGTTCATTATGCAGACTTCGAAGCAATCTTACTGAAATTAAAGACCAGACTCCTGATATCTGGAATTCCATAGTGGGAAAATAGGAACAACTCTAATATTCTTGCTACGGATAGAATCCTTTGCTATTACAGCAGAAATAGAAAATCTAACATTTGGGGATAAGATGCAAATGTTGTTTAGAGTATAGTAAACAACTAATGGAATGCAAGATTCTTGGAGGTTAGCCGGATCCATTTTGTATCCTCAGATTTTTCTGCTTTAATTTGACAAAATAAGTTTAGGCAGAGAGATAGGTAGATACGCAGCTGTTGGGTTTTTTTTTTCACTGTTAAAAATCAATAGCAAAACTGATATTTTAAAACTTGATGGATTTTACTCATTTGTCTCTCTGAGTTATCAAAAGTTATCAACTTCCTGGTTCATCAAATAACTGGTTTCAGTCCATCAACACACACACTCCCAGAGAGACCTAAAATGCCCCTAGCCTGTCACCTGATTTCTTCATTGTACTATTACATTCTCACACAACTATTTTAGAGGTCTCTAAAACAGTCAGCCATCCCTAATTTAGAAAAGGTTGTGCATTGTATAGAGAAGAGAAGAGAAGAGAAGAGAAGAGAAGAGAAGAGAAGAGAAGAGTTGGAAGGGACCTTGGAGGTCTTCTAGTCCAACCATCCTGTTAGGCAGGAAACCCTACACCACTTCAGACAAATGATTATCCAACATCTTCTAAAAAACTTCCAGTGTTGGTGCATTCACAACTTCTGCAGGCAAGTTGTTCCACTGATTAATTGTTCTCAGGAAATTTCTCCTTAGTTTAAGTTGCTTCTCTCCTTGATTAGTTTCCACCCATTGCTTCTTGTCCTACCCTCAGGTGCTTCGGAGAATAGTTTGACTCCCTCTTCTTTGTGGCAGCCCCCAACATAACATATGTTTATGTTAGATTGGTTATATGCCATGAGTCAGCTCTTAGTGACCAAATAGATTTTCTCTGTGATTATCTGTTCCTAAATATTATGCATTAAGCTTATAGATTAACATGTTGGGAGAGGTATAAGGGAAAGGTAAGGAAAATATTTTCATGTTGTATCATGTTGGAAGCAGAATTGTGCTCTGTCTGGAAAATGTAAACATTTAGAAATATGTTTGCGATGTCTGTAAAAAGCTCCACATTTTATAGCAAGCCACTCGGTCTTTTGATTCTACAAAGTTGAATTTTGCAGTGTGTTTAATTTTTCCAAGTGTGTCCTTCATTTTATTTCAACCTGTGTGTTTTTCAGCTCTGGAAAATCATGTGCGAAAGCAAAGAACCTTCCAATGTATGAGGTTTTTCTTCTATATTTCTAAGTGGTTTTTTTTTTTTTTAATTATTGGAAACGGTGACTGAGAAGGCTCGCATTCTGCATTTAATAGCATAAATGCAGCAGAAATAGCATTTGGTCACATCAAATTCCTGCATGCCTTTGCAGCACCCGGCCGAGAGAAAGAGCAGGGTGTGTCTTTGGACTAGAAGGACTTCTTGATTTCAGAGAGGAGGAATCTCTTCTCTGGGTGCCAGAATATTTTGTTGGAGGTAGCAGGAGTTGAATTTGAGAAATTCTGCATGCGAGGCATATGCTGCGACGCTGTGCTGTGGGAGCACCCTGTTAGCCTTGCTGTCGTGCCAAGAAGCGTCTTCCATGTATTTTCTCGTCGCTATTTTATGTGTCTCTGTCATAACCTCCTTAGCCAACTCAAAGACGGCATGTCCTTTTCTAATCTATATCATTTCAGACGGTGGATGGGATTTGCATTGGACTCTCCTCCTAAGGAGACTTCCTGCACAAAACACAAAGGAAAAAAAAAATCGGGATGGGATGGTAGGATGGCTTGTCTCCTTTAAAGACGTATCATTACTAACAGTTCAGGGTGGCCAGACACAGAAAAAAAATGTACCATTTGAATCAATTAATAATACAGCTCAAATTTTGCCAAGTCTTTTAGACTGGTCTAAATTACCTTATTATAGAAATAAATAAATGCCGGCTTGAGTATCCTAGGACAGGATGGTGAATAGAACAGAGATAAATAAAACATAAATAAAACTGTATTATGAGAATAATCCAGATAAAAAGCACATTATATTCTGAAACATACAAATTACCATATTATCCAAATACTTTTAAGGGTTATTGGTGGATATTGCTGCAACTTTTTTTTGTTTTTCTTTTGAAGCTGACTGAAAAGTAGAGAAGGTAAAAAATTCATTTTTCCCCCTACCAGTTCTGTGGGCGTGGCTTGGTAGGTCCTGTGAATGAGTGGGCGTGGCCAACTTGTTGTCACTCATGGCTATGCCCACTCAGTCACATGACACCCCCACACCAAGCCACGCCCACAGAACCCGGTAGGAAAAAATGTGTGTATGAGCACCAGAAGGGCTCATAGTGAATGCTGTGGCAAAGAGAAGCCAATTTTTTCCCTCCATTCACAGCTGAGCTGTTGCTCCCTTTATAGTCCCCCCCTGGCCCCCTCCCTCCCGGGGACTACCTTAAAGGGACAGGCTGCAGCAGCTCTGCTGTGTATCAACGGAGAAAAGTTCAGATTCTTTCTGTTGCAGCATTAAACGTTGAATGGGTCAAGTGACCAGAAGGAGTGACTGACGACCGGGCGACCAGGTGGGTGTGGGCAGGGCCAACCAGGGGTGGTTTTTATCAGTTCGGCGAACCGATTCAAATCGTCCTTACCGGTTCGTCCAAGCCAGTCAAATTTCACCCCTGAAGACAATCTTTTTACAGTTTGACAAGATCATAGGTGAGCCAACCCTATTTTCCTTTCCTCATTTCTTTTTTGCCTCTTCACACATATGCTGCTGATTGCTTGGTTATAGCTTTAATGTGACCCAAACTGGTAAGATCACTTTCTCGAGAAGGCAAGTTCATTGCATATATACTTGAAATTCTTGAAGTTATAGGACAACCAGTGTGGTGGCATTGCAGAGAACAAGCTTATTCAGAGAAGGCATCCACTGCTACTGGCCCTGGAATAACAGTCCTACGTCATACAGGAATGTTAAAATGTAATTCCAATGTAATGTAAAATAGGAACCTAATGACATGTTAATATCTTTGGAGGCAAGAGAATATATCCCTACAGTACGAAGTTAACACAGCAGCCTTTCCAAATTATGCAGTCTTTAGAACCTGTAAGCACTACCAGACACTATGCACCATCATAAATAGTTGTAACTTTCTACATAGCTATTGATAATTAGTGCTAAAATTAATTAAGCTGAGTTGTATTCTTAGTTTGCAGTACCCTCAGTTCTTTGGTAGAGTTGAGCCATCAAAATACTCAGATACTTCAAAACATAGGAAAAAGTCAGACCGAACCATCCTCTAATTGTCGCTGAATTCCGGTCATCACAGCTCTAGCTGTCAAAATCAGTTGAATGAAATTGTAGAAATAGTAGTTTGTTTCTGAGGGACCATAGGCTCCGCAATCTGAGCCATTCAGCATTCTCTTTTAATCCTGGCCAACTAGAATCTTATGGAAAGCAAATTTTGAATCCATTTCAGTGAAGTCCTTGAGTCCCAATAACTGACACAAAGAGGCATCCTGTGTCTGATTCTGGAGGGAGTACATGACTATAGTCAGTATTACTTTTACTTTCCATGAATTGGTTTAATCCCTACTTAAGGCATCCTATATTGTGTGACATTTAATTTCTGTGTTGTCCCTATGCTTTCTTTTATGAGTTTCCTATTGCCCAATGATCAGGTGCTAAAGACCCTATGTGCAGGAATCTTCTAAACCAGGGGTCCTCAAACTATGGCCCGCGAGCCGGATACGACCCGCTGAAGCCATTAATCCAGCTTGCGTGGGACCAAAAGGCTGCCCCACCCACATCACCCCACCTACCCGCCAGTCCCCATCCACCTTTTGGAGGCCAAAAACAGGATGCATAGGGGCTCGGGAGGCTAAAAACAGCCCCGTTTTGGGGCAGCAGAGTGGTAATAGAGGCTGAGGAGGCCAAAAACTGGGCTGTTTTTGGCCTCCCCGGCCTCCAGAGAGAGAAAGAGAGAGGGAGGGAGAGAGCGAGAAAGACACACACACACACACACACACACACACACACACACACACGCACACACACAAACCAGAAGTCCCTCACACACATCCCAAGGCAGCCACATCCCTTCAGTAATCTTCTTTCCACCCCCAGGACCATAACAAATTAAAGTTTAATTTGTGTGTTTAATGTACTGCTAAATTGGCCATGACCCACCCAGTCACATGACTACTTAGCCACGCCATATGACCCAGCAACATGACCTAGCCACACCTACCCAGCCGGTCCGGCCCCCCAACAGTCTGAGGGACCGTGAATTGGCCCCCTCTTTAAAAAGTTTGAGGACCCCTGTTCTAAACTAACAGTCAGCACCTGCTACAAGTTAGATATGGGTCAACAGCACTCAAGTGGGATTCGATCTAGTTCTCTTGTGGCTACATAGGGATTCTGGGCTGATCCCCCTTTTCACTCCCTCCTGGGTTCTGCCATTGGAACAGAACCCTAACCCTTTGAGGAAGCATCTTCCATATATTTTCTCTTCACTGCTTTATGTATCTCTGTCATAACCTCCTTACTTGCCATGTTTCCTAAGAGTAGAAGGCAGCTTTCCTCTTAAAGAGGAAATTCCTGCAGTGCCACAATAATTTGGGTAGTGTTTTCTTATACCTTTTGCAGCTCTACAGCATTCCTTTTCATGTGTCATTTACGGTTGCCTCAGAGGTCACATATTTCTTGTGGGAGACATATTTTCATGACCGCATTTATGTGCTCTTAAGTGTTCAAAAGGTTTCTCCACTTGGTTTTCTGCAGTGACTGTAGGAATGGGTGAAATATCTGCAGAGGGGTGACTGTGCAACTTTGTGCAACTTGGTTTGTTCCAAGCCTCACATGACTGCTAAGACATAAGATTAAGTCAAAGGTTCTAAAGCTAATTATACTGCTTTTATATGTATTTTCTATGGGGAAGCAGGACTTCGACCATGTTTATACAAAACAATACACTATGTACAATAGTATTATAGTGCTGTCCTAAGCTGGGATGTGCAAAATGCTTCAGATTTGAATCACTTCATGTTCAGTGTGGACTGCTGTATCTTGTCATTCAAATCCACGTACTAGGTCCATTTATCTTTAAGAAAGTTTTGTGGAATTGGCTTTCTAACTTCAAATAAAACTAAAGACTAGCTGCCATTTTATTTTTCAGTAGAGCTGCTTTGGAAAACAAAGAGGATAGGGTCGTGATGGCGAACCTATGGCACGCATGCCCAAAGTGGCACGTGAAGCCATGCCGCACAGCCTTGCCTGTTTGTCTTCCGGGTTTCTGGTGCACATGCGCATGCAACAATGAGTTGTCCTTTACACGCACATCAATGCTGAAAAATGGTGTGTGCATGTGTGCTGACCAGCTGATTGTCAGGTGCACATGAGCACTAGAACACAGAAGTTCGGCTTTTCCGGAGTGCAGCCCCGACAAGCGCACACACTTCCCCGACGTTTCCGCGTGACCTTTTCAGAACTCAGTGCTGAAAAGCTTCGCCATCACTGGGCTAGGAAAATATTAAGTTGCTTTCAACCTGTGTGCTTTTTCCGAAACCTGGATCAGATCACAATAGATAAAAATCAAAAGGAATTTAGAAAATACTAGCCTGGATAAAGATTGCTGGGACTTCAATAAAAATAAGAGAGAATAGCACATTATTTTGCTGGATCATCTTGGACTCTGTTGACCAAGTGAGAGTTTTAGGCATAGTTTCTGCAAAGCCACACTTAGCGTGTTAAGTGAATTTGGTCTGTGTTTAACCCAGTTTGCGCCAGAATTTTCTATTTGCATTACAAAACTAAATACCAATAACAGGCAGCTTTTCCAATAGACTCTCACTTAACATTCTGTAACATTCTCCTTCTGGCATAGTCATCCCTTTTCAATCAGGGTCCCGTTCACTGCATAATGAAAAGAATAGGCTCATTCTGCTGCAAGATCCACTGTTTACAACAAAAAGGACAGCAGAGGATAAAATGTTTATTTTAAATATTCAGGCTAAAAATATCTTGGAGTAATTGGATAGTCAGCACTCATGCACTGCCGCTTGAGAAATGCACACATGAGTGTAGCAGGATAACTAGAGCATTTGATGAGACAAAAAGTTGACAAGATGGCAATGAGTTATTCTAATTAAAAACACTTTGCCTTTAGATGGCATAATAATGGGTAAACACTCTTTGCAATACAGTTGTTAAATCAAACAAACTAAAATCTGGAAGTTAATGCACTGCAGTGTTCTTTTTTTTTTTTTTTTTGAAGCGGGCAAATGTTTGAGAGATATGCATGCTTCTCTTCTTTTAAAAAAAGAAAAGTTGATCATAATGCATAAAATAAGGCTGGCAGAGAAATGCTAAAATTCCTCAAACTCCTTTCTTATAAATTTAAGTTAGTAAAGCAAGCTTCTATTTTATTTTTTATTTTTTGGGGCTGAGGGACCCTATTTTTTGTAAGGAGACGTGAATTCTGGAAGAGGATTGCATACCAGTTAGCTTTCTGAATAAAAAAAAAAATTAGTTCCCTGCTTTGCTTGATTTTTATGCATTCTTGAGGATGAATCTCAGAAAAGCAATGAAACAAACACAAAATGTTTGCTTCAGCAAAATTGTAAGTAGGCATAACTCTTAATCAGTAAACGGAAAGCAATGGGAAATTGGATTAGTTCTTCGCTTTCATCTAAGATAAAATATTGAACTTGGGAACTGCCATAATTGATGAATCGTATATATTGGTTCAATGTATTCACCATTAACCTCTCACCGACCAGTGCGCTCTCACAGAGAGGGCCTCCTCCGGATACCGTCAGCTAAACAATGTCGGCTGGCGACCTCTAGGGGGAGGGCCTTCTCTGTGGGGGCCCCTACCCTCTGGAACGAGCTCCCTCTGGGGCTTCGTCAACTCCCCGATCTCAGGTCCTTCCGCCGCGAGCTGAAGACGTTGCTGTTTCGAAGAGCAGGACTAGCTTGAACGTAGTTTTTAAATTGGGATTTTTAAAAAAGGGGTTTATTTGAGGTTTTAAATTTGTATTTAAAAGTTTTAGGGCATCAATTGAATTTAACTGTCTATTCTTTTAGCTGTTTATATGTATTATATGTTTTTATGTATTTATATGTATTATGTATATGTATATGTATATGTTTATATGTATTATATGTATTATATGTTTTTGGCTGTGAACTGCCCTGAGTCTTTCGGGAGATGGGCGGTATACAAATATAATAAATAAATAAATAAATAAATGTAAGCATGTATAAATCCATCCATTCCCCCTGCTCCCTTTATCGGTTTTGTAAGTCCTTTCTGTTCCTATTCCTGGTTTTTAAAAAATTCTGTCTACAAATTTATTTTACTAGCATTTGGTAGTCCATTGCTAAGCAAGGCAGTTAAGTGAGTTTTGCCCCATTTTACGACTTTTCTTGCCACAGTTGTTAAGTGAATCACTTCAGCTGCTAAGTTAGTAACAAAGCTGTTAAGTGAATCTGGCTTCCCCACTGACTTTGCTCGTCAGAAGGTTGCAAAAGGGATCACGAGATCCAGGAACACAGCAACCGTCCCAAGTACAGGCCAGTTTCCAAGCATGATCACATGACCACGGGGATATTGCAGTGGTTGTAAGCCTGAAAAATAGTCATAAGTCACTATTTTTAGTTCTGTTGTGACTCTGAATGGTTCCTAAACAAATAGTTGTAAGCTGAGGACTACTTCTCTAGAAAAGAAGCTGGTTGAAATGTATATTAGAACTCTACACCTATTAATTTCTAAGCAGCTGCTATTTGCATATAAAATGTATTTTGGCACTTTTTTAAACAGAGAAGCTGCTCTGTAAAGACAGAAATGTGCAAAATATAAAAGGTGCTCCAATTCTACCCACCGATCAGAGAGAAGTAAACCAAATTAGTTATCAGCTGAAATGAACAAGCAGCTAGTTTGAAAGGAAAATAATGTATGAAGATGTGTTAGTGATCACATTGGCCGTTGACCTTATTATAAGCCAGTTTTATAGTTTTAGCTCAAATGACAAATATGGTATTTATTAAAATATACGTACCTACTGACTTTTGAATCTCATGAGGGTTATACAGCTTGGAGCGATAGTATACACCATGGGAATGAATGTGACAAATTCAATGACACAAATAGTCCTCTACATCTTTTATAAATATAATGTGAAATGATTTTAATTTTTTTCATGATTTGTCGGTATTATCCATAATTCATACATTTCTCAAAAAAAATGACAATCAAAACTGGGCATGAATATATCCTAATTACTTGCCTGGCACCTAAAATGCTAGAATAGTAGGTTGTCCAACATCAGAATCATTCAAACCAACTTTAGCCATCAATTATGGACATTGAATTCCAATGTATCTAGAGAGATTCCAGGTTAAATCAAGTTAAGATACTTTTCCACGGTACCTGAAAACTAAATCTTCACTTCTACTTCTGATAGGTCTAAACAAACTTAGAATAGAATAGAATAGAATAGAATAGAATAGAATAGAATAGAATAGAATAGAATAGAATAGAATTTTTATTGGCCAAGTGTGATTGGACACACAAGGAATTTGTCTTGGTGCATATGCTCTCAGTGTGCATAAAAGAAAAGATACGTTCATCAAGGTACAACATTTAAAACACAATTGATGGTCAATATATCAATATAAATCATAAGGATTGCCAGCAACAAAGTTACAGTCATACAGTCATAAGTGGAAAGAGATTGGTGATGGGAACTATGAGAAGATTAATAGTAGTGCAGATTTAGTAAATAATTTGACAGTGTTGAGGGAATTATTTGTTTAGCAGAGTTTATTTATTTATTTTATTTATTTTTCAAATTTATATACCGCCCTATCTCCCTAAGGACTCAGGGCGGTTCACAGGCAGTTAAAATACATATAAATACAGATTAAAAACAACAATTAAAAAACTTATTCTATTGCCCAATTTAAAAAACAATATAAATAATAAAAAACCCCTTAAAACCAATAACTTTAAAATCTAATCCAGTCCCGCGCAGATGAATAAGTGCGTTTTAAGCTCGCGACGAAAGGTTCGGAGGTCCAGAAGTTGACGAAGTCCTGGAGGGAGTTCGTTCCAGAGGGTGGGAGCCCCCACAGAGAAGGCCCTTCCCCTGGGTGTCGCCAGACGGCAGTGCCTAGCTGACGGCACCCTGAGGAGTCCCTCTCTGTGAGAGCGCACGGGTCGGTGAGAGGTATTTGGTAGCAGTAGGCGGTCCCGTAAATAGCCCGGCCCTTGTGATTATTATTATTATTATTTTATTATTATTAATATTTATTATTACTGTATTTCATGTCCAAGATTTTTTTTCCCATTTCCAGAAGTGTTTGATCTAATATTATAAATTCATTCTTAAATTATGAGTACTCTGAAATACTGCATAGTTTCTTCACTTGTGTTTTCTTCAGTTTGGAAAAAAAACTTCTTGGATGTTCAGTTATTAGTCCTAAACAGCTTAGCTGTAGAGAAAAACAATCTTTGGAAGTAAGCACGGCACAAACTTAAAGTAGTAGAGTTGTCCTATCTAACTAGGGTAGTCTCAAAATTGCTTTTTTTCCAAAAGGCAACTGGACTTCAATAGGGTTTTTTTTCCCCCTTTGAAAATGTTTCTCTTGTCATCCAAGAAGCTTTTTCAGTTTTACCTGACTGGTGTGAAAACAGTTAGAACTGAAGAAGTTTCCTGGATGAGAAGCAAAATGTTTTCAAGGAAAAAACCAAGAAAGTCCAATTGCCTTTTGAAAAAAACACTTTTGAGACAACCATGATCCGATTCTGAATGATTGAGAATCTCCCTAAATCTAAGTAGGGGAGTTCTGACAAATGATAACAGCTTACAGAAACCTCGTCCCAAGAATACCTCTGGATAGTCTCAAACGAGGTTCTATTTTTCCTGTAGCTTTTCCCCCCAACCCAATAGTATCTTGGAAATAAATTATGTAAAGTTTGTCAGCAAGTTAACTATCCAAAGTCAGAAGAGGATGAATATTGGTATGGCAAAAGAAGCTCCTGGAGAAAGATAGTACTATTTAAAAATAGCTCAAGTCCACCTGGGGGCTGCAGAGAAAACAACACCCCCAGTGCATCCGTGTGGGAGAACCCGGGCAAGGGTTCAAAATACTGCTCACAGCGTCTTTCTAAGCTCCCTTCTCTCTTCCCATCCAGTCACATGACTTACAGCCGAGCAGATGCAGCCTGCCTTGTCTTTCCTAGTGCAGATAAACACATACAACAAACAGACAACAAACATAGACAGTTGGAAGACACAAGAGGAGAACAGAAATAATGCACACAAATATCACAAGTTACTTCATTATGCAGAATAGAATAGAATAGAATAGAATAGAATAGAATAGAATAGAATAGAATAGAATAGAATAGAATAGAATAGAATAGAATTCTTTATTGGCCAAGTGTGATTGGACACACAAGGAATTTGTCTTCGGTGCATAAGCTCTCAGTACGTAAAAGCTGTAAGTGATAAACCATAGTCATCATAAAAATACATTCATCACAAAAATAAAGATGCTTGGAAAGTGTTCTAGAACAGGGGTCTCCAATCTTGATCCCTTTAAGACTTGTGGACTTCAACTCCCAGAGTCCCTCAGCCAGCAAAGCTGGCTGAGGAACTCTGGGAGTTGAAGTCCACAAGTCTTAAAGGGACCAAGGTTGGAGACCCCTGTTCTAGAAGCCATGCTATGCATACTTTTCCCAAATGCTTTTATTCTTAACATATATAGATAGTCCTTAGATTACAACAGTTTGTTTAGTGACTATTCAAAGTTAACAATGGCACCGAAAAAAAAGGGACTAATGACCGTTTTTTACACTTACAACTGCTGCGACATCCCCATGGTCAACTGATCAAAATTCAGACGCTTGGCAACTGGCTCATATTTATAACGGTTACAGTGTCCCGGGCTCATGTCATCCCATTTTGCAACCTTCTGACAAGCAAAGTCAATGGGGAAGCCAGATTCATTTTAACAACTGCGTTACAAATTTAACAACTGCAGTGATTCGCTTAAGACAGAGGTCTTCAAACTTGGCAGCTTTAAGACTTGTGGACTTCAACTCCGAGAATTCTGGGGGTTGAAGTCCACAAGTCTTAAAGCTGCCAAGTTTGGGGACCCCTGGCTTAAGAAGTGAAAAGCAAGAAAGTTCGTAAAATGGGACAAAATTCACTTAACTCGCTTAGCAACAGAAATGTTGGGTTCAATCGTGATCGTAAGTCGAGGGTTACCTGTATATCCTAACTTTCTATATAAAGTATTTCAGCCAGTATTTCAGTCATTAAAGCAATATTCACATTTTGCCCTTCGTTTTGCCTGTTTCCTTCCGGCATCGAGCATTATTGTAAGCACGATAGACTCCCGTTTTGTGGTGGCAGGCGGATAGTAAGCTGTCATGTAACACTAAATGAAATCTGTACTCTGTCACTGAGCATGAATGTGCTGGTCAGGTCAGTAACCTTAAAGTGTTGTTTCCTCACATCAGCAGGGCCCCGTTCTAGGAATTTCAACACTTCCCACTCAATCCTGAAGTCTCACCTCCAGCCTCCAAGCCATATGCCCTTCTTATCTCTCTTGGTCTGTGATACTGACACAGAACAGAAACAAATGTCAGAAGAACAATGAGACTAACATTTACACAAGTATTAGCCCTTCCAAAGGGCAACACATGCTGGTTGTTGCATTGCCAAGGTTTTCATTAATGGCTGCAGCCAGTCTTCCCTTGATAGGTCTGTTTAGCAGAGCGTGTGATCCTTGCCTTGCCATTCTCACATAGTTCAAAGAAAGATATAGATCCAAATTCCCAGTGGGTGGGCCTAATATTTTCAGTCTTTTAATTCCCCCGGGTGATTATGTGCATCTGTGTGTGTGGAAGAGCATATCCTTAGCTTTTTTCAAATATAATATCAACTTTTGGTGGGAAGAGCGTGGGTGGCATTTATGAAACAATGCTGAGAGAGGACTTAATGATACGGAATGGGATGTTACCAGCGTGTAACTGGAGTGGGACTTTGCTAAAACAGTTTCCTCTGGTGAAGACCAGCAGCTGGAATGGTAAATCGAGGAAAATGACAAGAAGAAAGAGCAATGGAAGATCTGAACATGTATCAAGAAAGATTTGTGCAATATCATATATTGTGAGTCTTGGCTTCCCAGAGCTGGTGAGAAGCTTCAAGGGCAACATATACCTGCTATTGGCTTCCTTTTGAGGAGACAGCTGTTATAGTCGCTTTCAATTTATTTATATATAAACAAGTTGAGCAGCAGATCCATTGGCCCCTATCAAATTCTCAGTGGCTCCTAAAGCAAAACCCAATTCTCTTCTTCTCTTTCATTTCTCTCTTCCCAACTGGGATTTTAAGTTTTATCTCTTTTCATTTCTTAGAAATTCTACATACATGCACACAGATACCTTCTTGCATCATTCTCATCCATGACAGGGAGCCTACAAATATACTTTCTTTGAATGTCTGAGTCTTTTTTTTTTTTCCAAATCCCACATTTTTAAATCTCACATTTAAAAGTGGTTTGTTATTCAAACCAGCCACTGGTTGACAGAATAATAGAGTTGGAAGGAACCTTGGACGTCTTCTAGTCCAACCTCCTACTCAGGCAGAAAACCCAATACCGATGATGATAAACCTTTTCGGCACCGAGTTCCCTGAAAGAGGAATGAGCGTTTGCAGCTCATGCCAGGCGACATGGCTCCGCATGCCACTTCGGGTACGCATGCCATAGGTTCGCCATCACAGCCATTTACCATTTCAGAGAAATGGTTGTCCAATCTCTTCTTAAAAACCTCCAGCGTTGGAGCACCCACAACTTCTGTAGGCAAGTCATTCCATTGATTAACTGCTCTAACTGTCAATAAATTTCTCCTTTGTTCTAAGTTGCTTGTCTCTTTGATTAGTTTCCACCCATTGCTTCTTGTCCTATCCTCAGGTGCTTTGGAGAATAGGTTGACCTCCTTTTTTTAATGGCAGCTCCTTAAATATTGGGAGACTGCTATCATGTCACTCCTAGTCCTTCTTTTCGTTAAACTAGACTTACACAATTCCTGCAAACGTTCTTTCTTCCTTTTAGCCTCCAGACTGCTAATCATCTTTGATACTTATCTCTGTACTCTTTTTTTTTTCCAGAGAAGAGAATTATCCTCAAAGTTGAACCATGTGCTAAGGGCCACAGTTAAAAAGTATTGGAGTCAGCCAATATTTCATTGCCAGCATAACTGAATACATTTAAATGTAATTAAAATATAGCTAATATTTATTTATAGACATGGACAGCCAATCAGATCAAGTTCAAAGTTTTTTTTATAACTTTAAAAGTCCTATGTGGCTTGGGCCTGGACATTTGGCCCAGCCCATATGATCTTTGAGGGAATAAATACCATGGAAGGTGAAGGGGTGGGAGATCAACCATGGCGGCTGCTCTTCACTCTTTTGAACACCTTGCTTGCTGAAAAGAAGAATGCTCCTAATCATCTGCTTATCAGGAAGACTTTACAGTAATTTAAAATTTTAATTGCTTCTATTTATCTTTTTATGATCTGTAAGTCGCCCAGAGTCACCTTATAGGCAGCATATAAATTTCATAAATAAATCAAAGAAACAAATAAATCAAATGTATCTTTTATTTCACAGACTATTTGACTAATTGATAGTCCTGGGTTACTTTATTTAGTTAAATAGGCTTTTGAGAATTTCACTGTGTGATATTATAGAGTCTGCTGTAGTTGAGTGCTCAATACATGTAAATAAATTACCAATATACTGCCCTGAACTGAGCCTGTTAGGCTACTGTTTAATAATTGTATGAATATATAAATTGATAAAATAATACAGTTGAATTTCATTTTGGAACAAACTTTTTCTTTCTGTAACAGCTGAGCGTTAAACATTATTATAGTATCTATTTCCTGCAATTATATAGGCAGGGTATGTTAGAAGCAAACAAATTTCTAAAACAGCAGGCAGTCACTAATTCCTTATTATAATCATTATTCTATGCAATATTATTTAACATGCAGAACATAAAATATTGCTGACAACATACTTCTCAGTAACATTTCCAGAAAGTAACATTTAGAAGTAAAGAACAATTCAGGTGCACTGATCAGTAGAGTTTATCTGGATTTTCAAAAGGGTTTTGATAAAGCCAGTGTGGAATTCTAACTGTTGAGAGTAAGAATTTTTAGTAGATTGATGGCTGGTTAAAGAATAGAAAGGAAATTGTGAATAAATTGGCAGTCAGATGTTGAAATGTGATTAATGGAGACCTCCTGGGATATAAAAGCTTTGCTTTTTAACATTCCTAAGTCTTCTAAAATTAGACTTGCGAGTGAAGTGCTCAAATTTGCAGATGATTCCAGACAAGAGTTAAAACACAGAGGACAGAAAATAGCGATGAAGGAAGCTCTTCAAATTAAAGGGACTTAACATAATAGAGATGATTCACAATAAACACATGGCAAACAATGTACGTGGAAGGGAAAAATAATTACCATATAAAGAGTGATAAAGTCTGAACTGAGGGTTCATCACAAAACTTTACCTTGCAGTGTTGTTAGATAGTCCCGTGAGAAAAAAAATCAGCCCAGTTTATTTTTTTAACAATACAATGCTTTTTTAAAAAGTAGCATTTTTTACTTACTTACCAAATTTATACGAGTGCAAAGATGACTCTGGATGGTGCACAATAACACCAACAATCAAAACATATTATAGAAAGGCTTAAATCTGTTAAACATGTATAAGAACAAGAACAATACTGCTAATATCATAATGCCTTGATGCATAATCGGTGATACAAAGGCTGTAGGAAGCTGACTTCAAAAGTTCAGAGAAACCTTTGAAAGACCAATAAAGTAATGATAAACACATTATAGAGGTGAATGGAATTAGATACGATTTTCATCATATATATCCTACAAATATTTGCTTTTTCTTCATTTGTCAGTGTTGAAAGTGTCATGGCATTTAAGAGTTATTAAATTCTACAATGGACTTGGAAGAGATCTCAGTCTAGTCTTCACATTAGATAAACACACACACACACACACACACACACACACACTCCTGTGCATATGTACTTGCATACAAAAACTTAGGTGCTAACTTGAGGTGGAAAGAGGCATTGGCAGCATTTTAGCACCTTAAAAATAGCTACAAGAATGTCAGTTACCCAAGTGTTATGACGACTTGATTTGTGCATTGATTTGACAAAGGTGACAAATATTTCTGATTAATGAGAAGAATCCCTTTAGTGTGACTTAACAAGCAGTTACACTATATTTGGAGAAACCATATCAATATATAGTCTTTTTTTTTTTTGCAGCATATGAGCTTTTTTTTTTTTTTTTTGAACAGCAGCAAGGTTGTTTTGCTGGTTAATATCTTCACGCTGTAGTACAATCTTGTGAACAGTTGCTCAGAGGAAAGTTTTTAATCTACTACCTTGAACTCAATGTTAAATAATTATAATGGATTACAGTACAGCCTTAATTTTTGCAATTAGCAAATCATTGTATCCTGCCCTGCCCTGTCCTATTTCATCTCATGCAACAGGCATTCGATATTCATCACTATATTTCCTATCTTTATTGGGAATTAACCAACATGCATAATTAGGAGATAATTCTGATAAGGATGAAATAACTCATGGATTGCTTCCAGTGGTCAATATGATGAAAATGCTACACAAAATATTCATTATGTAAAATTGGAGAATTTGTTCTGTCCTCAACAAGGGATAGAAGTCAAGTAAAACCTCATATACAGGAACATTATATACACCTGTATATTACACACACACAAACACATACACACATGAATGTAAGGGAAAGGAGACTGTATATATTCTGACAAATTTGGGAGGAGGGGTGTTCCCTTGTGTTATGTCATAGTGAATCTGCTCATTTCATTCTTGCTAACCAATCAGCCAAAGAACATATTTGAAGGTGGGGACTAAATCACTGACAAGGTGTCCATCTATCTACAATAGACTGTTAAGGTACAGGAGAAACCAGGGCTGAAGTTCCAAGCAGGCTCTGCCCTGCGAATGTGGGAATGTCATAGTTGATTAACCACCTCATGGACCTCAGTTGACCATCCATGATCTGTACCCCACATTTAAATCAGTTCACTTTTTCTTAGGTAGCTAATAATGGGATTATGTCTCGTTTGACATTATAATTGAGTACATCAGAAGCCAAGGTCTAATTGTCAGTTTGTGAAGATGTCAAAAGAGCTCTTGCTACAACCTACCAGGCCTATATATCCAATACAACAGTGACAGCTGCACGGGACTTTCTCCAACACAAAAAAAAAATGCTATAAACAGCATGCAAGGAAAAGGAAGACATGAGAAACAACTGGGCACATCTCATCCAGACAATCATATCCAAACAATCAGCCCAGGGGTGAAATCCATCAGGTTCTGACAGATTCTGGAGAACCAGTAGCGGAAATTTTGAGCAGTTCAGAGAACCAACAAATACCACCTCTGGCTGGCCCCAGAGTGGGGTGGGAATGGATATTTTGCAATATCGTCCCCCAGGAGTGGGGAGGGAATGGGGATTTTGCAGTATCCTTCCCCTGCCACGCCCACCAAGCCACACCACACCCACCAAGCCACGCCCACAAAATCGGTAGTAAAAAAAAAATTGGATTTCACCACTGAATCAGCCCTATTCTTGCGCATATCACATCAAGCTCCTAAAGAAATGGTCCATCGATGGTGGATGGCCACATCCTCCTTGGAAGCATGGGAAGCACTCTGGGGAGCTATATATGGACACCGCTGTGGAATGTGAATGTTCTAACCAAACTATAGAAGGTCTAATTTCAGTTTTTATTCAGGATGAAGAAGCAGAGTTTAATTTAGGCAGGCTATGATACATTTAGACCTAAAGAATGTATAATCATTTTCAAGTTGAGCATGGTTCCTGATGACTTACGCATTATACATCCATGTAGTTTTCCTGGTGTGATATAGAAATGAATTGTCATTGCTTTATTCTGTCCCCTCCCCCTTTTCCTAGCTTCCAGCTCTTGGGTGTATAGTATCTAACTTCCCAGATGATTTCCCCATCTAAACCTTAACCAGAGCTGGCCCTGTTTGGCTTTCTAGGTCACCCAGAATCTCTACAATCCCCATGAATGTACCAAGTAGAATTCAGAAAACCTTGCAGAAACAGTAACTAGCCTGGGACGATACCTGAACCAACATAGTTCATGGTTTCTATTTGCATCCACTGTATTACATCGATTTTCATGATCTTTAAAAGCAGCATTTAAAACAATATAAGGGGAAAAAACGAGGGGCATTGCTCCATGCAGCTTATATGAAGTGAGGTAGACGAAAAAATAAAACGGAGAAGAGGGAAACGGGAATATAAACGTAGAAGGACAGAAGAAGTAGCTCAAAATATTTTGCTAATTAAGGTGAATTAGAATTAATTCATTCCTTCCTTCCTTCCTTCCTTCCTTCCTTCCCTCCCTCCCTCCCTCCCTCCTTTCCTTCCTTCCTTCTCCCTCTTCTTCGGGTATCAGAATGAAAGGGTCATTGAGGTTATTGGAGTCAACCCCAGCTCAGTGCAAGAATCCAGTTTAAAATATCCACAACAGATTGAATGCTCATCCTCTCCCGGAGCAATTCCAACAAAGTGGAGTTTTCACCTAGCTTGGTAATCGATTCCAGTGTCAAATTGTTCTAATGGTTAGGAAGTTTTTGCTAACATTCAGTCAGACTCATATATAGACTCCAATCAGGCATTTATTCCTGCACATACTTATATGGGATAGGAGATAGTGTTAAGTGACAAATTCTTGAATCAAAGCAGCTAAGGAAGAAAAGTATATTCCAACCAGTTGGTATTCCATAATTTCAGTCCACGTTAAGATTGCTCTTCGTTATACAGGAAGCATAAAAATCAAAAACACACCACAGATGGAACGTACAATGAAGTTTGAAGGCAACACTTTTAGGCTATATCCTAGACCAGGGATTTCAAACTCGCGTCGTCACATGGCATATCGCGACTTTTCCCCCCCTTCGCTAAAAAGGGAGTAAGCATGGCCAGTACATGACACATCTGCCCCACAGGCTGCGAGTTTGACACCCTTGTCTTAGACCAATGGCTACAAGAGGTCGTTACACCATTGCAAGCAGATAGGTAAAAGAGCTTCAGGATTAAACCTGTCCACTGTAGCTGTTCAACAAATAATGCTTAAAATAAGTCTGGCTCATACTAAGTCTGGCTTTAATTTCAACAGGATATACGAAGATTAATCACTGTTTGCATTCTCAAATTATTCATAGCGGCAGGTTTGAATGTGTTCACAGTCGGGAAGCTTGAAGTTATGAACACCCTGCTGAGAGTGAAATACTGTAGCTGTTAGGGGTAGTTTACAACCTAATTCTTATTACAAGAAGATAGCAATTCAAAATCCAGTTTTATCAAGGGATACATCAGTGATGCAAATTAAAGGCAAATCAGAGTGGCCTTGGGCCATTAACAAGGTTGATTCGGTTTTCATTAATAATGCAGATAACACCAGTGAGATGGTTCACAGCTTTGAGAAGCTCCTTTGTGTATGGTGAGGTTTCTCTGTATATGATGGCTGTAGGCCTTTAAGAGATCCTTCCATAATAGAAAAAGACACAATTAGGAGAGGTATACATGGATATACATAAGTGCACAGGATCCTTATTCCTTCAGGAGCAAAATAAAAATGGAAAGTCTTTTTTAAAAAATTAAAGTGGGAAATCCTATTCCAAATAGTTCAAGAAGTCCTTTTCAGATTTCCTAGTTTAAAAAATAGGCTAACGAATGAATATGTTGTTATTTTCAGTTCATATATAAGGTGAAACTGACATGCATTTTAAGATTATAATAGTCTGGCTTCCCTCATGAATCACACTAAGCCAGAATTAGTTTTGTGTTTTCTTAAGCAAATCGCAACATGTTTGTGTGGGATGCTAAGCCCTAACCAGCGAGTTCACACCTCACATTAAATCCAAACCAAACAAATTAAGATTTAATGGAGTGTGGGAATTAATTAGCCATTGTGTTAATTTACATTACTTGTTTCCAAATGCCTTGTATTAAGGCATGTCCTATAGTATTTGGCAAATCTGAATTCCAGTTATGTAGGCATGTACAATTCTCTGCTTCAATTTTCTGTAATGGGGGCGGGGAAGACCCGAATTTTAAAATATACTCACCATGTTTAACAAAAATGTAATCATATGAACAAGCAAAACGTCAGCTTTCTAAAGCGTGTGAAAATAAACATTTTTGTGACATGATGCTCTATCCGCCTTTGTTGATATTAATTGCATTATGGACATCTGTTTGCAAAGGGAAAAGCCTCTTGGGTTCTGAATTTGTGCTTGCTGAGATTGCAAGTTTTCAGGTTTCCAGATGGGAATAGAGAGATTATTTATAGTAGCTGTGCAGAGTTCTGTGCTGCAGTGTTTTTGTATCTCCTTCCTGTTTGCACATGCTGAAATATTCTCAGATGCTAGAGAATATGTTCTTCTTTATCTTAAAATAAACGCTACTGTATCTACAGGCTTAATTAAAATGCTTCCCAGTCGTTCTTGAGCAAGCAGAAAACTATCCCGAAATAGGGGTTTTTTTTAATGCTCACTAGTGACTCCTGTGTTGTGAGTATAGCCCCCATTCTGGCATGGTGTTGGGTGGTGGCGGTATGAATGTGGAGATGCAAGACAAGTCAAGCAAAATCATTGGTAAGAGCCTCCTGTTTTCCGTTAACAGCATGAAAAGCCATTTACTGATCACAAGATTGTTGTAACTGGGCCATACATTTGGGAGGAGGAGGGTAATGGCTAGACTTGCAGGTAACTTATTTGCAGAACCTGATATCTCTCCAAACCTGACAGCTGATCCACAGGGAGAAGAATTTTCCCAGTAAAATGGAGACCTTTTCTCATTTTATCTGGCAGCTCCAGTGAACAACTTCTGGATGCTTCCCCCTCCCCCAGGTTAATCCCACTGTCAAAACAAATCTTCTGGGCAGCTGATTCACAGATAGAAAGGTGGCATTTTTAATTGAAAGGCCAAAGCATGCCTCTCTCACTAGATTTTATAAGGCAAATGGAAGACGTGGTCCTTCAAGGATCCAGGATCCGTGTTGTGAATTGCATCCAGAAGTCCATTGGGAGCTAGTCAGTGCAACTCCCCTAATAAAGGTGTAACATGGATGAACAGGAAGCACTCGTAACTGCTTATACCACTATAATTTAAACAATTTGCAATTTTCACATGTTCTTCAAGGGTAGAGTGCATTACAATACTCCAGGGTGTACAAGAGACCATGGGACGAAGGCATGAGTGACCATGTGTAGTGTGCTCTTTGGCCCAGGAAAGGGCACAATTCATGGACAATGTAAAGTGTCCATAGCCCTCCTGAACATAGCTACCCCCTGCTGCTTAGGAGTCACCGACCCATAGGTCCAGAATAGGGGTGAAATCTCCTGGTTCAAACCGGATCGGCCGATCTGGTAGCGATGGTGACGGGTGCTTCGGAGAACCATTAGCAAAAATTCCTCTCCCCCGCCCCCCGCCCATAGCCACCCAATCGCCTGGTTGCCCACTTGTCCGCTTGCTTCTTTCCGGCTTGCTCACTTTTCCCGCCCGAATGGTAGCAATAAGTTGTAAAAAATGCTTTTAAAAGTAAAAAACAAGCTCTGACGGTCACGGCTACGCCGTGCGATTGTCAGAGCCATTTTTTTTTATTTTCAAAAGCATTTTTTACAACCTCTTCGGCCAAAGAGGTTGTAAAAAAATGCTTTTAAAGGTTAAAAAAAAAAGATCGCGCCCCCTAGCTAATCACATTCCCCGCACACTGTTCTACTTACCCCATGCCTTCTTTTGGCGTGCACTGTGCGTGCTCACACCTCACATTTGGTGCGTAGTGTGTAGTATGCACTGCATATGCGCATGCGCACACAGATCACGCACTTGGCACGCAGTGCACATGCGCAGCCAGCAAACTGGTAGTAAACCGGTTCAGATTCCACCACTGGTCCAGAAGTACACCTAATTTGCACACCAGTTGTTTCTGTGGGAATGCAATGCCAATCAGAACCAAAGATAGAAAATCCCTGGATCCAGGAAGCTTTAACAACCAAAGTTACTCAGTCTTGCCAGAAGCTGTTCTTCCTCACCAAAGACCTACAGCCTCCAGATACCAGGACAGGTAGCAAAGTATCATCAGCTGCAACGCATACTAATGAATGACCTCATTCAATGGCTTCGTGTATATCAGAGGTGTCAAACTCATGGCATCACGTGACGTGTTATTACTTTTTTCCCCTTCACTAACCGGGCGTGGGTGTGGCCAGTGTGTGACGCGTCCGGCACACGGGCTGCGAGTTTGACAGTCCTGATGTAGATTTTAAATGGGAACAGGAAAAGTGCCAAGCTATCCTATCATAACTGGCTGAGGCTTACACTAGAAGAAGCAGACTGTACCTCCAGACCTAACCCCTAAACTTGGCCCAAAAGCCGGCCCACTACAAGGATTGCCGGAAAAATTTGAGAAGACGTTTTATCCATATTTAAATGCATGTGGAGAAAGGCCATGATGCAGAGGTGAAATGCTCCCGGTTCAGACTGGATCAGCTGATCCAGTAGCGATGGCAGAGGGTGGTTCGGAGAACCGGTAGCAAAAATCCCTGCCCCTTCCGCCCATGCCCACCCAATCGCCCAGTCTCCTGCTTGCCCGCTTGCCGCTTCTTTTAAAAAATGCTTTTAAAAGTAAAAAAAAAGGCTCTGACGATCACAGCTGAGCCACACGATTGTCAGAGCCTTTTTTTTTAGTTTTAAAAGCATTTTTTTAACAAACTATTGGGTAACACGCACGCACAGCCAGCGAACAAGTAATAAACCGGTTCAAATTTCACCATTGCCATGATGTTATTTCAAGCCTCTTCCAGTCCATATCCAATCAGCATTAGCAGTGGACTGACTGACAGTTGATTTAATTTCAATAATGTTTATAGACTAGAGTTTTTCCCCTATCTGAGCAATACAGTCCATTAGCAATACATTAGCAAAGGAACTAAGCAATTGGTTTTGTCACTCCTAAAATGTTTGTTTTCTTTGGGGGTTGCCTCAAACTGTCCACTGGGAGGCATTACCAATCCACAATTTACTGTCAAGCACAAATAGGCTGTAGCTAAATAGCAGAGCATATTTTCTATGCAGAAGTCAATTCTTGTTATCTCTAGAAAATCACTGTTTGGGGCTGGGGGATCTTCACAGGAAGAAATACTAAGTTAATGGGACCCAAACTTTGATGCAGTGTCCTAGGTTTCAGATATACTGTACACACATTAATTTCTCTCTGTATCTCCTCTTCCTCCTCCTCCTCCTCCTCCTCCTCCTCCTCCTCCTTCTCATCTAGAAATTTCCATATCAGTTAGATATCTCTATTGCAGTGAACAGGGAACATGAAAGGGTCATGTAATTCTTAAATGAGACATTAATTTTTTCAGTCGGGATAACTTGCTTTTCCCAGCATGAGAATCCTAATATAGAATAGAATAGAATAGAATAGAATTTTATTGGCCAAGTGTGATTGGACACACAAGGAATTTGTCTTGGTGCATATGCTCTCAGTGTACATAAAAGAAAAGATACGTTCATCAGGTACAACATTTACAACACAATTGATGATCAATATATCAATATAAATCATAAGGATTGCCAGCAACAAGTTGTAGTCATACAGTCATAAGTGGAAAGAGATTGGTGATGGGAACTATGAAACGATTAATAGTAGTGCAGATTCAATAAATACTCTTACAGTGTTGAGGGAATTATTTGTTTAGCAGAGTGATGGCCTTCGGGAAAAAACTGTTCTTGTGTCTAGTTGTTCTGGTGTGCAGTGCTCTATAGCGTCGTTTTGAGGGTAGGAGTTGAAACAGTTTATGTCCAGGATGCGAGGGGTCTGCAAATATTTTCACGGCCCTCTTCTTGATTCGTGCAGTATACAGGTCCTCAATGGAAGGCAAGTTGGTAGCAATTATTTTTTCTGCAGTTCTAATTATCCTCTGAAGTCTGTGTTTTTCTTGTTGGGTTGCAGAACCGAACCAGACAGTTATAGAGGTGCAAATGACAGACTCAATAATTCCTCTGTAGAATTGGATCAGCAGCTCCTTGGGCAGTTTGAGCTTACTGAGTTGGCGCAGAAAGAACATTCTTTGTTGTCCTTTTTTAATGATGTTTTTGATGTTAGCTGTCCATTTGAGATCTATATCTATATTCATTGGGAAGGCCCTGGAGTGTGCATTGTACATATGTATAATAAACATTACTGTCTTTCTGTTCTTTTTATCAAATAGAACGCTTGTTTTGAAATGAAACAAGCAAGATAAAATGATCAGGTGACTTCATTTACCTCCAAGATTCATTTCTGCGGGTTTTTTGTGACTACCGGTAGCTTGAAATACTTTTAGCTTTAGGGTCTGTCTCTGTATATATTTAATCAGGCTGCTCAAGGACAAAAACATTATATGAAATACAGGTAACTGAAATTCTCTGACAAAGCCAAGACTTTGAAGTGTACAGTAATTAAACTATAATTTAAGATGGCTTTAAAAACTGACTTGATATTTATGTCAGTGACTATACTGATTTAATAATAAATCCTTCTAAATCTTTTCTATTTTGTTAACAGACCAGAGACGACTTTCTGGGTCAAGTGGATGTGCCACTTAATCATCTTCCGGTAAGAACTTTTTACTGCTTTGGCCTCTCTATTTTGTAGAAGGTAAATCAAGAGTGATCTAAGTCAAAAGTAGGACTTTGTATTTGTAAGAACTTCACTGTTATTCATTAGAAATCCTTGTTTGTTTCTCCTCATATATTTGTTTATACATTATATAATCTTTTAGTGTTATGCTTGTATTTATTGTTTTGACAAAATTAAATTAATAAATTAATAAATAAATAAATAAATAAAAAATCCACAAAGTTCACCTTGTCGAGCAGGATTTCTCAACCATGACACCTTTAAGATGTGTGGACTTCAACTCCCAGAATTCCCCAGCAAGCATGCATGCTAGCTGGGAGATTCTGGAAGTGAAATCCATTCATCTTAAATGTCATAAATGTGAGTTATTTTTTTCAGCACTGTTGTAACTTTGAATGGTTCAGTCATTAAGTGAGGACTTCCTGTAGACATCTACATGCTCATTCTAACATTTTATCTAGCATTTATATGGGTTTGAATTCAATGTGGCTCCATGATTTCTATTCCATTCTAAAAAGTAGTGGAATTCAAGAATTTGAAAATATGAAGCGTCTGTAGATGTTCCATATCTACCATTATTGTTTAGTCGAATGGGAATATCCTGTTTCCCAATTATGATGAACCTTTGAAATGACAAGTTCCATTGTCTAAACTTGTTGGAGAGAGACTGGCTGAGCCGGGGGAGGAGTCAAGTGGGAATTAGTCTGGAATCTCTATATAGGCACAAAAGGGCAAGGTCCGACCCAGCCCCCACTCTGAATGCTATTAAACCTTATTTAGTATGGCTCAAATTCAAACCACCAGTCTGAGAATATTCCTGTGTTATAGGCACGAGCAATAAAATAGCTAATTGAACTCTTCACATGTGGATCTGACTGTTCATGCCTGCCAAAACCGCAGTATTTTAATGTTTTCATAGGTATATAGCAGATTTTTTATTTAAACTTGAATATTGTAAGTTATAGGCTAATTTTATTTAACAGTTATAGACAACTTAAACTGAGCAAAAATGCGAATTTTGCTATAAATCTAGGCAGTCTTTCTTTTTCATATGCTTTGGGGGTTTTATTGATCTTACCAGGGAGAAAAGGGAAGTGCAAACATTTTGTAATAACATTAGTTAAGAAGCAAATCCAGTAATTTAAATAGAAACTGGCATGTTTTTAAGGACTATTTTTCCAGTGTCAAATGGTTATGGTTGCATATGAATTCTAGCAGATTCTTTTTTCAATTTGCCTGTGGAATAAATTTTTTCTTCTTCTTTTTACCATTGGCTTGCAGTGGGTCAGAACTAAAAAGACTATGTTGCATCTTGACAAATTAAGGATTTCGCATGGAGGTGGTATTTAAAAAAAAACTTTGTATTGAGTCTCCTGGGTTTCAGAAGGCCTTTAAAATCCAGCTCTATCCCCAGAGTGTTGATGAAGCCCTTGCCTTGTTTTCTTATATTTTTGTTTTTTAGTTGAAATGGTTATGTTGTATTATGTATTTAATAGTTTTAATTGTATAGCCTGCTGTTGTAAGTTGGCCAAAGTGTTTGGAATGGAGTTGTGCCTCAATACTATGTAGCGCAGAGCTTAATACATAATATTGAAACAAATTTTTTTAATAATACTATATCCCAGATCCTTGGGAAGGACTCCCTAGAGCAGGGGTCTGCAAACTTGGCTCTTTTAAGACTTGTGGACTTCAACTCCCAGAGTTCCTCAGCCAGCAAAGCTCTGGGAATTGAACCATGGGAATTGAACCATGGGAGTTGAAGTCCACAAGTCTTAAAAGAGCCAAGTTTGGAGACCCCTGCCCTAGAGCATACAAGTCCGTATCCAGTGGAATTGGAGTCTGGCTGATTGTACAATGAAACATAATTATACTAAATAATTTAGTAAATAATCTTTTAAGAAAGAGATTTAGGAGCTTTCACTTAAAACAACTGAAAAGAAAGAAGTCAGTCTTTTTCCCCATTTTTCCCCATGATGAGCTACTTATTGGTTTGTGTTAAGATGAAGAGAGAAATTTTTGTGGCATTGATGAAATAGTCACATTATTCATATGCTGTTCTTTCTGCTCTACTATGAGGGGTTTCTCATTAACAGAATAACCAGCACTAAATACAACTTTTGACATCATTAGAGTTGGTAATTTAGTACAAAACCATTTCTTTACATTGTTCAGATCTTTAAGAAAAAAAAATTGAATCCACTGAAGGCGTGCACATATCTCTTTTGTGCTTTGTAGGGACAGATAGATGATAATAGTAATTTCCTCTTATTTTAGCTTGTGGTATTCAATGCCAAATTGTTAAATCTTCATCCAATGCAAATGTGCATTCATTCATTTATATAATACTAATCAGTAATGATGTTAAATAATGCATTTCTAAAAATGGAATTTGTTCCACTGAAAATAAACTATGGAGAATTATTTTGGACGTTTCCCACCTCATGCAATTAGAGATTTTGGCTAGTAAGTTCCAGCAGGCTACTAAGAAGACAAATTGTTGCAGACAATGAAAATCCAGAGTACTTTTTTCCCACCAGTATGAAATTTATTGATTGCATCTTAATGGTGGATTTGATTTAAATCAAGTCTATTTAAATCACGATTTAAATCACTAGTAAAAAGCCTTGATTTACATCAACTCAATTTAAATCATAATTTTTAAAGAGCAACTGCCATCTCTTACCCGCAGCGGCTCCTCCTCTGACCCACTGTTGACTCACTGACAGTCCCAATGTTGTAGAATATACAGCCTCATGCTACATAACTAAGCTCCATTTCGTGCTGAATAAACTAAATTATTAATGTATCTTAAATAGAAAAGTATCTTTAGATAGATTTTTACTCCAAAGGCATTTTATTAAAATAAATTTAATAAAAAGCAAAAAAAAGAATCTGATTTAAATTTTAAAAAATCCTATTTAAATAAAAAAAAATCCGGTATCATCTGCATATCTGAGGTTGTTGATAGCTCCATCTCTACCTAGTCCCTAAAATGCCTCCTTTCCCTTCTTTCTGATGGGGAAAATCCAGGAACCTATGAGGATTGGGTGGTCAAGGAAGAAGCTTGATAGGGGATTTCAAGGACTGATAACAGATTAGATGGAGACTTTTCATTATTTGCCAGGCAGCTTGTTCTGTAGGAATTCATTTACTGCTTTCAGCTTTTTCAGCTCTTTTCCCCCCCAGTATATTTGTGTTAGCCTTGGATATTATAGTTCTCTAAGAGGCTGAAAGTTAGGGTGGTCCAGTAAAAAAGTAAATATCTAATTTCCAGAGGGTGTAGAATAAATTATGGAGGTATCCAATAACAGATGCTTCTCTGTTAGGTGGCAAAATTTTAACTGCACATGCTTCTCAGCAACAAATTCAAGACATATGTCTGAATAGGTATTTGAAAGAACCAGAAAGAAAATACACACACACACACACACACACACACACACACACACACACACACACACACTGTTGCGCGTATGAATTTGCAAGAATTTCTTCAACGGAGTCAGTATTTCCACAAAGGACATGCTGGTTGATACGTTTTGACTACTCTTAGTTGGTTGTTTTTTTTCTTTACTAGAGAATGACATTTTTGCTGGTCATATAACATATGCATATAACATACAAATCCAGTTCTGAAAGTTATTTTTCCTCATAAATGAAACTGAATCATGTCATAATGGGGAGGGGAATCTATTATTCTCCTTTAGGGAAGGAGTCATTGCCAAAGTATTTTGATAAAGAAACCCTTGGATATTAAATTTTGGGTATTAAACGGACAACTAAAATATTGGATCAGGAAAGAGTTGAAGTTTTTGCTGAGACTTGCAGTTGGTAATGAGTGGAAAAGGAGAACAATTCTAGGCTGTTTTAGGAGTTTTATTGGTGTCCTGAGTCGGATAAATTCATCTTTGTCTGGGAATTTAGTATGTCTTTGCTGCAGCTGTTCTAGTCGATTTCTTTAAGTACTGGAGATTTTAAAGACATATCCATGCAGTTTCATTTTAGAGTTAAGTGTCTATATTAAAAATTTAGCACATTTCCTAGGATCTTTCCAATTTCTTTAATTAGCATGCACCTCTTTATTCCTATCATTACTGTTAGCGGTACAGAGTGCATTGCAATTTTAATCTCATTTATTGTTCTTCCATTGGCCTGTGAGAGAGGGCTTGTAATTGCACTGGTACATAAAAGATGGAACCATCTGAGGGAGTTTTTATTTTCTGCTTTGAGGTTTATTTTTTACATGCTACATCTCTTCCCTTTTTTACATTTTCCTTAATATTCTTCCAATCACATTTTCTGAGTTTTAAAATCATTATCGCAGCAGGGCCTGTCACCAGCATAATGATTAACAATAATGATAAGTCATCCCATCCTTCTGAAAGTGCTTTTTATGTATTGTCATTTGCTACAGCATGTTAAGGCCATTTGCTGCCCAAGTGTTACTGATGGGAGAGTGAAGCTAAGCATTATTTCTGTTCGTTTGCAACTGAGACTATATTATTTGAAGAGGGGCTGCCATTCTTGACACAGTATGTCACCAGAATTAAAGGATGCGCAGCATTTTCCTTCTTGCCCTCCAAAATGAGGACTAGAATCCAGAGTAAAACTTGAACTTGATTTGCATTTGTTTATACTGTTTCCCCCCAAAATAAGACATCCCCTGATAATAAGCCCAATTGGGGTTTTGAGCGCATGGCAATAAGACCAAGTGCTTATTTCAGGGTTCAAAAAAAATATAAGACAGGGTCTTATTTTCAGGGAAACATGGTAGGTGAAATGAATGAAAATTAAAGGCTGGTAAAAAAATTTCTGCCCAATCAACTGTTTAAATATTTCCTTCTGTCATTTTAAACATTACAATTTGGTAATAATGTTGGGGGAAATGCCCTGATTGTTCTATTATTTTTAGGGATGGACATAACTTGGGGTTTGCTGTTTAATTTCTGCTCTATCTTCAAATCAACCTTCCATCACCTAAAACTCTTAGGTAAGAATAGAATAGAATAGAATAGAATAGAATAGAATAGAATAGAATAGAATAGAATAGAATAGAATAGAATAGAATAGAATTTTTTTATTGGCCAAGTGTGATTGGACACACAAGGAATTTGTCTTGGTGCATATGCTCTCAGTGTACATAAAAGAAAAGATACCTTCATCAAGGTACAACACTTACAACACTTAATGATAGTCATAGGGTACAAATAAGCAATCAGGAAACAATCAATATCGGTATAAATCGCAAGGATACAAGCAACAAAGTTACAGTCATACAGTCATAAGCGGAAGGAGATGGGTCATGGGAACGATGAGAAAATTAATAGTAGTGCAGATTTAGTAAATAGTTTGACAGTGTTGAGGGAATTATTTGTTTACCAGAGTGATGGCATTCGGGAAAAAACTGTTCTTGTATCTAGTTGTTCTGGTGTGCTCTCTATAGCATCATTTTGAGGGTAGGAGTTGAAACAGTTTATGTCCAGGATGTTTAATTTCCTTCTGTCATTTTAAACATTACAATTTGATAATAATGTTGGGGGAAATGCCCTGATTGTTCTATTATTTTTAGGGATGGACATAACTTGGGGTTTGCTGTTTAATTTCTGCTCTATCTTCAAATCAACCTTCCATCACCTAAAGCTCTTAGGGAATTATAGTAATTGTAGATATCATATAACCATATCAGGAAGAAACCATAGCTGGATGGAAAATCAAGGAATCTTTAAGTAACAAGTTCTTTATTCAAATAGAAAGAGCCCTGTTGTTATTTATATTTATTTAAATTTGACACCTGTCCAAATACTGATAATGAACGTAGGTGTGGAATTGTAAGCTGTTTTGCAAACTTAAGCCTGAAATATGTCTTAATGCCCTTTTCCTTTAACCCCTTTAGAAACAGCATTGTAACCTGTAGTAGCTGCCCCTTGAGTAACTTCTTCTAACGCATCTGTTTCATCCTGAAACGGATTTCTTCAGCATTAAAACTGGAATTACTGTTCTCCATTTCATTCTCTTTTTCCACATGAAAGCCTACATCTTTTTCCCATAGACATAACACTCTCCCCCCTACCCTACCCAGGTCTTTTATGTGAATTGTTTGGGAAAGGCTCTTTGTAATCAATCCTCAGATCTCTGCTTTAAACTGTTAGCGAATTGCTTGAACATGTTGAGTTATTGAAGAAACATGCAAAGTCTTTCCATTCTAAAGATTAAATCTCCGAGTCGTAACATTATCACAGCTCGTTCACAAATAACAAACGTCTGAAGATTATTAAAAGCAAGATTTATGAGAAAAATCTGTTATGGGAGAGTCGGGTGGATAGTGGGAAAGAATGTAAGACGTGGACTTGTACTTGATATTAAAAAAAGCTGATTCATCTGTTCAGCAATATTAGAAACAGTTTTCCACATTTTCAGACAATGTCCTTTTCCAAACCTATGTGAACAAATCAAGGATTGAACTTTAAGGCCGCTGAGCAATGACCATTCAAAGTCCAGAACTGGAGCTTCTACCTCATGTTCTTCAGACAACATTTTTCAAATTTCCCCTCCATGATACTTTTTAGGTAGTGAGGGTAGTGAACTTGTTTTGTGAAGAGTGTATTTTCACTTGACAAGCTGTAACATGTAAACTTAGCCATTCTGGTTTGTTAATCCTTCATTATTAGTATATTATTTAGAGTTAACTGACTTATAGTTTGCTAGACAATACACGGTCAAATGTGGTTTTTTTTTTATCCCAGTTAATAGTTAAAGAAAAAGTCTGAGTGAATGCCTGCACGTGTAATTTTATAGCAATTGTTACTCAACAATGTGTGTCTTTATTTCCCTAGCTCTCAAGTTTTTTACACCAAAATTGTGATAGTTGGTTCTGAGCAATTATTGGCGTTGAGGGTGACACCTAGTGGAAATGCTCAGTTATGGAACTGCTTTCCATGCCGAAACAGCACTTCTGATTAATTATCATTTAAGATTTTCGTAGGCTTTATTATCACCAGGATATTTAGGTGTCTGCCCTTCAGCATTAATTATTTGCTATTCTTATTACACCATTAGACTGAAGACCCAACTATGGAAAGACCTTATACGTTTAAAGATTTCCTTCTTAGGCCAAGAAGGTGAGATCATTTTTATATACCTTATATATGTTTGTTTCCTTTGTTTAAAGTGCTTATTTAGCTCCAACGAGTATAGTATTCTAAAACACAACTATATTTACAATGGCTATTTCTTCCTTCTATAGTCACAAATCTCGAGTAAAAGGATTTTTGAGGTTGAAGATGGCTTACATGCCAAAAAATGGTGGTCAAGAGGATGACACTGATCAGAGAGAAGATTCAGAGGTAAGCCCTTTGAAACAAACAAATGTGGGGGCTTTTTCCCAAGTTGACTGGATTATTGCTGGCTGAGCAATTCTGGATGTTGAAGTCCACACATTTTAAAGTTGCTAGAGTTGAGAAACATTGGTTTAGAGCAGCATTTTAGGGCACTAAGGGACAGGTTCCATGAAGGAGGGTTTTTCTACAGATGGGGGGAGGGTTAACAGAGTCGGAATGGACCTTGTAGGTCTTCTAGTCCAACCCCCGCCCAAACAGGAGACCCTAAATCTTTTCTGACAAATGGCAGTCCAGTCTCTTCTTGAAAGCCTCCAGTGATGAAATTCCCACAACTTCCGAAAGCAAACTGTTCCATTGGTTGATTGCTCTCACTGTCAGAAAATTTCTCCTTATTAATAGGTTGAATCTCTCCTTGATCAGTTTCCATCCATTATTCCTTGCCTGGCCTTCAGGTGCCTTGGAAAATAGCTTGACCCCTTTCTCCCTGTGGCAGCCCCTCAAATATTGGAACACTGCTATCATGTCTCCCCTGGTCCTTCTCTTCACTAGGCTAGCCATGCCCAGTTCCTGCAACCGTTCTTCATATGTTTTAGCGTCCAGCCCCCTAATCATCTTGGGTGCAGTTTTGTGAACTGCCTGGATCCCATGGGGCATTGCTCACTTATGTGGCCCAGTTCTGGAGGGCTCCAGACGAGTGCTGGTCCATGGACCAGGGCTGAAAACCCCTGACCTAGAGGATTAGCCTACTACTTTTCAGGTCTCCTAGTTAGGTCACCCTGAGGAATTACATTGCCAGAACTTAAGAGGCCTCCAATATCTTACTACAATATGTGGATTGCTGTGACTTCAGAAAGTGGTAAAGCTGTACCATTGTAGATACAGCCCCCTCCTTACATCACAGTTTACACTGATTTGGCCTTGAAAACAGAATAAGTATACTTTTATCATCATCAGGATGAATAATTCAGATCGGAACTATGTTGGCCTCTATGTACAAGCCTTTAGCACAGCGGTTCTCAACCTGTGGATCACGACCCCATTGGTGGTCGAATGACGATTTGCCAGGGGTCGCTTAAGACCATCGGAAATATGGGAAGTATACTTGCGAGTCGAAGAATCGCGCTCCAATGGTTGACTCCACAAGCCAGCTACAAGCTCTTCAAATCGCTAGCCGAATTCGGTTTCAGGCACGATGAATTAAAAAAGAGAGAAATCTTTGCTCTGATGTCTCCCTCTCAAGCCAGCTGCAATCACTCCCAATCGCTAGCCTAATCTGGCTTCAGGTGCGATAAACTTAATAGGGGAGGAGTCTCCGCTTTAATGCCTCTGTCCTCAAGGCAATCGCAAGCAGTTCAGATCGCTAGCCAATACGGCTTCAGGCGTGATAAATTCAAAACGAAAATAATTTTACGGTTGAGGTCGCCACATCGTGGGGAATTGTATTAAAGGGGTCGCAGCACTATAAAGGTTGAGAATCACTGCTTTAGCACGAAGCATCGTTTTTCAAACCTAGTTGAATGAATTCTTCTTCCAGGATATGAAGCAAGCATACATTCCTACCTGCATCATTGTTTAAGAACTGAATTGTTATTCTAATTAGCAGTGCTAGGTTAGTGGGAGAAAGTCTACTACTCTGCAGAGCTTAATGTTAAAATATAGCTCCAAATATAAGTGTTTGTATGCAAATGCTGACTCCAGCTTTCAAAGGTGATTACGAAGACTAGGAAACTGCACCCTTGGCTTCTGCACTTTAAAGATGTGATGTAGAATAGCCAATAGCTACCAGTTTGTTTCCTGACTCAGTTAATGTTCCTGCTTAGGGATTTGAGAATTTTGCAGTTCTGAAATCCCCAGCAGTCACATCTCTGAATGTGCATTTAGAGAAGCACTTTCTTTAACATTTTCTTTCTATCGCTGTCTTAGATTTATGGATGGAAGCACCGTTCTTTATCCTTGCATCAGTGGTGGAATACAATTTTTTTTACTACCAGTTCTGTGGGTGTGGCTTGGTGGGTGTGGTGTGGCTTGGTGGGCATGGCAGGAGAAGGATACTGCAAAATCTCCATTCCCACCCCACTCCTGGGGGAAGAATACTGCAAAATCCCCATTCCCTCCCCACTCCTGGGGGAAGGATACTGCAAAATCTTCATTCCCAGCCCACTCTGAGCCAAAGGTGGCAATTGCCGGTTCTCCAAACTACTCAAAATTTCCGCTACCGGTTCTCCAGAACCTGCTGGATTTCACCCCTGCCTTATATTCACCAGAATAAGATCTTGTCTAGTTTGTAGCCAAATGGTTTGCTGTATAAGTGCTGCAAATTTGATGCAATCGACTCTGTAAAGTGGAACAGATATTTTGTCGAATAATTTATCTTTACCTCGGGAATGTCATCTTAACATGCTTTTTCTGAAGGTTTTTCCTTTTTGGAAGGATCATCTTAAATTCTGGCTCATCTCCCTTTGAGATTAATGTGATGATCAGAAATAGAAGCCAGGAAAGATTCTTTCCATTGTTTATAATGATAATTGAACCCATAAAGGTTTTCAGGCTTTAAATGTAACTTTTTAATTTGTCTTCTTTAAAGCATGGCTGGGAAGTAGTCGAATCTGGAGATTCCCCCACTCAACGCCAGGAAGAATTACCTCCCCCTCCCTTACCTCCTGGGTGGGAAGAGAAAGTAGACAACCTTGGACGCACCTATTATGTCAATCATAATAACAGAACGACACAGTGGCATCGACCAAGTTTGATGTAAGTTCCTGTTTGAACATAATATATCTTCACTATTGTATTGTACTGTATGATATATCCATTGATATAAAACAATGTTTCTCAACTACAGCAATTTAAAGATGTATGAACTTCAACTCCCGGAACTGAATTCTCCCATGCTGGATGGAGAATTCTGGGAGTTGAAGTTCACTTCTTTAAATTGCTGAGGCTAATCACAGTCTAAAAGGCTAATCCTGAAGTATGCAGGTTTAATCAACAGCTGGAATCTTTGTGGTCATAAGCAGTGAACCCCAAATAATCATACTAGGATAAACATGTGCTCTCATTTATTTCGTATTATTATCATAGGATAAACATGTGCTTTTGTTTGTTTCATAGCATGATCATGGGTTTTCTTCAGTGGCTCATTATGATTGAAAATAAGTTGGACGTTTGGTCTACTTCATACTCTGAAAGAGGATTGCTGCTGGTAGACACAAATAGATACAAATACTATTGCTAACTAGAGATAATCTAATTGAAACCAGTTTGGTGTAGTGGTGAAAATGTTGGCTCCAAAATCAAGAGACTGTAAGTTCTAGTTCTTCCTTAGGCATGAAAACCAATATGGTGACGTTAGGCCAGTCACTGTGTCTCAGCCCAACAAGGCTGTTGATATGGGGGAAACAACAACATGGGAGCATTAAGTAGGTGTTCTGCCTTAAATTAACTAAAATAAAGGCAGAATAAAAAACAAATAGTCTAAACTTAATAACCTGGTCTGATTTTTGTCATGCGGTTGAAGGAGGAAACGTGTTATAGGCATATGTCTTATTCGTAGACATCTGCCTACAGATTTTCTCTCCTTCTGTTATATGACAGAAATCAGGCCTCCAATTAACCTCAGCTTCCTATTTCATCTGACTGGGAAACAATGGTTGGTTTATCTTCCTGGCTTGCTGCATCACAGGTACCATACAGTTCAGACAAAACAGGAAACCATTAGAGACTTTGCAACTTGAAGTCTTCAACAATGATGGGAAGTGTGAACGAGTGGTGTGTGTGAAAAGTCTCATGGATAATATTGATTTATTAAGCTGAGGTAAAATGGATCCAAATCTGTCAATTGGGTTAAAAATTTGTCTCTAATAAAGGAAGCATTGTTTACAAACATTCTGCTCCGATTAAATAATTAGCCCAGGGGTCTGCAAACTTGGCTCTTTTAAGACTTGTGGACTTCAGCTCCCAGAGTTCCTCAGCCAGCAAAGCTGGGAGCTGGGAGTTGAAGTCCACAAGTCTTAAAAGAGCCAAGTTTGCAGACCCCTGAATTAGCCTACAATAATTTTTTTTTGTTTTGTTTACATTTATACCCCGCCCTTCTCCGAAGACTCAGGGCGGCTTACAATGTATAAGGCAATAGTCTCATTCTAGTTGTATATTTTTTACAAAGTCAACTTATTGCCCCCCCCAACAATCTGGGTCCTCATTTTACCTACCTTATAAAGGGTGGAAGGCTGAGTCAACCTTGGGCCGGGCTCGAACCTGCAGTAATTGCAGGCTTTTGTGTTCTAATAACAGGCTTCTCTATTGCCTGAGCTATCCCGGCCCCTGGTATATATGTCTAAGTGCTATTGCTATAACTGCAAGCACATCTTTGGAAGGACTCCTCTGAATTGCTCCTCCAAATTTATAATCATGTGGCTAAAGCAAGCTCATGTTGTGACTCTTTTGAAAATTGTGATTTTTAAAAGGGAGGGGCTTTTTTCAGTTCATACTGTTCAATTTTGCAATTATAGGTTATGTCAGTTTGTTTATAGGCTGTGCAAGCAGCCTAAATTTGGAGGAGCAATTCAGAGGAGTCCTTCCAAAGATGTGCTTGCAGTTATAGCAATAGCACTTAGACATATATACCACTTCATAGCCCTCTCTAAGCAGTTTACAGAGTCAGCCTATTGCCCCCAATAATCTGGATTCTCATTTTACCAACCTCGGAAGGATGGAAGGCTGAGTCAACTTTGAGCCGGTCAGGATTGAACTCCTGGCAGTGGGCAGAATTAGCCGGTAATACTGCATTTTAACCACTTTTATGATTATGATGTACTGTGTCTTCTTAAGGCTCTGTTCATCTATTTGATCATCTACATCTTCGCTTTTTCTGAGTATGCTCAGAAGATGTGGGGAGAGCCTCAATGAGCCACATGCAAGTCTTCAAATTCCTTAGGTCTTCAAGGAATGGCTTTGCAGTCCAAATAGTTAAAATCTTATTAATTTATAAACCTAACTTGTAATTTACTGACTATGAGGTATGATAGTTAAAAAAATAGTTATAATATAAGTATAATGCCCTAATATTTTTTCATATATGGTAATTGCTCTCTTTTATACTTATCCAATTCTTTATTTTTTATTTTTTTATACTTCTCCTGATTCATTATTTTCCTTCCAACTTTATGTGATTTGCCACCCAATTCAAAGCTCAGTTAAATCATTAAGGTTTATTGAGATTTTACAGGCTTGTTAGAGTTTGCAGCAATCCACCCAGCACACAAGTAAATAATTCAGCAGGATTCATTTATAGAAGAAACTTGTTTATATACAATCGTATAAAACATGATGCATGTATACAATACCCATGCAGCTCTTGTAACATGGTAGCAAATACAAGGACAAGAAGCAGAAGCCAGAATCAGAAAACGCAGAAGCAACAGAATTACAGAAGCAAGTTTATATACCAGTGATGGCGAACCTTTTCGGCACCAAGTGCCAAAAAGGTTGTGCAAAAACGTCACATGCGTGCTCACTCGTCAGGGCTGCACTCCGTAAAAGCTGAATTCCGAGTTCTAGCACGCATGCATGCCCGACAATCATTCGGCCAGTGCAAATGTGCAGGCCAATTTTTGGCACTGCCACGCGTGCGAATGGATCGTGTTCTGGAAAAGCTGAACTTCCAGATTCTGGCGCGCATGCGCACCTAACAATCTGCTGGCTGGCATGCATGCACACACTGGTTTTCAGCACTGCCGCATGCGCAAAGGACAGCTGATTGTTGTGTGCGCATGCGGACCAGAAATCCGGAAGACAAATGGGCAAGACTGCACGTGCCAGGCAACATTGCTTAGCATGCCACTTTGGGCACGCGTGCCATAGGTTCACCATCACAGTTATATACACAGACTAAGCCACGCTCAGGCTCCGAACTGTCTGACATGGCTCTCAGTCACAAGGCTCTAATCTGAAAAACACTTCAGGGTTAAATCTATTTTAGTCCAGCTGGGTTTACCCCTGAGCAGTGGTGGGATTCAAGTAATTTAACAACTGGTTCTCTGCCCTAATGATTTCTTCCAACAACCAGTTTGCCAAACTGCTCAGACAGTTAACAACCGGTTCTCCCGAAGTGGTGCGAACTGGCTGAATCCCACCACTGCCCCTGAGTAAGAATGAACATGATTGGACTGTTACCGTAAATCTATTGTGTTTGAGGGTAAGGCTCCATAATTGAAATGCTACTTAGACCCAGGAAATCAATGCATCTGCTACATAGCATGTTTATAAATGTACATTGTCTTAAAGCAGAGCTTTTTAAATGCATTGTGATCTGCATTTTTTTGTCAGATTTTGCACTCTCTGGAAGAGTGATGTTGGCTGCATTTCTAAAAGACCAATTCTCAGCCTTAATTATAGAATTGCTTTATAATGGGCTTTCTGTCAACATTCCAGTTTAATTCCATAAAATGTAGTCTGCTTCACTGTATTGATTAGTTCTCAGAAGACTTCAGGGTTGTGAAACTGCAAAATGAGGAGGAAATTATCCCTCTAGGATGGATGCTTGCTCTTGATGTTGTAAAGATTTGTCACATTTTATTGCTCTGTTTGGGAGTTGTCTCCACTATAATATTGCTGATAATAGATTCAGTAAGTGATGCTCGGAGAGGGGAGGGGGGGGAGAACACGTTGCGTGTATTCACAGTAGAAATAATGCTATTACTTTAAGGCAGATTTTCTCCAGAGCCGATTTTGGGAAGTGAACCCCAAAGGTGGATGGGACAGAAAAAAGGATCAGAAAAGGAAGCTTCCTTTTCTTTTTTAATTTTTTCAGTGTCTCCTTGCTATCTTCCTCTCTGTGCAGTAAAAGCAAATGGATGAATCTCTCTTATGATGTTTGCCTGAGGGCTGTAGAAAAAGAGAACAAACAAGGGCCACAGATTGGCCATTCCTGTTGTAGGACAGTAGTTTTCAGTTATACTTACCTTTCAATTCTTCTCCCAAAAGTGTTTTTGCAAAGGGCAACTGGACTTTCTTAGTTTGTTTCTTGAAAATGTTTTGCTTCTTATCTAAGAAGCTTCTTCAGTTCTGAAAAGCAAAACATTTTCAAGGGAAAAAAATGAAAGAAAGTCCAGTTCCTTTTAGAAAAGCAGCTTTGGGACAAAGACTCTCAATTCTTCATTTCCCATTCCTATGGAAATACTTTTGTCATGGACTATTTAGATCAGGGGTCTCCAACCTTGGTCACTTTAAGACAGGGGTGTCCAAACTTGGTCCCTTTAAGACTTTTGGACTTCAACTCCCAGAGTCCCTCAGCCAGCAAAGCTGGCTGAGGAACTCTGGGAGTTGAAGTCCAAAAGTCTTAAAGGGACCAAGTTTGGACACCCCTGCTTTAAGACTTGTGGACTTCAACTCCCAGAGTTCCTCAGCCAGCTTTGCTTTCCACAAGTTTTCCACAAGTCTTAAAGTGACCAAGGTTGGAGACCCCTGATTTAGAATGTGGAACACATACTATCTTGATTCTGAATTTTAATTACTTTAATTACCTGTTTTACGTCTTTAATTACCTGTTTCAAAACCTGAAAACACCACTGCATGTCTGACCTCTTTCAAAAGTCTTTCCTTCTTAAGAATTCCCAGCACTAATGTGGTTATGGTAAATTGGTGTTTATATCAGAGCTGCAATCCAGCAGGTTCTAACAGGTTCTGGAGAACCGGTAGCGGAAATTTTAAGTCATTCGGAGAACCGGCAAATACCATCTCTGGCTGGCCCCAGAGAAGGGTGGGAATGAAGATTTTGCAATATCCTTTCCCCAGGAGTGGGGAGGGAATGAAGATTTTGCAGTATTCTTTCCCTGCCACGCCCATCAAGCCACGCCATGCCCGCCAAGCCACGCCCACAGAACCAGTAGTTAAAAAAATTGGATTTCACCACTGCCTGGGTAGAAATGTATTATCCTGTTACTGAGGTCAGATTTCTTATAAGGAAGATAATTGTTCTAGCACTGATAGGCATGCATAGAACAATGGGCCATTATTCTCCTTCCCTCCCTCCCTCCCTCCCTCCCTCCCTCCCTCCCTCCCTCCCTTAGCATTAATATTGGCCAGACACATTGACAATCTCAGTGCATCTTTCAGTCCTGATACTTAGAGGCATTATCTGGGGACATCATTTGTCTGCCTTGTTATAGTTTTCATTGAGCGCAGCCTTCTCTAACATGGGGCAAATCAGAATGACAGTTGTCTTAATTCTCAGTTTTAGCCTTGCTGTGGGAATTTAAATTATACATGAAATACTCTGTATTTTATACTTTATGCTGTCATTCAGGGTATGCTGCCTAAAATCTGTAAACAGCTTGAAAATTGTAAATTGATTAATCAATACATGTAATCCCCGGTTTGCAAGCATTCCCTTAGCGAACGTTCAAAGTTACGCAATAGCACCCCCTAGCACTTACGAACAAGTCCCGAAACTACGAATCTTGCAGCACCATGGCAGTTGTTTGCCCTTACGAACAACCACAGAGGCTCTGCAACATTCATCCTGCATGTTGCTGGCCAAAATGGAGATTTGGAGGGGCTGGTTCAGGGGTGAAATGCTCCCGGTTTGGACCAAATCTCCTGATCCGGTAGCGATGGTGGTGGGTGGTTCGGAGAACCCTCCCCCCCCCATGCCCAGCTGAGCCGCGCGATCATCAGAGTTGTTGTTTTTTTACTTTTAAAAGCACTTTTTCTACAACCTCTTCGGCTGAAGAGGTTGTAAAAAAAAGCTTTTAAAAGGCTCTGACGATCCTAGCTGAGTTGCCTGATCGTCAGAGGCTTTTTTTTCTTTTAAAGGCAAAAAACATGCTTTTAAAAGCAAAGAAAAGCCTCTGACGATCAGGCAACTCAGCTGGGATCATCAGAGGAGCCTTTTAAAAGCATTTTTTACAACTTTTTTGGCCGAAGAGGTTGTGGAAAAAATGCTTTTAAATGTAAAAAAAAAAAAGTTGGCCATGCCCACCCAGTCACATTACTCCCCCCACTCACACCCACAGAACCGGTAGTAACAAATTTTACATTTAACTACTGGGCTGGTTGGATTTTCTTTCTGTACCATGTTAACTTTTAATGGTCACTAAACAAGCAGTTATAAATTGAGAACCACTTGTGCTGTTGGAAGGAGTGGAAGGCAGATGAACTCAGATGTTTACTTTCAGCTGGCATATTCAGCAGAGTTCTGTAACAAGACTCCTGGCCAGCAATATTGCCACATTAAATGGCACTTCTAATGCGTCTTTGTGATTTTAAACTTTACAACCCTGAATGCCTGTGTGGAGACCTTTGTAAAAATTCTGGGAACAGAATTGTAAAACCATATTACAATAAACCATTTTTAGAGCATTATGAGTGAATGCCTGTCAAGCATACTTCTGAACACAGCAGGTTACTAAAATCTGGAAGGCGTTAATGATGTACATATTTATTCAGCTAGAAGAAAATCTCATTTTAAAGAAAATAACACAGTGCCACCACATATTCAGTTTCTTCTATAGAAAGGTATTTAAGGTTTTGTTCACATTCTATACATTTTTTTCTGATTAGGTTTCAGCTTCATGATTTGCACATGTTTTGCTGATAGAATTATTTTGAAGGGGCCAGATAGTACAAGATTCCAACTTGTAAAATCTCCAGTAAATGGATGTGTAATCTTTGGTTGTGCACATTTATTGAAAAGCCACTCAGAGTCACCTTGAGTTACAAAATGGGCAGCAAATAAATTTGATAAATAAATAAAATAAATGAAAGACACTCATGGCCTCTCTGTTGTAATCTAGGCCCAAGTAGTTATTACCAGACGTAATTAGCCCTAAACAAACATATTTATTAGAACATTTGAGAATTACTTCATTCTCAGCTTAGTCCAAATTAATTCGAAAACAAGTCCTTCAGAAAAGTCCTTTGGCCTTATCACAAACCTTTGTCTTCTTTGGCACCCTGCCAAAAGGCTTTTTCTTTTAAAGGCAAAAAACATGCTTTTAAAAGCAAAGAAAAGCCTCTGACGATCAGGCAACTCAGCTGGGATCATCAGAGGAGCCTTTTAAAAGCATTTTTTACAACTTTTTTGGCCGAAGAGGTTGTGGAAAAAATGCTTTTAAATGTAAAAAAAAAAAAGTTGGCCATGCCCACCCAGTCACATTACTCCCCCCACTCACACCCACAGAACCGGTAGTAACAAATTTTACATTTAACTACTGGGCTGGTTGGATTTTCTTTCTGTACCATGTTAACTTTTAATGGTCACTAAACAAGCAGTTATAAATTGAGAACCACTTGTGCTGTTGGAAGGAGTGGAAGGCAGATGAACTCAGATGTTTACTTTCAGCTGGCATATTCAGCAGAGTTCTGTAACAAGACTCCTGGCCAGCAATATTGCCACATTAAATGGCACTTCTAATGCGTCTTTGTGATTTTAAACTTTACAACCCTGAATGCCTGTGTGGAGACCTTTGTAAAAATTCTGGGAACAGAATTGTAAAACCATATTACAATAAACCATTTTTAGAGCATTATGAGTGAATGCCTGTCAAGCAAACTTCTGAACACAGCAGATTACTAAAATCTGGAAGACGTTAATGATGTACATATTTATTCAGCTAGAAGAAATTCTCATTTTAAAGAAAATAACACAGTGCCACCACATATTCAGTTTCTTCTATAGAAAGGTATTTAAGGTTTTGTTCACATTCTATACATTTTTTTTTCTGATTAGGTTTCAGCTTCATGATTTGCACATGTTTTGCTGATAGAATTATTTTGAAGGGGCCAGATAGTACAAGATTCCAACTTGTAAAATCTCCAGTAAATGGATGTGTAATCTTTGGTTGTGCACATTTATTGAAAAGCCACTCAGAGTCACCTTGAGTTACAAAATGGGCAGCAAATAAATTTGATAAATAAATAAAATAAATGAAAGACACTCATGGCCTCTCTGTTGTAATCTAGGCCCAAGTAGTTATTACCAGACGTAATTAGCCCTAAACAAACATATTTTATTAGAACATTTGAGAATTACTTCATTCTCAGCTTAGTCCAAATTAATTCGAAAACAAGTCCTTCAGAAAAGTCCTTTGGCCTTATCACAAACCTTTGTCTTCTTTGGCACCCTGCCAAAAGGCTTTTCTTGGCCCCACGAAACCCCACGAAGTTCAGAAACCAACTAGAAACAATTGTAGCAATGTTACTTTCCTACAAAGAGCCCAAGAGCCATTGCTGCTCTTTCAAGCCTTATGGGAGTGGCCAATCATCTCCCGGCCTTACTCCTGAGTTACTCCTTTTTGCTTTAGCTGCTCTTGCCTTCTGGCAGCTCTTCGCATGCATGCACTAGGAACAGGCTCCTCCTGTTCCTCTACCTCTCTGCTGTCCGCCTCTGGAGGATCTGGAGGCTCCAAAGTCTGTGCATCGCTCCCAGGTGGCCCTGGCTCCATCTCTGCCTCTGACACAGAACCCTTGTCCAAGCCTCCCCTGACTCCAGTACCTGGCCCATTGTCTTCCTCAGCCTCCTCACTGTCCGACTCCGCTGCCAGCTCTGCTGGCTGCTGGTGGATCATAACACTCTCTGGCTCATGGATTTTACTGTTAATCAGCTCTTACTAGTAACAGGTTGTTCCTGACATTCAATGAAATTGCTCCTGTGTTTGTTTCATGACCTGCATCCTGGAATGGTAGGAAAGATTTATGGCTTTCTTTAGTGCGGCCTTCCAGGTTGTCATGTCTTCCTTCTCTTCACAAAGGGAAAGATGCACTATTTTTTCCGTCTTTTGGTTGTGTACTTTATGAACCACTGTCTATGCTTTGTGAATCCTGCTTGTAGTGCGTCAGTAAACTATCGACTGAAATAAAATAGTTCCCCTTGTTCCTATTTTAGTGCCATTAGTGGGTTTTTAGATGTGAGTGGTGTGGGCCTACTAATGAAGAAGCTTGCATCCCACTCAGAAGGTTGAGAGTTCAATCTTAGGTAGAAGCAACAGATGTTTCTCTCTTAGGGCACAAAGAAAAAATATCTGCTGCAAACTCCATATAGGCGTCAGGAACGGCATCCATCCGATAAACACTCAGCTCCATCAGTTGCCCTGACTCTACCTGAATTAAGAGATTACAGGGTTGTAAAAAATAACAAACATGATGTATGTGCATATACATACATACATACATACATACATACATACATACATATATATATATATATATATATATATATATATATATATATATATACATATACATATACATATACATATACACATATATATATATTCTTTTTTTACCATTGTGTGTAGTTTTTATTTTATTTCAAAATAAAATTAATGATTTAAAGAAAGGCTGTGGATTTTCATTGTTGCAACAGCTCAATATATGGAGAGAGAGAGAGAGAGAGAGGGAACTCAGTAGCCTCCAGTTTCTGATTCTTTTTAGTGATTGAAGCAGCGATGAAATAGTGATTATTAACCAGCCCATTCTTTGGACATGAGATTTATTCTCAAGCGATTCATGATTTGCATGCCTTGACAGGGCCCTTTGAACATCTAAAGGCTGATACTAATCAAGTAGAGATTGAAGAACTAGAAGCAAATGGATGGACAGGATCAAAGAGAATTCTGGAAATTCTTTTGGAAGGGCAAATGACTATTATGAGGCAGGCAAGAAAACCTAGCTCATTAGCCTCTAACTCACAAATTCTTCACATATAAAATTTAACTCTCAATCATGTAGTATACCTGCTTTCTGAGACTGGCTATATTTTATATATCAGTTGTTTTTTTTACAAGCAAATGGTTTGCTGGTTTGCTTTGGTCTACTATGATAGAGGTATTTCAGGAAAAGTGTTTTGCTTATCCTTTGAATCTGACTCATTATGCCATTTGATTTTTTTTCAGCTTGTTTATGTTTGATCTTCATTGGTCCCTATAATGTACAGTTGTAGAAATAATCTAGATAGAAATATTGTTTACCCAAATTATTAAAATAGTTGTTCAGTATGGCAGGGGAAGTTGATTTATTAAATTCAAGATTGTGGCATCGATAGCAATTGAAACATAGAAGTGTTAAACCAAATACAAGAATTATAATATGAAATATACTTAATGGTAAAAGTATTTGAACAGACAAGTTAGTTTAAAGATACCTTTGTTCCCTTGATCCCAATATGATCTGTTCCAGCTTTCCACAATAGAGTGTCTTTTCACCTACAACTTCCAATATTCCTACTCATTGACCATACTAGCTGGTATAATGAAAATTGTAGTCACAAATATTTATGAGGTATCGCATTGGAAATTCTAGAATTATAAAAAGTGAAGGTTGGAAGAGACCTTGGTTATCATCTACTCAAAATGGGGTTCAAAAATTTTAGCAAGGGGTTTTCTGCCTGGTTGCTGGATGGACGTGGCCATGGTGGGCGTGGCCAATTAGCCTCCTGCACCATGGTGTGTGTGGGAGGTGTTTTTGCCTTCCCCGGGCTCCCGAGGCTTTCCTTGAGTCTCTGGGAGGGCAAAAACTTCTGGTAGGCCTGTTTTTAACCTTCTCTGAGTCTCCGGGCACACCCTGCATACAAAACAGGCCACATGGGGACTCCTGGGAGGGAACGGGAAGGGTGAACGGGGCCAGCCAGGAGTGGGATTTGGGGGTTCTCCGAACTGCACAGAATCTTAGCTAGAGGTTCTTCCGAACCCCTGCAAACCCCCAGCAGCCCACCCTTGCATCTACTCCAAATGACTGCCACTCACCATCCAGTCTCTGTAAGAAAGAGAATCCATCAATTTCTTAAGTACACTGTTCCATTGCTAAATAGCCATTGTCAATAGAATTTTTCATGGATCTTCAACCAAAATTCCTTCCTTCTAATTGAAATTCACTGCTTCTTTTTCCTGTCTTCTGAAATAAATTTGAACAATTTTGCCCCGTCTTCTAACATGAAAGCCTTTCAGAAGCTTAAGGACAACTGCCATGTCTCCTTACAGTCTTCTTCGGCTAAAGACACTCAAGATCTCTAGACATATATCATATGTTTTCTTTTTCCAAAGGCCCCTATCATCTTGGTTCCTCTCCTCTGGAAACCCTCTATTTTGAGAGCATCTTCCCTAAATTATAGTGCCCAGAATTGGATACAGTATTCTTGGTACAGTCAGACCAGGCAGAATAGAGAAGGAATTGTGGACTTTTCTTGAGCTCTGACTATTCTGAGAATGATGTTTTATACCAGTGGTGCTTTTATATAGTTTTTCTGTGTGAACTCTAATTGGGAATGCCAGGAACCAAACTGAGAAATATATGCATAGACAACATGTTGCCTGACAGTAATCTATGGATCCTTTTCAAAATTATGGGTTTTTTTATTTATTCAGTTGGGAAAAATTAAAAGAGCCGAGGTGGCGCAGTGGTTAGAGTGCAGCACTGCAGGCTACTTCAGCTGACTGCTAGCTGCGGTTCGGCAGTTCAAATCTCACGGCTCAAGGTTGACTCAGCCTCCCAACCTTCCAAGGTGGGTAAAATGAGGACCCGGATTGTTGGGAACAATATGCTGACTCTGTAAATCACTTAGAGAGGACTGTTAAAGCACTATTAAGCGGTATATAAATCTTAAGTGCTATTGTTATTGCTATAATATATAAAATTTACTGTGTCCAAATTTAATTTATATGAAATAATTGTGATCATTCAGTACACAAATATGTCTTTGTGACTGTAGGGTTGTATTTTTTAACCATCTATTGTTTCCTATTGCCACCCAACCATCCACTTATCCAATAAATCTTGGAGGAGAGTGAGAAATTCCCAGAAAAATTGTTCATGAGATTCTATGTCACATGCAGAACCGAACTATTATTAAAGATGTAGTAAGTTGAAACATTCACTAAAACCAATTTTCTTCAAAAAAAAAAAAATCAAAGAGAAAAAAAAAGCAATGGAGCATGAGATGAGCTTCTCTTGAATTAAAGAGGATGCACAACAAATACAATTGTAGCAAAAAGGCAAAAGGATGAGCTTAAATTATACACGGCATCACGTGTGCTGTATCAGCTTGGACATTGGACCTCGTTCTTAATTGCTGCTGCTTTGGTTATTGAAATTTGCCCTTAATCAAGCTAACAGCTTGAGACTACAAGCTTTTATTTGCTTTGAAGGACAAACTGATCATTATTTAATTTGAGTTGCCAGAGATTTTGAAGAAATAATTTATCATTTGTCTCCCATTATTAATAAGTATCAGATGCAGCATAGATTTGAGAGGCTCTGACATTTTAATAGCTAAATGTGTGTGTGTGTGTGCTTGTCTTAACTTAGAAGTATTTCAGCTAATGATGTTTTTCTCCCTTCTCTGACTCATGCCTCTTTCACCAACCGTTGACATTTCAGGGATGTGGCTTCTGAATCTGACAATAACATCAGGCAGATAAATCAAGAGGCTGCCCACCGAAGGTTTCGATCAAGGAGACACATTAGTGAGGATTTGGACCCTGAGCCCCTGGACACTGGTGATGTCCCTGAGGTACGGGCAGGGTTTGAAATGGATCCTTTCATAGGTTTGCCCAACTGAATGTACTCATTTCTTTATTTATTCCCTTGTTAAAATTTCTGTACCACCCTGATTTCTCATGACTTACCGTATTTTTCGGACTATAAAATGCACCAGAGTATAAGACACATGAAGTTTTCAAAGAGAAAAACAAGAAACCCCCCACCCCGGCCCCCAGGAGCACTCTGGAGACCTTCCAAACTCTCTGCGCATCCTGTTTTTGCGAAAAATGGCCCTGTTTTTGGCAAAAATGGGACGAGCGGGGCAGGGTTTCAGGAGGCCAAAAATGACTATATTCAGTATATAAGATGCACCAACATTTCCATCCTCTTTTGGGGGGGGGGAGTGCGTCTTATACTCCAAAAAGTACAGTAAGCCAAAATGACCCTTTAAAATGGCTTAGTTTGGACTTACAGGTTTTCAAATGAAATTTGTACCAAAGGTAGGATTGAAATACACAAATAAGGAGAGTTAAAGAACAGACATGTTAAAATAATGTAAATGATTGCTCTCATGTCATCTTTTTCTAATTATTAATGCTACTTGGGCTAAGAACAAAAATTGAATTCATTAATCGATTGCAATTTGCAAATCCCACTGTATTCTAAAACGAATCCAGGAAGTTCACGTATCAACAACATAAAAGGCCTAAAGTTGCTAAAATCACTTAATAAAAAGCTATCAGAGATAAAGTGCAATAAAACATTAAATCACAAATCCGTGTCCCCTACCAGCAGATTACATGTCATTCCCAACCCAAAGTCCTGTAGAAAAGTAGTGCTATGTTTGCGACAGTAAACTACCTGAACAACGGGATTGAGTTTCTGAATAGACTCTGCTAAAGGAATAAATTCTATAAGTTTAAATTTAATTTTAATTTTAAATTTAAATTTAAATTTCTATAAGTTTAATAGCCATTGAAGTGTGTATTTTCTAGGTCACATCTTATCCTCCTCTCCTCGGAAATATAAATACTTCAGTGATCCACATTTTAGGACATAAACATAAAAGGGGGAGGGGGAAGACAACCTGAAGGATAAGAGCCTTCTCAGGTTTTGCCCCTACTTGTTGGACTTCCACAAGATCCTGAAGACCTGGCTCCATTGGGGGAACATCATGCTGGAGGTGTTAATTGATTAATAACAGATCCCACCTCCTTCCCTGCTTGGCCTACTCCCTTCCATCTTTTCGTTTTATTTATAGTTGATAATTCATATTTTAATAGTGTTTGTTCCTGTTGTATACATATTGTTGTTATTGGACAACAATTACTTGGACCCAGGCCCAAGTAGGTAGTAGGAAACTCAGTCGGTGAAAAAACAAAGAAACTTTATTCGAACAGCTGAGAATTATTTCATTCTCAGCGTAGTTCAACTAAATTAAATCAAATTCCTCCCAACACAAATTCCTCACTCCTATAACCAACCTTGGTCCAATTAGGCAGACTGCCAAAGGCCTTTCTTGACAAATATTCAGAAGACACCGATACAAAAATAAATGAAAGAAGACAAAACTACCAACGTTGTTTTTCACCAAAGCCCAAACGCCGTTGCTGGTCTGTTTTAAGCCTTATGGGAGGGGCCAATCATCTCTTGGCCCTACTCCCGAGTTGTCCTCTTTGCTTGAGCTACTCTTGCCTTCTGGCAGCCCTTCTCATGTGTGCATTAGGAACAGGCTCCTCCTGTTCCTCTGCCTCACTACTATCAGTCTCTGGAGGCTCTGGAGTCCGCACCTCACTTCCCGATGGCCCTGGCCCCACCTCAGCCTCCGACGCAGAGCCCTCATCTGGGCCTTCCCCAGCCTCATTGCTGTCCAACTCCATTGCCAGCTCCGCAGGCTGCTGGCGGACCACAACAGTTGCCATGTTTTATTCTTCTTAACATTGTAAGCCACCCAGAGTCACCTTGTGGTTGACGTGGGTCACAGATAAATTGAATAAATAAATACACAAATAAACCTCTCATAGTTTCCTTGATTCCTATCTATGGTTTGACTCCTATTTATGGAGGACTACAACTTTTCATCCTTTGTAAGAATCCTGCTTTTTGCAACTTGCCAGTTTTATTTTTTTTCTCCCTGTGTTGTTCAAACTTTACAACTTTAAAATGTTAGGACTTCAACTCCAAGAATTCCCCGGTGAGCATGCATACTGATTGGGGAATTCTGGGAGTTGAAGGCCATACACTGTATCTTAAGGTTGCAAAGGTTGAGAAACAATGTCTTACATAATGCTCAAAGTATACTACAGTCAAAGTTGATTGTCAGAGGTTAATTGTGTTCTAAGTCTTAAAGGTACATAATTGATGTTTAGGTTTAATTGATAGCCATGCAAATTGTAGAGAAGATTGGTATATTCATTGTTGATGCCTTTTCTTTTTCTCAGCCTTGGGAAACCATTTCTGAAGAAGTGAACACAAGTGATTCCTTAAGCCTGTCCTTGCCCCCTCCTCCTGCTTCCCCTGTCTCTCGGACCAGCCCTCAGGAGTTCTCTGAGGAATTGAATAGAAGACTTCAGATCACTCCTGATTCAAATGGGGAACAACTCTCTTCTATGATTGTAAGAGACTTGAACATTCCTTTTACTATTCTTCGAACATGCTCATTCTGATTTGTAGAACTTATCTCAGAGTCAACACAACTGGTAATATTGTATGGACATGGTGCTTCAGGCTACAAGGGTGTATGTTTGTTCCTCTTAATTAATTGAAATTATTAGACCATTCTTCAGTGCACTACAATTATGATGCAAAGCATACTTACCCTGAGGGCAATTTCCACAGAATTCAGTGATCGTCAGACCTGGAAGCCATCTTTTGCCTTGGAGCTTCAGGACTGCCACATTTACTACTGTGGGAAACTGGGAGGGGGGGTTGTATAGAGCAAGGGTGATATATAGTCATAATAACATTCCTTTCTCAGAGAGTCAAGGACATCTTGCTCTGTACCTGAAGGGTTGGAACTGGGAGGTATCTCCAGTTGGGATGATGCTTTGATTGGACCATGTGATGGACATGTGGGTGCTGGGCAGGGACTTGAACTTTCCTTTGGGTGGGGAAAATTTCAGATGGGTGAAATTGGGTGGAAGATTTCAGATTCGGGTTTTCCCAGATGTGCCAATATGACATCCCTAATAAAATGGAACTTTGAGGAAACTCAAGCCTCGGAGACTCCTTTTGTTGGGGGTGTTACTTGGCACTCTGACAGTGATTTAACTAAGCCAGTGTTTCTCAATCTTGGCAACTTTAAGATGTATGGTCTTCAACTCCCAGAATTCCCCAGCCAATCATGGGAGTTGAAGTCTGTACATCTTAAATCTGTCAAGGTTGCAAAACACTGAACTGAGCAAATAAGTCAAAGCAATTTTGATCCAAATTCAGTGAGCCTACTTTTGAGTAAAGACCATAACTGAGTAACAATATTTATGCTATGAAATGTGTATTGTGATTTCATTTGGAAGAGTTTTTATTCTTACGCATAGCTTCAGCGAACTTGATAAACAAAGTACAGAAGTTCTCTGAATGCTTCATTGAGATAAGTAAATAAACAAACAGCAGATGGAGTTTTTTTTTCCTTTTTTAAAATTTTTATTTTAGGTGTTCATATAGTAATTTTAACAGAATCCAATCTGGATCGGTCACAGGGACTAGAGGCTTAGTCTTCCAAGCTTTCAAATTCATGCTGAACTTCTCCATCCTCAAGGAACTTCTTTAGATAAACCTCTGCTCTCGTTGACCAACCCACCCAGATTGGATCCTGCAACATTATCCTGGGACATGTAGATTTGTCTTCATTCATAATTTTAACAATTTATTTTCATATATAAATGTGGCATACAACTGAAAATTTATACTAACACCTGTGTATTGGGATAGTTATATTAATGCATAAGATAGTTTTGCCTGCTTTCTCAACTCAGCAATTGCATTAATGGGCTGGGATGAATATTACACCAGTGAGTGTACGAATTACACTAGGATGTTTTAATTATAAACAATAGACAACAAGTTTTAATCAGTGGTTGTTTTACAGAAAATTGTTATTTATACATTTAACGGGACAGCACATCTCCTTGCTCTTTTACCATTTAAGTAATGTAATAAGAAACCAAAGTGTGGAAAATATTTTTTTTCCAAAACTAGAATGGGAAAAAAACCTAAACAAATGATTCTACAAAATTAAATATTATGAAAGAACAAAAATGCGCAATCCATAATGAAGCAGAAAAATTATATTTAGAAAGGAGTATAAAATGTTAAAACAAATACAGTTGAGGAGAATAAAAATATTACCCTATGTGATGTTTGAGTTGATGGGCATAAATCTATCAGGAAAACTTGTATTAATATCAATACTAAATAGTGTCCATATATGAGTAAGCCTGATCTTTATTAGAGGATCTCTTAAACAAAAATTGTTGAGGTAATTCTTTCTTCAGTGCCATTTCCAAATTGTGGATTACCATTGAGCCAATGTTGTGCTTTCCTTGTCCAGTCCTTCACAAAAACAAATCTAACTATTAATAATCTACATTTAATTTGTTTCTTCATTTTGTGTACTTTTAGGAAGTATTCCAGTTTTGCTCTGTTATGTGTACTTTACAAAATTCAAACAGCTATCTTACTGCAGGATTCTCTTTAAAAACATTTTGTGAAATTTTCTCTGTTTCTTCAACTTTTAATCAAAAATTTTGGACATTACCACCAAAACTTGCTTATGATTTCAGTCTAAAATGATATAAATGAATATGATGCAGTATGATGGGGAAATTATGCTGCCAGTAAATTATTAGTCTACTCCAGTCATTTCAAAATAATTTTTTTATGATTTGTTGTTTTTGTTCTTTAAAAAGGAATTCTTAAGCATTGTTAGTTCCATTAAGTTTCCTCTCCTAAATCCTAGTACCAAAGTTTTAAGACTTTCCAGATGTAAATTCTTTATGTAAAATTAATGTTCCCTACGATTAAAAAATAACGAACATGCTACTATTCAAATGATTTATGAAGATGAAGATAAATAGACTTAATATGAACCACATTGGAATTTGTTCTTTCTTTGATAAACATTAAGTAGAGCAAATTTATCCTTGCATTTGAGTAGTGAAATGGAAATAAATGGAATAAAACCAAGCTTCTAATGATAGCTGTGATTATAGATTTATAATAGTTCCATCTAATGGAGAGTTAAAAACAAATCCACTTTTACCCATGATCTATTTCATTTAGTTTTCCAGTAATACGAATTTTTCAACTGAAATCTATCAAAATAAAGTTGACGTTCCTAAATGTCCACTTTAATTTTGTTAATGTTGCATTGATATGAAACTCCTATTGATATGAAAAAAAAATCTGTGTATTCCATGAAGACTTTTTCCTAAGAAAATCCTTTTTCCTACAAAGATCTTTCATTAAGAACAACTGTTTTCCTTAGAAATTTTGGGTTCCATCGTGATCATAAGTTGAGGACTATCTTTATTGTTCTGAGAACTGTTCCTTTGTAAATGAATTTATTTGATGCATAATTTAAGTGTTCCACTATGAAAAATAGGAGGACTGCTGCTACTAGTACGGAAACACATCTGGCATGGAAACATATTTTAAGTTACTTTTTGTAAATTGGCAAATATTGTTGTGACCCAGGTCCAAGTAGGTAGTAATAAACTTAATCCATGGAAAAACAAACAAACTTTATTCGAACAGCTGGGAATTACTTCATTCCCAGCCTCATTCAACTGAAAGTGAAACAAATGCCTCCCAACACAAATTCCTCAGTTACCTCACAAACCTTAGTCCAATTAGGCAAACTGCCAAAGGCCCTTCCTGGCAAACGTCCAGAAGCCACAAAAACAAAGACGTAGATGAAGCAGAAGACAAAGTAGCAGCTACAACGTTGTTCTCTGGCAAAGGTCAAACACTGGTGCTGGTCTGTTTTAAGCCTTATGGGAGGGGCCAATCATCTCTTGGCCCTACTCCCGAGTTGTCCTCTCTGCTTGAGCTGCTCTTGCCTTCTAGCAGCTCTTCTCATGTGTGCATTAGGAATAGGCTCTTCCTGTTTCTCTGCCTCACTACTATCAGTCTCTGGAGGCTATGGAGTCCGCACCTCACTTTCTGATGGCCCTGGCCTTACCTCAGCCTCATCGCTGTCTGACTCTGTTGCCAGCTCTGTAGTCTGCTGACGGACCACAACAAATATTTTTCACCAATCTTGTAATAATCTTCATAATCTTGCAAGATGCTTCATAAGATTTTAAGTTATTTCTCTGTACCATCCATACTGAAGATTGTTCAGTTGTTCCACAAATAATACCGTAAATAATAATAATAATAATTATAATTATAATTATAATTATAATTATAATTATAATTATAATTATAATTATAATTATTATTATTATTATTATTATTATTATTATTATTATTATTTGCATTTATATCCCACCCTTCTCCGAAGACTCAGGGTGGCTTACACTATGTCAAGCAATAGTCTTCATCCATTTGTATATTATATACAAAGTCAACTTATTGCCCCCAAAAATCTGGGTCCTCATTTTACCTACCTTATAAAGGATGGAAGGCTGAGTCAACCTTGGGCCTGGTGGGACTTGAACCTGCAGTAATTGCAAGCAGCTGCTGTTAATAACAGATTGTCTTAGCAGTCTGAGCCACAGAGGCCCTTCAATGGAATCATTGAAGATGGGAGACAGTGAATGTTCACGAAATAATATTTTTTTTCTTTCAGTCATGAATAGCTTTCCACCTTATTTATTTTGTTCTATCAAAAGTCCGCCCAGAATTGTGGAAATTAAATTTCTAGTAAGGGTACCATAATCTTCTTGTCCACTCTTGCTCCTTCCAAATACTATATTAATTTATATACCATATAAATTAATAATTTATATATTTCTGGCATTTAAAATTGAATTCAAGGTTTTGTTCATGAAATGGAAAGTAAGTTTTCTGGCAATCAAATCGAGCGAAAGCAGGGTAAATTAATTGGCTGGAAGAAAGGTAAACTTATCAAGTGGCTGAATGAAAACTAAAGTAGCCATAGGATGCCAGGGAAAAATGGAAGCCACAATGTATATAAAACATTTTTTTTTTATTCCAGCAAAGAGATCCCTCTGCAAGGTTGCGATCTTGCAGTGTAACTGATGCTGTTGCTGAACAGTCCCATTTATCACTGGTAAGTAGATGTTTCTTGGCTCTTGTTTTTGTTTGTTTGTTCGGCAAATTTCAGGAATGCCTTTGTGTTAAAATATTTTTGGCTGCATAGGAGGGTTGTTGATTTTTTGCTATGGGTATCAACACTCAGTTCTGGGAAAGAGAGGTTAATCGAAAGACTAGTTAACTTCAATAAATGCATTGCAAAAAAATTCTTTCTACCAGCTGGAGAAATCTTTTTTGTGATGGTAGTTTCATCACTTTGCTACATAGGCTCAGAGGATCTCTACCATCCTTGAAATTTAATGCTGGTGTTTTTTTTTTCCATTTGGATGGTGATTATTTACAATAACCATACATGTATTTCCATGTGTACCAAAACTTGTTGCCCATGAGTTGAGCTCCCACTCCTGGTGGTGACTTTGTACTTTTCTTCACAATAACACCTTCACAATTAGACCAGTCCGGTCTAAAAAAATTGGTCAGAAAAATGAGCCAAGTACAAACCAGTACCGTTCAAGCTTATCTTCCAAATGGAAAGAAGGTCAGCGGTGGGTTCGTTTCTGTGAATGAAGGCCATTTCAATTAAAAACCAGAAATCACTTCTGAATTAGTGATTTTAATGTGGTTTGCAGCCATTTCTGCAAAGATAGAAATGTAGGAGTCTTTTAGAGAGGGGAACTCAAGAGAGCTTTATAAGGAAAAGGGAGATGGATAAGGGAATTTGTAGAGAGGCAGAAAGAGCATTTCTAAAGAGTTTTTCTGTCAAACTTTATAAAGCCTATCAACCATCTAAAAAGTTGTTGTTTTTTAATTTTATGTATTCCACACAGAGTGGAATAATAGTGAAAAATAAAAAGAAAATGGGTTTTTTTCTGTTTGTCCCCCCAAAGCTGTTTGGAAAAATAATTAGGAAAAAACTGTTTTTTCCCCAATTTTTCCAGGTTTTTTTCCTGGCCTTCCCATCTCTTAATTCCATAATACCGGAGTTGGGATTTTTTTTTCTCCTATTTAAAGAATTGTTTTAAATTGTTGATTTATTTGAATTTTCCTTTCGTTTTCTCCTTCTAAAATGAACACCATTGATTGTGCTTTATTTCACCTGAGGTTGGAGATACACCACTTTATTTTGGGGGTAATTCCACCCCCCAGGCCACATAATCATATTTTAGACATGCCAATCAGTAGTGGGTTTCAAATCCCACTACTGGCGCTACCGGTTCACTATTGGGAGTGTGCAGTGGTTCTGCGTATGCACAGAAATTTCTGCGTATGCGCAGAGCATTTTTGATGACATCTGGGTGGGTGGGTGGAGCCTCCTGCCGCCGCTACCCCAACCGGTAGCAACCCAACACTGATGCCTACCCATCAAGTTGATTTTGAAAACACAAAATAAATTAACTTCTTGCTTACTAGGAGGAACCATATCTGGGAATGGTAGGAGAAAAGCAAGTGAGGCGGGGTTTTTTTTGTTGGTTTTTTTTGTTTTTGTTTACATTTATACCCCGCCCTTCTCCGAAGACTCAGGGCGGCTTACAATGTATAGGGCAATAGTCTCATTCTATTTGTATATATTTACAAAGTCAACTTATTGCCCCCCCAACAATCTGGGTCCTCATTTTACCTACCTTATAAAGGATGGAAGGCTGAGTCAACCTTGGGCCGGGCTCGAACCTGCAGTAATTGCAGGTGGGAGGACAGAAGCTTTATTCAAGATTATACACAAGAATCTGGTCAATTGAAGTTCAGTACTAAATTGGTGCCTGATAAGGTCAATGGAATTTAAGAGAGGCTGGACTTGAATCATTTGTGGCAATGTAAGGACACTTAGCTAATGAAATGTTTAACTCTGCCCACTAGCTCTGTTTGCTCTTCTTCTACAAATAAGCCCAACTGAGCAGCTTGCTGTCATCATTTATGTATCAATCCATTTTCAAATCCATGCTCTCCTGTTTCCTTTTTATTTAGAGATACATTTAAAATGTGTATGTCACCCTTGAAAAAGTGTTTTTCCACTCTAGTTATTTTCTAAAAAAGAAAAGATGAAAATATGAAATTTCAGTGTACGTATTTTGAAAGTATTTCATCAAGAAATAGTCACTGCTATGTGTATTTTATCCTGAAATACGTATTTTATATGCTTTTGGTAACTTTGGAGTTCACAGGTACAATGCAAAATATCAATAATTCTGTGAGCCACTTCAACATGATTTGAATCTCAACCTCATTGAACCTGTTTATTGTGGTTCAGTGCTAATTGGGCTGCTATATGTTGCAGTCCAACATTTGAAGTGGAACAGATGTTGTCCTAGATAGAAAAGATAAGGCTGGTTCACATCAGATATGGATCAAACAAATACTTATGCATTCCTCTTTCTGTGCAAACTTGAATAATTCTCTGTTACACATCGGTCTCGGGTAATTCTAAATTAGCTCTCTGGCTTGGATGCTTTGCTGTAGTCCTCAATATGTCTTCTCTCACTTAAATCCACATGAAAATTATACTGCAACATGCTTTGTTCAGTTACTCTATCTTGTTCCCACAAGGATTTTTTTTTTCTGGGAGTACAAATTTCATACTAACCTGTGGCAGATTTCACGGGCAAGAATATTACTCTTCATTATTTTAATCTGGGATTCCTGTATATGTGATCAAACAGTAAAAAAAAAATCAAAAACCTGCACTGCATTTTTCTCCTTTTAGCAGCTAAGGTTTTTTTTCCTCCTGTTCTTCTGTGTTCTATTATGATTTTTTTCTGGGAAAATCATCACGCTCAGCTTCTTTTTCAGCTTCCACTCTACTGAAATCTTTGCATTTGCTGTGGCCAAATCCAACTTGCTTCATTTAATTGTTCATACTCCTGTTGTAGGTACTGTCTTGGTATCCTCTGCAGGGGAGAAAAAAATCGTGATCATGGACACATTGCCTTCTCTTTTCTGGTGCCTATTTATATATATATAAATATATATATATATACACACACGGGAGAAAACCCGAATAACCAAAGACCTACATACAAACACCCGCGAAAACCTCAGAAAACACACACACACACACACACACATATGTATGTGTTTTCTGAGATTTTCGCGGGTATTTGTATGTAGGTCTTTGGTTATTCGGGTTTTCTCCCGCGTAAAATTGGAAGTGTCTTGGCGACGTTTCGACGAAGTCTCATTTGTCATCTTCAGGCTTCAGCTTCGTGCTTCTGGGAGCAAAGTGTGATTGCAGCTGTTTCTTCCTTTTTAACTGCTAGTGGGGGTTTGAACTTATACACACACACACACACACACACACACACACACACACACACACACAGATACAGACCCATCCACTATGGTGGCAAGGAATTCTATGATTTGTAGTTTCTACATATTTAGTAAGGGCTAGTATGTAATAGACAATAGAATGATGTGGCTAAAAGCATATATGTATATATTGACCTTTCTGCTGTTCTCTGGTATAAAATGAAGATGAAAATGTTTATCAAGATGCCATTATTTCAAATTATGTATTGATCATCCCTTAACTATAACAATTATTATTATTTAACAGCCGAGTGGCCCATCTAGAAGACTTCGTTCTTCCACGGTCACTGGGGGTGAAGAGTCGACGGTAATAATATTTTTATCCAGCCAAATCTATATCATTCTCCTTCTCTCTTATTCAAAATTTCTCTTCTTTTTCTTTTCCCTTTGTTGTCAGGAATATCAGTCTTTCAGACTGTCAGGGCTGGATGGTGACAAAACAAAGCAAGTGACAAAACATACATGATGTCATGAAGAAAACACTTGCATTGAATGTTGGGAGGCAAGTGGGCAGGTGTAGCATTTGCATGGTGGCATCACCTCACACCACTTGTCATTTTGGCCTTGGTGCGTTTGCTGGTGATGCTTCCGCTTTTAGGTTGGGTACACTTTGCTTTTAGAAGATTACTTGTGCAACTTTACAGTTACCATACTTCCATACCCCAAAAGTTCTTTTCCGAAAGGCAGTTGGACTTTTTTTGTTTTTCCTTGAAGACAAGTTCCGAAGAATGAAAATGAAGCTTCTTGGATGAGAAGTGAAACATCTTCAAGTAAATACAAAGAAAATCCAGTTGCCTTTTGAAAAAGCATCTTTGGGATAACCATGACCCGGATAACTCTGAGAATCTTCATAGACACATTTTCATACCTCGGTAATGAAATAAATTGCATATTCCCACCATTCTCCCAGCTTGAGTATCTTCTGTAGTTGTTCGGTTACTTCAACCAACACTCCTGCTACAGAAACGTTCTCAGTATCTAATTGGATATTTCCTGTTAAGTTCGGGCAATGATGAGGCAGGAGACGATACAAGTGACAACAGCTCTTTAGTTTATTGTGATCCCAGCGAAAACCAACAGGCAAAAACCCCTCTTTAAATAGTAATTTGGCTGAGGCATCAGCCAATTAGCAATGTGCATTTTCCCGCTCAAATTTCCCTCCTAAAATTCAAATACATTACACTCCTCCCCTCCCAGAACACATTTTACCATATTTACATAATATTTGCATGTTATTTCTCCACGTAGTCACGCAGGTAGACAGGGCGTCTCCTAACTCTTTCTGACCTGCGCAATTCATTCCCTGGGAGTGAGTCGAGCTGGTCGGAGGGACTGTTTGTTCCTCCCAGCTCCTCCTCTGGGCCCTCCGGCCCTGGATTATTTGCAGAGTCGTCCCTGCTGTCCTCTGGAGGAACCGGTTGGCGTCGCTGGACTTCTTCAGGCTCAGCTAAGTCCTCCGATCGCCTCAGGGTTGAGCTAGCTGTTGGTTCAAGTATTTGGTAGTCAGGGTCTGGCTGTTTGGTTTCTGGATCGTTTTGTATTCTTTTTCGTAATTGATCTATGTGGTGTCTCCACACTCTGCCATCCCCCATGTCCACTAAGTATGACTTTGGGCCCGTCACTCCTACAATTGTTCCCCTTAGCCACGCTGGCCCCTCACTATAGTTATGTGCCCATATCGGGTCACCTGTTGTCATTGTTCTGGTTTTTCCCTTCGTGCTTTGGTACCCATCAGGGGAGTATGTTGGGTTTAACCGATCTAGGGGCACTGGAGTCTTCTACCCATTAATAACTCCGATGGGCTGCGGCCGGTGGTCACACAGGGAGTTCTATGTTGGACTGCCAGGAAGGTATCAATTTTGGATTGCCAATCTCCTGGGCTAATTCTAGATAGCGCTTCCTTGGCACGGCGTACGAAACGTTCTGCAAGTCCGTTCGTCGCCAGGTGGAAAGGTGCCGAGAGGACATGTCAGATGCCCTCTCCTGCCAACTACCTCTCAAACTGGGTGGCCGTGAATTGTGTGCCGTTATCGGACACTAGAGTGTCGGGCAACCCGTGTGTCACAAAAAGATGCCTCAAGACTGTGATTACGGCTTCCGCTATTGTGGTTTTCATGAGTAAAATTTCTAACCACTTCGAGTAGGCATCTACCACAATTAAGAAGGTCTGTCCATGGAACGGCCTGGCAAAATCTATGTGGATCCTGGACCAAGGACCCTGGGGTTTCTCCCATTCCCTGATGGGGGCTGTTGGGGGTAGTGGCCTTGATTCCTGACAAGCTTGGCATTTCCCTACCCGGTCGCTAATATCTTTATCCATTTGTGGCCACCACACATAACTTCTCGCTAGGCTTTTCATCCTCACAATCCCTGGGTGGCCCACATGCAATAGCTCCAACACATGCCCTCGTAATTTCTCCGGAATAACCACTCTATCCCCCCATAACAGACAACCCCCTTGTACCGACAGTTCCGAACGCTTCTTTGTAAACTCTTTGAAATGATCCCCCGGTGCAGCGGGCCATCCCCTCTGCACCCAACTGATCACAGTTCTCACAATAATATCTTTGTAAGATGCCCTAGTCACTTCCGTGGATGTGACTGGGCCAGAGTCCAAAGAGTCAGTTTAACAAGACAGGCGTCCCTGGGGTCGGGTCTTCAATAGTCTCTGGCAACGGGCATCTACTTAAAGCGTCCGCATGTCCCAAATCCTTGCCCGGTCGGTGAGACAGTTGGTACGAATATGCTGCCAGGAAAATAGTCCAACGGGTCAGCCTGGGTGATAATGCAACCGGTGTTGGACGGTCCCCCGCCAAGAGTCCCAATAAAGGTCTGTGATTTGTGACTATTTCAAATTGCCGCCCAAACAGGTACTCGTGGAATTTTTTAACCCCAGAGACTATAGCCAGGGCTTCCCGGTCTAGTTGGCTATAGTTCCTTTCCGCTGCGGACATTGTGCGGGAAAAATATGCGATAGGGGCTTCTGAACCATTTGGTAACCTGTGGCTTAGGACAGCCCCTACCCCATAGGGTGATGCATCACAAACTAGTACTAGTGGCAACGTCCCATTGTACTGAATTAAAAGGCTATTGCTGGACAAAAGATTTTTAACGCCTTCAAACGCCTTAGCCTCAACCCTGCCCCAAGTCCAAACAGATTTTTTCGCTAGCAGTTTATGTAGCGGTTCGGCTACCGTTGCCTTATTTTATAAAAATACCGCATAGAAGTTTACAAGCCCCCAAAATGCTTGTAATTCTGTTTTGTTTTTTGGGGTTGGAGCCTTTCTAATGGCTTGCACTTTGCTCTCAGTTGGGTGGATGCCTTCCTTATCTATCCGGTAACCCAAGAATTCTACAGATTCAACTCCTATCTGGCATTTATTGAGTTTAACCTTAAGCCCCGCAGACCTGAAAATGCCCAAAATCTTCCGCAATTTGACCCCTAATTCTTCCAAGTTTTCTGCTGATACCAGTACATCGTCGAAATATGGAACTACTCCCGGAAGACCTTGTAGGAGCCGTTCCATTAGGTTTTGGAACAACCCGGGGGCTACACTAACTCCGAACTGAAGTCGAGTGCATTTAAATGCGCCCCGGTGTGTGACAATCGTCTGTGCTTCAGCCGTTTCATTAGTTGTTGGTATGCTTGAGCCAGGTCTAGTTTGGCAAAAACCTGTCCCTGTCCTAACGAGTGCAACAAATGTTGGACTATGGGGACGGGGTAAGCACTCTTCTGCAATGCCCTGTTAAGCGTTGCCTTATAGTCAGCACAAATCCGGACCGATCCGTCCGGTTTGACTGGTGTCACTATCGGTGTCTCCCGTTTTGCATGGTCGACAGGGACTAGTATTCCCTGGTTTACTAGTTTGTCTAATTCCCTGTCTATCTTGGGTTTGAGAGCGAACGGAACTCTTCTAGCTTTTAATCTAATGGGAGCTACCTGGGGGTCTAAACTGAATGATATGGGGGTCCCCACGTACTTGCCCAGGCTGTCTTGAAAAACGTCCTCAAATTCCTTCAACAATTCGTCCTTCAGGTTGACTCCATTGCTGTGGATCCCGGTTATGCCCATTCCTAGGGCTCAAAACCAGTCCAGTCCCAGTAAGCTGGGCAGTTTTCGGTCAACGATGGTGATCGGCAGGGTTTTCTTGAATTGTCCATATATTACTCTGACCGTTGTGGCTCCTTTAACAGGGATCTGGTTTCCCTGGTAGTCTTGCATTCTCAGCTTTTGGGGTTGCAGCTGTTGTTTCGCAACTTCTGGCAGGTCCCGTGCGACCGTGTCCCAGGACATAATCGTGATTGATGAGCCGGTATCCACCTCCATTTTACACTGCACTCCTTCGATGTAGGTCTTAGTGAATATTTTCTTTTCTAGTCGTGTTGATGCGTGGCCCACTCGCACAGTGGTGTGATTCGACTTCGCGCCTTTTTTGAACTGGCCAATCCCTGGCCGCTTCGCTGAACCGGCGCCCTGTTGATTGACCAGTTTGAATTTTTGGCGGGAAGGTTGGGAGGCTCGACAGGCCTGAGCTATGTGTCCTTTCTTTTCACACCGTCGACAAATTGCGTCTTTGAACCTGCAATTCTGTCGTTGGTGTTGGCCTCCGCAACTCACGCACTCATCCCGGTCGCCTCTCTCCAGCCTTCCGGTGTGGAAAACCTCTTCCTCTTCTTCACCGTCCGATTCGGCCTGGATTTCTTCGCTGTGGACTGGCGTTGCTTTCGCCGCGGCATTCGGCGTGTTCGGCTTTTGTAAGGTTTCCGCCACTTTGGTGGACATCTCGTGTGCCCTGGCCACATCCAGGGCTGTCGCCAGGGTTAGGTTGCTTTTCGACAGCAGCCGCCTCTGTAGTCCGATGTCCCTGACCCCACAAATGAGTTGTTCTAACAAAGTGTCCTCCAAGTCTCTATACTCACAGTGGGTTGCGGCTTTCCTTAATGCGGCCATGTACACGCTTATCGATTCGCCCTCTCGCTGAACTCTTTGCCTCAACTCGAACCGTTGTACAAACTTCGATGGCACCAGCGCGTAGTGTGCTCGTAGCATCATCTGTAGCGTTTGCCATGGCACCGACTGTACAGGCGTTGGTTCCGACAGCGATTCGGCGGTATCGAAGACTTCTGGCCCACAGTGGCTCAGGAAGTAAGCGCGCTTCCGAATATCCGATACTCCTTGCAGTTCGTTAGCTTCGAGGAAACACTCGAAACAAGCCATGTATGACCCCCATTTCTCCTTGGCTGGGTCAAATGGCGCTGGTGGCGTATAGCTAGACATCGCTATGTATCCGCTCTTGATACTGGCTGGGGTTGAAAGTAAGTTGCTCCTTCAGCTCTTTTCCTGTCTCACTGCCTTCAATATCCCACCTTCGTCACCAATGTTAAGTTCGGGCAATGACGAGGCAGGAGACGATACAAGTGACAACAGCTCTTTAGTTTATTGTGATCCCAGCAAAAACCAACAGGCAAAAACCCCTCTTTAAATAGTAATTTGGCTGAGGCATCAGCCAATCAGCAACGTGCATTTTCCCGCTCAAATTTCCCTCCTAAAATTCAAATACATTACATTTCCCATGGCATTACTTCTGATAGCCAGTTCTCTTCTCTTCCTCCAGCTGTGGCATTTTGAAAGTTTATTAAAACATTGCTTCCCAGCTTCTTCTTTTATACTGAAGGAGAAATAGCTGAAAGGCAAAGAATCATCTATGGGTGCATACATGCAGAAAAATTAGAGGTGAAGTAGAATTTACCCCTCATAAACTGTAGATTACCTAATGCAGGGGTCTCCAACCTTGGTCCCTTTAAGACTTGTGGACTTCAACTCCCAGAGTTCCTCAGCCAGCTTTGCTGGCTGAGGGACTCTGGGAGTTGAAGTCCACAAGTCTTAAAGGGATCAAGGTTGGAGACCCCTGACCTAATGAGCAAGTAATTATCCCATCTCTGACTTTCATGTAGTGGAGATGCACCTGTATGAGTTTTTCTCATTTGAATCAAGCAGAGAATATAGCAAAGTAGGAATGGCTAATTGCAAGCAAACAGGAATGTCAATTGGTAGACAACAGAAAGGGGCAGAAAATTCTTTAAACAAGTTTTAGAAATATACTGTACCTGGCTTATACCAATGAAGTCGCACAGAGCATTTAAAGGAAGTGGTTTGCAACATGTATTAGCCCGAACCTTTGAATTATTAAACCAGCCGTGTTTCTTGCAGCTGGTACAACTGCCTGATGTGGGTTGTTTGAACTTATTGTGCATGCCCACACCTCCTTCAGCTTTTCTATGGGGACCAGCAACAAAGTGAAGCATGCACATACATGTGAAGGCAAACTTGAACCATAAGAGCCTTGCAAAAAAATAAAAAAGCTTTAATTATTTGGAGAGAGATGCTTCATTTGTGCTGGCAGGTTTTGCAAACCAGCTACTTTAAATGCTTTGCACTGCCCTGTTTCCCAGACTCAAAAACCTATAAATCAGATTATTGCAAAAATCCAACAGACATTCACCAGTAAGACACAAACAACTAATAAAAGTTATCAGAACTAATTGCAATTGTTTTCAGTGGCTGTTCTTCGAGAATAGAAACACCAAGAAAACAGGGAGCCAGTAGTCTCATTGTCTATGTTTATTTATCAATTGGAGGATAAAGGAGGAGTAGCGATAATAGAAAGAATCGGAAAAAATGTCTTGTTATTAAAAATTAGTTTTAACTCTTGGTGTCACATGGGTTGGGGGGGGGGAAACACTCCATGAAAGGACTCTCGTTTGAATAGCAAATAATTTATTTTATTCCAAACAGACATTGTTTCTCTTCTATACTAATCTGTTTATTGAGGTTTCAGCAACATTTTAAACTACGGATTTTGAAATGTCAGTTAAAACTAGAAAATTTTCCTGCATTAAATATTTTTTATTTTGAACCTTCTGTGCATTTTTATATGACACAGTAGGATAAATCAATTATGGATCATTTTACAGTGGTTTCCCTAGTTATCAGCTATCAGAGAAGACCATCTGATGTGGGGAGGTTTACCTGCACAAAAAGAAGGTTCTAAATCTACCAAATTTATGTTACAATCTGAGGTTAAAAAAAATGTGACTCAAGTTGAGGGAGAAACAGAAAACAATCAGGAATAATCACTATCACATTTTGGTACATTTTTTTTTCTTTTAAAAGGTTCAGGCTATGTTGGAATATTCCCAGTTAAATGGTTTAGTAATTTCCTTCCAAATCTAAAGGAAAGGAAAGGAAAGGAAAGGAAAGGAAAGGAAGGAAGGAAGGAAGGAAGGAAGGAAGGAAGGAAGGAAGGAAGGAAGGAAGGAAGGAAGGAAGGAAATACTTTTAAAGTTGTAATATCAAGTTCTACTGTTGGTTTTTTTAAAAAAAGTGTTTATTTATTTGATTTATTTACCATCTATCTCACCACGATTTCATAATCTAGAACAGGGGTTTCAAACTCACGTCATCACATGGTCCCTTTAAGACTTGTGGACTTCAACTTTGACAGCCCTGATCTATAAGACCAATAATCTTGTGATATTTCATACTATGCGAGCAGCAGGCAGTCACATGCATTTTCCTCAGTGATGGTGGACGAATTTGTATTTCTTAACACCTCCTATTCCTAACCCATATTGGAATATAGTTGGAATACTGGAATATAGTAGTCATGGGATAGGCCGGGGTCTGCAAACTTGGCTCTTTTAAGACTTGTGGACTTCAGTTCCCAGAGCTGAGGAACTCTGGGAGTTGAAGTCCACAAGTCTTAAAAGAGCCAAGTTTGCAGACCCCTGGGCTAGGCAACAATGGATGTGATATACCCACAAAGCTTTCAGCACTGAACATCCACCTTTGAGACAGAAGGAAGAGTTCTAGAGTATCCTGATGCCTCATCCCAACAATATCCCAACAATATTTTTCCATTTGCAAAGAATTTGTTAAAATTAAGGGGATTTTCAAGTCAGGGGAGTCACTTTTGGAACAAAAGCCTTTACCACCTGAGAATAAAGTTTGTTTGGCTTTCAAACTGATTTAACACACTCTGGCAATGTTATATTAATAGACTGTACTCGATGTCGCTGAGTAACCCATTTTCCTAGGTTGTGTTTTTTTTTTTTTCTCATCTCAGACTTATACAATGATCCTTTTTCTCATTTTAAAAGAATCCCATGTTTTAACAAACCAGGGAATATTTCTCCTTAGCTCCTTTTTTAAAAAGGACTTTTAAAAATGTTTGTTTTCATTCTAGCAAATGTGTATCGGTGCATCATTATGTAAAAAACAGTAATTTTTGTTCGTTTCACGTATGGGAAATCATTTCAAGGTGTCATTCTTTCCATATAAAGATTGCAAGCTTTAATAATCATGGCCTGCTATTATTTCATAGCAGTGACTCTTTGAATCAGAAAACAATAGAAAATCGGATTCTCAAAATTGCAAAGTAATGTTTAACATTGAAGGAAGAAAGGGGAGTATTTTTAATAACATTTTGTAATCTACACTAGTAACCATGTTTTTAGCCTGTCGTTAAACTTCAATCAAAAGTTTCCCTTGCTCCTATCTGCTACATTAACGTCTAAAAAAAACCCCATGTATGGGTGCATACGTGCAAACATGGTTACTAGTGTAGATTACAAAATGTTATTAAAAATACTCCCCTTTCTTCCTTGGTTAAAGATTGTTCAACTTCAATCAAAAGTTTCCCTTGCTCCTATCTGCTACATTAACTTCTAAAAAAAACCCCATGTATGGGTGCATACGAAGTCATGAAATATGTACCCATTTCTTAGTGTATATAAATATAGAGCTCCTAGCATGCATCTTATATGGTTTATTAGCAATAGCAGGTAGACTTATATAGCGCTTTACAGTGCTTTAAAGCCCTCTCTAAGCAGTTGACAGAGTCAGCCTATTGACCCAACAATCTGGGTCCTCATTTTACCAACCTCGGAAGGATAGAAGGCCGAGTCAACCTTGAGCCTGGTGAGACTTGAACTGCCAAACTGCAGGCAGCTAGCAGTCAGCAGAAGTAGCCTGCAGTAGTACACTCTAACCACTGCACCACCACGCCTCTTATTGTTCCTGTCCAGGCAGAATCTCATGGCACATTGCATTGTAAATCTTATTTGTCAATACTAAGAATGGCAGCTCTCAATCTTCCATTTATTTTGGGGTTCATTATGCAAACCGGAGCAAAATGTTGCAACATGAGAATCCTAGATTCCAAGGTTGATCATTATAAGACAATTCTTCCTAATGGAAGTCACATTTAAATCATATTTAATGACATCAAAATGCTCAAAGGGGATGCAGCCATTAGCAGGAAGTTTGAAAGAAAAATGTTCAAAGCATTGGAAATTTCCAATTTAATATATTAAACAATATAATGAGCCTGTCGGTTTAGTAATGAACTGATGTCTTTGAAATGAAGACTACACAGCTTGTGACCTAGCCAAAGTCACTTACGATAAACCACTAGGGACCATTTTTTCTGATTGGTACCGTTTTAGTGAAGCAGATGAAGTCAGTTTTTCATCATTTAAAGTAAAAAAGCTTGTCTAACTGTCTTTGTTCTCAGTCCTCCTAGTACTTGTGCACTGATTATGTCTAGGCTTTTTATATTCTTCTGCTCCTTTGATTGTCTACCTTTATGGAACAGATCTCATCTTCAGCAAGGATAAAATGGCGATTACTTCTGTCAAACTGGACAGCATTTATAGCCTCTGTGAATCTCAGTGCCTTGCTATCTTACTTGTGATTGTGCTAACCTTGTTTTTGTGATTAGAACTGAATCTTTTTTTTTCTGAAAGTGACCCTTTTAAGGAAGGGTTCTGCCAACTCATATCTTCTCAGTTGTTCTGTTGCAATTACTGATTGTAAGAATGACTCACTGCCACAAAATTAACACTATGGTAATTTCTTGCATAAACAGCCATCAGTGGCCTATGTTCATACTACACCGGGCTTACCTTCAGGCTGGGAAGAGAGGAAAGATGCTAAGGGACGTACTTATTATGTCAATCATAACAATCGCACTACAACTTGGACTCGGCCTGTCATGCAGGTATGAACTTCTTCTCCTCCAGCAAAGCAGTGAGATCTTGATAATCATTTGCAGTTCTTTCAGATTCCAGATGATACCTGTGGGGGAGGACAGGTTCTGATGAAATAATTATCTCTCAGTGAAAAGAGACATGCATTAGCTGTGGCAGAATCTGCTATGGCACAGGGCCAACGCCAGATCTCATGTACATTAAACTTTGGCAGATCTGCAGCATAACACAGGCCCACTCTTAACATCCAGTCTATTGATAGGAGAGAAGTGAGCGATGCAAGACCATGTTCTGACTTACAACCAGATGATTAAAAGCAGATCTCTCTTTGTCTGCTCACTTCCATGAAGCTTTAGTTGTCATCTTGCAGTGAGTGAAATTGCAATTTCCTGGGGCTATAACATTGTTAATTGCAATTAACAAACTGGAGCTAGCTCCAAGCTGCACTTCTTCCCTCCCTGGAGTTAACCAGCTCCTTAATTACAGTTTAGCAGCATTAGACATGAGTTCAAATTAAACAGAATTTTCTAATAAATCTCCATTCTAAAGCAGTCCTTTTCAAACCTCGATTTTAAGCTACTAATTCTTGCATTTCCATAGCTGTGATTAATACCATTGAACCTCTTAAGTCAAGAAATAAAATGAAATAAAAATGTAAATGATTTATCCAGAAACATGAAAAGGAACATAGGCAATAATTTGGAATCCTAGAACTAGAGCAGGGGTGTCAAACTCGCGGTCCTCAGGCCGGATGCATCATGCACTGGCCACACCCACCACGGTTTAGCGAAGGGGGGGGAAAGTTGTGATAAGTCACGTGATGACAATGTGACAGAGTGACTTTGACACCCCTGAAATAGAGGAAACTGCTAGAAGGAGATTATCTAAACAAGTTGGCATGTACACCAGTTAAGGAAACTTCTAGATCAGGGGTCTCCAACCTTAGCAATTTTAAGACTTGTGGACTTCAACTCCCAGAATTCCTCAGCTGGCTGAGGAATTTTATTTATTTATTTTATTTTTATTTATTTTATTTATTTTGTCACAACAATATATATATGTGTCATACAAAAAAATTATATAGTATATAAACATATATATATGAGTAAATATTAGGAGGTATAAGCATATTTATATATAGGAAGAAGAAAAGAAAAACAATAGCACAGGAACAGTAGGCACGTTTGTGCGCTTATGCACGCCCCTTATGGTCCTCTTAGGAATGGGGTGAAGTCAATAGTAGAAAGTTTTTGGTTAAAGTATTTAGGATTATGGGAAGAGACCACAGAGTCAGGTAAAGTGTTCCAAGCACTTATGATTCTGTTACAGAAGTCATATTTTCTGCAATCTAGATTAAAGCGATTAACATTAAGTTTAAATCTATTGGTTTAAATTCTGGGAGTTGAAGTCCACAAGTCTTAAAGTTGCTAAGGTTGGAGATCCCTGTTCTAGATAACAATATATAACTGGAGGGTTTTTTTCCCAAATTCTGATTAATAGACAAAAGACTGGTTCAAGCACATGGTTATGAATGGCTTTCTAAATAGAAGCTTCTGTGGGGCATGCAGAAGACAACAGCCATTCATACCCTCTCCAGTTTGAGAAAAAACTCATTCCAAAATGCCAGTAAAATAACTATATTGGGATACATATGGAAGATTGTTCCAATTATAGTATGTTTCCTCCATTGGAATGCCCACCACTGGAATGCTTTATTGAAAGCGGGAATGAGTAAGGAGTGTTAATCATGATTTATTGATTTCAAGCATTCTTTATTATACCGTAGTTTAGTTTTTGGTAAAGGAAGTCGTAACTTGTAGCTAACTTGTGTTTGCCTCTAATATAGCTTGCTGAAGATGGTGCTTCTGGGTCAACATCAAACAGTAACAACCATCTAAGCGAGCCTCAGATAAGACGGCCTCGTAGCCTCAGTACTCCCACAGTTACACTATCTGCACCGCTTGAGGTGAGAAGTTCTCTTCCCCAAACCAGGCTTGTTTGCCTCTTGGGTTTTCATTCTTCCCACCCCATTAATTCTCCTCACCATTTCTGTTCTCCAGCCAGCTTTACAATGTCTCTTTTGTACCTCAGTCGTATTTGTGTCTGTCTGTATTTTGTAAGATTACACTTGCTTGTTCTGACTACTTTTCCACATTACTAGAGCTTTTCCACCTGATTATCTCCCTTCACCCTTAATACATTTATCTTCAGATAGATAATGTGCTCCTTCAAGTATTCCTTCGCATCTTGCAAGCTCATTGTATAAGAAATGTTCTACACATTTTGGTGCCTTGTGTGTGTATTTCGGTTTTGAGTATCATGTTTCACATTTGATGTTTTTTACTTTCAATATTGTTTCCATTTGTTTGACAAGCTAGCTTGATTTCTAATAGCTTCCTGTGGAGTAGTGTCCTTCCTGAGGTTAGCGTGGCCCCAGTCCTGATGTGCTTTCATAAAGCTGTAAAAACCTGGCTCTTCCAACATGCCCTTGGTAGAGTATAGCGATTGACTTTGGTCCTTCTTTTAATTTGAAGTTTTTTTATCTTATGCTGTAAAATATCCAGAGTCACTTTGTGATTGAGATGGCATGGAAGATGATTAGTTGGTTTATCAATGGATAAATCCATCTATCCATCTCAAGTTTAGTTCTCTTCTCTGAGCTTCCCACTCTCTTCCCTAACTAGCATTAGTTGTAGTTTCTATCTGATGGTGGTTGGGTACTAGAGATAGTTCTTGACTTACAACTACAGTTGCACCCAGAATTTCCACTGCTAACCATCTTCACAGAGTCACACCCAATTTTACGTCCATTTTGACATGGTTGTTAAGCAAATCACAGAGTTGTTAAGCAAATAGCAATAGCACTTAGACTTATATAGCGCTTTACAATGCTTTACAGCCCTCTCTAAGGAGTTTTACAGAGTCAGCCTATTGCCCCCAACAGTCTGGGTCTCCATTTTACCCACTTCGGAAGGATGGAAGGCTGAATCAACTTTGAGCCTGGTAAGATTACTTATTACTGCAGGTTCAAGCCCCAGGTTAAAATTACTGCAAGTTCAAGCCCCACCAGGCCCAAGGTTGACTCAGCCTTCCATCCTTTGTAAGGTAGGTAAAATGAGGACCCAGATTGTTGGGGGCAATAAGTTGACTTTGTATATAATATACAAATGGATATACAAATGGATGAAGACTATTGCTAACATAGTGTAAGCCGCCCTGAGTCTTCGGAGAAGGGCGGGATATAAATGCAAATAGAAAAATTTTTTTAAAAAAAGAATTGAACTGCCAAATTCAGGCAGCTGGCAGTCAGCAGAAGTAGCCTGCAGTACTGCACTCTAACCACTGTGTCAAAGCAAAGCTGGCTTCCCCCATTGACTTTGCTTGACAGAAGCCAGCTGGAAAGGTCACAAATGACCCTGGGATACTGTAACTGGCAGTTGCCAAATGCCCAAATTTTGATAATATGACCATGGAGATGCTGCAACACTTATAACACTTATAACTGGGAGGATCGGTTGCAAATCACTTTTTTCAGTGCCATTGTAACTTCAGATGGTTGCTAAATGGATGGTTATAAGTTAAGAACTATCTGGGTATGTCTAACCTAGGAGGGATACCATGGCCGGATGAGAGAGACAAAAATGTCTTTGTTTTAGAAAAATCATGGATCCCACTCCCTTCTGTAAAGCAGATGAGTTTATTGCTTCTTTGCTATCTTGCATGCAACAGAAAGAGATTCTTCAGACTGGAAAGATTGTATTAAAGAGGCAAATACATTTCAACATAGGTATATTTGAAGAGATGCATGTAGAAAGTGAGGGGAATCCAAATTTCATGCGATGGAAATTGAGCTGGTGGTGGCCAACAGTGGAGTACTTGGCAGGGCTCAGTTATACATTTAAAAGTGTGATGGGAATCATTGGTAAAGGGATAAAAAAATGCAATACTTTTATAAACATAGGGTACAACTGTAGCCTCGGAATATTGTATGCAGGTATGTTCATCAACCTCACAGAAGATACAGGTAGCCCTTGCTTAACTATGCTAATTGGGAGTGAAATAGTTTTTGTTAAGTGAAGCACTTGTTAGGCGAAATATTATATGACCATACTGCTTAGTGATGGCATTTCCAATAGTCCCAGCTGTGGTCATTAGGCAAGGACCTCAGGCTTCTCCTACCCTGCTGTGCTATCCTCAGCTTCAGTTTTCCCACCCGCTTAATTCCCCCTCATCTCTGCCCCTTTGACTGGCCTTCACTCTGTTGTTGCTGCCACGACCTACCTCTGCTAACGTTCTCCATCTTCTTCTTCCCACTGCTGATGAAGTGTCCTGAGCTGAGACAGCTGCTGACCCTTAGAAAGGACAAATATGGCCTCCCAAATGGCTAGCAGCTGCCCAAATGGCTACCACAAGGAAGAGGGGTGGGTCAAGCTATTCTCCAAAGTACCTGAAAGCAGGACAGGAAGCAATGGATGGACACTAATCAAGGAGAGAACCAACCTAGAGCTAAGGAGAAAATTTCCTGATAATTAGAACAGTTAATCAGTGGAATGACTTGCCTCCAGAGGTGGTGGGTGCTCGAACACTGGAGATTTTTAAGAAGAGATTGGACAACTATTTGTCTGAAATGATTGGTGTGTGTGTGTGTATGTACCATTGAGCAGATGGTTGGTCCCTTCCAACTGTATTATTCTGCCTCATGGAGCCCTGGCTTAATGTTGTGGAAATTGATCTGGTGGTCACCAGCAGTGGAGTACTTGGCAGGACTCAGTTATACATTTATACATATGATGTTGTGCAGAGTTGTGGAGCCTGATGGTGTCAGAAGCCCTTGCAAAAAGTCAGCCAGGGGCAGCAGAGGTAGGAAGCAGCAGCAGAGTGCAGGGCAACCAAACAGGAAGAGACAGGAGGGAGATAGGTGGGTGATGGTATATTAAAGCACATGCTGTGGTCATTAATATGGGTGAGCTGCCAAATGCCTGAGTTTTTGATCATGTATCTACAGGGGGTGCTGCAATGGCCATAACTTTGAAGGCTGGTCATAACTTTCATTCAGTGCCATTGAAACTTTGAGCAGTCACTGAAGAAATGGTCATTAAGTGAGGTCTACCTGCATTATAAAATAGGAAAGCTAAAAAACAGGGCAACCAAATATCCAAGAACCTGATACTTCATCTTTCTTAAAAACTGTTGCTAACTTAAATACCATGGATTCCATACCCAGTGTTCTTAATTGGTACATTGCTACTGTGTTTCCTCGAAAATAAGACAGGGTCTTATTTTCTTTTGACCCCCCCCCACCTCAAATAAGGGCTTGGCCTTATTATCAGGGGGTCTTGTTATTTTGGGAGTGCAGGAGGCGGCAAGCGTAGGCTTGGATGTCCCATCATTGCCGTTGCCTCCCTATTCCTTGCACAGGCTGAGTGGCCCAACACTTCCCAACCCACCCCGATGACAACAGCTGCTTCCTTTCCTCACCATCTCTTTATCGAGAGGGGTGGCAGGTGGGGCAAGACGCTCAGAGAAGCGAGATGCCTGGAGCGAGACTTGGCTCCCCTTGCTGTCTTTTGTTCCCCCCCCTCGCCGGGCATGACAGGGCTCCTGCCCCTCGCTAAGCCACCCACCCCCCTTTAGGGATGCAATTTGGGGGTGGTAGGTAGGACGGGTGAGAAGCGGGATGCACATCTTACCTTTCCAGCTCCGTCGCGTTCCTCACCATTGTGTCCAGGGAAATACGCTGTAAAGAAAACGTTCTCACGAGTTCAAGCAAACTTCTCAAACTCACGATTTCTTTTACAGCGTGTTTCCCTGGACAAAATGGTGAGGAAGGCAGCGGAGCTTGAAACTTAAGACCTAAGTGCCGCTTCTTGCCCGCCCACCTGCCAGCCCCAAATTGCATCCCTACAGGGGGCGGGTGGCTAAGTGAGGGGCAGGAGCCCTGCCATGCCCGGTGAGGGGGGGGGGAAGAAGAGACAGCAAGGGGAGCCACATCTCGCTCCACACGTTTTGCTTCTCCTCTCCCCCACCTGCCACCCCTCTCAATAAAGAGACGGCTGGGAAGGGATACAGCCAGGCTGCTGTTGCCATTAGGGCAGGGTGGGATATGTTAGGCCACTCGGCCAGTGCAAAGAACAGGGAGGGGGGGCATTCCCCCCCTTTCCCCCTCCTCCAGCCTTGCCTCCTCAACTCATTTTGGTTGCGCAGCAAGCAACCAGACAAAATGGCGGGACCAGCTACGCATGCATGTAAGTAGTTGGTGGGGGGGCCTTATTTTGCAAGGGTGGCTTATATTATTGTACGCGCTGAAAAGCCTAATTGGGCTTATTATCCGGATATGTCTTATTGTCAAGTAACCACAGTAAATTGGTATGAATGGGAAAATTTCAAATAATGTTCTAATAATTTAGGAAATTTCATTGCCTTCAATGGAAAATAGAAGGTGTATCTTTTCCAGGTATTGCAATAGTGGAATCATTTTAATTTTTGATCTGAGTAGGCTGTGGTACTCATTGTCATTCATGCCGCACCCCAAAGTGGTAGCTGTCTTAACATCTCTTTCTTCTTTAGGGACTTCTCAAGGACTCTCCTGTGCGAAGAGCCGTGAAGGACACCCTTTCTAATCCACAGTCTCCTCAACCATCTCCATATAATTCTCCAAAACCACAGCACAAATTGACGCAAAGTTTCTTACCTCCTGGCTGGGAGATGCGAATAGCACCCAATGGCAGACCCTTTTTCATTGATCACAACACCAAGACCACAACATGGGTAAGATGAACTTTCACTTCTTGGGTGTGTAGAATGTAATACTTTCACAACATTGTTAAGCAGAAGACAACCAAAAGATTTGTTGTTGTTAGTTGCGAAGTCTTGTCCAACCCATCGCGATCCCATGGACAACATTTCTCAAGGCCTTCCTGTTCTCTACCATCCTCTGGAGTCCATTTAAGCTCACGCCTACTCCTTCAGTGACTCCATCCAGCCACCTCGTTCTCTGTTGTCCCCTTCTTCTTTTGCCCTCAATCTTCCACAGCATTAGGCTCTTCTCCAGTGAGTCCTTCCTTCTCATTAGGTGGCCAAAGTATTTCAGTTTCATCTTCAGGATCTGGCCTTCTAAAGAGCAATCAGGGTTGATCTCCTCTAGGACTGAGGTTTGATTGCCTTGCAGTCCAAGGGACTCGCAGGAGTCTTCTCCAGCACCAGAGTTCAAAGGCCTCAATTCTTTGGCGCTCAGCCTTTCTTATGGTCCAAGATTTCACAGCCATAGATTGCAACTGGGAAAACCATAGCCTTGACTATACGCACTTTTGTTGGTAGGGTGATGTCTCTGCTTTTTAGTATGCTGTCTAGATTTGCCATCGCTTTACTCCCCAGGAGCAACCAAAAGATTGGGTCCGCACAATTATTAGACAACTTACTTATTTTTTAAATGTAATTTCTTTTAGTGAAGGCTGGAGAGGGGATGGTTGGTCACAATTTTTTTTTTCAATTTTCCAGTTTTTGTTTTCTGGTAACAAGTTTTAATAGTGTTTTTTCCTGTTGTGGATTGAGTTTACAATAGTTTAAATATCTCCCACTGTCCCCCAAATCATTAATTGATTGATTTGATGGATCATATGTCATAAAGTCATTCTCTCAGGCAATCATGTAGACAGACTTTCTCTATGATGATCTGTCCCACTCTGGCAAAAAAATATTCAGTTTTTCATCATTTCCAAAAGCAAATAACGATTACTTCATAATACATAGCATTTTGGGGTAATATAATATACATACAAGTGCCCTGTATGTTTCCTTGTCTTAAGAAACATACAGGACAATCTGAGATTTTTCATTTTAACTCCTATGTGGCTATTCACATCCCTGTAGAATAAGGAGCCATGAGATGAGTCAGTTAACTATTAAAGAAGTACCAAAGTATCTAGTAATGCCTCAGGCAGGACTAGAACTCACAGTCTCCTGATTTCTAGCCAGGAGCTTTAACCACTAAACCAGATTGGCTCTCTTACATGTCTAGTATTGAGATGTGCCTGCATGAGATCAGAATAATTTGATTCTGCTTGTTGCTGTAGAAATCTCTTTCCTTAGAGTTTTGTCAGGATCACAGCCAAGGCATAATGCAGTGCTTCTCGTTCCAAATTTTCTGCAGATATAGGAGCAAAAGAAACAGTTTGCTATACAATCTTCTGGTAAATGAAATTATCTCTAACCTAATTTACTGAAAAAGTAACTATATTGCGGTCTCTTGAAAATGGCTACCTAACTTGCTTGCATTAATGTGTAAAAAAAGTAATTTTAAATGTTTTGCCCCCCAAAAATTATACTTTCTGAAATCTAAGTGGGAAGGAAGGATGGAGGGAGGAAGGGAGGGAGGAAGTTCAGTATCATAGGCCTTAATAAAGATGTAACTTCAGTAAGGATGTTCTTACAACAGTTTGCTTATCACTTCAGGAAGATCCCCGACTGAAATTTCCAGTTCATTTGCGGTCAAAAGCGGCTTTAAACCCAAATGACTTGGGCCCCCTTCCTGTAAGTATCCACACCGAACTTTTTGAAATAGACAATATTTTGCATTTTGCAAATGTAGTTGGACAACCTTTCCTTACATGGGTGTACTTCACAGAACAAAGAAAGAGGTGTGTGTATGTGTGTGTGTGTAGTTTCAATAATTATGGCAGTAGTCTGATTTGTTTGCAGCACTAAAATCTTCACTGTGAACAGATTGGTTCCCCTGAGCTTTCTCTGCCATACAACATGGCAAAGTACTCATAAAGCAAAGGTTATGGTTTTGCAGGTCCTGCATTTATGGAAGCTACTTCTCGAACAAAAGCATTTGTTTGAGTAGTAGCCATCATAACCATCAAAAAACCATTAAAGGGATTTAATTGGAAGGAACAACGCCACTTGCAGTATGAGAAGTTGGCTGTTTTCATAACATAGACAGCAGATTGCTTTTTAAATGTCTGCTTCCATTTTCTCTGTTTTATTGATCTTTGCAAACTCAGCCGATTATTTGGTTGGCTTCATTTGCAATTTTAGCTTTCACCTCTCTCTCTGAGAGGAAGATGTTTTGCAAGATTACTCTTAGAGGCAAAAATGCTCCCATTTTACTTTCTTTTCAGAAGAAAGACTAGGACACTTGTTATTTTCAGTGGTCTGGATTCTCCCCTTCTCAATTTGCTTGCCTCTTGAAGATAAACCACAGTTTCGTCACAGCTAGCCATCTATGCATTTTAAGACTTTTAAAAAGAACCGATAAACAGGTTAGTTTAATGTGGCTCAAAGCAGTGTTTCTCAACCTTGGCTTCTTTAAAATGTATAGACTTCGGCTCCCAGAATTCCACAGCCAGCATATTTGCTAGGGGATTCTTGGAGACGAAGTCCACACATCAGGGGTGAAATCCAGCCAGTTCTAACAGGTTCTGGAGAACTGGTAGCGGAAATTTTGAGTAGTTTGGTATCCTTTCCCTGCCACGCCCACCAAGCCACACCACGCCCACCAAGCCACGCCCACAGAACCGGTAGTAAAAAATATTGGATTTCACCACTGCCACACATCTTAAAGTTTTCAAGTTTGAGAAAAACTGAGCTAAGCAAGTAACTCAAATCAATTTGACCTGAACTTAGTGAGATTAGTTTAAGTAAAGACATCTACTGAGTAACAGTATGTATTCTATTATTTGTGTCTCAAAAATAGAAATGTGTCTTGGGGAAAAAAAAGTCTCAACACTGCAAGCATGTTCTCTCCATCCAACATCAGTAACTGTTACAATATCCTATTGAGAACCTCTCATCCAAAATGTATAACATTTTTCCAAGATTGAAAACTACTGTCTGTTCTTATAAGACCAGGATAGCCTGCTTCAAAAAGATTGTCCACGTGTCTCTTGGCAAGCACATCTATTTCTGAAGGCATATAAAAGTTTTCTCTGGGATCCTGAGTGCTGTATCCACATGAGTTATAGGCAGATGTGTCCTTTCTAGATTTAAAGCTGGAGTCCAGCATTACTTCATTTGACATATTGACCCTTTGCCCATTAAATGCACTCTAAAAAATAAAGCTGCAAATAACGAAGTCAGATTTAAAAACAGAAGCAAGGATATATAAACCAATATATAAGTAGAGCAGATAGCATACAGATCTTCACTGCCACTTAAGAGCAGGGAAGATGAGCTGGTCTGAACGTCCTTGAGAAAAAGTTCCTTATGGGTTAACCCAGGGGTCTGCAAACTTGGCTCTTTTAAGACTTGTGGACTTCAACTCCCAGAGTTCCCTTTGCTGGCTGAGGAACTCTGGGAGTTGAAGTCCACAAGTCTTAAAAGAGCCAAGTTTGAGAAAAACTGAGCTAAGCAAGTAACTCAAATCAATTTGACCTGAACTTAGTGAGATTAGTTTAAGTAAAGACATCTACTGAGTAACAGTATGTATTCTATTATTTGTGTCTCAAAAATAGAAATGTGTCTTGGGGAAAAAAAAGTCTCAACACTGCAAGCATGTTCTCTCCATCCAACATCAGTAACTGTTACAATATCCTATTGAGAACCTCTCATCCAAAATGTATAACATTTTTCCAAGATTGAAAACTACTGTCTGTTCTTATAAGACCAGGATAGCCTGCTTCAAAAAGATTGTCCACGTGTCTCTTGGCAAGCACATCTATTTCTGAAGGCATATAAAAGTTTTCTCTGGGATCCTGAGTACTGTATCCACATGAGTTATAGGCAGATGTGTCCTTTCTAGATTTAAAGCTGGAGTCCAGCATTACTTCATTTGACATATTGACCTTTTGCCCGTTAAATGCACTCTAAAAAATAAAGCTGCAAATAACAAAGTCAGATTTAAAAACAGAAGCAAGGATATATAAACCAATATATAAGTAGAGCAGATAGCATGCAGATCTTCACTGCCACTTAAGAGCAGGGAAGATGAGCTGGTCTGAACGTCCTTGAGAAAAAGTTCCTTATGGGTTAACCCAGGGGTCTGCAAACTTGGCTCTTTTAAGACTTGTGGACTTCAACTCCCAGAGTTCCCTTTGCTGGCTGAGGAACTCTGGGAGTTGAAGTCCACAAGTCTTAAAAGAGCCAAGTTTGCAGACCCCTGGGTTAAACTACGCTGACTGAGATCAGAAAACCAATCAGTAAGCAATGCAGTACTGCAGTGAAGTTAAAAGCCGTGTGATTGTACTGTTTAGTGATGGCAGTTCTGGCTGATCCACTGTCAAGCAAGAACCACACATGTTGTTAAACAGGATTATATCTTCCAACTTCCTGCCAGCTTCCCCATTGATTTTGCCTATGGGAAGCCAGCAGGGAAGGCCATAGTTTACATGACTGTAGTATAGTGTGATGACCCACAGTATAAGGCCCATTTGTAATTATCACATGTTCAGGATTGTCTTAAGTTCAAACCAGAGGTGGGTTGCAGCAGGTTCTGACCAGTTCTGGAGAACTGCAGCGGAAATTATGAGTAGTTCGGAGAACCAGTAGTAAAAATTCTGATTGGCCCCACCCCCATCTATTCTCTGTCTCCCAAGTCCCAGCTGATTGGGAAGAAATGGGGATTTTGCAGTAACCTTCCCCTGGAGTGGGGAGGGAATATAGATTTTACAGTATCCTTACCCTGGAGTGGGGAGGGAATGGAGATTTTAGAGTATCCTTACCCTGGAGTGGGGAGGGAATGAAGATTTTAGAGTATCCTTCCCCTGCCATGCCCACCAAGCCATGCCACACCCACCAAGCCACACCCACCAAGCCATGCCACACCCACCAAGCCACACCCACAGAACCGGTAGTAAAAAAATTTGAAACCCACCACTGGTTCAAACAGTTGTTGGATGAGTGAACATTAAAGGAAGGCCACCTATAATTGGAATTTGTTACAGAAAAAGTCACGTCTTCTGAATTCAAGGACCCATTTCTCTTTGTGGAGGCACATACAGTAAGGGTTCCGAGGGATCATCGTAAAACACAGCTAGATTCTTATGCCATCCATGGTTCCTATGTACCTACCTGCTTATTATACTTTACCCCATCTTTTTTTTTTTTTTTTAATTAAATTTTTATTACTTTTTTTGCAACAAACAAACAAAAAGAAAATACATTATTACACCCTTGTGCTATACATAAAAGGAAGATTTGGGTCTTCGGATATATCCTCATGATTGCCAAAATCCACGTTCTCGAGGTACAGGTACTGAAGCGTCCAATGTTCCAAGCGCAAAGTCCACAAATGGTTTCCAAGTCTTCCAGAAAATATCTTCTTTATACACACCACTTCTAATTTTAATATCACATGTCATTTTATCATTTAAAGCTAATTTCCACATTTCAGAATTCCACTCTTCTATTCTAAAAATCACATCTAGTTTCCAATATCTAGCTATTATAATTCTACCTATTATAATCATAATTCTAATCAATTCTTTTTCATATTTTGTTAATTCTATTTCCTTAATTACCAACAATAATATAGTTTCCACTCTCAATGTTATTACTTTCCCCATCATTTCAAATATCATTTTCTCCAATTGTTGCCAAAACTTTTTAACCTTATCACAATTATACCACATATGTTCATAAGTCCCCAATTCCATCTCACATCTCCAACATTTTTTACTAATTTTTTTATCCATTTGTGACAATCTTACTGGAGTCAAATACCATTTCCAAACAACTTTATAATTGTGCTCTTTAATCCTTATAGATAAAGTTCTCATAATTCTACTCTTCCAATTCACATTCCAATCTGACTCTGGTATTTCAATATTAAGATCTTTTTCCCAATTTGTCCTCATCACTCTTTGTAATTTTTCATCAGAATTTATAATCTTATAAACCCTACTAACGAGTCCCTTTAGCCCAATTTCATCTTTCATAATCCGAGATACTAAATATTCAAATTCAGTTTCACATCTATTTATCGAATAATTTTCCTTAGTTTTTTGTCCATTTTTCTATCTGTATTTTCAAACCAACTTAACCCTAATTTTTCAATAATTTCTTTATTCCTCCTTTCATTTTCCATAACTTTTATCCAATCTCTAATAATTTCTATATTTTCCTCTTTAATCACTTCATTACGTATTATATTATTTTTAATTGGCCAAATTCCAATTGTCTCCCCAAAAGATTATATCCGAATTAAAATTTTAACAAATTTATTCCACATTTTACTTAATCCTTTAACCAATAACTTCTACTTACACATTTTAAATTTGCTTTATCTAAAACCACCTTGATCCAAATTTCTATATCCTTAACTCTAAGTCTCTCCAATAGTTATCTTCACCTTTTAATATTTTTACCACTATCCGGATACCATACGCACAATAATAATTAAATAATTTGGGGATTCCTAATCCACCTTCCTTTTGATTTTGATATCACATTTTCTTCACTAATCTAGGTCTTTTGCCACCATTACAAAATTTATCCAGTTTTTTCTGATATCCTTCAATATCTTTCTCTGTCAAATTTAATGGTAGCATCTCGAATAAAAAGTTGAACTTAGGCAGCAACATCATCTTACACATTGCAATTCTACCAAACCAAGACAATTTTAAAGTTTTATATTTATCTATCTTCTTCTCAATTTCGTTAATCACCACATCATAATTAAGTTTTTTCAATTCTTTAACCTTAAGTGAAAGCACTATACCCAAATATTTCAATGTGTTTTTAATCCTTATCCCAAATTGCTCTTGCATATTCTCAGACTCATTACCATTACTATCCATCAATAATTCTGACTTTGACCAATTTACTTTCAATCCTGTCATTTCCTCAAATTCTATCAAATGCTTATATATCTTTTCAGATCTTTCTCTACATTTTCAAAATAATTAAAGTATCATCCATACAAAATTTATCTTATACCCTTTATATCCTTCTAATTCTTCATCTTTTCTATCATTTTGTCAATATTTCCATAGCCAATAAAAATAATGTTGGGGACAGGGACATCCTTGTCTCGTGCCAGCTTCTAATTTTATCTCTTCAGTTAATATTCCATTCACCTTCACTCTTGCACTGCTCTTTTGGTACAATTTTGAAATAACATGTATAAACTTATTACCAAAGCCTAAAGCCTCCACAATTACTTTAATAGTTTCCCATTGTACAGAATCAAAAGCTTTAAAAATATCCAATGATACTATTCCAATTTTATCACCATTATATTCAGCTACATCTATAATATTTAATACTCTTCTAACAATATCACTCATGTATCTACCCTTCACAAAACCTACTTGATTATAACTTATATATCTATCTATAAATCTATTTAATCTATTGCTTATAATAGCAGTAAATATCTTTGCATCCTGATTAATTAAAGAAATGTGAAATTAGAGAAATGTGAAGTGGTTAGAAACTTTTTTCAGAATCTATATTCAAAGAAATCAATTAATCGGGGAAAATTGCAAAGCTATTTAGAAAAGTATGTGGTGAAAATTGATCAAACATATAAGGAATTGATGGAAGAAGATATAACACAAGATGAGATTAATGGAATAATACAAAAATTAAAATTAGGGAAAGCTCCAGGTGAGGATGGATTACCTGTTGAGTTTTATAAAGAATTTAAAGAATTAATAATACCAAGACTGCAAAAATTATTTAATGGAATATTACATGGTGGGGAAGTACCTTCGTCATGGAATAGAACGGTGATATCCCTAATTCCTAAACCAGATAAAGATTTAGAAAGGATTGAGTCCTATCGGCCCATTTCTTTACTTTACCCCATCTTAAGATTTAGTTGTGAGTCCCATTCAATTCATTTAAATACTGGGATAACATAAAAAGAAGAGTAAACAGTAGAAATCTGAGTAAAAACTGTCTCTCTGGGACAGTGGTTGTCCTAGATTTTAGTCAAAGTTCTTCTCCAGCCCTACCTAGAGATACTAGGAAAAGCTTCATTAATTAGAAAAGGAATTGGAAGGGTTGATTCAGTTGTTAAAGATTTGTTTCTCAAAACCAGGAAATAACTACTGTATATATTCAGGTATTATTGGTATGGAATCTCTGCCCAAGGCTTATGTCCTGGGTATGCTATAACCATGTGTTCTTCCTGGTTCTCATTTTTAAAATAATGATAAAATACATCATCAACAGGAAGTCATTTTATGCTGATTCTTCTTGCATTGGATAATAATTCAATCAAGCCATATTTAATATGTATTTTCAAAACCTGGGCTTCTGCATTATTATCTTATGTTAACTCTCTTAGGAACAAAATACTCATTTTTTAAAATTGTCAGATTTTAGACAACATAATGCATCTCTAGAACATCCAAGGGTGAAATCCAGCAGTTCTGACAGGTTCTGGACAATCAGTAGTGGAAATTTTAAGCAGTTCGGAGAACCGACAAATACCACTTCTGGCTGGCCCCAGAGTGGGGAGGGAATGGATATTTTGCAGTATCCTTCCCCTGCCATGCCCACCAAGCCACGCCCACAGAACCGGTAGTAAAAAAAAATTGGATTTCACTACTGAGAACATCCAAATTCACTTTTTAATGATAAGATACTAAAGTGTGTCTCTTCTATTGTAAACCTAAGAATATCCACATCCATCTTTTTGAGAACGGAATAAAAAATCATTTCCCTGTCTTGCACACACAGTAAAGCTCGTTTGCTCTTTTGCATTTCTCATTTGTAAGAACAGATTAATGTCCTTACCATGCTGTTCTTATGAATCTAAATGTTCAAGATTATATGTAAAACGTTCCTTTAGTTGCAATTACAACTAGAAAAATCTCCTTTCTTTAAGTGAATGCCTTCTCTCACTTGGCAAGCCCTTGCAGGGGCCCCAAAAGTTCTATTTTTAAGGGCTTTTTTGTCTACCTACCTGTAATTTGGGCTGTTTAAAAAAATACAGCACACCAGCAGCATCTCCTTGTTGCTGAGGAATGAACAAAAGGTAGTTCTTTTCTTTCTTTCTTTCTTTTTTGTTCAGATTTTGTTCAGATCTGTCTACAAAAGTTTTAATTCACAGGAAAAAGTTCTTTTTTTTCCTTCCTCAACTGTGGAGGGTAAAAATGGTTTAACTCTCTGCTTAAGGCCGGTGCAGAAGCTGCCAGCCATCTCTTGCTGCTCCTTCTTACAAAAAACACAGTGGGAAGGAACACAATCCTAGTATGTCATGTCCTCATTAGACGGGGGAAAAAAGGAGTAGTTTATTCCAGGGGTCTGCAACCTTGGCAACTTTAAGACTTGTGGACTTCAACTCCCAGAGTTCCTCAGCCAGCAAAGAACTCTGGGAGTTAAAGTCCACAAGTCTTAAAGTTGCCAAGGTTGCAGACCCCTGGTTTATTCCATGATATTTTCTATAGGAGGGGTTTTTTTTTAGTTCCTGCAATATTATTGTTGCTGGTATTTTTTAAAGATGTAGAACAGGGGTGTTAAACTCAAGGCCCAGGGGGGGGATCCAGCCTGTGGGGTACTTAGATCTGGCCCAGGGCGACAGGGCCGCCCTAGAAACAGCGAAGGACTGGCCTATGGTGCTTCTGCCAGAGAAAATAGGATTCCAAGCTCCATTTTTAGTGGCAGAAGGTTGCAGGAGGCCATGGCAGTCGAAAACGGAGCTCGGGAGCCTGTTTTTGCTGACAGAGCACTGGGGCCCCGATAGGTACCCCTGACAGGAGTGACATTGAGCTGTCCACACACACCCCAGCCCCCCCCCCAAGGTCAAACACAACCCTGATGCGGCCGTCAATGAAATTGAGTTTGACACCCCTGATGCAGAGGCTACCTAATTCAGAATGACTCTGCTTAGCCAACAATTAAATTTAGAAAACAGTAAGGAGAAAATTCTATGCATCTACAAAAGCACATCCCATACACCAAAAAAACCACAGCAAATAGGGAGTGTTCACAAGTATTGCATCCCAGTGTGAGGAGATGGGAAGAAGACATATTTGCAGTTTTTGACAAAAAAAAAATCTGTGGGAACAAAACCCTTTCTTTTATTTTATTTTCCCCACCTTGGAGAAGGAGGGCAAAAAAGTCTTCTTTCCCAACAGAGTTTAAGTCTTGCAAAATGTGTCGTCTTCTCGATAGAAGCTTCCATCCAGCAAGTTGGGCATTTTCCTGAAAAATACATTTTCCAACTCGTCCCTCTTGCAAAATGCTAATGAGAGGGAAAAAATTATATTTGATTTTTTTTTAAAGAACGTTAATATCTAGGAACCGATGAGCATTGGAGGAGGCAGCTGCATCAGCAACTATACTTTTATCCATTTCCACATATCCACAACTTGAGAAATAGAAGCCATCTATACATACATACATACATACATACATACATACATACATACCCATATGAAATACATATTTTTTAATTTACTTTTTTTTAATGAAATAGACGCCATCTTGTTCCCACTCCTGATGCAGAAGATGTACTTTCTCTCTTCTCCCTTTGAGATTTTGTAGGCACCTGAAAAAGCAAAATGATGCAGCATTTCCTGGAAAGGAAATAGCTCAAGATTTGGTACTGTTTTAATCCCTGATCTCCAATGTTATAACATTGATTAATCAAAATGACCACTATGTGCAAGGTTGCCAAGTTTCAGAAAGTTTCTATGTCCTTACGTTAGATCTCATGTTTGGCTGCCTTTTGTTTATTTAAATTATACTCACCTATTTTATTTGTATTCTTTAATTTGGTTCAAGGGAGTGTTAGTAACAGAGCAAAGATTGTACAGAGGTGCCTTCCATCTCAAAAATACATTACTTCTGAACTCTCATCCCGTATGTGTTCTAAATATGCTACGGGGTTTGGGAAGCAATATTAGTTAGTTTGGGTAATGAAACATCTGCAAGAAAACAGCCAAGCTCAGAGAGACTAAGGACCCTCATTTCAACAAATATTCTTCTTTATAGACAAGATTCAGTGGCACCCTAAGTCAGGGGATTGACTAATAAACCATTGGCTACAACAGTCCGTTACTAGAAGAAACAAATCCCCGTGGAATTCTTTGGAATCAGTTTCCTTCTTATTCAACATCAGAAGACAACATTTCCCAAAATTTCTTTTACTCTGCTAGGCGTGGATTAGGTCATCTTGCTGAATTCCATAATTTCAATTTTAAGTATATATAATGCATGAAACATTCTTTAAACTGTAAGGTAGAATAAATGAAGCTATATGCCTGTTTAGAAGTGTTTGAACATAATAATGCTGCAATAAATATTAGTTCTGCTTCTGATGTTGTTTTTGTTGTTCTTTAATTACAGCCTGGTTGGGAGGAAAGAATTCATTTGGATGGAAGAACGTTTTATATAGATCATAGTAAGTAGGCATGCAGGCTCTACAAGCGAATAGATGAAGGGAGGTAATCTTTATTGAAGTGAAAGCTTTGTAATTTTACTCTTCATTTAGGAAGCCAGGTGTTGCTATGTGGCGAGATTCATACCCGAGACTTAGTGCCCTCTTACGGTATTGTACAATTCACCAAAAGCTTGCTTTAATTGGCTCATCAAGCTTTGTCCCTATTTGATCTTGTGAAGCATTAACATTTCTTCTTTGTGGTTGTTTTTGTTGGATTTTTTTTGGATTTTCTTTTATTTCTTTTTGATGTTGTGGATGGATCCCATGGCTTATATGCACTTATTAATAAATGGAAGCACACTCTAGGAATAGAAAATAAGATGAGAAAAAAAAAACGAATAATGTAGCCGTGAGTCTGAATATCACACAAGTAGTAGAAGAAATTTTTGCTAGAATCTTTCCCCTCACAAATTTATTAAAGTAGGTCTTGGGGCAACACCAGTTCTGACCTTATTTTCTATTTGTGGCATGTTAGTTTGCACCCACCCTGTTAATCTATCCACTTTTGTTCCTTGAAGTCCTAGTCTAAATGGCGTTTCATTGTAGATATGTCCTATTACAGCACTTCTGAACAAGTGTGTGGATCTTTGTTGTGTTTTGATTTTCAAGTGGCAACAGAAATAATAATTGTTCTTCAACTGGGAATGTTTGTGATTTTTTTTTTAAAAAAAAAATTCATAAATGCATATTAATTGCTCAACATGTCCTTGAGCGAAAATATGGAAAGGAAAACAGCTGTATGAAACTTGAAAAATTAACCTTTTAAAATTATTGCATCGGTGTTTTAATCTCTGTTGTCTTTGAATATCCATCAATTAACAATGGTACTTAGTTGCATAATGTTAACTTATTTATAAAGAATGCCTAGATAAAGTAGCCTCGGAATCTTGAAATGCATGAATAAGGTTTTAAGTAAAATCATATCCTTTAAAATAAAAATAAAAATGCGCTCAACATTTAGAACCAATTCTTCCTAGAATTGTTATAGAATTAACCAAGAAATGCCTAAGTGCTACATGACCAATTCTATTTTTTACTACTTTTGGAAGAAAGAAACGATAGTAGTTAGGTTCTTTTTGCCTTTTCTATTGTTGATCTTCCTTTTCCTCTTAAATAGTTCTGCTTCCTCAGATGTCTGTCACCTTTATTAAAATTTTGCACTGACAGTGAAATGGGTACCTTGTATATTAAGCGTTTCTTTTCTGTCATCATCAGTTGTAAGGTCTTGCCTTTTGTGGCAGCAGTAGCAATATGTTTTTTTCTTGCTGCCATAAAAACAGTAGAGTAAAATCAGGCATAGCTCAGTGAATCTCAACCCTGTTTGGAATTAAAAATGTCTTAAAACCAACTTGGTTGAATCACTGCAGCCTTGCAATCATGTATATCTCTTGCCTTGCTTGGTGCATCTTTTGCTCCTGTACAATAAGACTGATGGCTGTGCCAGTTCGCTGCTGGATATTCGGACTTTATTTTATTTTAATGACTTTATTTTACAAATCACATTTATATAAACCCAAGTAGAAAAATAGGGACCATCTTTGGTGGGAAAGAAACAGTGTTCCGTGCGCCTTTGGCGTTTAGTCATGCCGGCCACATGACCACGGAGATGTCTTCGGACAGCGCTGGCTCTTTGGCTTTGAAACAAAGATGAGCACTGCCCCCTAGAGTCTGGAACAACTAGCACATATGTGCGAGGGGAACCTTTACCTTAATGAAAATGTAAGAAAAAGTTAAGATGCTGGAAAGAAAGTAAATGTATCTTAAAATAAATTACTCCAGCTTAACTCCTCAGGATATTCCAAATCAAATAACCCCAACATATAAACAATCCCAGGAAAACAATGGCAGCAATTATGCATTAAGTCTTTGTATTTATTTATTTATTTATTTATTTATCATATTTGTATACCGCCCTATCTCCCTAAGGACTCAGGGCTGTTCACAGCCAGATAAAAATATACATATAAATACACCATAAAACATCCATTAAAAAACTTATTACAAATGGCCGAATAATTAAAAATGATTAATTAAAAAATTAATTAATTAAAAAATAATTTAAAAATTGTAGCGTTTTCTTGAATCCCATCAGGTAAGGACCATATCTGATACTAATCATAGGATCAGGGCAGCAGTAGAAGAAATGAGGAATGATTAATAGCTTTTCCCGGAAGGAAAACAGTTTTTCCCAGCACTTCTATTCTGGTTGGAAAAATTAGATACCAAGCCAGATAGAACTTAATTGGTCAAAACATCATTTATGTCACAAGAACTGGAGCAGATGGTTCTTTTGAGCTACTTGCTCAAGTTGTTAGGTTAGTACTGGGGACATAGGCTCAAGTCTAATTTTGGCATTGCAGGAGGAGGTTTGTGTTAAGTCTACAATAGTAAATAATCAAGGGAAATCTAACACATTTTATTAAAAGGTATCAGTTCTCATGAGCTGCAGCCCCCTTCATTAAATCTTCATCATTCATTCAGAGTGGTTAACCCAGTGTTTCTCCATCTTGACAACTTTAAGATGTGTGGACTTCAACTCCCAGAATTCCCCAGACAGCACTTAAAAGTTGCCAAGCTTGAGAAACCCTGGTCTAGACTGATCCAGGATTTTAACTGAGATGAACCAGCAGGATGGAGGTGGGTGAGGTAAGGAAGGGAGACAAGTTGGTTATACAGTTGTAGGTTACAAGTAACCATAACCCAACTGGAAAAACATTAGTCCTAAATTCCAAAACTGGTTGAGATCATTTGAGCCCACCTGTGAAAGTAATGACAACAGTCAAAACTAGGTCTTTTCTTTAAAAAAAACCTAAATAAGATTGTTTTTAACAGCACTTAAGTTCAGCTTGCATACATCAGACATTTTCAGGTGATCTCTGAAGGTCTCAACAAAACAATGAGTTTTCGACACATTGCAGTTGTGAATTGATAATGTCCGTGTACTGTCCGTGCACATATAACCTTTGAGGTAACTTTGGATTGTCACCATCACACAGCCCCAACCTACCATATGAGGTTGGTGTGAGGTATTGCGTACATTGCCAAAGAACAGGGAGGATATAAATCTAGCAAATAAATACCGTCAATTGCATACACTTGAAAATTTGAGAGAAATCTTAATTTACTTCACTTTTAAGTTTCTAACCGTTGCAGTTGAGAAATTCATTTGTTAGGGCCAAAGTAAATGTGAATGACGGAAGTTTTTGTGGCTAACCATCATAGCTGTCTTTTTTTTAAAAAAAAAATGTTTTAAGCATCCTTGATTCCATCATGCTCTCAAACAGCGCTTCTTCTAAACCACTTTGCCAATTAGCAAAGTGGAATAGGGTGCCATCAATATGAATCATTCATAGTTTTCCTTGGATAAAATTGTCCTCAGTTCACTCATCACTCTTGAACGAGTTTCTAGACTTTGCTAAGATGTTCAGCTGCCTTGAGAACTTTGAGGGTGGGGGGAATGTAGCCCAGTCAAATAATACAAGTTTACAGTAGTGCGACAGGTAGTCCTTGACTTATGACTGTAATTGAGTCTAAGATTTCAGTCATAAGTTGTTGCAGTCATAAGATGAGATATCGCATGGCCTGATCTGGTTTTGTTTTTGTTTTTTGTTGTTGTTGTTTTTTGGCATTGTTGGCAGTGGTCATTAAAGCAAATCTATTTTACCCAAGGGTGTTTTGGCCGGAAATCAGATAAGTAAACACCGGAAATACTCAAAAAAAAACCCATTGAAACTTGCAGTCACTTTGACTGCAGAACATTGCAACGGGGCCGTAAAGGTGAGCTTGTTACCAAGCACCAAAAATATGATCACATGATCATAGGTTGTGTCAACCATTATAACTTTTAAATTGGGGTCTATGTGGATTTTGGGGAGGGTTCATCATAACTTCAAACAAACGTTAAGCAATCAAGTCATAAGTCAAGGACTACCTGTATTTTGTTTTGATTTATTTATCCATCCATACAATTGATAGGCTGTCCAATTTCCAAGAATTCCTGATGGCTTACAGTTATTTATTTTTTTTATTCACAAAAGACAGAAAGAAATCATGAACATCCCTAAAACAACATATAATCAGAAAAATCACATCCAGTGCGGGGGGAGAGGGGGGCTCAATCGTCACTTTGGAAAAGCCTGGGAAAATAGCCAGGTCCTTAAAAGCTTCTTGAATGTCAACAATATGTTGTAATGTTGTGCTGTGCCTTTTCCTAGAAAAATGCACTTTGTATTTAGAAATCCATTTCAATCTCATGCCTTACAGAAAACCATGTGAGATATATATATATATATATATATTCCTTGTTTGTGGGGGCTGCCCAAAACCCCGTTTCCTAAGAAAAAAGATTGTACTAAGAAAATATACAATTTGTTTTATGAAATAAGAATTTTGAAATTAGACTAGATAGAAGTAAAAATAAATGACAGTAATCTCTCTGCACCCTATCCAAATTCTATTTAGCAAGAGGGCTCACATCCTCTTAACCTTTCTTGGTTGATGAGGGAAAAATAATGATCCTTCCTTCCTTCCTCCCTTCCTTCCTTCCTCCCTCCCTCCCTCCCAGGGAAGAGGCAATTGTGAGGATATTGTAAGGCAAACCCCTCTGCTCAGCCTTGTAGGCAGCAACAGTTAATGTGCAGATGTTGCCTCACGTATTAAATTTTTTTTTTATTTGCATTTATATCCCACCCTTCTCCCAAGACTCAGGGCGGCTTACATTGTGTAAGGCAATGTGTAAGGCATATGTAAGGCATTATGTAAGGCAATTTGCACAGAAGAAGGGTGGTTTGTTCCTTAGTAAAAGATGTTCAACACAGAGTGGGAGAAAAAAGATGCCAAAAAGTATAAAACAAACAAAATAGCTTCTGTTGTAACTAAGGAATGAAAAGTAGCAAAGTGTGTTTCCCAAACAATTCAATTAGAAGCAATTAGAAGCCAAAACAACCAGGCTGGAGTGCATTTGGCAACTAACTATGGAAAGCAGTTTTATATTAGTTGCCCAGAATTCCTGTGATTGCCCAGTCTCATGATTTGAGTCCAGCTTAGGTGCCTCCCCATCGTATATGGACAGTAGCATCCGCTGCTTTATATGTTACCATCAAAAAACACACCCTAACAGATATATCTGTTAGAGATTGTTAGAGTGTAAAGAGAGGGCTTTAAATGAATGACAAATTATTCAGGGAAATCTTTTTCCAGATTCTTATGTTGCTTCTTTATTGCACTCTTTAGATTTTTAACCTTGCTCTGCTGTCTGTAATAAAGATATCAGAATAAAGAAATCTTTTCCCAAATCGTAGGCAAATAAATATGTCGTAAAGGTATCTGGATGGAGCCTAGCTAGAATTAAATGTGGAAAGAAAAGCAAAGAGAAATCAAAAAGATAGAATCAACCCTTTAAGAAAAGGACTTAAAAGTTTCTTAAAGGATTTTGTAATACAAAAGGAGGGTTGGAATACTTAAGTCAGGTTTCCCCAAACCAGCACTCAGCCTTCCTCCAGTGTGTAGAACTGCCATAACCCCAAATAAAATCCAGTGCTGGTTAGGGATTGCAAATACATCATGTAATATATGTAATAAATCTATTGCAATCATGCTGCATCCAGTGTACTCAAATATTTTCCCTTTAGTGGATCACATGAAAGCATTTGCCATACAAATGCAGCATATGTTGAATTCAAACCAGTCAGACTTCAAAATTTCCAAGTTCAGAGTTATTGCTCGACATTGATAGAGGATTTTTCCCCACCCCAACCATTTCGGAAATATTGGAAGCATTTCAAGCCCAGAAGAGCTGGCTGAAATTGTTCAATTCAAAATACTATGCCCATTGTCAGAATGCAGTCTCTGCATTATAGAATAGTTTATATGAAAATCGGATGGTTAAACAAAACCCAAAAATAGTTGAATCCTTCTTGCTGCTCTTTAAAAATGACATATTCACATATAAAGTCCTTTTTTTCTTTGATAGTACCTGACCATCTACTGTTGTTGTTTGGCTGTGGTTGTTTTTGTTTTAAAAATGGAATGCGAGAGGGGGGAAAAAAACGTGTTGCAATTTTTCTTGTTTAATTTTCAGATAATAAAATTACCCAGTGGGAAGATCCCAGGTTGCAGAATCCTGCTATTACAGGTCCAGTAAGTACTGCACGAATTTGATTTGATTTGGATTTATTTATTTTTTTTGCAAAAACTGCTGTGATTAAGTAGTTTTAACTTGGAAAGAAAATGACTGACTTTGATGTTTGTACCTGTACCCACCCTTACAATGGCAGTAGTATCCCCCATGCTTCTCATTCAACATTTTAGCTCTTTAGATAGTTCTAAATACTGAAAAAGAATCCCAAGCAGTGAACTTAATTTTGCAGAGAGAATATAACTCATTCCAAATCATACAGAAGCTTCTATTCATACACATCTACCTATTGGGAGTCTGATAGACAGAGGGCAGTCTTTTATGAAGTTGATTAAGTTGAGAGCCACCTGTATTGAATGAATTATGTTCCAACATAAAAAGTGTTCATCCATGAACTTTAAACAAATCATAATTTTTCATCCTACAGTTTCCAAAGTAAATGAATATCCAAGCTGACTACTATCTACCAGTGACAACATGGCCAAGGGCATGACTTTAAAAAGATAAATTTATACTGCACACTCTTGCTTTGTCCTGAGCTTCGGATGAAGCCTCATCATACAAACACACAAAAACTGCATTCATTTCTTGTTCTGGTGAAAGTTTTGCCCACCCACGTTTTTTTTTTTTAAAAAACTGCATCATTCTTTCTTAGCTAACTACCCAACCCGAACTATTTCAATATGTTAGACAATTAGGCGATTTAAAATGTGCTCCTGTAAGGGCAAGAAATCACAGATCTCAATAGGTTAGTATATGTATCTTAGGGACACATTGGCATCAGGTTTAAGGAAATAAAGGATTAAGGAAATGAATAATTAGAGAGATTATTAAGGGTTAAGGGAAATAATAATTAGAGAGAAATGGATGGCTCTTTCACAATCATTTAATTCTTTATACTAACAGTACAATGTTCATGTCTTCCAGGCTGTTCCATATTCCAGAGAATTTAAACAAAAATATGACTACTTCAGGAAGAAGTTAAAGAAACCAGTAAGTAAATATTTATTTTGTGATAAAGTTGGTAGCCTTAATATAGGGAACGTAACCTTCCTTTTAATATGTTACAATACAATACATTTTGCTATGGTGTTCTGCAATTGCAGAATTTTTCTCTATTTCCTCTTTTTTCTCTTTCAACTTCCATATTACGCTCCCAGATGTCAGTTATTTCCATTTAATCTTTTCTTTCCCTCTAGAGTCCCACACAAACAAATCCAGACAAATGCTTACCACTGTATTTTCCAGCCACTAAAGGTTCATCTTCATATTTTGTTCACTATAGCATAAAAAATATTTAGAACCATTTCGGAGGGCCTTGCTGTCATTCCTAGCCCATTGCTAAGCCAGCAAACACCTGTCTTTAATTGTCCCAGTTGAGAAATGTTGCTTTCCTTCTTCTTCCATCACAAAGGTTCCCATGTACAGAAGACAATTTCAGGGACTTCAGCCATGAGCCTGGAGGTCACACTGATCTACAGTTGCGTGAGCAAGTCATATGTGGAAACACCCCCTCCCTGTGCAGTCACTGGACTGTCCATCTCCATGGTCTTTTAGGTTTGGCCATGGAGATGGACAGTCTCCATGGCCAAGAGAGACTGGATAGCTACTCATTGATTGGCCATGAGAAAGGCCCTTGAGTGACAAACAGGGATGTATTTCATGAAATGTCTAGTTTAATGAAAAGAAGGACTAGGGGAGACAGGATAACAGTGTTCCAATATCTCAGGGGTTGCCACAAAGAAGAGGGAGTCAAGCTATTCTCCAAAGCACCTGAGGGCAGGACAAGAGCAATGGATGGAAACTAATCAAGGGGAGAAGCAACTTAGAACTAAGGAGAAATTTCTTGACAATTAGAACAATTAATCAGTGGAACAACTTGCCTCCAGAAGTTTTTAAGAAGAGGTTGGATAACCATTTGTCTGAAGAGGTGTAGGGTTTCCTGCCTAAGCAGGGGGTTGGACTAGAAGACCTCCAAGATCCCTTCGACCTTCTATTTTATTCTATTCTATTCTATTCTAAATATTTGCAGTTCAGCAGGACACATTGTCCACCTAGAAGAAGTCTACATGTTTTTAATTGAACCTGTGCAGACACTGCACTGTTATCGAAAAGAAAGAACAAGGTCTGGTCACACTCTTAGATAATTTATTCTACAAATAGTTGATATGGAAAATGCACTCAGACCAATCAACATGTGGAATATTCTTTTTCTCCTGAAGGCTGATATACCAAACAGATTTGAGATGAAACTCCACCGAAATAATATTTTTGAAGAATCGTATAGAAGAATCATGTCAGTGAAGAGACCTGATGTATTAAAAGCCAGGCTCTGGATAGAATTTGAATCAGAAAAAGGCCTTGACTACGGAGGAGTGGCCAGAGAATGGTTCTTCCTGTTGTCCAAGGAAATGTTTAACCCCTATTATGGCCTCTTTGAATATTCAGCAACGTAAGTATATTATATCTGAATTTGCCTGTAAAATTTATTGGCTGTCCATTTTACTGTGAGATAATTGATGAAATATTCCTACAGTTACACTAGATCAGGGGTCTGTAAACTTGGCTCTTTTAAGACTTGTGTACTTCCACAAGTCCACAAGTCTTAAAAGAGCCTAGTTTGCAGACCCTTGCACTAGATGAATTCAGTCATTTTTTTATTTTGTTGTTTTTCACTATTGTTTTCTGGTAGAAAGCCAACAACAGCAGCTATACAACTTTCGAAGAGAAAGTCAAACTAGTAATACAAAAAGCATTCTGTACAGGTACTGTAGTCCTTGACTTACAACCATTCATTTAGTGACCGTTCAAAGTTACAATGGCACTGAAAAAAGTGACTTATGATCATTTTTCACACTTATGACCATGGCAGCATCCCCATGGCCATGTGATGAAAATTTGGTTGCTTGGCAACTGGTTCATATTTAGGACGGTTGCTGTGTGCTGGGGTCACGTGATCACCTTTTGTGACCTTCTGACAAGCAAAGTCAATGGAGAAGCCAGATTTACTGAACAACCATGTTAGCAACTGCGGTTATTCACTTAATAGCTATGGCAAGAAAGGTCGTAAAATGAGACAAAATATCTGTCTCACTTAGCAACATAAATTTTGGGCTCTATTGCGGTTGTAAGTCGGAGAGTAACGATACAATAAAAAGTGCGTGTCTTTAATTTCCATAATCTTCAGTGTGTAATTTGAGCTGTGTATTTTTATAGTACATGCCATGTATATATTTCCCTCAGTGTGTTTATATTTAAAATCTTAATGTGTATGCTCAACAGAAGAAGTATCCTTTTGAACTTTGAACTATGTTGTACTAAGGAATACTGATTTGGGCCAGTTGCCTCCAGCTGCTGCCTTTTGTTTGTTAGTCATGATATTACCTAGTCTGGCATTAATTTGCAAGAACATTTTCTTTTGTGAAGAGATTTAATTAAGGACCAGCTGCTTTTGCTGGAATTTTGCAGTAACAAGCATCAAAGAAAGAACAAATCTGAAACAGCCCTTAATGATAGGAAACAAGAATTACCTGAATCAAATGGAACTGCCAGTTGGGACACATTCCACTGCGTTCAAACCAAATATTTATTTATTCATTGTTTCAGTTTATCTTTCTCCTTTCTGCTCAACCAAATGTATGATGCTTAACAAACTCAAGTAAAAAAAAACCAAAAAGACAAAAGTATAGAAAACAAATTCTAATCCAGATATTGCCAAGGAATACATACAAAAAAAACCTCATTCCAGGAGCCTTCTTATCATGAAGAGTAAGAATTTTTAATAACATTCTTACCTAGGAAAAGGCCTGATTGAAAATAAATTTTACCTGCAGGAACATTCTCCCTAATTCTTTACTGATTTGTCAATTGAAAGATTTTTTTTTTCAAGAATCATCACAGAAATATGTTAGAATCTGGAGGCATGCCATTGCGTACAATGAACTGTTAATTAAATGTACTATTTATACCAGTGGTAGAATTCAAATTGTTTTACTACCGGTTCTGTGGGCGTGGCTTGGTGGGCTTGGTGGGCGTGGCAGGGAAGGATACTGCAAAATATCCATTCCCACCCCATTCCAGGTGAAGGATACTGCAAAATATCCATTTCCATCCCACTCTGGGGCCAGCCAGAGGTGGTATTTGCCAGTTCTCCAAACTACTCAAAATTTCTGCTACCAGTTCTCCAGAACCTGCTGAATAGTACCCCTGAGTTATATGTTCAGATATATGCACAGAGATACTGATAAACCTTCATAACCTCAAATTCTTGCATTAACGCTGTTCTCACCAACCGTTTCTTTCCTAGTAGTATTATTTCACCATTTAAACTCACTTTTCCATGTTCTGCTTAGACAATTAATAGATTAGTCAAAAACTGAATTTATTTATGAAAGCAACTCTTGTCATGCAAATACATGTATTACATTGCTTTCATAGGAATTGAAAGCAATATTGAAAAATGTATCTGTTGATAGAGATTTTAAAAACGCTTTCCTGTTCTCAATACTGTACTGGTTTAGTATAGATGTATAGATGTTGCTGTACAGGTAGTCCCTGGGTTAAGAATGAGATCCATTCCTAATTCCTTATGAGCCACGGTGGCGCAGTGGTTAGAGTGCAGTACTGCAGGCTACTTCTGTTGACTGCCGGCTGCCTGCAATTTGGCAGTTCAAATATCACCAGGGTCAAGGTTGATTCACCCTTCCATCCTTCTGAGGTGGGTAAAATGAGGATCCAAAATTGTTGGGGGCAATATACTGACTCTGTAAACCATTTAGAGAGGGGCTGTAAAGCACTGTAAAACAGTATATAAGTCTAAGTGCTATTGCTATTGCTGTTAACCAAGTTGTTTTTTATTTGTTGACTTGGTAGCTACAAAGACTTTGGTTTAAAAACTTTTTCAGTGCAGTTTCTCCATTGAGAACTAAAGAGCAGAAAATCTAGAATCTGTGACTTTTTGATGCAAAGGTTAAATATATTTAGTTATATAAAATATTCATCCTCAAATGAGGAAAACACTTTCTAAACCACAAAACATACATCACAATGTTTATTAGTCTTTAGTAGTCACAGTACTCTTGAGTTTGTTTATGTCTGTTGGCCCTATTTAGAAGCAAGTAGGTTTCTGATACGTATCAAATACGTTATACTATTCAAGTAATGCCCTAAAGGTATATCTGGGTAACTTGAGAGGAAAATGTGAATCAAATATCTAAGAAACTCATCCTTTCATTTCTCTCTTTCTTTTTCAATAAGGGACAACTATACTCTTCAGATCAATCCTAATTCTGGACTTTGTAATGAAGACCATTTGTCTTATTTCACCTTTATTGGTCGTGTTGCTGGTTTGGCTGTATATCATGGAAAGCTTTTAGATGGTGAGTTGAATAAAGGAGTGTAACTATAAAAGAGAGTTTGGGCTTCAGAAGTAGAGTGCGTTACGTAAGTCAAATACTATAACTGATACAAATTGTTCAGAAGATCTGTGAGTACAAATATATTTTCCTTCCCACAAATGCCTTGAAAAACATTAAAATTGTTATGATGGAGCTGTAAACCAGAAAGTGTGTGAGGGAGAAAAAGGCAGGAAAGAAATTCTCTTCCCATGTGCACCTTTTAAATAATGTTTCATTTATTTTTCCCCATTGATCAGAAGCTTTTTTTATTCAGTAGCTTATATATGCCACCCATTTTCAAATAGCACTATATGCCTGTTTCTAGTATTTATTATACTACAGTTCATTGCACAGTCGTCTACCTATTGAGTCATTTATGGTTGCTCAAAAAGTCAGCCAAATGTTTTTTAGATTTGGCCTTTTTATTCACCTGTTATTGTTTGAGGATGTTAAAGGTATTATTATTAAGTTTTCTTTACATAGCTAAAAGTCAAATGCAGAAGTATGTAAAGAAAGAACAACAAAAAAGAAAAATAGGAAAGAAGGAAGGAAAAAGAAAGAAAGAAAGAAAGGAGAGGGAGGAATGGAAAGGAAGGAAGGAAGGAAGGAAGGAAGGAAGGAAGGAAGGAAGGAAGGAGAGATTAAAGTAGCAATTCCCATACTTCTTTACAGCAAATCCTGCATAAACAAACTCATTATCTCTGTGAACTCCTCAATGTTACAATAATCCCTTTAGGCACTTATTTTATCTTTTTTCATCTCTCAAATCTAGAAATCATCATTTCACTTTTTTCCAGGTTTTAGCAAAAAGCCAATTAAAGGTTTTCAGACTTCTACAAAGTGTTCTTATTGTTTTGTCCTGATCAAACAGTTTAGCCATCTCTTCTAATTCTGCCATCTTCATAATCAATTCCTCCATTGTGAATATTTGAATATTTCTCCATCGTTGAGCATATAATCTTGCTGCCTTTACTCTATAGAAAATCAGACTTCCTATAAGTCTAGTTTGGACATGAGTCCCAATAAAATGATTTCTGATGTCAATACTAATCTTCAAAGTGCTTTGTATTATCAAAGAATGTTTTTATATTTGTTTGCTTTTTTTCCCCTTTCTTTTTTTTCTTTTCACAAATTCATTCATGTTTTTCACATTTCCTTCAGTGATGGGAAGTCCTTTTTATACACCTTAGGTAATTTCTCTGGTGTGGTTTATCAACCGTACATTTTGCTATAAAACCCCCTTACATTACACAATGTAAATTTCAGGCCCCTAATGAATGTATTATTAGTATTGCACATACCTAGGGTAAAATTTGAAACAATGCCCTGCTGAAGATTTAAGAGAGTGGGGCAGGCTGTGTGGGAATCGCCAATCCTTGCAGATAAATTTCACTTAAGTCACAGAAGGATTTTACATCAAAACAAACACCTTCAATTCAGCTTCCAAAGTCACCAGCAATTAGAGAAGCTCTTCTAACACAGAAGATGGCCCTTGGTTGCAGCTGCAGGGTTTTTTTAGAACAGTTTCAAGGGGAGCTGTCCTCCCCGCTCCCCTAGTACCTTATAAAGATGATAAACTGGGCTACATTGTGAGCTACGGGTTTTTTTCCCCTTTGTCCGCAGAAGTGTTTAAAATCTCTGGAAAAGGTAGCCAGATGTGCACTGCGATATAATCTTTCTGTGTCTTCTTCCTAGTGAAAAACAGTCCTTTGAGATTGGTTGGAATAAAATGCAGATCTCTACCAAGCTGTTCAGTCAGTTTCCTAAAGCTACACAATTCAGAAAGGCTTTGCGTTCCAACCTAGTTCTTTAGTTCTTGCATCACATAGCTATATTCTCGACTTTTTATTTATTTTTTTGTTGTTCTATTTATATAGCCCACTCAATCCCACACTTTCTCTAGCACATGAATCAAATAATACCTTGGTACTAGTATTGGGATTTTCCAGATAGGCAAAGACACTTGAGGGTTGATTAGTATCTTCAAGCTAAATTACCAAAGTCATACAAAGAAAGAGTATAATTTTGTGCTCTGGAGAACTTGAGAATCATTAAGCTTGTTCTCAGAAAATTATTCACACTGAATACATTTGTGTAGCACTCAACCAACATCATTTATCTTTTTCAGGACCTAGCTACCCTGTGGATAGCAAAAACTTACAATTCGTTCATTCTTCCCCGCAGCCATATTTGAGGGAGAAAGATAGTCATAATTTTCTGCCCACAGCTAACAGTGGTCTCAAAGAGATAAATTCTAACCATTCTTCCTTACAATAAATAAAAAATATTCAGTTGCAATAATTACCAATGCATCTTTTACATTTGGATTTGGATTTGGATTATCTGTAGCAAGGATAGTTTCTCTCTTTTTTGAAGCTGTTTTAACATAACATAATAACAGAGTTGGAAACGACCTTGGAGGTCTTCTAGTCCAACCCCCTGCCGAGGCAGGAAACCCTACACTATTTCAGACAAATGGCTATCCAACATTTTCTTAAAAATTTCCAGTGTTGGAGTATTCACAACTTCTGCAGGCAAGTTGTTCCACTTATTGATTGTTCTAACTGTCAAGAAATTTCTCCTTAGTTCTAAGTTGCTTCTCTCTTTGATTAGTTTCTTCTTGTTCTACCCTCAGGTGCTTTGGAGAATAGTTTGACTCCCTCTTCTTTGTGGCAACCCCTGAGATATTGGAACACTGCTATCATGTCTCCCCTAGTCCTTCTTTTCATTAAACTAGATATACCCAGTTCTTGCAACTGTTTTTCATATGTTTTAGCCTCCAGTCCCCTAATCATCTTTGTTGCTCTTCTCTGCATTCTTTTCCTCTTCTCTGTTGCTACATACCCACACACACGTATTTTTTAAGAGATATTTTATATCCCCAAACTCCGACAGATATAACCTTTTCTCTCTCACTTGGTTTCTATTAGAAATGGTTTGTTACTTTCTGGATTTTCAAGAAATGTAACTCCGTGGATGTTTTCTAACACATACCTCAGGTTAATCAGCTGATAAATTAAGAGCTAGGTCCATAATTCACTTGTTTTTAAGGCCAAATGTTGTAGATCAGGGATGTCACACTCGATTTCATTGAGGGCCACATCAGGATTGTATTTGACCTTGGGGGCGTTGGGGGGCATGGCCAGGTTGACCAACTCAACATCACTCGTGTCGGGGCATCTGTGACGGCCCGAGCGCAATACTAGTGAAAACAGGCTCTTGAGCTCTGTTTCGGCTGTGACAGCCTCCTGCAACCCTCTGCCAGTGAAAACAGAGCTAGGGAGGGCCACCCGTAGAGTGCGGGCCAGTCCTTTTCTGTTTCCAGGAAAGGGCCAGATCTAAGCACCATGCGGGCTGGATCCAACCCCTGGGTCTTGAGTTTGACACCCCTGTTGTAGATGGTAAAATGTTCATTTATAAGAGGGAGCCATTTTTAATTAAACTTTGTTCCTTTGTGCACAGGTTTCTTCATTAGGCCCTTTTATAAGATGATGCTGGGAAAACCAATAACCCTAAAAGACATGGAGTCTGTGGTGAGTAAACACTAGAAACCCTATTAACATTTTCAATTATGTGTATTACTTCTTCTCTGGAGAATTTTTTTTTTAAATGTCACTATTCCCAGGAAGCTCCAAAGTTTGATGCTTGAGTAGCATCATGAGATCAGGGACATGTACTGCTTGGTTTTACTTTCTAAACTCTCTAATAAAGCTTTTTCTTTTTTTAAACAACCTAACAAGGTAACAATTTCAAATTCCTCTTACGATTAGATTCAGCACAAAATGAACAATTAGCAAAATATTTTCGTAAGGCTTTTTTAATTAGAAGTTTGACAGCTGCTTGAAGCACTTCCATGAAAGAAAATAATGAGCATTCTAGGATTCTTGAATAAATTTAGCACTCTTATAATAAAGGGTGAAGAAGACCGTTATCCTGTTCACCTCAAGCATTTGGATGCACTGGTGAAAATGTTGTGCTTGGACTTATGTTTAAATCATCGTACACAATAGTTTCACAGGATGACCTTATGCAGGTTAATCAAAGAGAGAATAGGACCATCTGAGACATATGAGGGCAGTATTCAATCTTGTGTCCATTACCTCAACCTCGAGGGGGGTGGTCATTCCATCTGTACGGTAAGTGGGAGAGGCAGATATGGCGGAGGCAAGGGGCCGTATCGTTCTCTGGGAGCACGTGTTCGATGTTTAAAAGCAATCACGTGCTCCAGCCCCTCAGTCCTTACTCGTTCCCCGGATGGTCAGGACCCTCAGAGCTTGGGTCTTCGGCTGATGCTGTGCAATGCCCAGTCCATGGTTAATAAAGCTCCCCTGATTTGTGACCTTATTCAGAGGGAGTTCGCGGACTTTACGGGCATTACGGAGACCTGGTTGGGCACAGAGGGGGGTGTACCCCTGGTTGAATTGTGCCCTCCGGGTTTCCGTGCATTCCATCAGCCGAGGGCCCAAGGTAGGGGTGGAGGAGTGGCGGTTGTGATTAAAGAAAGCCTAGAGCCGAGGGAGTCCACTGTGCCTCAGATAGCTGGTTGTGAATCCCTTCTTGTGAAGTGGGGCCTTAGGAATCAGATGGGTCTGTTGATCACGTACCTGGCTCCTTGCTGCGTGACTACAGCCCTACCTGAGCTGCTGGAGGTGCTTGCCGGGGTAGCAGTTGAGATTCCCAGACTTTTGGTCATGGGGGATTTCAACTTGCCATCGGCCGGCTTGTCATCAACGGTGGTCCAGGAGTTCCAGGCTTCCATGACGGCCTTGGACCTGATTCAAGTAACTGATGGCCCTACACACACTGGGGGAGGCACACTAGATCTGATTTTTATCTCTGGACAGTGGTTTAATGATCTGGAACTAGGAGATTTAGTGATGGAACCGGTGTCATGGTCAGATCATTTTCTCCTTCGCCTGGACTTTCGGACCGCCGCTCACCACCGCAGGGAGACGGAGCCAATGCATTGGTTCCATCCCAGGTGCCTGATGGACCCTGAGAGGTTCCGGATGGAGCTTGGGCCGTTCCCTGAGGATCTTGCCCACGGCACGACTGAAGAACTAGTTGCGGCCTGGGAACGGGCCGCGGCTGGGGCTTTGGACCGTGTCGTGCCTTTGCGGCCTCTGACCCAGCGTAGATCTCAATTGGCTCCTTGGTTTTCTGAAGAGCTGAGGGAGATGAAACGCCGGAGAAGACGCCTAGAGAGTACCTGGAGGTCTAGCCGTTCCGAGGCTGATCGGACACTAGTGAGGTCCTTTACTAAGACCTACCTAGTGGTATTGAGGGAGGCGAAACGTTCTTACGTTTCCACCCTCATTGCATCGGCAGATAACCGCCTGGCCGCCCTGTTTCAGGTGACCCGCTCCCTCCTTCATCAGGAGGGGCGGGATGACCCCTTACAGGGTCGTGCTGAGGAGTTTAACGGTTATCTATATGATAAAATCGTTCAGCTTCGGGATAGTTTAGACCAAAATTGTGATGATCCAAATGAGATGACGGAGACGCGTCTTGTTGAGGTTGTTTGGGATGAGTTTGATTCTGTGGCTCTCGAGGACGTGGACAGGTTACTGGCGAGGTTACATGCAACTACATGTTTACTGGACCCGTGTCCTTCCTAGTTGGTGCTGGCTACACAGGAAGTGACACGAGGCTGACTCCGGGGAATTATAAATGCTTCATTGTTGGAAGGGGTTTTCCCCGCTGCCTTGAAAGAGGCGGTGGTGAGACCCCTCCTCAAGAAGCCTTCCCTGGATCCAGCTATTTTGGGAAATTATCATCCAGTCTCCAACCTTCGCTTTGTGGCGAAGGTTGTAGAGAGTGTGGTTGCATGGCAGCTTCCCCAGTACCTGGATGAAGCTGTCTATCTAGACCCGTTCCAGTCCGGCTTCCGGCCCAGACATAGTACGGAGACAGCTTTGGTCGCGTTGGTGGATGACCTCTGGAGGGCCAGGGATAGGGGTTGTTCCTCTGCCCTGGTCCTATTAGATCTCTCAGCGGCTTTTGATACCATCGATCATGGTATCTTGCTGCACCGGTTGGAGAGTTTGGGAGTGGGAGGCACCGTTTATCGATGGTTCTCCTCCTATCTCTCTGACCGGTCGCAGACGGTGTTGACAGGGGGGCAGAGATCGACCGCGAGGCGCCTTACTTGTGGGGTGCCTCAGGGGTCGATTCTCTCGCCTCTCCTGTCATCCGCTGGGCGATGTCATCAGTGGCTTTGGCGTGAGTTACCATCTGTAACTCACGCTGATGACACGCAGCTGTACTTTTCCACCCCGGGCCACCCCAATGAAGCTGTCAAAGTGCTGTCCCGGTGCCTGGAAGCCGTACAGGTCTGGATGGGGAGAAACAGACTCAAGCTCAATCCCTCCAAGACGGAGTGGCTGTGGATGCCGGCACCCCGGTACAGTCAGCTGCAACCACGGCTGACTGTTGGGGGCGAGTTATTGGCCCCAATGGAAAGGGTGCGCAACTTGGGTGTCCTGGATGGACGGCTGTCGTTTGAAGATCATTTGGCAGCCGTCTCCAGGAGGGCCTTTTACCAAGTACGCTTGGTCCGCCAGTTGCGCCCCTTCCTTGACCGGGATGCCTTATGCACGGTCACTCACGCTCTTGTCACTTCTCGTTTGGATTATTGCAATGCTCTCTACATGGGGCTGCCCTTGAAGTGCACCCGGAGGCTTCAGCTAGTTCAGAATGCAGCTGCGCGGGTAATAGAGGGAGCCACACGTTGCTCCCATGTAACACCACTCCTGCGCAGTCTGCACTGGCTTCCTGTGGTCTTTCGGGTGCGCTTTAAGATTTTGGTTACCACCTTTAAAGCGCTCCATGGCTTAGGGCCCGGGTACTTACGGGACCACCTGCTGTTACCTTATGCCTCCCACCGACCCGTACGCTCACACAGAGAGGGTCTTCTCAGGGTGCCATCCGCCAAACAATGTCGGCTGGCGGCCCCCAGGTGTAGGGCCTTCTCTGTCGGAGCTCCTACTCTTTGGAACCAACTTCCCCCTGGTTTACGCCAATTGCCTGATCTTCGGACCTTTCACCGTGAGCTGAAAACGCATTTATTTATTCAAGCGGGACTGGCTTAAAAGTTTTATTAAATTTTATTGGGGTTATTTATGAATTTTAGGGTTTTAAATTGATTGTTTTAAATTTCGGCCATTTATGTAATATGCTTGGTTTTAAGTTTCTGTTTTAATGTGTATATTGTGTGGTTTTATTATTTGGCTGTACACCGCCCTGAGTCTTCAGGAGAAGGGCGGTATAAAAATCTAATTAAATAAATAAATAAATAAATAAATAAATAAATAGTGTCAATTTACGAAATACTACGCTGATCCTTTTTAAAAAATAGAGGGAGAGGTAATCCTTGCTTAATGACCAGTCACTTAGCAAACATTTGAAATTAGGATGGATTCTCCAAAACGGTTCTTACAATCGGGTTCCAAAGTTCTGGCATAGCAAACTCTCCTCCCTTGTGATCATATGACTACATTCCGAGCCCTTAGCAGCCATCTTACCTTTACAATCTATGGTCATGTAACATGATTTATGATGGGTTTTGCTGGCCTTTTCAGTCCGTTTCCAGCAAAAAAAAAAACACCCATAGAAATGCATTGACTCACTTAATGAGTGCAATGTTCGCTTCATGACCATTTCAAAAAAGATCATAAAATTGGGTCAGCCATGTGGGTGCCTTGACTTATGACTGTCATGACTTAACAACAGAAGTTCTTGCCTCCACTACAGTTTCAAATCGAGGACTGCCTATATTACCAATATTCAATCTCATTCTTTCACTTTTAGAAAATAGAAATAGTTAACTTTATTGAATTCCAAATAGCTTATAATATTAATGGCAAGAGAAAGCAGCTGTTGACGAAGCCCAGAAGCATAATAAAAATGATTCATTTGATAGGTTTTCAAGTTGGCTGACATTTGGAAGATTCAGATGACCATCTTCCAATTTAGAAGTTATGTTTCTGTTTAAAAGATCTAAATCCCTGATTATCTGATTTCTATAACATTCACCTTATCCACCTTATGACATGTTTTAAAAATACTAGGTGTATGCCAAGTTGGCAGAGCCAAAAGAAATTAGCTGGTAGACATCTTTCAGTATATTAATGTTACATTTCCAAAAAGAATTGATTAATGGAAATCAGTGTTCTTCCTTACAGGATGGTGAATATTATAATTCCTTGAAATGGATTCTGGAGAATGATCCCACAGAACTGGATCTTATGTTTTGCATAGATGAAGAAAACTTTGGACAGGTATGTCTATCTTATTCCAACAGTTTTCTTTCGTTATTCCAAAATGTTCATTTGCAAGTTTTTTAACTATTGCATTGTGCTATATACTATATCCCAAGAAGATATTTGAACATGTTTAAGCAAAAAGTAATGCTAAATTTGGCACTCCACAGTCAAAAATTTCTGAATATCTCAGTTTGGGTTTCCTTTTTACATAAGAGAGGTTGAACAACAAATAAATAATTTCTTTTTTTTTTTATTGAAAGAGTTTTAAAAAACAAAAACATTTTTCCCCCTTTTTCCCCCCTCCCTCCCAAAAAACCCCCTTCCCCCCTCCCTCCCCCCCCCCCCGGCTTCCCGGGTCAATCACAAGGTATTGTTATACATAAACCAAACATAGAATAAAATTTTCCCTTCCAATCCAAATAACCACATCTAAAGCTTTTCATCTCCCAACCCCCTCCCCATTACATAAAATAACTTTCATTATTCAAAGGCAATCTGATATTTCTTAATCTGATATCTATTTTGTAGATAATCAATCCATTTTTTCCATTCAATTAAATATCTTTCCTGCGTATTGTCTTTTAAAAAAGCTGAGATTTTAGCCATCTCAGCCAAATTAATAACTTTCAGTATCCATTCTTCTATTGTAGGTATCTCTTCTTTCTTCCAGTATTGTCCAATCAACAGTCTTGCTGCTGTTATTAAATTCAGAATCAATTTAGTCTCAATCCCTGTACAATCCGTTATAATTCCCAAAAGGAAAAATTGTGGCAGGAACTTTATCTTCTTCTTCAGTACATTTTGAATAATCCACCAAATTCTTATCCAAAAGACCTTAATTTTCTTGCAAGTCCACCAAATATGAAAATATGTAGCGTCATCACAATCACACCTCCAACATTTCGCTTGGATATTAGGATACATACATGATAATTTTTTGGGATCTAAGTGCCATCTATAAAACATCTTATAAAAATTTTCCCTTAAATTCTGTGCTTGTGTAAACTTAACATTTCTAACCCAAATTTTCTCCCATGTTTCCAACATATTTCAAAAAAGGATTTTGGTAGTTTTGCATGTATAGGTATCTTCTTGGAGGAGGTTCTCTTATCCCTTCTTGTATCAATTACTCCATTCCAGTCTCCTAATAAAATAAACGAACTATAATCCCAGAGGGTCAACCTCTCGTGTAACATTTTGTAAAACTTTTCTTGTTGCTGATTAGGTGCATAAATACCTATCAGCAAAGTCTTTTTTGCATCTATCACCAGTTCAATAGCAATAAATCTTCCTTGAATATCTGCCTCAATTAACTTAGCTGGTATATCCTTCCTGATATATACAACAATTCCATGCTTCTTTTCCAAAGCTGATGCAACAAAATGGTTACCCAATTTTGAGTTAATTAAATAATTTTGGTCTGATAATTTTATATGTGTCTCTTGCAAACAAATCACATCATTTTTAAATTGTTTCAAGTAGTGAAATATTTTCCTTCTTTTCTGAGCTGAATTCAAGCCATTAACATTCCATGACAAAATTCTATTTGCCATTACTGGCCTCCTGAAGCTTTGAAGCAGACAACGGAAGCTCCTCCTCCGGTATCTTCCGTCTAGCTCCTCCCACAGCTTCCATGCTGGGATCCTGGCTTTTACTTTGAGACTGTTGCTCTTCTTTACGCTTAAGAGCTCCTCTTGTCACCCTTTGCTCTTGTGGTTCCTCTAATACTGGCAGCAATGAAGGCTCTTGGATCACCACGCCTTCTTGAATCTCTTGAAGTTTTCTATCACTTCTATTTCGACTTTCAAAACTGTAGAAAGAAAATCCTTTGCCTTTAAAACAGTGTCAATTCTATATCTCCTTCCTTGATAGAATACTGTCAGTCCAACTGGCACCTCCCATCTGAATTGAATCTGATGTTTTTTAAGTTCTTGTGTAAAAAAAGCAAATTCCTTCCTATCTCTTAACATCTTTGAAGGAATCTCTTTCAACACCTTCAGCTCCTGTTCTCCAATTTTTAAAGTTGTCTGATATGAAACTTGCAGAATCTGATTTCTCATAGTCCTTTTCACAAAATAAACCACAATGTCCCGAGGAAGCTTTCTCTGTCTTGCAATCCAGGAATTAACTCTATATATTTTATCAATTTGGTAAGCTACCTCTTGGGGTTCCACTTCAATAAATTCAGCCAATGCTTCTGATATAATTTTTCTTAAGTCGTCTCCTCGCTCTTCTTGCATACCACAGATTCTAAGAGCTCCTTCCATAAGTTTATATTGTAATATCACAACCTGATCTTCATTTTGATCCACTTTTTTCTGAACACCTTTCATTTTGTCTTCTAAATGCTTATTTGACTGAGAGATCTGTTGCATTTCCCCTTCCAATCCCTCAATTTTTTTACTCAGTCCTTGAACTGCCATGAGAATATCTTCTCTTATTTTTGCATTAAAATTCTCCATCATCTCTTTTTGCCTATCTTCAGAAAGTTTTAATTGTTCTTTCAATATATCCTCAAGACTTGGTTCAGATCCCCTTCTTCCAGAAGGCTTTAAAGGTTTAGCTGCCATTCTGTCTTCAAAAGAATCAGGAATTTAAACTTAACAACTTTCCTTCCCTCCTTTCAGTATAAAAAAAAACTCCGTTTGTAACAATCCACAAATAACGCTACTTTATCTACTAAAAAAAAAATTACTTTCACTTTCAGACGCCATTTTAAAAGTCAAATCAAAGACAAAGAAAGGTTTCAGGTTTCAGAAAGGGAGTCGGTACTTGCCGTGCTGATTCTACATCAAAGATCGAACGCTTGTGAAATTCCCGTCTGCTTAGAAAATCAATCAATTTAATAAGTCCTTTTGAGCAGAAGCGACTCTCCTACTCCTTTTTCCTGATAAAAAACAGGAGCGTGTTTGAAGTTGGAGGGAGTGGAATTCGGTGGGACCATAAATCCAGGAAAATTCGCTCTTAAGAGCAAACCCCCTGTCAGATCTGCCACTTTTCCACAACTCTGCATAACCCCCTTTTTCCCATAGGGTATGCTAAGCTCAGTGAACAGTGATTTTTTCTGTTTCACTGACTTTTACAATCTTCTAACACGGAGTGCTCTGTTAGAGCACCCAGCAGGAGCGATGACGTCACTGGAGCCTCTCACAAATAAACAATTTCCAATAGAATGATACATGCAAAAATGTTTGTGGCAAAATAAATAAATCTAGGGGAGAGTGAACAACTTAAAAATTCAGTCATATATATATTTCTATGGGGGCTACACACACACACAATTCCCCATAGACAATTATTATATAAATTAGATTAAATGTTTCAATTGTTTGTTGCTTTCTAAAGTCTTCTAATTAAGAACAAGTCGTGCAATAACATTTTCCATGGGGGGGGAAAAGAAAGAAAATTAAGAAAGCATATTGCGATTGGCCTATGGGGGTTGCCTTTTTGGTACACCATATAAATACAGTATATAACTATATGTATGCAGTGTGTGTATTTATACCTACAACCAGAAACACATGTACGCACATTGGGTTGACAAGGACATACACACGCACATACACATGCGGCCTTTGAGTCAGTGTTGACTCCTGGCGATTGCTGGACTAGTCCCTACAGTTTTCTTAGCAAGATTTTTCAGAAGTGGTTTGCCATTGCCTCCTTACTAGGGCTGAGAGAGAGAGGGACTGGCTCAAAATCTTTTAGTTGGCTTATGACCAAGGCAGGACAAGAACTTGTGATCTCCCAATTTCTAGTCTGGTACTTTAAGAGTCTTGGTGGCACAATGGTTAGAGTGCACTACTGCAGGCTACTTCTGCTGACTGCCATCTGCCTGCAATTCGCCAGTTCAAATCCCACCAGGCTCAAAGTTGACTCAGCCTTCCATTCTTCCGAGGTTGGTAAAATGAGGACCCAAATTGTTGGGGGCAATAGGCTGACTGTGTAAACCGCTTAGAGAGGGCTGTGAAGCAACTGTAAAGCGGTATATAAGTCTAAGGGCTATCGCTATTAACCACTATGTAAAACTGGCTATCTATATAATATAAAACAGGAGGAAGAAAGAGTATGTAATATATTCTATGTCCCTAATATATAGATTAAATTCTAATTATTAAAAATGTGTGATACATAGATTTCTTGCCCAGAAAGAAATATTTATATTTTGTAATCCCAACATTTGAAAACTCATGCCATAGTTCAGTCTTTCAAAACAAAGGCATTCAGTCCAGCGGTGAAATCCTGACAGGTTCTGGAGAACTGGTAGCAGAAATTTTGAGCAGTTTGGAGAACCGGTAGTGGAAATTTTGAGTAGTTCAGAGAACCAGCAAATACCACTGGCTGGCTCCAGAGTGGGGTGGGAATGAAGATTTTGCAATATCCTTCCCCCAGGAATGGGAAGGGAATAGGGATTTTGCAGTATCCTTCCCCTGGAGTGGGGTGGAAATGGAGATTTTGCAGCATCCTTCCCCTGCCACTCCCATCAAGCCACGCCCACCAAGCCACACCATACCCACCAAGCCACGCCCATAGAACCGGTAGTGGAAATTTTGAGTAGTTCAGAGAACCAGCAAATACCACTGGCTGGCTCCAGAGTGGGGTGGGAATGAAGATTTTGCAATATCCTTCCCCCAGGAATGGGAAGGGAATAGGGATTTTGCAGTATCCTTCCCCTGGAGTGGGGTGGAAATGGAGATTTTGCAGCATCCTTCCCCTGCCACTCCCATCAAGCCACGCCCACCAAGCCACACCATACCCACCAAGCCACGCCCATAGAACCGGTAGTAAAAAAAAATGGATTTCACCACTGATTCAGTCCAAGTTTTTCTACCACATTCATCAATAGATTTTTAAACCTTTAGCTGTTGAATTTTCTTTTACATAGAACAAGGATGAAAGCATTGTAAGTTAAAACTTGTGATTCTTTTAAAAGCTTCTTATATAAATCTCACTTCTACATTTGCTGAAGATTGTATCACAGTAATGTTTCTCTCTGAATTATTCTCATTAAGAAGGTTCATATGTGTTAGTTAACTTTGCCAGTGTTTAATGTCAGGTATGAAAATCTCCTTCCTGGATAACCCCCACAAGTTAACAGTCACTCTTGATGTTCCTGTGAAATGCTGTAATTTGAGAAAAACTTGTTAGCCAAACTGTACCTTAGCAACAGCTTATTGGCACATCTGAAGTCACACATGAGTAACTTTTGATGAACTTGGAAAAGTATCTATTGTAGCAGCCTTCATTGTGAAGATGAAAGTTTTTAGCGGAAGACTAGAATGCACGGTAGATGTTATAGGCACATAAGTTGCACAACAAATTATTATTTTTAATTTGAGTTTATTTGCTACCCATCTCCAACGGGCTATTGTTGCAGTTGTTATGATTTTTGTTGTTGTTGTACAGTGCTTTTGAGGTCAGTTTTTTATTTCAGACCAGAAACAGAGGAAAGGATCATGCCCATGATTATATTTCTTTATCATTAGGTTGCCATGACAGGGTAACGTTTTTTTAATGCCTAATTTGGAGCGTTCCCACAATGTGGGAATGAAAAATATTAAATTTATTTATTTTATTTATTTATTTATTTATTTAAATTTGTATACCGCCCTTCTCCCGAAGGACTCAGGGCGGTTCACAGCCAGGTAAAAATACATAATAAGCTATAAATACAATTAAAATACTATTAAAAGACTTATTAAATTGGCCAGAATTAAAATTTAGAAATAAAACCCATTAAAAACCCATAAACTTAAAAAACTAACCCAGTCCAGCACAGATAAATAAGTGAGTTTTAAGCTCACGGCGAATTAAAAATATATGCATGTTTCTTTTTTATGAACCTCTCAAAACATTTATTTTTCCCTGAAGGGTGAAAAACCTGTCCAATCAAATCCCTTAACTATGTTGATTATTTGCAACCTTGGAAATGTAATGCCGCAGCATCCATCATCACCATCATCTTTTAATGGCCCCATAATCCCTTGTGGGGTGGAATCTGGGCAACTGAATGGAACTGAGTGTTTACTGGCCGGTTGCCCTTCCTGTCGCCAATGCGGAGCTATATTCAGCAGATATATTCTCATCGTGTCCAGAGAGAGGAATATGTGCCTCTACTTAGGATCGAACTCACAGCCTCCTGATTGTGAGGCAAGAGCTCCACTTCTAGGCCACCACACCACTCAAATGCTGCAGCATCCATGTCGTGTCCCACTCCTCCGCTGACGGCCGGGTCAGGGAAATCCGAATCAGGCTTGCCTCTGCAGCTCTGCCCAAAGTCCTAGCAAAGTCCTCAGAGCAGGCAGGAGACCAGTAAGTGACTTCAGCAAGATAAGTTTGACTTTTGCCTGACTCAGAGACTGCCAGAAAGTAGCTCCTTTATATAGGCCATGGGGTGTGGCTCCATGACTCAGCACTCATTAAGGCCTGCCCCTCCCTTCCCTCTGTTGCCTCCGCCTCTCCAATCTTCTGATGCGAGGGTCACTCCAATCAGCTGTTCTTGGGAGTAAACCCTCCTCAGGCTCACCTGCTGTGGAGGAGGGGGAGGGGTCTAGCTGCTCCGTTTGCCTGGGCATGGAGTCAGGGCTGGGGCAGGGAGATGCTCCTTCTTCTGCAGTTTGTGGGGGCATGGAGCCAGGACTTGGGCCGGAAGGCATACATTCCTCAGTGTTGGGGAGCAGGTAAGAAGGCCCCGGCTGCTCTGAGGGCGGGCAAGACACAACAATCCATGACATAATGTAAACAGTACCAGAATGTTGTTGTACCTTGGTTATATCAAATAAATGCTCTTCTTTAAAGCTGATTTGAAATTAGATTTCGATTGCAGTCTAACTCGTTTCATCAACTCCTTTCCTTGGATTAAACCAACTTTCTTTTGGGAGGTTGATATGTAGAACATTTAAAATTTTGTCTCATGTACCATATTATTTTTATATTCTGGGAGCTGAGAACCTGCAGTATTCCTAGACGGTACTCTCCGACTTTAAAACTGTAAATTTTGAATGGTTAGAATATTTTAAGATAACTAAGTTCACAATCCATTTTCAAATAAAACACAGTGTAATTTTAAGCAGCTTAATTTTTTTTTAAAAAAAATTGTTACATTACGTGAAATTGGGATCTGGTGCCCAGTGGCTAAAATTTTGGTGTCCTGTTAGATTTTAGATAGCTGGTTTCTTTAACTCCTTGTATGGTATTCCTCACTTGCCAGCTACACGTTTCTTGGTTTCTATTTATCCTGGCTAATTAGTTGTTGAAAATGTGCATAGTAGACTTAGCCTTTCTTAAGGTATCAGCTTCCATTTGTGTGTGTGTGTTTGTTGGAAACATAGTTAAGACTCTAAATGTCTATGGAGATTCTCAGTCATTCAGGTCATGGTTGTCCCAAAGGTGCTTTTTTCACGAGACAACTGGACTTTCTGGTTTTGCTTTGAAGGCTTTGAAGAAGCTTCTTGGTTGAGAAGCGAAACATCTTTAAAGAAAAACCAGAAAGTCCAGTTGCCTCTTGAGAAAAGCACCTTTGGGATAGTTTAAGGCTCATTTTATGCAACTATGTCCAAAGACATGTGTGTCCCAACTTTTATTGCTTTAGATTTGCTTTGTTATACAGATATATAAGAAAAATTGCAGTATGTAATTTTTTTCTCTTTGTACTCTTTGTTACTTTGTAAAACTGAATTTACAAATGTACACACAAATGTCTGCCTGGATGCTTATCAGTTTTTTTTTAAAAAAAAATCCTAGGTAACATTTGCTCGTGATCAGCATACTTTCCCTTGGAATTTATTACTTTTTGAGGAAGTTTAAGCCATACATTTTCTTTTAATCCTAAAGCTAGCGCAAAATATCTCTATTGGGTCTGCCGAGATACCCAACAGTACTTGATTGGTATTCCAAAAACTGCCGTTGATGTCCCTAGGGAATGCTGTTAATCCTTTTATAACAGAGCAGATGACATGCCAATCTGTCTTCCCTTTAGTTTGTTAATGAAACACAGTGCTTGATTCAGATAGATCAATTACACTACATCTGTTCAACTCTTCTTAGAACCTAAGCTCAGAACATTTTGTCAATAACAACTAAAATAATTAAATAACTAAAAGGAAATATAAAATTGGAGCTTGACCCACATTATATGTAAAAAAAAATATTAGAACAGCAGAGAAATTGTGTATTTCAAAATATAATTAGTTGGTGTCTGGTAACTAACCGTTTTAATCTTTCTAAAATAAGTCTACTTATCTATACTTCTGTCTTTGCAGACATATCAAGTTGACTTGAAGCCAAACGGGTCGGAAATCACGGTCACAAATGAAAATAAAAGGGAATATATAGAGTAAGTTTTTTTTTTAAAAAAACGATTTACTTTCTCAGTTTAATGTTTTAGCCATCGGGATAGTTTAGAAGGTGAAAATGGATTTCAAAAAGACTATCACAAAAACCATACAAATGTTTAAACTCTTTTAGAAATAGCTGTAGACTTAGGCATCCCATGTTGCCTAAGTTCCATGTTCATTTGTTTCTGTTTATTTATTTTAAAAAATTATACCTCCTCACTATTATAGATGACAGGGCAGGTTAAATTGATTAAGTGGCAAACCCTGTTGTAATTAAAATAGAGCACAAAATTCTAAGCTGCATTCAGTGAGATTTAAATGCTTTGATAGATGAGCTTGTGTTGAAATGAAATTGTTGGCCCCAGTCAAAGGGGAAATTATGGAAAGAGCCTTTCCATAATCAGGATGATCTCTCCTCCTGGTTTTTCCATGTAAAATATTGTTTCTGCTTATCAAAGTGTGTTGGGTGCTTAGATCTGGCCCGTGGGGGCCACCCTGGAAACAGAGAAGGATCGACCCACGGTGCCTCTGGTCCTCCCAAGGTCTGTGCATGGCCCTCCCAAGCTCCGTTTTCACTGTCAGAGCACTTGGGCCACAAAGGCTCCCCTGAAATGAGTGACATCAAGCTGGCCACACACACCCTGGCCATGCCCCATGAAGGTCAAACACAACCCTGATGTGACCCTCAATGAAATCGAGTTTGACACCCCTGGTTTAGAGAATAGGGTTTGCAGTAAAAAGAGTTTTAAAGCACAGGTAGTCCCCGAGATATTCATTCAACAGCCATTCAAACAACGGCACTGAAACGCGGACTTAAAATTCGTCCACCCATTCCAGCATCCTTGCAGTCATGGGATTATGTTTTGGATGCTTGGCAACCAGCTCACATCTGGGACAGTTGCAGAGGCCTACAGCCACATGTAATCGGTCATTTGCAACCTTCTCTACAACTTCCTATAAGACAAGTTAATGAGAAAGCCAGCAAGAAGTTGCTAGTTGTTCCTGTAAGTTGCTCCTATTCCCTCCACTTCTCCTCTCAGTGATCCCCGCCCCCGCTCCATTCGTGCTGTGCCACAGTACCCAACCCCCGCCCTCAGTTCTTGTTGCTTAGTAATGAAAATTCCAGTCCGCATTATCGTTGATAAGTGAGGACTATCTGAAAAATAAAATAGAAACAGTTTGTCCAATGTTTAAGGAAATATTGAAGTTTTTAGTAGAGAATGAGTCTGGAGTTGCAGGAACCCTAATATGAAGGTAACATATTATGCTAATAGATCTTCTTTTTTCATTTTTGGTCATTCAACAGAAGGTGGAAAGAGAACCTGTTTGGTTTAATGCCCTAATTATGAAATGTAGGCTTATCACCTCAGAGTACCCATTATAAGTAGTTTTTAAATATAGCTTTTAATTCTTACTAAATGAATATAATGCATTGAGTTCAATATCCATAGAAAACATAAAGCTAATTTCAGGCCATCTGTACACAGTAAATCTCTCCTTGGAAAAGTTTTAACTTGCACTTTAAGGGATGTATTTAAATCTATTTAAATAACCAGATATAAAAATGGAAAAAAGTTCTCTTCGAATTACTCCTTTAGGCTCATCAATAATATTCTACAATCATCCCATTGGATTATGAAAGAATATCTTAGGAATTACCCAAAGTCTCTGTGTATTCATGTGCTTTGCAGATAGTAAAATTGGATCTGGAAATGTGAAGATTGTATTTGCCTCATCTATTTTATTTACTGTTTTATTTAAATTAAATGAAAGATTATTGAAGGTCAAAATGGAAACCCAGAAAAAGTTAGGGGATGTGGTTTAAACTATTCAAGTCATTCTGTTTTCTCCTAATGAAACATTGCATTTTTCTTTGTGTCCTGTAGTTTAGTCATCCAGTGGAGATTTGTCAACAGGGTTCAAAAGCAGATGAATGCATTTCTTGAGGTGAGACTTTTCACTGACAATACATTGTTCATCTTCGCCACAAGAAAGAAAGAAGGAAGGAAAGAAAGAAAGAAAGAAAGAGAGAGAGAGAGAGAGAGAGAGAGAGAAAGAAAGAAAGAAAGAAAGAAAGAAAGAAAGAAAGAAAGAAAGAAAGAAAGAAAGAAAGAAAGAAAAGGGGGGAGGAGGGAAGAGAGGGAGGGAAAGGAGAGAGGGAGACAGGGAAGGGAAGGAGGGAGGGATTCAAAAAAATACATCTAGGAGTATATATGAACACAAATGAAAAATCAGTGCTGTACTGAATTTTCGTATAAACTTCTAAATGAATATTTTGAATCCTTCCCTCCCTCCCTCCCTCCCTCCTTTCCTTCTTCCCTCAGCTCATTTCTTCTTTCTACACCTTTGCAAATCAAAGGAAGACAGTGAATTCTGTGTGGAAAATGGGAGAGGGAGGAGTAGGAAATGAGTGCCCTGCTTTCAAAAATAAAATGGTGGCCCAGAGATTGAATTGTCCATTGCGGGTAGGACCCAGCCATGTGCCCATTACTCAGAACACTGAACTTCATTATAAAAACCACCGTTATTCCTTCACCACCAAATCCTTCTGAGTTTTGCCTGATCATTCTTTATGTTCCGATTTGAGAAACAGAAGAAATGGGTGAAGGTTGCCTGTCGTTCTTTCTTCCCTCCTTGATTGGCATATATACTGTTTCAGCTCCAATTCAAGCAGACCTCGGGACCCATGGCAGAGGTGAATGCACACAACCTGTCACATGGAATTACTCTTGGCAAGAACCAGCAACTCCCTGTAGAAGCTGCCTAAGCGTCTGAGATTACAGAACACTTTTTTTATCTTCCAGACCTCTGGTGCTTCCCTTGTCTCCCCACATCTCCCGAGTTCTCTGAATGAAAAGCTGTTCGTTGTAGCTCTCCTCTGAGCTTTGACTTTGAAATGTTAAAATATCTCAGCAGTGTTAAACTAAGAGACGTATATATTGAAAATGTATTGAAATCCATTTGTTTTTCTCTCTTCCCCCACCCCTCATTCTGGTTTCAGGGATTTACAGAACTCCTGCCCACGGACTTAATTAAAATTTTCGATGAAAACGAACTGGAGGTTAGTTGCATTTTGATGTTGTCTTTAAGCCGGGGTTTCTTTGATGGAAGCAATTAGAGAGATCCTTGCATGTCTTGAGTGGAGAGGGGGGGGGGAAAAACCCTTATTGTCCTAAATTCTGCAAAGATTTCTCCAGTTTTAGATGAGACTTTTTATTAACACACAAGCATGTTTTCAGAGTTCCTATTGCCAGCTAAAAAATATTTAAAGCAACCTCCAGAAAATAAAACAACCTGTAGCGCGATCCTCTACAGGTAGTCTTTGACCAATGACAGCAGTTGGGACCAGGATTACTGCTGGGTAAGTGGTCATCAAGTGCAATTGCTTCACTTAATGACAGCAGTTCAGACTGTCCCCATTGCCATTGTTAAATGAATGTTCCAGTCATTATGTGAATCAACTTCCTGAAGCTTCAGACAATCAAGTCAGTGGCACAGCTGGCAGGTGCTGCCAGTTGGGAAGGGAGCAAAGGCATGAGAGAGTAGGGGAGGTTCAGGGAGGGTGTCCGAGGGCCTTACAACTGCTTGACTTCTGAAAAACCTGCTTGGATTTTGGAACAAAGCGTTTTCAGCCATCTACTCACTCCTAGTGAAGCAGGTAAAAGTAAAAGTTGGGCTTACAGCAGCAATGACTGTTTTCCAATTTACAGATCAAATAGAACACAGTACGCAGAGGGGTAAATGAGAGGAATAAAGGAAACAAACTTAGAATGTGGTTTTCAAACTTTTATGTTCCTCGAAGTAATGTGTTTTTTTTAAAAAAAAGACAAGGTATGAGTGCTATAACTAAAGAGAAGTTTTGCTCTTTTTCCATAGAAAAAAATTAATAAAATTCATGCAGCCTGCCACAGCCTGTAAATATTAAGTGCCACGCAGGGTCACTATTTGTGAGATGGGCGGTTATGCAAATTTGATAAATAAAAAATAATATATTAGTCCTGTATACAATAATATAGTAATCCTTAGTACTCAATAAATACAGAGAGGATTCTGTAGAGTCTCAATCATCCAGGCCATGGTTGTTCCAAAGATGCTTTTTCAGGAGGCAACTGGACTTTCTTGTTTTTTTCTTTGAAGACGTTTCGCTTCTCATCTAAGAAGCTTCTTCAGATCTTCCATTCCCCACCACCCAGTAAGAGCTGAAGAAGCTTCTTGGATGAGAAGTGAAACGTCTTCAAAGAGAAAACAAAGTCCAGTTGCCTTCTGAAAAAGCACCTTTGGGCCACATAGAGAATTGTTCATTTTTAAAATATGTGAGCTTGTATTTTAACTGAGCCTCATGTGTTGCAATGTTTGCTCTGAAATGATTTTTTTTCATGAAGGTTATTCTTATTTAATAGAGATAAAACAGTTCTAGTTATGCACGTTATTATACTAAAAGAGAAAGGTTTCAAAATATTCACTGGTGCATAATCTACAAGGATTGTAACACTCATATACACATATACATACCTATGTATTTGCTTCCCGGATCACAACTAATATAATATAATATAATATAATATAATATAATATAATATAATATAATATAATATAATATAATATAATATAATATAATATCAGAGTTGGAAGAGACTCGTCCAACCTCCTGCTTAGGCAGGAAACCCTACATCACTTCAGACAAATGGTTATCCAACCTCTTCTTAAAAATTTCCATTGTTGGAGCATTCACAACTTCTGGAGGCAAATTATTCCACTGATTAGAATAGAATAGAATAGAATAGAATAGAATAGAATAGAATAGAATAGAATAGAATAGAATAGAATAGAATAGAATTTATTGGCCAAGTGTGATTGGACACACAAGGAATTTGTTTTGGTGCATATGCTTTCAGTGTACATAAAAGAAAAAGAAAAAAAAATACCTTCATCAAGGTATAACATTTACAACACAAATGATGGTCATAGGGTACAATTTAACCCTTAATGATAGCAACAAAAAGTTACAATCATACAGTCATAAGTGGAAAGAGATTGGTGATGGAAATGATGAGAAGATTAATAGTAGTGTAGATTTAGTAAATAGTTTGACAGTGTTGAGGGAATTATTTGTTTAGCAGAGTGATGGCCTTCGGGGGGAAAAACTGTTCTTGTTAATTGTTCTAACTGGCAGGAAGTTTCTCCTTAGTTCTCAGGAGAAATTCTAAGTTGCTTCTCTCCTTGATTAGTTTGCTTCTTATCCTGCCCTCAGGTGCTTTGGAGAATAGCTTGACTCCCTCTTCTTTGTGGCAACCCCTGAGATATTGGAACACTGCTATCATGGCACCCCTAGTCCTTCTTTTCATTAAACTAGACATACCCAGTTCCTGCCACCATTCTTCATATGTTTTAGCCTCCAGTCCCCTAATCATCTTTGTTGCTCTTCTCTGCACTCTTTCTAGAGTCTCCACATCTTTTTTACATCGTGGCGACCAAAACTGAATGCAGTATTCCAAGTGTGGCATTATAAAGTGGCATTAACACTTCACGTGATCTTGATTCTATCCCTCTGTGATAGAAAATAAATGCTCATAGTCCATGTCCTGATTTCCTTTCTCAACAATGTCATTCCTTCACAGTTGCTAATGTGTGGTCTTGGCGATGTTGATGTGAATGACTGGAGACAACATGCAATCTACAAGAACGGATATTGTCCAAACCACCCTGTCATTCAGTGGTTTTGGAAGGTAACAATGATTCATTCTGATGCTTCAACTCCCCAAAAAAAAAAAGATCGCAGCCTGTTCTTAAATTGCCTTATCACTTGCAAAGTCCTTATTAAAAAACAGAAAGCCCGTGTGAAATTCATTGCTAATTCATTCATCAGCTTTCATAATGATATTTTTTATAGGCCGTTTTACTGATGGATGCTGAAAAACGTATCCGGCTTTTGCAATTTGTAACTGGGACGTCACGCGTGCCTATGAATGGATTTGCTGAACTTTATGGTGAGTGATTTTGATTATCTCTAATTATTTGCATGGGATGTCTTGGAAATTGCTCTCTTATAAGCAACACTGGCCTATTCTTTCCATCCTAAATACAATGGTATGCCAGGATTTCTTTTATTAACCCCATTTATCGACCTCCGTAATCCTTAAGGTCTCTCGGTGGTTCACAGGGAAAAAAATACACAATAAAACTACACAGTTAAAAGATTCACAAACCAATGAATAAAAAGAATATAAAGTGAATTACAAAGTGAAACCATAAGCCAACTAAGATGGTATCACGGCCCAAACTCCTCCAAAAAAAGTTCTGTTTTGAACTGCTTTGGAAAGCTATCAACATGGAAATCGTATGTCCACAGGGAAGGGGGCATTCCAAAGGACCAGGCCCATAACCAAACTCTGGGCAGCTTACAAAATCCCCAGAAAACAGTTAAAAGTAAAACTTCACAGAAACAGACAGCTCAGACTACAACAATTAGAATTACAGATAGTACAAAATTAAGATGGGGGAGGGGGGGAATGGGACCAGTAGATAACAGTCCCTTAACCCTCAGGCCTAGGAGCACAGCCAGGCCTTAAGGAATTTCTGGAGCTCCAAGAAAAAGACACTGTCATCGTCTTGGGGTGGAGGATACACTTCTAGAGGACAAGGGCTATGACAGAAGGAACACTTTCTTGATCCCTTATGACAGCATTTAATTGAAGGGACCTAGAGCAGACCCATTCTGCCCAAAGCATACTGGGCTGGTAGAAGCCATTGGAGATAGATGGTCCCTCATAACCAAGATCTATGCCATGAAGGGTGGTGACCAGCTCCTTGAATTGCACCCAGAAGCTTACTGGCAACCAATGCAATTTGTGTAGCGGTGGTAACATATGAGTACACCGGGAAGTATCCTTTACTGCTTGCTTCACTGCATATGTTTGGTAATATATTTCCCTTGGGACCACTCTACTGCTAATGTTGGATGTTGGAAAAGTAATGTTGGAAAAGTTGGAAAAGTAATACTAAAGTGCAACTCTGTGAAAGATATAAAGCAACATTATACTATCAGATGATTATTGTTTCTGGTCCTCCTACTAAGGACTTGCCAAGATTCCAGATATGGAACCTTTCAGCTTTTCTTCCTAAATCAAATCCTCTTTTCAATGGAAATTGCTAAAGATTGGAATTTAGGCATTCAGCAGACACAGAATTTTGACTGAAATGCACTGAATGTCTACAGGAAGGGAGGGATGAGATGGGATGAGTTGGGTGGGTGGACAGACGGTTGGATGGATGGATAGATGGATGGACGGTGGACGGACGGACAGACGGATGGATGCATGAATGGGAAGGTGGATGGGTGGGTGGGTGGGTGGACGGATGGATGGATGAGAAGGTGGATGGATGGATGGGAAGGATGGGAAGGTGGATGGATGGTCATTCATTCATTCATTGGTTCTCAACTCATAACACTAAGCATGTCTTGATCATGGTATAAAGGGGGTGGATCTTTCAGAAGAATCTGGACCATGTGTTGTTTTCTTCTACTTTAAATCCTACCGACTGACTGGGTTGGGGGTTTAATTCACTCTTGTGCATGTATGTGATCTTGTTCCCAGCACCCTGATCTTTTTGATCTACTTAATTCTTGGCTTCCTCTTCATAGTTCAGTTCATTAATAGCAAAAGTATTTTATTCACTCCTAGCAAACACATTCTTAGACATATTTCTAACCTAAGCCACTCTTCTTTAGCGATCTCAGCTGAGTTAGAACAGTCTTCTTCTCTCCTCTAGGCATACTGGGATTGCTGAAACTCCTAGCTAACTCCTAGCAGAGTTGACGTCAAGGAGGTAGACAAGGTTACAAGCTGCAATTTAACAAGTCTGTTCATATGACCATCTGACCCATTTATCTCCTTCTCTTGAACCAGGTTCAAACGGTCCTCAGCTGTTTACAATAGAGCAATGGGGAAGCCCTGATAAGTTACCCAGAGCTCACACCTGGTGAGTAATAAAACATCAAGCATTACATTTACAGTGATTAAATTTAGACATCTCCAAGGAATGCTCTTTCAGTTAAATGCGATGGGAGTTCTTCCCTATGTAAACTTTTCCCATTAACTTTTATATATTAGATGTGTGTATTTATGGATTCAAAAAGCAGTAATTAAAATGTTCTTGCTATTAAGATTGTTGTAAAATCTTGAAAACTGAGACGTTTTAGAAGACACAGCAATAAAACTTCACTGTTTTTCATTCCATAAAATTCACTCCATAAAATTTATGGTCAACAGTAAAAAAAAAATTTAGGGGAGATAGCAGTACCTTGTTCTGAGCACCAATTGTTAAAGAATACTCCCTCCTTACAAACATTTGTTGGTTGATACAATCTGGGCAATCCTCATTTTTAATATATTGTGGTTACAGATATAAGGAAAGCCGATCATCTCCCACATGCCAATCCCAAAGCTTTTAAGTGGCAAATTTCCAGGTGACCGTTATGCCATATTTCCAGAGTAGTTCAGAAAAGGAGAGCTATTAGCTCAGTTAATTCTAAGTCAGTCTACCAAAACCCTTAAGAATAAAAATACAGTATTTTTCAGTGTGTAAGATGCACCTCCCTTTTTTTGGATGGAAATCATGGGGGGGAAAAATCTGCCTCCCAGCAGTTTGCCTCGTTGCAGCCACCAGCCTGCTTTAGTTTCATTTTCGGCACAGCCTGATTAGCACAAGAAAAAAAAATCTGCCTACCAGCAATTTGCCTCCTTGCAGCAAGCAGCGGAGGCCTGCGCAGCAATAGCCAATGACAATCCCTGCAGCCTGAAACAGCTGAAGGTCAGGAAGCCGATCCAACCAACAATCAACTTCTTGATTGTTCTTGTGCTAATCAGGCTGTGCTGAAGCTGAAACGGGCTGTTTCTTCTTGCTGCTTGCTGCAAGGAGGTAAATTGCTGTGGGGGGCAGTGGGTGGGCAGGGCTGCATTCAGTGTATAAGTCGCACCCAAATTTGCACCCTCTTTTGGGGGAGGGGGAAGTGTGTCTTATACTCTGAAAAATATGGTAGTCTATAGAAAGAAGTCAAATTTGATAAGCATTTTAAAAATTTCCCGATGCCCTTCTTTCAAAGTAGGCTCAAACAAGTAACCCTTTTTTTCCCTTCATTATAAAAAAAAAATGGAATAATTGGGGGAAAATAAAGACAGGGAGAAAGATCTGAAAGAGCAGAGAGACCTGCTTCTTCTCTAGAAAATTGAAGGGGAGGAAGGAGAAAATGTGGGAATGAAAAAGGCATCGGCTGTTAAAAACTGCATATGGCGAGAACGTGTTGAAATACATGTTGAAAAAAGTATATTCTTCAACGGGTCCACCAAGATATTTTTGTCCTTAGATGAAATTGTCTGGAAGGGGTTTCCAGTCTCATACAAGCCAAGAAACCTGTCACTCTTTTCCCCCTCGAAGTATGTTCCCTTCAAGGAAATAAGGGACGTTTCAGAAGCAATTCTTAGGCACAGATTGTCCTACTCTTTAAAAGAATTAAGTATTAGTAATCAAAAGGCTAAGCATAGCAACCATCTGCTCAGGCATTTGGCTGCTGTTGCTTCTGGCAATACCTAATTTGCACCTGAAAGGACATTCTGCAAGGATAAAAGGTCTGGCTCCTCCATAAAATTTGGAATACAACTGGCAGAAATCCTCTCCTTTGGACTTTCTGTTATTAGGGGTGAAAGATATTGAAGTTCAGGAGATCCAAAGAGGAACTCATTGCCTACGCACGGCAGAATGATTTGATAGGATAGCGGTTTCTTTTAAACTTGAATCGGAAAGATGATTACTTTTCATTTTTCCAGAAATCTAGTGAAGAGGAGCATTTCCAGAGACCTTGTATGGGCGTCTCATATTTACGTACATCAAAATGTAATTTTCATATATACCTGGGTCATGGTACTATTATTAAATAAATGAGGGCTGATATTAATTATATTTAGGCTACACTTAAATGAAAAATTTCAATTTTTGCCTTTAACACTTTTTTCTAGGTTTAGCTAGCATGCCACTAACATGGGAAATGCAGTTCTTACAGCTAAAAAAATATTTAATAGTAGGCTTATGTTAGGAAAGAAAGGGAAAGGAAGTAAAGAGAAGAGAAAGGGGATTTTACTCCACTATAGGGGACAATGTTCATTTCCGTTTCAAGGCCAATGAGTCAATGCTGTCCAAAGATATTTTGCAGTCATGTGGCCAGTATGATGTTGCAAAGTACTGTGGGGAGGAACTTTAACAAAAGTGGTATCTATTTATCTACTCGCATTGCCATATTTTCAAACTGCTAGGTGAACAGGACGAGAGCTCACCCCGTCGCAGAATGCTTGGGTCTTGAACCTGAGCTGCCGGCTTTCCAGCCGACAAGCCCAGCATCATAACCGTTGAGCCATAGCACTGGTTTTATAGCTTTATAGGAGTAGATAGTATTTTTCTGTTGAAAAGTTACATCTCAGTGTTGGGAGGTATTTCTGAACAAATTGAGAAATGGCACAGAGGGACAGGGCTGGTGAGGGGAAATGGAGGATTTGATGGAGAAAAAGCTAAAGCCGGTATTGGTTGTGACTGTGGTATGTCACCCATGGAATTCCACCCGAGAAATCTATCAAGCTATGACAACTTAGCCCTCCTTCTTCCATTTCTGTTCTCTACAAGCCCACATAGGAAGTCAGATTTAGTCTATCAATTGGCTAAATGTAATGCCGCAAATCTTACCTTTTCACGGTTTGGGAGCCCTGGATTACATTTACACACAGGTTCACTGCAGAATTAGAACTGACCAGGTATTACCTGAACATCTAGCTGGGAATTTTGCTCATTGGTCACTTCTCAAGAGATTTTCCTTTCAAACATGGTGGTGTTTGTTTGTTTGTTTTTAAAAAAAGGTGAAATTCTTCGGAAATGCAATGCGTCTTTTCGCAGTCTGAAAAGCCAAATGCTTAATTTGAAACAAACTTCAATCTCCAACCCTCTTCCATTGCAGCTTTAATCGCCTTGACTTACCTCCGTATGAATCTTTTGAAGAATTGCGAGAGAAGCTTCTTATGGCCGTTGAAAACGCTCAAGGATTTGAAGGCGTGGATTAAGTGGGCGCCTGCTCCTGCTTCTTCTTATTGTTCTTCTTCTTATTGTTATCTTACTAGTACAACAAAGATTCTATTCTCGGAGCAAGTTCTGCAAGCACTTTTTTGATTTTCCAGCAGACTTTTTTCAGGAGATGGAGCAGAACGAGTGCACGGTGGAGCGAGAAGCTTCTGTCCAGTGCCGATGTCTGAATCCAGCAATGGGAAATAACTTTCTTTCGCTTGTGGATAGTATTTCTGAAATTTCCACAACAAATTACCCACTGGTTGATGTATACTCTAATGACATTTCAGCAGGACTTGTCTATTTATGTCGTGCCTCTGTAGGCAAAAGCCCTTAATAAATGTTTTACATACTTTTTAATGGCAATGAATGGAATTAATCATTTTACAGGTATAGTATTACGGTTCACGTTTACTTTGGAACAATGATTTTTAAGTTTTATTTTCTTGCAATTAAAAAAAAACAACCACAATAATGTACCGGAAGAACGAACTCATTTTGTTTCCTCTTAATTTGTCTAGACTGTATGTATGCCATAAGTGTTCTGTTCGCCCCAAAATCTGCTTTTTGTTGTTTTTAGCATCATGCTCTTCTGGTCTTTTAGAATAAGTAATTTTATTTTTTTTTGTAAGATATTTTCTGCCATTAGAAATATCCTAAAGTACCAAATGCCTTTTTAAATGTCTGCATTGTGGTTTCGCAAACGGCAACAAAAGTTAAAATTTGTGATGGGATGGAGACAATATTTCTACAAATCGCCTGAATATTTACAGGAAAATCATATTCCAGCATGCCAAATCTCTCGATAATGAAGTTGCCTCCCTATTTCTTGATAGTATTTATATGTATTATAGCATTTTATTTTATTTTTTGGGTGATGGGTTTGGGCACTATTGTCATTGGGGGGGGGATGTTTGATTGTTTGTTGTATAGTGACTTTTACCAATTCTTCCCTCTCACAATGGAGGCATTTTGAATGAATCCTGATCTTGCTTGATCTCAAGGCTGTAAAAAGTACTTTTTCTGTTTGTATGCATTTGTTAGTATCTAAATGAGAAGGATTTTTCCCTTTATTTTTGATTGCACCAATTCTAGAAGCACTTTATGTACCACATGGAGATCTTTTTTTTAAAATCATAAATATTAATGTGATAGTATGCCTTCTCCTTGCCCATGTCTTTTTGGTGCAATATCTTTCATTTGTGAAATCTGGCAATGGCTGATGGAAGTATGGGAAAAAACTAGAGAGAGACGAACTTAGAGATATTAGTTGTATCTTGTGGTGTTGGGCTCCACCCCCACCAAAATTTATTTAATAAATGCAGTTATCTAGCCACTTTTATAACGTATGACATGTTGCATGAATAAATGATAATGCTTGCCTTGTAAATGTTATGTAATAGTTTAAGAGGGAAAGAACAAACAGATTTTCTCTCATCCACTGGAAGATGACTCGGAGCAGCACATATTTGATAACCCACAAAGCTGAGCAATGTGGCTTTGCGTGATTTTGCCCTCAAATGTAAACTCAACCCATGGGTAACAATCCAACAAGGCTGCAGGCTTAAATAGGCTACTAGAATGATGCTAGATAGTTTCTAAACATCTCTGTGGCATGCAAGTTTTTACGTTTTTCTAAATATGGCTTTCAAGGAAAAATAAATGGACACGTTGCTATTCAGCTACGCAAAGGACCAGCTTTGACATTGTTCACTGCTTCCTTGCTCCCAGTAATATAACTGGTCATTGCATAGGCTTCACAGTCATTTTTAGGAACTTCTGGGTAGATATACGATGGCTTGTCCATGGATTTGGGAGAGAGGGTATACCTAAAGAAAGCAAGGAGTGTTAGACAGCATCTTCAGAGGCGAAACGAGTTGGAGGAAAATTATATTCGCGTGGCAGCCATTTTGTAAATACCCAGCCAGTGGAAACTATGTTGTGAGTACTTGCCATTGACACTATCTGAAAACGCACCCAAAATACATTGTTTGTTGGAGGTAATGCCCATGATCGAGTAATTACTTGTACCAGTAATTTCCACGAACAAGATTCTTAGTAGTGGTGTTTCCCTTTTTCTTTCCCCCTTCCTTAATTTAGTAGAAATGCAGAGTTGGAAGGGACCTTGGAAGTCCTCTATCCAATCTCTACTCAAGCAGGAGATCTTATAACATTTCAGACAAATGGCTGTCCAATCTCTTCTTTAAAACCTCCAGTGTGGAGCACCCACAATTTCTGGAGGCAAGTTGTTCCACTGATTAATTGTTCTGTCAGGAAATTTCTCCTTAGTTCTAGGTTGGTTCTCTTCTTGATTAATTTGTCCTATCTACAAGTGCTTTGGAGAATAGGTTAACCACCTCTTCCTTGTGGCAGTCCCTCAAATAGTGAAACACTGCTATCATGTCATCCCTCTTAGTCTTTCCTTTCACTAGACTCTCTCCAAAATGTTGGTACAATCCTAGTTTAGATCAGAAGCACCTTCTGGCTCAAAGTAAAGACAAGCATATTAACTGGATTTCTTCGAAGCTCAGCATACCTCTCAGATGTTGCTATACCACAGATGCAAGACTAATTGAATTTACTGGATATCCGTGGTACAGTAGAGCATCTTTTTCCTTTTTGTTCTTTCAATTTACCTGTGCATTTTGAAATGATTTGATGGCAGTCTGCAAGAGTAAACTGTCATCAGATCATTTCAAAGTGTACAGGTACGTTGAAAGAACAGATACAGTCATCCAGTCCACTTTCATTTCTCAACTTAAGGTTCTTCCACCTGGGTTGGCAATATATTCTGGCACATTCAGAAATAAGAACCATTGAGTTCAGTCAGGGTTGGTCTCGTGTAACTGGGTTTCCAGGAAGGTGCAGTCCAGGTGTGTGGGATTCCAGAACTCTTCAGGCAGCATGCTCAGCCAGATCAGAAAGGCTGAAAATATAGGATCAATTAACTAAAAAAAAAAAAAAAAACTAGCAGAAAAGGGAGATGAGAAAAAAAGAATGCCTTAGGATAGTGATGGCTAACCTTTTTGTTGTCACAAGCCAAAAGTGTACGCGTGCGACACCACACACGCGTGCCTGCACCCCCCCGGGTGCCTGCGCGTGACCCCCCCCCATCCCATTTTGGGCCTAGCAGGCCTCGCTGCAGCCTCCTGGGACCAAAAATGGGCCGCGGGGGTGGTCCCCCCCCCCCGTGGCCCATTTTTGTCCCAGGAGGCTGCAGGGAGGCCTGCTAGGCCCAAAATGGGCTGCGTGGGGGGGCACCCTCCCTCCTCCACCCTGTATGCACGCGTAACTCTCACACATGCGCGCACGGAGCACGTGTGCGGCATAGACCCGAAAATCAACTGGCCGGCGAGAGGCGCAGACACATGTGGGATGAAGCAGAGCTGGGCGACGACTCTCGTGCCCGCAAAGAGGGCTGCACATGCCACCTGTGGCACATGTGCCATAGGTTCGCCATCACAGCCTTAGGATGTCACAATAGTTTGTGAGGATAAAAACCCTACGGTTGGAATATTGTTTAAGGATGGGATCAAACATTTTAAAAAAGAAATAATTAAAAATAAATAATTAGTGTAAAAATGGCTAATTATTCTATGCCCAGACTTGAAAGGACCAATTTTGTAACACAGGGGGAAAAAAAAGGTCAGTAAATATTTAGCAAGATCATGCAAAGGTCAGATGAGCATATTCTCTGGGGAAAAAAATAACCCAACCAATTCACAGGAAAAAAGTTAAACAGTCACATTATCAGTTGGGTAAAATCTTGTTTAAGTACTTCTTCCCTTCTACCTCACACCCCGCCCCCGTCTACCACAATTTAAATAACCTTGTTCCTTATATGTTGTGTCAAAGGCAGCGTATTGGATCAAAGAATCATGCTGAATAAAGTCAAAATCTTTTGTCTCAGAGACCCAGGTTGGAGGCCAAAGTGTATGGAAACAAGGACCAGCAGAAAACTACTCTGGTCATTATGAGATACAATAAAGAGTTGCATAACCTGAAAAGAAGTCCAGAAACTAACATTTGTGACTTTTTAATGGTGCAAAAGAGAGGTAATATTAAATAGAGATGAGTGGTTGCAGAAATTGGACAAATCAATGCAGTTGTTTTTTTATTTGCATTTATATCCCGCCCTTCTCCGAAGACTCAGGGTGGCTTACACTATGTTAGCAATAGTCTTCATCCTATTTGTATATATATATATACAAAGTCAACTTATTGCCCCCAACAATCTGGGTCCTCATTTTACTCCCTATTCGTGTACAGATAGTCTTCAACTTACAACCATTCATTTAGTGACAGTTCAAAGTTACAATGACACAGAAAAAAGTGAAACCAGGCCTCACACTTTTTTTTTTAATTTGCATTTATATCCCGCCCTTCTCCGAAGACTCAGGGCGGCTTACACTATGTCAAGCAATAGTCTTCATCCATTTGTATATTATATACAAAGTCAACTTATTGCCCCCAACAATCTGGGTCCTCATTTTACCTACCTTATAAAGGATGGAAGGCTGAGTCAACCTTGGGCCTGGTGGGACTTGAACCTGCAGTAATTGCAAGCAGCTGCTGTTAATAACAGACTGCATTAGTCTGTTGAGCCACCAGAGGCCCACTTACGACCATCACAGCATCTCCACAGTTACGTGATCAATATTCAGGCCCTAAGCAAGCAGCTTATATTTATGACGGTTGCAGGGTTCTGGGGTCACATGACCACCACTTGTGACCTTCCTAGTTGTTTTTCAACAAACAGTCAATAGTGGAAGCCAGATTTGCTTACCAATTGCCTAATTCTCTTTAACAACTGCAGTGATTTGCTTAACAATATGACAAAAGTTGTAAAATTGACTCACTTGCTTAGCAATGGAAATTCTGGTCCCAAATGTCATAAGGAATACCTGCAAACTACTTAAAGTATAAATATCAATGAAACAGATTCAGATTAGTTTTTGTTTGGACCTCACCCACTTTTTTTGGAATGTGCATCAGTGCATCATCAAAAATCAAACATCCCATTATGGACAGTGATCCTAAATATTTTATCCATTTTTTTTCCTTGGGAGTCTATGCATTGCTTCTAGAAGTATGGATAGATTAGTATTCCCTAAAATACTAATCTATCTACAGATAAATTACTACTCCCGCATTGGGTTTCCCATACTCTGGATTTTTCAGGTAGAACTTACTTAGGTCTATACCCTAAGGTTTGGGTGTCAAACTCTTATTTCATTGAGGGCCTCATCAGCGTTGTGTTTGACCTTGAGGAGGGGTGGATGTGACCAGGGTGGGCATGGCCAGCTCAATGACACTCATTTCAGGGGCGCCTGTGGTGGCCCAAGCACTCTGCCAGCTAAAATGGAGCTCGGGGGGGCCTCATGCAGCTCTCCTGAGCTCCGTTTTTAAAAGAAAAAGAAAAAAAAACAACCCCCAATGATCGCGCAGCTCATTGGGGGGGGCAGGGATTTTTGCTACTGGTTCTCCAAACCACCCACTGCCATTGCTACCAGATCGGGCGATCCGGTCCTAACTGGGAGCATTTCACCCCTGGACCAAAGGAAAAACTCATCAAAGTAGAAAATCTTTACTTGCCTTTGGCTTAATGAGGCCTGAGATAGTACTTCATGTTTGCTTTGGTCTTGTTTTAACAATAGACAAACTGGCTGAGGAGGATGACGGTTATAGTCCAACATTATCTGAGGTTGCCAGGTTGGAAAAAACGGTATCTTTGTTATTCAACTTTTGTGTGACAAACTAAGTTCTAAAGAGTGGACTATTTTTCTGAAACGTTTGAAGTCTTTGTACCATAATTTTTGTGAATGTACAAAGATACCAAGTAGCATCTCTATTCCCTGGCAGCAAAAACAGACATATCCTGTATAATCTTCCATTAGTCCGATTCTAATGCTTTTCAAACTATTATTGTGCCTTTATTCTCGTGCTTACCTTAAAGAAAGAAGACCCTAAATTTCATTGAGCCACAAAAAAGGGAAGAGTAGAAGTGAATTATAACCCCAGACAAAAGTCCTATGCAAGGCTTCCAGTCTTGTCAATTAAGCTTGTCAACTTCAGGCAAAATAAATTTGTTCCCTGAATAAATATGTGCCCCTTGCATTTGTGTGTGTTTTGTCTGTGTGCTCCTGCCTGGCAGACAAGGCAACAAAATAGATTAATAATAATTCATAATTGCTGATCGAATTTAGTTTTCGATAAAATAAAGGCCCCCATGGTCACATATGTACAGTATATACGAGATCGAGCAGTCTCTGTTTTTAATTCCTCGCCCTCTTTCCACAGGAACTGCAAAAAAACAACCCAACCTAAATATAAGGTGGAGATGGTATGAAGGCAAAATAAATTTAATATCAAAAATAAAAGGCACAGTGTAGCTGCTCTAGGATAAGATGAAAGACACAGGGGAACTTGATGAAGCTACCATAATAATTGGACAGGGAAGGAATTCAGAAAGAGTTGATTTCACCCAGCAAGCAAACCCTCCAAACATCATTCTTCAAAACTGACTGCTTTAGTAATATTGAGAGAGAGAGAGAGAGAGCTGGTGTGCAGTTCTTTGCACTTCTAGCTTCTCCTTTTGTTTTAAGCATCTTCCTTGAATTTTCAAAGTGAATGAGACAACCCCGTTCCTAGTTCGCAGATAATTACTTCGAGAAAATTCGACTACATCTCTAAGGAAATAACAATATTACATTTTAGAGAAATGCTGTGTAATTCTCTTCCTGGTCCATTCTCAGTCATTTGCCTGGAAATTACAGACATATATATGAACAAATTCTGGAACTTTCAGATGTCCAGTACAGATACTGCTATAAACAAAGCCTGAACTTTGGTCCAGTCAAGTACACTGATAAGTGTAGAGAAGCAGCCCAGAGTTTTGGTGGGCAAGGAATTACAAACATTGTACTGAGTTTCCTTTGAGCCAATTCAAGATGTTCATTTTACCATCTCTTCTGGCATTGAGTCATAACTGCCAGATGTACCTTTAGAGCAGGTGGGCTACCGTAGATCATATCCTCCTTCCTGAATGGTATCATTTATTTGCATTATTTGGAAATAAATGTTTAACAGATCTCAGTCAATGATGGGGTTATACCAGTGACTTTCAATGTCTTCAGTTCTCTCTCCTCCATATCCAGCCTACTAGAATCACAGGCTTCACCAGACCCAGAAAATAAGTTAAAATATGATTTTTTCCCCCCCTTCCCATAAAGTCAACTGCAACTGTATGAAAAGGAGCCATCTTCACAAGTGATGAGAACTCTTTTGGTGGTTGGGTAACAGGCATGGAGCAGCTGGAAACTACCAAAAGATAATGTTAGAAAGACAACTCATGATGGAAATAGGCTTTCAGTTTAATAGTTATGGGAATCTCCAGGTTTGGAATAACAGGTTAAGTCCCTGTGTGCTGTTGTCGCAGTCAGTGGGTGTCAGTAATCTTCTGTGTCAGCACTGATACCAGTCACCTTAGAACAGTCAACAGTCCAGATCCCACTTTCCAGGGGTGGGATTCTACCGGTTCGGACTGGTTCGGGCGAACCTGTAGCTCCAACGATCAGCTGGTAGCGAACCGGTTCGCTCCAACGATCAGGTGGGCCTGCCCACCCGCCCCTGTACTTTACTGACCTACATCTTCTCAGCTGATTTGCATGGCAGAGCAGATTGCTGTGCCTCAGCTGTGTTACTCCTCAGCAGTAACGTGGAAGGTAAGTTTCTGTAAAACTTTCATCAAACGGCGCACCTGTGCAGCGCGCAATCACCAAACTGGTTGTTAAACTGGCAGGATCCCACCACTGCCACTTTCCATCAGGTTCATGGTGGACATTGAAAATAGTAGCTACAGTTAGGAATCTGGAAACAACTAGGAGTAAACCCCAGAAAAACCAGGAACTATCCTTTCAAGGGAATTGTCTTGAAGACTCTTATTTCTTTCATCTTGGCTTTTCTTTCCCCTTCCTTTTTCGTTGCCTTAGACCAGGGATCTCCAACCTTAGCAACTTTAAGCCTGGAGGATTTCAACTCCTAGAATTCCCCTGCCAGCAAAGCTGGCTGGGGAATTCTAGGAGTTGAAGTCCTCCAGGCTTAAAGTTGCCAAGGTTGGAGACCCCTGCCTTAGACCATTGACTGATCAACCAGTAGAGGATGTTGCTGTTCAAAATATCCGTGCCTCTCCTTATCTTGTGCTCTTTGCTCTGCACCCAGTATGCAACTGATCTGATAACCAGTTGTATGTTTGTTCTTTCCACTGGTGTGTGGTGCCAGGACTGTCCATCTCCAAACTTGTTTTTTTGTTGGCATTTTATCTGCAAGGGGAGCTTTAAACCTGTGAAAGAAGAGAAAATTGGATTTCTTCATCCGTATGCTTTGATGGAAATATAAGCAGCCTAGTCCTCAGCTCTGCTCTTTTAGTCTCCTACAGTTGACATGAAAACAAGCTAGACCAGCAAACTTTAACAGGATTGGGGCAGTTGCTGAGATTAAAATGCTCAAATGTTGCCCCACCCCCATCCCCACGTTCTTTGCTATTCTGAAGTTTTAGAAAGAAAACTACATTTAAAAATTAAAGGGGGAAAATGCAGGGAGAGATTGTGGAGAAATTCAATTTTCCAGTATTTTGTATATAGCATGGCTAAAGTTGATATGCATGCAGATAATCTTCCAATACAGCCTTGGAATTGCAGCTTCTATATAATCAGGAAATCTTCCAAACTACCACACCAAGTTCAGTATACTACAACTCAAAGGTATACAGTACACTTAAGTAGGTCAAGTAGTGCACACACACACAGTCTCATTGGTTAGATTAGGGTTCAAGGTATTGATCTAAAATATGGCACAATTTAGTAACCAATTGAAGTCCATTGTTTGAATTTCAGCTAAACCAGCTCAAGTGTGTTGTCAGATACTTAGATTGTTGCTCCTGGAAGTTGTAGCCCAACACATCTAAAGGGTTGTTGTTGTTGTTGTTAGTTGCGAAGTCGTGTCTGACCCATCGCGACCCCATGGACAATTTTCCTCCAGGCCTTCCTGTCCTCTACCATCTGCCAGAGACCATTTAAGTTCACGCCGGCTGCTTCAGTGATTCCATCCAGCCACCTCGTTCTCTGTCGTCCTATTCTTCTTTTGCCCTCAATCGTTCCCAGCATTAGGCTCTTCTCCAGTGAGTCCTTCCTTCTCATTAAGTGATCAAAGTATCTCAGTTTCATCTTCAGGATCTGGCCTGAAGATGGTTTCTAAAGGGTACCATATTGGAAATGCCATGGTAGGTTGTTTGATCCAACATTTTGTTCAGTTCAGGATATAGAGGGCTAATTTTCAAGTTTATGCTTGAATATCTCAAGGGAAATAGGCTCTTCTAACCCTAGCAGAAATTTCTCCCATTGTTGAGCAACATTTTACTATCAAGCAATTCTCATTTCCGGAACCATGAGTTCATATGAACTAGCTCTCCCTCTGGACTGGAAAACAAATAATTGATTTCTTCAATGGGACTATCTATTGGGGATATCAAGAATATTTTCATTTCCAGTCATCATAATTGTTCATAAGTCTTCCCCTTTCCATAATTTTGATGTCATCAACTAAACATTTTTTGTTATTTGAAACAACCTTGGTTTTCACACTTTTATGACTTAAAAAAAACTTTAGAAACCATTATCACTGGCTACAAATTTGTATGCTAGATCCACCTGGACTGAATATTATGGAAGACTGGTTTCTTCTTTGTGATTTTGTGCGGCAAAATGAGAGTATGCAATTATGCAGACATTTCTTTCATTTTGTGCAAAGATCACACCAATCTGCTGTCCTGGATTCCTGCCCCAATTTAATAACACTATTGACTGGGACGGTATAGGAAAAAGCATGAAATTGCCATATTATCCTTACAAGGCACCATTCTAAGCCTTGTACAATTGACTCCTGTTGTGTTCAGTGGCACTTTGAGTTGGACTGTATGAGCTGGACTGTGAGCTTTTTATTTTTAAATGAGTTGTGTTTGTCCTATTCAGTTCAAAACATTGTATTTATTTCTTTTACAGAATGGTGTTAGTAGAACTTTTGCTAACAAGGCAAATTGTTACACTTCTAATGTCTATCGGTTTTTCTACCTGTTTTTCTAGTTAAAAGAGAAGTATAACCCTGCAATATATAACTCTCAAAATTGAAATGATATTAATACAATGTCATGATTTATTTATGTGTCATGCAAGGCCCTGAAATCACAAGTACTCATAGCTTACAGTATCTTCAGAACTGAGTGCCAACATTGAATTGGGAAGCACAGCAGAGCGGGATATGATGTGAAGAAGTGATTAGAGAAATATAGGCAGGGGTGGGCTTCAAAATTTTTAGCAAGGGGTTCTCTGCCTGGTGCTGGGTGGGCATGGCCATGGTGTGCGTGGCCTAGTCGGCCTCCTGCAACATGTTGGGAAGGGCATTTTTGCCCTCCCTGGGCTCTGGAGGCTTTCGTTGAGCCTCCGGAAGGGCGAAAACAGCTTCCCCAGATTCCAGAGGCCCTCTGAAGGCCATTTCCGGCCTTCCTGAACTTCCGTTTTTCACTCTCCCTGCACTTACCTGCATCCAAAACGGGCCGTGTGGGGACTCCTGGGAGGGGCAGGATGGGGTGAGCGGGGCCAGCCAGGAGTGGGATTTGGGGGTTCTTCAAACTGCATAGAATCTTAGCTAAAGGTTCTCCCAAACCCCTGTGAACCCCCAGCAGCCCACCCCTGAGCATATGGCTGGAAGGGACCTTGGAGGTCTTCTAGTCCAATACCCTACTCAAGGCAGGAGCCTTATACTATCCCAATCAAAGGGTTGTCCAGTCTATTTTTGAAAACCTCCAGTGATCTTATTTATCCATCTGGCTGCATTTTTAGTCACTTTCTAGAAGTGTTTTTGAAACACTTTTTGTTTTAAATGACACATTCCCAATTTCGATCAAGATTTGGCTGTGCTGCTTTTACAGAAAGCCTGAGAAAGATTTGCCTCTTTTCTCTTGGCAGATAGCCTTCAGAAATTCAAAAGCCATAGCCCATAGCACGCCAGCTCACTGCTCCATTAAATGCACTCTTGTGAACATTAATTTGAATTTGAATCTATGATTTTAGGGAAGAATTTTACCAACCCTACCTGCAGGGTTTTATTTATAATTACAGGCTATCTTTTCAAAGCAACATATTTAATTGTCTGACCAATTTGTATGCATGAATATCCAGGATATGGATCTTTAGATATTAATATTAATGCCAATATTTTCTTTTAACTGAGCTTTTTTTTTCCTCTTGGCGATCTTTGCTTCCATGAATTTAAATCACTTTAGAAATTAATCTATGCTGCCAGGGTTTTAGATGCCAAAGAGACAGGAAAGCAGCTCCACGTTTGCAAAAACTGATATTTGGGGAATTTAACCTTCTTTTGGAGATAAAGCTCTCCCCTAAATTTAGAGAATGCCCATAGAAGTTTCGTTCTTTTTCAACTTTCTAGGAAAAAGTTGATTTCGAGACTTCAAGATTTCAGATAGAATCAGTAGGCAGTTCTTCCCACTGCTACAAAATTATTAGGTCAATTTTAATTGGGTGCAGTAATTTCACTAGGTGCAGCTAAGAATCTAAATCTAATCCAGTTAAGAAAAGGTTTGAAAAACCCAAGACAATGCTTTAAAGCAAAATGAAATCTCAGAGAATTGAAACAAATGTAAAAATAAGGCAAATCTGCAGTTAATTGAATTTAAGGTGGTAAGCAAATTCTTGTTGCAATTTACTAGCCAGTCATGTGAGCAAAACCATGTTTTAGTGGATAAAGAAAGGAGCACATTTTCTGAATTTATGATGCCATTAAGTGCTAGTCTTGTGTCTTGTGATATATCCATTTATGGTCATTAAGTGAGTGTGGAAGGACTGACTTATTTTAACCAAAAATGTAATTCAATGAATTTCCGTTACAATTATGTGCTCTGTATTTGAACCTTTCCCAATCTTTCTGTTACCTTTAAATTTAAAATGTGTGAAATGATTCCAAGGTCAAACCCAATCATTTAGGTCAGTTGTGTCTTATAGTATGTAGAGAATGAAAATATGAAAAGTCAGATTTCCATCTGAATATATCTTGATGTCAGCATTCCAGAAAACCCCTCCTGCAGTAAAACCATACTAGGCCGAAGGCTTCCAAAGCTGACACTTGATTTATGGTACTGTTAATTAAGAAAACCAAGAGAACTGATTGAGATGCATTCATTCTGCTCCCTTTACTGTACTGATCTGAAAAAAGAGCAGTAATTCTTTTCCCTGAGTAATGAAACTTTAATTGAAGGATTGGCTTAAATTCACTAAGGATATTATAATGGAGCCAAATGAGACTTTGAACGTGTGTGTCATCGTGTCCCGTCTCAACCCCTGTCCCCCCCCCCGTATTTAATCTTCCCTTGATTGGCGTATCAACATAAAATCAGGTTTATCTTCCTTTTAGTAAACCTGCCCAAAAGAAATTAGAAGGTCTAAGTTATGTACAATATGGAGTCCTTGGTGTTCTCTGAGCTTGGTTATTTGCTGAAACATCTCGTTACCTAAGTAGGTAACATCATCAGTGTATTGGCTTTGCTCCTGGTTTACGTGCAGCAACTTGCCCTGTCAATGTTGATGAAGGTATGAGGTTTTTTCACCTTGGTAGTTCCTTGATTACATAATTATAATTATATAATTATAAACAGGTATATAAAAAATATATGTATGTATGTATGTACGTACAGGGATCAAGCCCTACACTCACCAGCACTGATTCTGTAAGAACTTCTAGTGTTAAACTACAAATTACAGGGTCCTTGGTGCTTTCATCGTTGCTTTATTGCAGATGTTTCATTACCCAAGTAGACACTGATGAAGTTTCTTAGTTTCTTAATGAAATGTCTGCAAGAAAACAACCAAGCTTCAAGAGCATCAAGGACCTCATAGTTCAACCCTGAGCTGCAAATATTCTCTTCTATTGAAACTACACATTAATTGACAGGTTGAGGATTTAATTCACTGCTGGGTTGTAGAGAGGAAGTGATGGATGCAACATGAATGGGACTCGTCTCTCTCTTCCAGCTTTCGCTGATAGGGAAGTTTTGTAAAGCAGCAGTAGACAAATGCTGATTGCATGTGATTGTTCCCAAGCCACTTGGAACCAATGGCTGAATCTTGGGAAAAGGAATCCACCCTTATTTAGAAGAAAAACCCCATTCATACACGTTTAATGAGCAGTTTGTTTTCATTTGCTGCAGTAACGTTGGGAGACAAGGCGAAAGAAAATGACTTGGTTGTTCTCTCCTCAGGTGCCTGAAAAAAAGTAATACTTCTGTTTTCACATGCTGTGGCATCCATTATTTCAAGGTATAATCCTCAACTGATCTTTTCTGTAGATTTATTTACTTTATTTTAATTCTTTCCAGGCACGTAATATCCCAAGCCCAGTCAGTGAAATCTCCCCCACCCCCCAAAAAAATGCCTGTTTTAGAAGTTAGATAAAACAAGAATAGAATAGAATAGAATAGAATAGAATAGAATAGAATAGAATAGAATAGAATAGAATAGAATAACAAAGGTGGAAGGGACCTTGGAGGTCTTCTAGTCTAACCCCTTGCTTAGGTAGGAAACCCTACACCACTTCAGACAAATGGTTATCCAACATCTTCTTAAGAACTTCCAGTATTGGAGCATTCATAAATTCTGCAGGCAAGTTGTTCCACTGATTAATTGTTCTGTCAGGAATTTTTTCCTTAGTTCTAGGTTGCTTCTCTCCTTGATTAGTTTCCACCCAGTGCTTCTTGTCCTGCCCTCAGGTGCTTTGGAGCATAGTTTGACTCCCTCTTCTTTGTGGCAGCCCTGAGATATTGAAAGACTGCTATCATGTCAGCCCTAGTCCATCTTTTCATTAAACTAGACATACCCAGTTCCTGCAATTGTTCTTCATATGTTTAGCCTCCTGTCCCCTAGAACAGGGGTCTCCAACATTGGCAACTTTAAACCTGGTGGACTTCAACTCCCAGAATCCCGCAGCCACCAAAGCTGGCTGGGGAATTCTGGGAGTTGAAGTCCACCAGGCTTAAAGTTGCCAAGGTTGAAGACCCCTGCCCTAGAATGTAAGCAATATCTGTTTTTGCTGCAGAATCCGCGTGAAACCTTTGGAAGGTCACCTTGCTGCGTTTAAAATTTTGAAATAATCTCTCAGTCTGACACAAGGGTCATAGCAAATAGTTACAGTCATTGCAGATAAAATTCCGCCACGTGGCCTAACCTTTTTTGGATTGTAAAACTGCTTCTGAAAGGAGAAGCAACCTGAAACAATTATTTTGCAAGTTGTTTGTAGTTCCAAAAGTCAGATGGCAATACATGTACCCTGAATTCTTTGTAGATATAAAAGTGATTTATAAATACCTGTAAGTAAATTAACAGATTGGCAGATTTTTGTTTCTATCCAACATTGCTGGCTATGGGTAGTCGTTGATTTGCAACCATTCGTTTAGTGACTGTTTGAAGTTACAATGGCATGGAAAAAAGTGACCCATGACCGTGTTGTTGTTTTTTACATTTACAACCATTATAGCATCTCTGTGGTTACCTGAACGTAATTCAGACGCTTGGCAACTGACTCACATGTATGACGGTTGCAGTGTCCCAAGGTCATGTGATCCCGTTCTGAGACCTTCTGACAAGCAAAATCAATGGGGAAGCCAGATTCACTTAACAACCATGTTGCTAACTTAACAACTGCAGGGATTCACTTAACAACGGTGGCAAGAAAGATCATAAAATGGGGCAAAACTCATTTAACAACTGTCTTACTTAGCAACCCAAAATGGTGGACACGGCTGTGGTTGTAAGTCAGGGACTACCCATAGTGGGAGAGTACTTTCCCTCTAGCATTTCCACTTCCACCCCAATCAAATCTTTTCTGTTTTTGAATCTTGAGGAAGCTCTTCAGATCATGGTAGGAACCAAGCAAGTAGCAGATGAGGGAGGAGATCAAAAGAAGATCAGCTGTATAAGCTGAAGTTCACATACACAGTGTTGAATGTAGTCTTGTAGACAAGTCCATTATTTCAAGGTATAATCCTCAACTGATCTTTTCTGTAGATTTATTTACTTTATTTTAATTCTTTCCAGGCACGTAATATCCCAAGCCCAGTCAGTGAAATCTCCCCCACCCCCCAAAAAATGCCTGTTTTAGAAGTTAGATAAAACAAGAATAGAATAGAATAGAATAGAATAGAATAGAATAGAATAGAATAGAATAGAATAGAATAGAATAACAAAGGTGGAAGGGACCTTGGAGGTCTTCTAGTTTAACCCCTTGCTTAGGTAGGAAACCCTACACCACTTCAGACAAATGATTATCCAACATCTTCTTAAGAACTTCCAGTATTGGAGCATTCATAACTTCTGCAGGCAAGTTGTTCCACTGATTAATTGTTCTGTCAGGAATTTTCTCCTTAGTTCTAGGTTGCTTCTCTCCTTGATTAGTTCCCACCCATTGCTTCTTGTCCTGCCCTCAGGTGCTTTGGAGCATAGTTTGACTCCCTCTTCTTTGTGGCAGCCCTGAGATATTGAAAGACTGCTATCATGTCAGCCCTAGTCCATCTTTTCATTAAACTAGACATACCCAGTTCCTGCAATTGTTCTTCATATGTTTAGCCTCCTGTCCCCTAGAACAGGGGTCTCCAACATTGGCAACTTTAAACCTGGTGGACTTCAACTCCCAGAATCCCGCAGCCACCAAAGCTGGCTGGGGAATTCTGGGAGTTGAAGTCCACCAGGCTTAAAGTTGCCAAGGTTGAAGACCCCTGCCCTAGAATGTAAGCAATATCTGTTTTTGATGCAGAATCCGCGTGAAACCTTTGGAAGGTCACCTTCATGCATTTAAAATTTTGAAATAATCTCTCAGTCTGACACAAGGGTCATAGCAAATAGTTACAGTCATTGCAGATAAAATTCCGCCACGTGGCCTAACCTTTTTGGATTGTAAAACTGCTTCTGAAAGGAGAAGCAACCTGAAACAATTATTTTGCAAGTTGTTTGTAGTTCCAAAAGTCAGATGGCAATACATGTACCCTGAATTCTTTGTAAATATAAAAGTGATTTATAAATACCTGTAAGTAAATTAACAGATTGGCAGATTTTTGTTTCTATCCAACATTGCTGGCTATGGGTAGTCGTTGATTTGCAACCATTCGTTTAGTGACTGTTTGAAGTTACAATGGCATGGAAAAAAGTGACCCATGACCGTGTTGTTGTTTTTTACATTTACAACCATTATAGCATCTCTGTGGTTACCTGAACGTAATTCAGACGCTTGGCAACTGACTCACATGTATGACGGTTGCAGTGTCCCAAGGTCATGTGATCCCGTTCCGAATCCTTCTGACAAGCAAAATCAATGGGGAAGCCAGATTCACTGAACAACCATGTTACTAACTTAACAACTGCAGGGATTCACTTAACAATGGTGGCAAGAAAGATCATAAAATGGGGCAAAACTCATTTAACAACTGTCTTACTTAGCAACCCAAAATGGTGGACACGGCTGTGGTTGTAAGTCAGGGACTACCCATAGTGGGAGAGTACTTTCCCTCTAGCATTTCCACTTCCACCCCAATCAAATCTTTTCTGTTTTTGAATCTTGAGGAAGCTCTTCAGATCATGGTAGGAACCAAGCAAGTAGCAGATGAGGGAGGAGATCAAAAGAAGGTCAGCTGTATAAGCTGAAGTTCACATACACAGTGTTGAATGTAGTCTTGTAGACTAGTCCATTTTCATCAATGGAATCTGTTTAAATATATGGCTATATTGGTACCAAAAAAAATGTTCTTTCATTGAAAATTGTCCTTTTTTTCCCCCCTCACTGTATTTTCTTAAGAGAAACAGTTGTCTTTTGATTTTTTTTTCATGGCAAAAGATCGATATGACAAAACAAAGTGTTGTACCACAATGATCCAACCTGTTAAAAAGTTTAATAAAGAGTTATAGAATTTGACACATTTTGTACTTTAAATGATGTGTTCTTTTTTCCCCCAACAAAATACATTTTAATAATACAAAAAAGAAAGTTAAAAAAATACAAACTAAAGATACAACTAAGAAGGAAAAAAATCTATCTTATATACCTATCAATAGTTCCTGATTTACCAATGAATTCGCTGCTATAATACAAACAACACAAAACATTATCATCTATATATATACAAATGGCTATGTGTGTGTATGTTCCAGCATAACTCTGGAATGCCTTGAGCAATTTCAACCAAACTTGGTACACAGATGATTTACTCTCTGGAAAGAAATACTATGGGGGTAAGACACCCCTAACACCTCTCGGGGTGTGTGTTCTTTTAAGATACAGCCTGTTGTGCCTTAAAATGTCTTCTACTATGCAGCACAGTGGAGTTTCCATAGTAACAGCTTCACAGTATTCCACATGGAGGCTTCCTCTGGTAAGGGGGAAAATCCAACATTAAAAATTACGTTTGGTCTGGACATTTTCAACAAGGCTTTGATTATTCTTGAGGACAAATGTATGGCCATGATCAAAAAAACCAAGATCAGAAAAAAGCATACCAAATGATCATGGATCAGCTAGCAAAACAACAAGGTAGTATCATTTTACTTAATGCTTCTGGGGACACAGGGAAAACATTTTTAACTAATAATTCTCATCGATATCAGGGTGAAGTTGCTCCTCCTGTCTAATAAAGGATTGGGAAAAATAAATACCTGGGCAACGCCATTATCAGCTAGTAAGATATTAAAAAAAAAATCTCTGGTCTGTTTCTTTTTAAGGTTGTATTTGGACTACAAGTACTTCTCTTTCCTTCCTCTGCCTTGTGGCCTTGGCTGGTTCCAAACCCTAAACCCAGCTGGACACATTTCCAAGATGGGAATTTCCCCCTCTGGTAATCAGCCTGGTCTCTGTAATGCATGCCAGGTTGGCTTCCCCAGCTGGGACACAAGTAAGGGAGGGGGCTTTTTTCTTGACTGACTGGTTTTCAGCAGCAACAGCCAAAGGTCCAGATCTCTGAGGGTCCAGGTTCTGGGCATGAGCTCAAAGGGCCAGAACATGCCACTGGTATGACGTATACCAGTGGGGAGAACTCTAGTGGCACTTAAGCACTAACTCTCAGTGCCAGCCTCTCTCAGTAACTGGTCTGACCAACTGGGGGAGGACCAGGGGTGGGATTCTACCAGTTTGGATTGGTTTGGGTGAACCGGTAGCTCCAACAATCAGCTGGGAAAGAACCAGTTCACTCCGATGATCAGCTGGGCCTGCCTGTCCACCCCTGCACTTTGCTTATCTTTATCTTTGCAGCAGATTAGCATGGCAGAACAGATTGCCGCATCTCAGCTGTTTTAATTCCCTAGCACTAATGCGGAAGGTGTTTTTTTTGTCGAACTGCGCATGATCATGAAGTGTGTGATCACTGAACCGGTTGTTAAACCAGAAGGATCCTGCCACTGGGGAGGACCACATACATACACACATCCCTAACATGTCTTTCATTAGGAGAGAAGGATACCAGACCCTCTCTATGGACTCCCGAGTGACCTTATGCACTCAGCCTTGAAGCCCCTTCTCTAGGTCTGAGCTCTTGTGCCACCCCAGATTGGCTCTCTGTCACTCCCTATCGGCTCCAGTCGAAGCATTTCCTCCCCAATGTTCTTTCTTGGGGTCTTTAGGCTCAATCTTCTTTGATTTTCTTTATACCATCTTTCAACTTCTGCTCTTTTTAAAAAAACTATTTATCCTGCCTTTATTATTTTATAAGGAACTCAAGGTGGTGAACATAAGTAATCTTCCTTCTCCCTCCTTTTCCTTCCCATAACCAACAACCTTGTGAAATAGGTTGGGCTGAGAAAGAATAACTGACCCAAAGTCACCCAGCTGTTTTTCATGCCAAAGGTGGGACTAGAACTCACAGTCTTCTGGTTTCTAGGCCAGTTTCTCATGTGGCCCCTTCTTGGGAAAATTAATTGCCCATCCCTGTTCTGGAGGCTGCATAAAAGTACACCCTGTTTTTGCATGGCCTCTGAAAAGCACATGAGAATGGGGCATGCTTTTGAAAATATTGATGGTGGTGAATGCTGGTGTGTCACTCAAGTCCCACATTAGACATAACTGCCTGCTGGATGACCTTGTCATAGGTTCACCATTACTGTCCTATTCCCCGATACCTACCTACCAAATGATAGCCTCCAGCAATTAATTTATAATTTAGCTCATTTGAGAAGACATTCATGGTGCAAGGACAGACTAGAGCAGGGCTCTCCAAACTTGGCAACTTTAAGACTTGTGGATTGTGGATTTCAGGATTGGCTGAATAATTCCACAAGCTGAAGTCCACAAGTCTTAAAGTTGCCAAGTTTGGAGACCCCCTAGACTAGAGCAATGCCTGAATTCTTGCAGTGCCAGCCTGTTTCCCAGCCACAAATTCAAGCTCTAAAAAATTGCCATATATTGCCTCAACATCCAATTGATCCCTATTCTGGGCAGTAGGAAAGCCATTAAAACTGCCCTTGGGAGACATATACATTCCCTCTTTAGTGAGGTATTTCTTTTAACTAGTTTTAAAGTGCCTCGGATGTAAGTGAAACCAGATGTTTCACTATGATTATAATTATTGCTCCATTCTTTTAATTTTACTTAGAGACAATGACTAAGCAGAGGCAGTATGGATTCGCAGGAGTGTCAAATTGGCGGCCCTTGGGCCGGATCCGTCTCGCGCAGGCCACGCCCACCCCAGCTCCACAAATGGGGGAAAATGTCATGAAACGTCACATGACGGCAACGTGACACGGCGAGTTTGATACCTGTGGATTAGAGTGATATAGCCATAATAAAAATTAAGTCAGTAGAATTGTCATTTTTTTAAAAAAAAAAAGCTTGAATGAAGCTTGCCTAAAATCTAGAAGATTTTTGCTGAAGAACTTTCTTCTGTATGGAAACTCTATTGACATGACTAAAAGTCACACCTCCCAGGCTTGATGTGCGTTTGCACAGACGATAGGCAATGCACATTGGAACATGACTGCTGTGAATACTGTAAACATGTCTTTCCAATGGGCATCTTCCACCAACACACCCAAAGACCACTGTATCGTGAAAGCTCACACAGAGGAAAATTGAGCTCGTGTGATGTATCCATTTAATTCCTACACTGCATAATGTGCTCATTTGAACCAAGTGATGTCGTGTCTAGGGGCCTAATTTGTAACATATGTCCATTTCGGTGCCGGTATGAGAGGCAGTTCCACTTGGCTGGCTTTGCCTTATTTCTCTACCCTCTGCCACCTCCTTTTGACACTCTGTCATCTGTTAGATTAGGTGGAGGACATGCCCCAGCCATGAAATCAGTTTTTTTAAACAAAAGGACAGAACTTTGAACCTTAGCTCCAAGTTAAAGAGTAACAGCAAACGAAGAAGGGGTCGATGGCTGGCAAATATTGGTTGTGAGTGTGACCTGTGGACATTCCAATTTGAAAAATGTCATTTCCCCTCTGCAAACCATTCCCTCTAACTCCCCCCCACCCCACCCCTAGACCCCTATGAAAAACTATAGCTTTAAAGTAACGAAAATCCTCATGAGATTCTGCGTAAACTTTATGATTATGGTAGCCCTCAACTTACATTCGTTTAGCCACCAAAGTTGCAATGGCGCTGAAAAAAAGTGATTTACAGCCAGACCTTGGCAACCAGCATGGATTTCAAAAGTTGCAGCATCCCAGAGTGTTCCTTCCCAGCCAGCTTCCGACAAGCAAAGTCGATGTAGGAAGCCGGATTCATTTATGATTCATGATTTATATGATTTATGATTCATTCATGATTCATTTAACAACGCCAGGGATTTGCTGAACAACCATGGCAAACAATGGTCGTAAAAATCAGGGACGCCTCACTGAGCAACTGCCTTGCTTAATAACGGAAGTTCTGGATAATTGTGCTTGTAAGTCGAGGATTATCAATACTGCCTATTGCCTGTTTCTTTCAATATTCAAGCTAGTTTTGTTAGAAAATACTGTATATAGGGAGGAAATGGTTCAAGAGGAGTGACTTGATAGAGATATGCCTGAAAGGAGAATCGGTTGATATGTTGTCATGTTAGTCTTCATCCAAAGCTGATTCCCTCTTCAGGCATATCTCTAGCCAAGTCATTCCTCTTGCAGGAAGTTAGCACCCACCCCTCTCCTAGGAGAATGAAATATTCTAGGAAATATTAAAAAGGCAGAATATTGTATTTCCCTGGATGAGAAAAGGAGAAACATGTTTTTAAAGACAAAGCAGTTTCCTGCAGCTCCCTGGCCCCCCAGGGTGATGGGATTAAGACATGGCCCTCAGGGCATGATAGGATTAACCCTCACCTGGGAAGATTACATCACCCAGCAAGATTCAACCAAGCCAGGGACTCAAGAAGACAACCTATAAAGTTACTCCTGCATGGCCCCATGGGAACCCGACAACCAGTCAGGATACATTTCTTGCCACAGGAACAGGAAGCAAGTTCAAAGCCCAACAGAGGTTATAAATCTCTCTCCCTCAACCATGTGCTTTTTTTGCCCAGGATCTCAATGTGGTCCTGTCCACCATTACCCTATTGTACCCTATGACTATCATTAAGTACCTTATTATAACTTACATTGTACCTTGTGATTCTTGACGAATGTATTTTATTCTCCTTATGTAAACTGAGAGCATATGCACCAAAGACAAATTCCTTGAGTGTCCAATCACACTTGGCCAATAAAGAATTCTATTCTATTCTATTCTATTCTATTCTATTCTATTCTATTCTATTCTATTCTATTCTATTCTATTCTATTCTATTCTTTAAAACCATCCTTCCAAGCAATCTCCATATTTCCAGTGTCTTTCTTCCCACTTGGAACTGAATCTAGATGGACATTTCTTCCAACAATTTGAACCATTTTTCTTCATACGTTTTGTTTTCCAACAAAGCTAGCTCGAGAATTTTATAGAAGTGGTGGGGCAGGAGGACCCATTACAAGAGCGTGCCGAGGCATTTAACGGTTATCTATACGATAAAATCATTCAGCTTCGGGATGGATTGGATCAAAATTGGGTAGATCCAGGCGAGAGGTTCGAGACTCGTCTTGTTGAGACCATTTGGGATGGTTTTGACCCTGTGACTCCCGAGGACATGGACAGGTTGCTGGGAAGGTTGAATGCCACCACATGTTTACTGGACCCGTGCCCCTCCTGGTTGGTGCTGGCCACGCAGGAGGTGACACGAGGCTGGCTCCGGGGGATTACAAATGCTTCTTTGCGGGAGGGGGTCTTTCCCGCTGCCTTGAAAGAGGCGGTGGTGAGACCTCTCCTCAAGAAGCCTTCCCTGGACCCAGCTGTTTTAGGAAATTACCGTCCAGTCTCCAACCGTTTTACGGCGAAGGTTGTAGAGAGTGTGGTGGCATGTCAATTACCCCAGTACCTGGATGAAACCGTCTATCTAGACCCGTTCCAGTCCGGCTTCCGGCCCGGATACAGTACGGAGACGGCTTTGGTCGCGTTGGTGGATGATCTCTGGAGGGCCAGGGATAAGGGTTACTCCTTGGCCCTGGTCCTATTAGATCTCTCAGCGGCTTTCGATACCATCGACCATGGTATTCTGCTGCGCCAGTTGGAGGGTTTGGGAGTGGGAGGCACCGTTTATCGGTGGTTCTCCTCCTATCTCTCTGACCGGACGCAGATGGTGTTAACAGGGGGGCAGAGATTGACCCCGAGGCGCCTCGTGTGGGGTGCCGCAGGGATCAATTCTCTCGCCTCTCCTGTTCAACATCTATATGAAGCCGCTGGGCGAGATCATCAGTGGTTTTGGGGTGAGATACCAACTATACGCTGATGATACACAGCTGTACTTTTCCACCCCAGGCCACCCCAATGAAGCTATCGAAGTACTGTCCCGGTGTCTGGAAGCCGTACAGGTCTGGATGGGGAGGAACAGGCTCAAGCTTAATCCCTCCAAGACGGAGTGGCTGTGGATGCCGGCACCCCAGTACAGTCAGCTGCAGCCGCGGCTGACTGTTGGGGGCGAGTCATTGGCTGGCGGAAAGGTGCGAACTTGGGCGTCCTCCTGGATGGGCGGTTGTCTTCCGAAGACCATTTGACGACCGTCTCCAGGAGAGCTTTTTATCAGGTTCACCTGATTCGCCAGTTGCGCCCCTTCCTGGACCGGGATGCCCTATGCACGGTCACTCATGCTCTCGTGACCTCTCGCTTGGACTATTGCAATGCTCTCTACATGGGGCTCCCCTTAAAGAGCACCCGGAGACTCCAGTTAGTCCAGAATGCAGCTGCGCGGGTGATAGAGGGAGCGGTTCGGAGCTCCCATGTAACACCCATCCTGCGCAGACTGCACTGGCTGCCTATTGTCTTCCGGGTGTGCTTCAAGGTATTGGTGACTACCTTCAAAGCGCTCCATGGCTTAGGACCAGGATATTTACGGGACCGTCTACTGCCATCTTCTATCTCCAAGCGACCGGTGCGCTCTCACAGAGAGGGACTCCTTAGGGTGCCGTCAGCCAAGCAATGTCGACTGGTGGCCCCCAGGGGGAGGGCCTTCTCTATGGGGGCTCCTACCCTGTGGAACGAACTTCCCCCTGGACTTCGTCAACTATCTGACCTTCGGACCTTTCGCCGCGAACTTAAAACCTATTTATTCTGTCTAGCTGGACTGGCTTGATTTTAAAATTTTTAATTTGCTTTTATGGGTTTTAAATTTTATAAATTTTTATAGGGTGTTACTGTATTTTAAAATTTTTGGCCAATCGAATAAGTTTTTTAAAGGGTTGTTCTTAACATTATATGTACTGTTTTCTTTGTTTTTTATTTTGGCTGTGCACCGCCCTGAGTTCTTCGGGAGAAGGGCGGTATACAAATTAAAATATTATTATTATTATTATTATTATTATTATTATTATTATTATTATTATTATTATTATTATTATTATTATTATTATTATTATTATTATTATTATTATTATTATTATATGCAGTGCAGGTCATCCTCAACTTATGAGACAACTGGAAATCAAGCATAGCACCTTTCTGTCACTCTTTAAAGCAGCCGCATCTTTTCCTTGAATTGCACAGCAGCTGTAGGCTGCCGCCTCATAATACACAAGTACAGCAGAAAACTCTTTAAACTCCCAGAACTGAAGAAGCTTTTTGGATGAGAAGCAAAACGTCTTCAAAGAAAGCCCACTTGCCTTTTGAAAAAAGCATCTCGGGACAATCATAACCTGGATAATTGATAATCTCCATAGACAAAACTCTTTAAAAGCAACCACAGCTGTTTCCTGGAGTCATGAGGTAGCTATGCAATTGTACTTTCTGCATTCTCTAAAGCAGGGGTCTCCAACCTTGGCAACTTTAAGCCTGGAGGACTTCAACTCCCAGAATTCCCCAACCAGCAAAGCTGAAGTCCTCCAGGCTTAAAGTTGCCAAGGTTGGAGACCCCTGCTCTAAAGCATCTTTTTGGCATTGAATCTAAAGTGATCCAAAGGTTGAAATGTTTGTACTTCTGTGGGTGACTTGTTTGCAACAAAATCTACTTGTTCCAAAAGTGCATAGATCAGAGGGAAGAACAGCAGATGAAAGAGCTGATGCGATAATCAGAAACATTTATCTCAGACATACTAGGAGCCAATGCTAGTGATTTACAGACTCAAAGCTAAATGGACATACCCCTCTCATTTTATCACTCATTGGTTAACAAACGACACACCCAAAACCACACTGACACGTATCCATTTTTTAAAAACTCATGGAAACTTTGTACCTGGAATTGGCAGTTAGCACAATTTAACATACTTGAAGGGATTGGCCAAATAAATAAAAACTAAGTTTCACTGGAAAAAGTGTTCAGTTCTCGAGATTCTTAAATATATTGTTGATTGACACTGACATGAAAAAAAAAGAGTAGGGAAAGAAAAGTTAAGCAATCTTTGCAGTTCGTGTATTAAGTATAAATTTACAAATTAGATTGAAATCACACTTTGAACACGAAATAGTGTTGAAGTAATTTGATTTATTTCTGAAAGTTTTGCTGCTTCATTGATCTGTTGAAATGAAAATATCAAAGAAGAACCACATTAGGACCAACCAAATATTGTATAACTCTTTTTCAGACCCCTGACATACTGGACATAAATTGTTTCAACTTCTACCCTCAAAATGATGTTATGGAGCATTGCACACCAGAACAACTAGACACAAGGACAATTTTTTCCCACATGCCATCACTCTGCTAAACAACTAATTCCCACAACACTGCCAAACTATTTACTAAGAATGTATTACTATTCTTCTTCTTATCCTTCCTATTACCTATCTCCTCCCTCTTATGGATATAACCTTGTTGCTTGTATCTTTACGATTTATATTGTTTTATTTAGTTTCCTAATATGATTTGATTGCTTATTCAGTATCCTATGACTATCACTAAGTGTTGTATCTTATGATTCATGATGAATGTATTTTTTATGTACACTGAGAGCATATGCGCCAAAGACAAATTTCTTGTGTATCCAATCACACTTGGCCAATAAAGAATTCTATTCTATTCTATTCTATTCTATTCTATTCTATTCTATTCTATTCATTCTATTCTATTCTATTCTATTTTCTATTTTATTTTCTATTCTATTCTATTCTATTCTATTCTATTCTATTCTATTCTATTCTATTCTTTAAAACCATCCTTCCAAGCAATCTCCATATTTCCAGTGTCTTTCTTCCTACTTGGAACTGAATCTAGATGGACATTTCTTCCAACAATTTGAACCATTTTTCTTCATACGTTTTGTTTTCCAACAAAGCTAGCTCGAGAATTTTATAGAAGTGGGCAATATGCAGTGCAGGTCATCCTCAACTTATGAGACAACTGGAAATCAAGCATAGCACCTTTCTGCCACTCTTTAAAGCAGCCGCATCTTTTCTTTGAATTGCACAGCAGCTGTAGGCCGCCGCCTCATGATACACAAGTACAGCAGAAAACTCTTTAAACTCCCAGAACTGAAGAAGCTTTTTGGATGAGAAGCAAAATGTCTTCAAAGAAAGCCCACTTGCCTTTTGAAAAAAGCACCTTGGGACAATCATAACCTGGATGATTGAGAATCTCCATAGACAAAACTCTTTAAAAGCAACCACAGCTGTTTCCTGGAGTCATGAGGTAGCTATGCAATTGTACTTTCTGCATTCTCTAAAGCAGTGGTCTCCAACCTTGGCAACTTTAAGCCTGGAGGACTTCAACTCCCAGAATTCCCCAGCCAGCAAAGCTGAAGTCCTCCAGGCTTAAAGTTGCCAAGGTTGGAGACTCCTGCTCTAAAGCATCTTTTTGGCATTGAATCTAAAGTGATCCAAAGGTTGAAATGTTTGTACTTCTGTGGGTGACTTGTTTGCAACAAAATCTACTTGTTCCAAAAGTGCATAGATCAGAGGGAAGAACAGCAGATGAAAGAGCTGATGCGATAATCAGAAACATTTATCTCAGACATACTAGGAGCCAATGCTAGTGATTTACAGACTCAAAGCTAAATGGACATACCCCTCTCATTTTATCACTCATTGGTTAACAAACGACACACCCAAAACCACACTGACACGTATCCATTTTTTAAAAACTCATGGAAACTTTGTACCTGGAATTGGCAGTTAGCACAATTTAACATACTTGAAGGGATTGGCCAAATAAATAAAAACTAAGTTTCACTGGAAAAAGTGTTCAGTTCTCGAGATTCTTAAATATATTGTTGATTGACACTGACATGAAAAAAAAAGAGTAGGGAAAGAAAAGTTAAGCAATCTTTGCAGTTCGTGTATTAAGTATAAATTTACAAATTAGATTGAAATCACACTTTGAACACGAAATAGTGTTGAAGTAATTTGATTTATTTCTGAAAGTTTTGCTGCTTCATTGATCTGTTGAAATGAAAATATCAAAAGAAGAACCACATTAGGACCAACCAAATATTGTATAACTCTTTTTCAGACCCCTGACATACTGGACATAAATTGTTTCAACTTCTACCCTCAAAATGATGTTATGGAGCATTGCACACCAGAACAACTAGACACAAGGACAATTTTTTCCCACATGCCATCACTCTGCTAAACAACTAATTCCCACAACACTGCCAAACTATTTACTAAGAATGTATTACTATTCTTCTTCTTATCCTTCCTATTACCTATCTCCTCCCTCTTATGGATATAACCTTGTTGCTTGTATCTTTACGATTTATATTGTTTTATTTAGTTTCCTAATATGATTTGATTGCTTATTCAGTATCCTATGACTATCACTAAGTGTTGTATCTTATGATTCATGATGAATGTATTTTTTATGTACACTGAGAGCATATGCGCCAAAGACAAATTTCTTGTGTATCCAATCACACTTGGCCAATAAAGAATTCTATTCTATTCTATTCTATTCTATTCTATTCTATTCTATTCTATTCTATTCTATTCTATTCTATTCTATTCTTCAGGCTGAAAATTAGCACAGAGGGAAAGAAGGATTGGGGAGAAGTAGAAAAGCAAGGATAGAACATAGTACGGTTTCAGAAACCTGAAGTAAGTAAGGAGAAACCCCTTAATGGTGAGATGTGCAAAACTGGGATAATCTATAAAGACTTGAACCTTTCAAAGGGAATGGAGCCCAAAATTTTTGTTGCTAAACGAGGCAGTTGTTAAATGAATTTTGCTCCACTTTACAACCTTTCTTGCCCCAGATGTTAAGTGAATCACTGCTGCTATTAAGTTTGTAACCCGGTTGTTATGTGAATCTGGCTTCCCTGTTGATTTTGCTTTGTCAGAAGGTCACAAAAAGGGGATCACATGATCCCCGGCAACCGTCATAAATCTGAGTCAATTGCCAAGCGAATGAATTTTGATCATACGTCCGTGAGGATGCTGCAGTGGTCGTAAGGGTGAAAGATGGTGCTAAGTCACTTTTTTCAGTGTCGTTGTAACTTTGAGCAGTCACTGAATGAAACAAATTAAGTTGAGGGCTACCTGTATCTTTGCAGAGAGAGTTGGACTAGTCTAGGGGTCTGCAGAGTTGGCTCTTTTAAGACTTGTGGACTTCAACTCCCAGGCTCTGGTGATGGAACTCTGGGAGTTGAAGTCCACAAGTCTTAAAAGAGCCAACTTTGCAGACCCCTGGACTAGGTGACTTTTAGGGTTCCTTCCAACTTCATAATTGTATGATTCTGTGATTACAAATGGGTATTGCTCCTGACTTCTGAAATAGTCCTTTGATCTTGCATGGGGGAGGTATGTAGGCCTTATGTAGGCCCCTTTGAATAAACCTATGTCTTGAAGGTAAAGGTACTGTTCTCATTACCTTAAGGGAAGGGTTTATATGTTTTAATTGCATTAAATATGTGTTTTCTTTGGAAGGATAATTCCCATTTTGTAAGACAGAGTGGTTATTAATATATTAATGAGACCAACAAGGCAGGGAATTTAAAAAAAAAAACACAAGGAAGGCCCTGAATGCTGAAAAACTCAATAGATCATGAATAATATATGGGCAAATGTCATCTGGGACTTTTGTTTTGCAAATTAGATTCATGCTTTGCAATGCTTGCTCAAGCGAACCTCTGGAAAAGAAAAACTTTCATCTACCTCAACGGATTTGAAATGTTGAAGCCTTCTGTTACAATTCTTCTGAGAAAATGTGTACAGATGGAAAACGTTAATGGATTTCTCTCCCACTATCAATTCTTGTCGATTATGAGTCTGGACTTTTCATGCATGCTACAATTAATTAACTAAACAGTCTAACTTGGAAGAACGTTTCCATAGCTGAGGAAGCATCAAGCATGAATGTGGTGATGGAGAATAATTGGATGGAATAATAGACTTGGCAGATTCTCAATTCACACTGGCTTCTCCTTGGAACTTTAGAATGGCGTGCCAATATCAGATTGGGAAGCTCAGCAGAGTGGGGTATTCAGGGAAGAAGTACCATAGAATTATAGGACTTCAAGGGACCCTGGAGATCTTCTAATCCAACCACTGCCCAAGGCAGGAATAGACAGCTACAGTTTAAAACAATTTAACAACCCAACACCATGTATCCACCTCTGTAACGATTGGGAGGTCCAGAAGGAGACAACCCAACACACTCCAGTTCACTGCATGATAGGTGCATATGGAGAAGACAAAGGCAATCTTGATGAGCGACTTGGGTCAAAGACAACCCTCTGCTTCTAGGTTCTCTATCCTGATGCTTGTAGCGGTGGCTGCATTCAGGACCATGCCAGGCCAAGGCCAGACCAGGATCTTGTCCTGGTTTAGAGGACACGAGGAGAAGCAGATGAAGTCCAAGCAGTCCAGATTGGCTTCATGCCAGGTTCAAATCTCCTCGCTTGATTGATTGGGCCAACCAAACCAATGTTCCTTTTCATATACCATGCTCCCCTCTCTGTGGCAATGTCCGCACACAGGGCAGGGGACATTGCAAACATTTAAGGACTTCTGGTTTTTTGATCAGAGAAGTTGAATGTGTTGTTTAGTGATTCAATGCTTTTAGATCCAGTGGTGGGATCCTACCGGTTTAACAACTGGTTCGCTGAGCGCATGCGTGTGCAGTTTTGAGAAAGTCACCTTCTGCATTGCAGCTGGTGAGGAAAACCGCTGAGGTGTGACAATCCACTCTGCCACACTGATCAGCTGGGCTTCGGAAACGGAAATATAGGTGAGTATAATGCAGAGGCGGGCAGGTGGGCCCACTTCAAAGTTGGAGCAAACTGGTTCACTCACGGCTGAAAGTCAGAGCTAACGGTTCGCCCAAATTTGAGCGAACCAGTAGAATTCCACCACTGTTTTAGCCTGTCTGGTCTGGGCTACAAGGCATCTTCTCTTCCGGGCTAAATATGTGTTTGCTCTCAGAAGGCCTTCCATGGCCTCAAAAAAATGAATAAATCATAAAAAGGATGAGAATTCTACATGGGAACAAAACTTTGAAAGCTGGAAATAAAGATGGAATAATGATTGACATAGTCCTTCATTCACATATTCTTTTTTGAATACGAAAAATATGTGCCAATAACATCAATGTCAAGAGGGAACAATGGACATTGCCGGGATATAGCCTGGCTAGGTGGCTCAGTGGCTAAGACGCTGAGCTTGTCGATTAGAAAGGTCGGTGGTTCGAATCCCTAGTATAGGTCTCCTGCATGAGCAGGGGGTTGGACTAGATGACCTCCAAGGTCTCTTCCAACTCTGTTACTGTTAACTGACATCAAATTGAAACCAGCAGCATCACAGTCACACAATGCAAGCTTCGTTTTTCCCCCTATATGCTCCACAACATTTGCATGCGTGTCCCAGAAGGACAGAATTTGCGACACAACATTATGACACTGTTTTTTGTTACAATGCCAAAAGAAGCAAAATCCTATGGAAGTTTTAAATTTAAGCAAACTTTGTCATTCTGTGTTCCTATGAGTTTAAAATTTCTCATATAGAAATTATTAACCACTAATACAGATGTGCTGCCGAAATAATCCAGAGTTTCTACACAGTGTCTTGCCAGCCTCCTTTTGCCCTAAGATTCAGCTGGACCTATTTATAGATTGCAAAACTTTACCTGTCAAAGCTACTCTTTGTAAAGAGCTCTGTACACAGCTGGTCTGTGTAAATAAGTCACTATTATTCATTATCTGTATGATTTTTCTCTGCTGGGTAACTACCTGGAGAAAAAGTGCAGATTCCTTTTGAGAAATAAAAATAAGAATGAAAAGAAGTCGAATCCTTAGAAGCACTTGAAACATCAGACTATCAAGTTCCAGTGGCTTCATCTCATAGAAGCCTGGGTGAATTGAACCACTTTCAATTTTCCATTGTTGGAGGATATAAAAACTGCCCCTATTCCTTGTCTTATCAAGGAGGGTAGTGAAGAGGGAGGGAGGGAGGAAGGAAGGAAGGAAGGAAAGAAAGAAAAAAAGATTGATTTTATCAGAGCTGTACAAAACCTTGTGGGGACAGCTAGTGAAAGCACATCAGGGATCGGCAACCTTAAACATTCAAGGAGCCACAAAGGTCCTAATCAGATGCCCCCCATTCAATTCTGGAGCCGACCGGAAGTCCGATTCCCCCACCATAGAGTCTCCTCCTAGCGCAGCATCCTTTTTCCTCTACCTGTCCTAACCGAAACCCCTATCAATTGTGGAGCTGACCAGCAACAGTGAGCCATAGCAGAGGGATGAAAGAGCCATATGTGGCTCCAGAGCTGCGGGTTGCTGACCCCTGAGAGAGAGGGGGGGGAATGAATTCTTTATTGGCCAAGTGTGATTGGACACACAAGGAATTTGTGTATATGCTCTCAATATACATAAAAAGACAAGATACATTCGACAAGAATCATAAGGTACAATACTTAATGATAGTCATAGGGTACAAATAAGCAACCAGGAAAAAATATCAGTATAAATCGTAAGGATACAAGCAACAAAGTTACAGTCATAAGTAGGAGGAGAGGGTTGATGGGAACGATGTGAAGACTAACAGTCATGCAGCCTTAGTGAATAGTTTGACTGTGTTGAGGGAATTATTTGTTTAGCAGAGTGATGGCGTTCGGGAAAAAACTGTTCTTGTGTCTAGCTGTTTTGATGTGCAGGGCTCTGTAGCATTATTTTGAGGGTAAGAGTTGAAACAGCCAGCAAAAACACAGGATGATTTATCATATACCATACAATCACTGGTGTGATTATAATCTCATATAATTTGAGAATCCATGCTATGCATTTGATAGTATGTCTGCCTTTGTCTTGGGGGGGACGACCTTATCTTGAAAGACCATATGGAGTGGTGGATATCTCGGTAGAGCCCTTTATAGGAATTATTCATGACTAAATGAAACCTGCATTTAGCTCTGATAGCTTCTGATAAATGAGGCTTACCTCTCAATCAATATGGCTTCTCTTGACCTTCCCCAGCATAATGGACCATGAATTCAGAGTGCAAGAATATAAGCAATCAAAGCTGATGGGAGAAAGCCCAATGCCATCGTAGAAACCGGATCCTCATTGCACAATTGTGCTTGAATCATGATGCACACAATTTCTCTGCCCCACGGCAGACGTTCAGACAGGCAATGGGTTTCTCTCTCTCTCTCTCTCTCTCTCTCTCTCTCTCTCTTGCATTCTTATTTGTGCAAAAGAAATCAAAGGTGCTTATTTCCTTCCCTTCTCCTTTTGCTTCTGCCTCCCTCGCTTTCTCCACCGAGCTCAAACGAGAAACCAAAGGTCCATCCATAAGGAATTAACTGATAGAGACAGCAGCTGTTCCGGGGAAAGCCATTCATCCCAAGCAGTTGGCTAACCCAAGTGATAGGAGAGTTTCAGTGGCTCCGAGAAGTGGTTCACCAGTTTTGGTAGAGGTTGTTATCTTCCAGTTTTGTAGCAAAGGGAAAGCCAACTCCCTAATTTGAGAAAATGATATTTATCAACACGGTAATAATATGAGATCCTTAGATAAGTGCTGTTTCTTGGACTCTGGTTGGGGGCGGGTGAGCAGGCGGGCAAGGGTTTGGCAGCACAGGACCCTGAACCCATACACTGGATGTACAAAGGAGTACATTTTCTTGCAAGTTGAAGGTTGAGGTTCAAAGCTGAAGGAACCAAAGCTTCAAAGTTGAAGAAGGGGAGGGAAGGGGAGGAAAGGAGAGGAGGGGAGGGAGAGGAGAGAGGAGAGGAGGGGAGGGAGGGAAAGGAAGGAAGGGAAGGAAGGAAGAGAGAGAAGGAAGGAAGGAAGGAAGGGAGAAGAGAACAGAAGGAAGGGAGAAGGGAAGGGAAGGAAGGAGGGAGAAGGGAAGGAAGGGAGGAAGGAAGAAAAGGAAGGGAAGGGAAGAGAAGAGAAGAGAAGAGAAGAGAAGAGAAGAGAAGAGAAGAGAAGAGAAGAGAAGAGAAGAGAAGAGAAGAGAAGAGAAGCTGGCAGAGGTACCACAGGCCGGTTATTTGCTGTTTCCAGGGCGGTCCCATGGGCCAGATCTAAGCAGCCTGTGGGACGGATCCAGCTCCCAGACCTTGAATTTGACACCCCTGCTATAAGTGATAGGCAGAAGAAAATGAGATGTCTCAGCATTTGGGTGAAAATAAACATTTCTTTTAGCTGGGTTGCTAATATCTCTTTTTCCCTTACCATTGTCAGGGAAATAGACACCGAGAGCGTAAAATGCATAAGATGCTCTCAGTGCCAATTGCAACTCAAAAAGTAGGTAAAGAAGGAGAGGCTCCTAGATTCTTAATTCTGTAAGTCTTGCACCGTAATAGCTCTTACATAAAATGGTTCATTGCAGAGAGAAAGTGAGTTGTGCAGGCCTGATCCAGTTAGATTGTTGGGTCTCTTTGTTTGCTGTTCGCTTTGTATTTGAAGGTTCTCCCCCAGCACTCCCCCCATTTTTCTCTATGGCCTACTTGCGGTCTGCCAAAGATCTCATTTTTATGCAACGGTTCCCTGCCAGGCTCCAATATATAACCCATTGGGACGGTTGAGCCTCAGATCGTGACAAGCCATCAGCAATTATTGAAAAACCACTTTCTCTTTTTGGCCGCTTCTGGTAAGAAACCAGGCTGGGATAATCCAGTACCAATCTCTCTCCCTCTCCATCTGTGTGTGTGCGTGTGTGTGCGTATATGTGTGCTATATGTCACTTTCACAGCCGGCATCTGTTTGAATAATTTTGTTTGAATAGCTTTGTCACAAAGGTCTGGAGTCTAATGACCGGATGGCCAGACTAGCTGGTCATCCTTTTTTTCTTTCTTTTTTTTCTCTTCCTTCCTTTCTTCCTTTCTTTTTGGAGCCAGCACCTGTCCCCTTTGCTATCAGTTGCAAGCAAATAAGAGCGCTCTTTCCTTATCTATTTCAACATAGGGCCTTGGCACATTTCGAAAAGTTTTGCAACAAGGCGTTCCTGGAATGCAGCAAGGATCATGTGGGTCCCTGAACCTCTTCCTGCTTTGATGCTTCACTTGACAGGGTCCTCTGAGGCATCAGCAGATGGTGAGGTCTGTGAATTGCAGAAGCATCCAACCAAAATGCATATGAATCACCACAACTTACGTATTAGAGCAGCGGTCACCAACTGGTGGTCCGTGGATCACTGGTGGTCTGCGAGAAAATTTTGGTGGTCCCCAGAAAGGTTATTTGCATTTTTTATATTGGACTAAATCAGGGGTTCTCAAACTCTGGCCCCTGGACTCGATACATGCAATGAATGCGTGTGTTGCTGCAGAGAGTCTCCCCCTTCAGGGTCTTTTTGTGTGGGTTGGGGTCTGCTTCAGCCTCCTGGTGTAGGACTTTGGGCGAAGGCTGGAGGGAAGTGCTGCTGGTGACGAAGAGCCGGAGGGCCTTGTTCTAGTGGAACATGGCCCAGAACTGGCTGACCATCTCAGCCCGCTGAGCCTACAGGAGCCAGGACCTGGCCTTGCACTCCTGCAGGTCTTCCCTCTGCTTGTAGTCCTCAGTGAGGTGCTTCTGCTGAGCCTCCTTCTCGGTCAGATCCAATTTGAACTGAGGCAGCTGTTTTGCCAACTCTTTCTCATGGTGGCTGCTTAGCTCCAATGACTGCTTCTTGTTGGGGCCCTAAGGAGCCTGGGCAGACAGGGGAGAAATGGGTAGGAGGGGAGGAGTGAGCAGAGGCCGGTGAGGTGCCCCTCGACGTGAGTGACATCAAGTTGGTCATGGCCACCCAGTCACATGACTACCTAGCCACACCACCCAGCCGGTCATTAAGCACATCATATTAGTGGTCCACGCGATTTAAAATTATGAATTTAGTGGTCCCTGAGGTCCGAAAGGTTGGGGACCCCTTAACATCTCTGGGAAGTCTGCTGTGTGTATATCTGCACAGAGAAAACAACCAGGTACCCTCCAGATCTGTTGGGTTAGGATTTTCTGGATCATTGAGGTTGCCCATCCTGGCTTGCTTCTGCTGAAATAGATGTTGCACTATAGGCCTGAGTCTGGTTGCCCACGTTGAAAAACAGGACACAGCATTCAAGAGGAGCAACTTAAAACTCATTCATTCATTCACTCACTCACTCACTCACTCACTCACTCATCCCAGAAGAGTCTAATCTTAGAACATAAAACATAGAATAAGAGAGTTGGAAGCAGGGGTGAAATCCAGCAGGTTCTGACAGGTTCTGGAGAACTGGTAGTGGAAATTTTGAGTAGTTTGGAGAACTGGCAAATACCACCTCTGGCTAGCCCCAGAGTTGGGTGGGAATGAAGATTTTGCAGTATCCTTCCCCTGTCATGCCCACCAAGCCACACCACGCCACCAAGCCACACCCACAGAACCAGTAGTAAAAAAATTTGGATTTCACCACTGGTTGGAAGGGACTTGGAGGTCTTTCTAGTCTAACCAACCTGCTCGAGCAGGAGACCACTTCAGACAAATGGCTGTGCATTCTCTTCTGGTGATGCAGCACCCACAACTTCCGAAGGCAAATTGTTCCATTGGTTGATTGCTCTCACCATTAGGAATGTTCTCCTTAGCTCTAGGTTGCTTCTCTCCTTGGTTAGTTTCCATCCATTGTTTCTCATCTTGCCTTTCGGTGCTTTGGAAAATCCCCTTGTCTTTGTAGGATCCCGTCAAATATTGGAACAGTGCAATCATGTCTCTTCTGTACCCAAAGGTGCTTTTTCAAGAGGCAACTGGACTTTCTGGGGTTTTTTTGAAGAGGTTTTGCTTCTCATCCAAGAAGCTTCTTCAGCTCTGACTGGATGGAGAAGAAGCTTCTTGGATGAGGAGCGAAATGAGGATCTTCAAAGAAAAACCAGAAAGTCCAGTTGCCTCTTGAAAAAGCACTTTGGAACAACCATGACCTGGATGACTGAGAATCTCCATAGACATGTCTCTTCTAGTCCTTCTTTTCATTAGACTAGACATATCCAATTCTTGAAACTGTTCTTCGTATGTTTTAGCCTGCAGCCTTCTAATCATTTTTGTTTCTCTTCTCTGAACTCTTTCCAGAGTCTCAACATCTTTTTTTAATATTGTGGTGCACAGAACTGGAAGGAAGACCAGTCTTCCTTCCTCTCCATCCTCCCCTATTTTATTCTACAATGAATTTGTTAGACCACTTAATGAAAGAGGAAATGGGTGATCGAAAGGAAGAATAGAAAAATAAGAGAGGAGAAGGAAATTGAAGAAAGAAACATGCCACCATTTTTTGTGGGAAGAGCCATAAATTGATTTGGACCAGGGGTGAAATGCTCCCGGTTCAGACCGGATTACCCAATCCGATAGCGATGGCAGCGGGTGGTTTGGAGAACCAGTAGCAAAAATCCCTGCCCCCCACTCATGCCCAGCTGAGCCGCGTGATCATCAGAGGGTTTTTTTTACTTTTAAAAGCAATTTTTTCTTTGGCCGAAAAAATGCTTTTAAAAGTAAAACAAAAAGCCTCTGATAATCACATGGCTCAACTGGGATTGTCAGAACCTTTTAAAAGCATTTTTCTACAACCTCTTCGACCGAAGAGGTTGTAAAAAAAAAAGCTTTTAAAAGGTTCTGGCGATCAGGCAACTCAGCTGGGATTGTCAGATCCCTTTAAAAGCATTTTTTCTACAACCTTTTCAGCCAAAGAGGTTGTAGAAAACATGCTTTTAAAAGTTAAAAAAAAAAGTTGGCCATGCCCACCCAGTCACATTACCCTCCCCCAAGCAATGCCCACAGAACTGGTTAGTAACAAATTTTTACATTTCACCCCTGGTTTGGACCACAGATCTACTTTATTAAGAGAATTCTTAGGTATGGACCCTGTTTAAGGGTTACTTCACCTCTGGTATTTTTGAAATCGGGAAAGGCCCAAGTCCAGAAATCTCATTTGAATGCCTCCCACCCAGGGGTGGGCTTCAAAAATTTTAGCAAGGGGTTCTTTGCCCGGTTGCTGGGTGGGCGTGGCCATGGTTGGCGCATGGCCTAGTCAGCCTCCTGCACCACAGCGGGGTGGGGGGGCACTTACACACCACCTTTATGGACCTCTTAGGAATGGGGTGAGGGCCACGATAGACAGTTTAAGGTTGAAGGTCTGGGGACTGTATCAATGGAGTCAGGTAGAGCATTCCAGGTGTTGACCACTTTGTTGCTGAAGTCGTATTTTCTGCAATCAAGTTTGGAGCGGTTTACCTTTTTAAATTTTTTTTATTTGAATTTATATCCCGCCCTTCTCCGAAGACTCAGGGCGGCTTACATTGTGTTAAGCAATAGTCTTCATCCATTTGTATATTATATACAAAGTCAACTTTTATTGCCCCCAACAATCTGGGTCCTCATTTTACCTAACTTATAAAGGATGGAAGGCTGAGTCAACCTTGGGCCTGGTGGGACTTGAACTCGCAGTAATTGCAAGCAGCTGTGTTAATAACAGACTGCTTAGTCTGTTGAGCCACCAGAGGCCCTTGAGTTTGTATCTATTGTTTGCCCGTGTATTATTGTGGTTGAAGCTGAAGTAGTTGTTGACAGGTAGGACATGGTAGCAGACAATTTTGTGTACTCTGCTTAGGTCAGACCGTAAGCGGCATAGTTCCAGGTTGTCCAAGCCCAAAATTGGCATAAGGGATTCTGTTGCAAGCATAAGAGTGGAATACTCTTCTCATGAAATACCTCTGGATCTGCTCAATTGTATTAATTGAATTACAGTGTGGATTCCAGGCAGACGAGCTGTATTCGAGAATTGGTCTGGCTGCAACCATCCAGATGTGCTGAGACTCCAGTTCCCTTTATCCTCAACATAACCAGCTCAGGATTCCAAAATATATAGTGTGAGCTTGTCCAAAGGTTACCATATTGGAGCAGAGTATTTTAAAGTGAAATATATTTAGATAGGTCTTTAAATAAATAAATAAATATTGCATATGGATTTCTATGGTTGAAAAAAAAATCACTGATTGAAAAGATAAGACAGTGACTTTTAGGGGAAAAAGTGACAAATTGGAATATTCTGTATCTAGAAGAAAACAACCAAGATGGCAACATGCCATTCATGAGAAGTTGGAAAGATTGAACCTGGAGAAGAAATGAGTTTAAATTACTAGGGAAAAAATGAACATCAGGAAACATCTTTTTTACATCATGGCTACCAAAACTGAATGCAGTATTCCAAGTATGGCCTTACCAAGGCATTATAAAGTGCTTCACGTGATCTTGATTCTATCCCTCTGTTTATGCAGCCTAGAACTGTGTTGGCTTTTTTGGCAACTGCTGCACACTGCTGGCTCATATCTAAATGGTTGTCCACTAGGACTCCAAGATCCCTCTCACAGGTACTACTATTGAGCAAGGTATCACATATACTATACCTGTACATTTTGTTTTTTTTACCTAAATGTAGAACCTTACTTTTTTCACCACTGAATTTCATATTGTTAGATACAGCTCAATGTTCAAGTCTGTCAAGATCCTTCTGTATCTTAAGCCTATCTTCCAGAGTGTTGGCTATTCCTGCCACTTTGGTGTCATCTGCAATAAATATCCCCTCATCCAATATTGCCTACATTTCAAAATTCTAGAACTAAAATACAGTTTTCTAATAACAAGCCTGGGTTGATTCCATCCTGAGATGCCAATACAGTGATTCCTTTAATATAGAGTGGCCATACTTCACAAGGCCAAAGAGATCATATATAAAATGACCAGATTTCAGCAATGGCAAAGCGGGACACTATTGACGGGGGGGGGGGCGCTGCGCATGCGCGCTGAGTCTTGCCACCTGCCTGAAGGAGGAGGAGCGGCTGCTGCTTCTCTGCTCTTCCAGGCAGGCTCGGCTCTCCTCGGCTCTCCTCTCCGCTCTTCTCTTCCTCTCGGGTGAAGTCAAGCGGCGTCTCTCCTCCCTCTCGCGCCCCCTTCTCTGCCACTCCCCCTTCTCCGCCTCCTCCTCTTGCGTTGCCGCCTCCCATTTTCAGAATGGGAGTGAAACAAAAAAAAATCGGGACTTTTTGGAATTGCCGTGGGACGCAGGACAAATTATTAAAAAGCGGGACTGTTCCGCCAAAAGCGGGATGTCTGGTCACGATAATCATATAGAAAAACAGTTAAAAATCCCCATTATATCCTTTGTCAATGCAGAAAGTGTTCCCTCTTGTCTATATTTAATTCTTGTGTTGTTGGCATCCAGGACCCCCAGATGCTTCCCAATGGTGTGACTGAGGTATTGTCCAAGATCCTTAAAACCGGTAGACCTCCTCTCTTAGGGCTCATTTATGCATTCTTTGTCTGGGTTGTCAAAGATGCTTTGCTCACCATTCGTTATGGCAATGTTTCTCAAATTTGGCAACTTGAAGGTGGGTGGATTTTAAGTTGCAAGGTTGAGAAACAGTGCTTTAAGGACATGTCCTCAGGTTGCTACCTTCAGCTGATCCCCCTTCAGCATACCTGGGGCGGTGTAACTTCATTTTTAGTTTATGTCATATTGATCTGATATTTTCCATCTTCCAATCCCAACCTTGCTGAATGCACAATTTCTGGCATTTTGGCAGCAATGATGGTTGTGACATAGCAACTGCTCAGCTCCTATTGGCTGCTGAAACACCTCCTCCGATCTGTTTGTTGGGGCCTACTTTCTGATAACCAAGTTGGGCGAGCTCTTTATTAATATTTTTTCCCTCTTTCTAGTGGAACAGTGCTAAATCTTTCTTAAAACTGGTGTTCAGTGGTCTTGTGAGAGACCATTTAGCGCAGGAGTCCCCAACCCCTGGGCCATGGTCCACTATTGGGCTGTGGCCTATTTGGAATTGAGCCACACAAGTGGCTGGCCAGAGTGCACATGCACGCAGCTCAACTTGCACAAGTGGCGGGCTGGCGGGCACTGTCGTGTGTGCACACTGGCTGGCCACTTGTGCAAATCATGCTACACATGGGTCAGTGGTGGGTTCCACTTACCTTGGCTACTGGTTCGGAACTGTGAGCACACATATGTGCAGAACTTTCTGCGCATGTGCAGAGCATCCGTGATGATGTCCGGCAGGATGGGCGGAGCCTCTCGCCACCACCACTATCGTTTTGCGGGGCAAACCAGTAGAAACCCACCAGTGGCATGGGTACTGGCCTGCCACTTGCACAAGGACTGTATGTGCACCGGCCCGCCACTCACACAGACCAGTTCCCCTCCCTCCCCTGCCAAGCCACCAAGCCACAAAAGTTGGAGACGACTGATTTAGTGAGAGAACTAGACTTCTCTTTTAAAAAATACAGGAACAGCGCAGAATAGCAGCAAGACTGCTATGCATTTTAACAAGTCAACTATTAAGATGGCTGTTCCTTGTTGTTTGTGTTGTGTTCTGTAAAAATTGTATGGGATACGTTAACAATCTTGTTGACCTATATGGTGATCTGTGGGTCTATGTACAGGCAGTCCTTGACTTACAACCATTCATTTAATGACTGTTGGAAGCTACAAGAGGATTAGAAAATGGGACTTATGACCATTTTTCCCCTTGCAGCATCCCCCTGGTCATGTGATCAAAATTTGGGACATGGAAACTGGAGTGAATTTATGACAGTTGCACTGCCCTGGAGTCATGTGATCACCATTTCTAACTATCCCATCTGGTTTCCAATAAGCAAAGTCAAAGGGGGAAGCCACACTTGCTTAACAACTTCATGATTCACTTAATAACCGCAGTGATTCACTTAACCACCGTCACAAAAATGCCATAAAATAAAACTAGAATTTAAACTATGGGAAATCATTCTAAGAAGAAGACTAGACCTGGCAATGACTCTGAAAATCCTCTGGTGATGTTTTTTTTAAAAAATGCTTTATGTATATTCTATATTTTTTTCAGCAAAGGAATAAGAATAATAATGACCTTTTCTACTGTCAGGGAAAAGGTTGCCAGGATGGCTGGATCTAAGATTTTTGCTCTAATACAGGGGTCTCCAACCTTGGCAACTTTAAGACTTGTGGACTTCAACTCCCAGACTTGAAGATCACAAGTCTTAAAGTTGCCAAAGTTGGAGATCCCTGCTCTAATACACCTGAAGGATACGACTAATCTTCTCATCTTCCATATCAGAACATAAAACACCTGCAATCATTACCTTTTATAGGATTTTATGTACAGGTATTTGATGAGTCAGCTTGGAAGTACTTATGTATTGCCTCGCTTTATCTTTTATTTTTTATTTCTTCCCTCAAATTATTCTAAATCTGTCCTAAGTAATAGAATAGATTTTTTTATCAGCCAAGCGTGATTGGACACACAAGGAATTTGTCTTGGTGCATACGCTCTCAGTGTCCATAAAAGAAAAGATATGTTCATCAAGAATCATGAGGTACAACAGAGAGAGAATATTATTGTTACTGTTGTTCTTCTTGCTTGTGTCTAACTAGCAGTCCTCATTTATGTAGAGAACCGAGAGCCATCCCACAAGGATCAATATTTTAATGTGACTTATCAGAGTGGTTTGTTTATTTAAAAAGCCCTGGATCCCATAAAGGCCAGGCAGAGTGAGTTTTTAGAAACAGACACTCTGAACTCCTGCCCTAATACTGTAAATGTACAGCCACGTACATGAGATACAGACGCTCACTTGGTTTTGGAGAGAACCTTTAACAATGGATGAAAATCATAGGATCGTACAGCGTTGTGGGGAATGGTGAGTGATTTCTATGGGTATGTTTCCTTAAAAAGGACTTGTAGGCTAAACAACTTGCTCTTCACGAAAACCTCTGTTAGTGGAAGAGTAGCAAAAGAATATTGAAATATTTATCGAATGTCCTATATGGTTTTATAAGGTTGTTTATTGTCCTGATACCAATTGTTTTAGGGGTTACACAAACAAGCAGTAGAGGAAGGAAGGAAGGAAGGAAGGAAGGAAGGAAGGAAGGAAGGAAGGAAGGAAGGAAGGAAGGAAGGAAGGAAGGAAATATGCTCAGCCCAATTTTTTAGTGGACCTTTTGTCAATGAAAGGGTGATTAAAGAGAGAAACAAAATTAATTCCTTAGACCAGATATCAGGGATGTGAACCCTTGCGAGATCCCAGATTTTCCTCTATAGGCGAAAAACCTCAAGTTGGAATTTCCCATGTATGAAAGAAAAAAGAGGATTTTGTATGAAGTTGCAGCAATTGTTCCCTCTCTTCCTGCTGGCTGCCAGTGTTATGGTAGAACTAAACCTTCAATGCCTCATTTTTTGCTATAAGGAAAAAAAAAAAACTGTGCTATTAACAAGCAATTCAACTGATTGGTCATTGTCAGAATTAAAGGGATGATTATAATAGGCATATTTTGATATTTTCATTGCAGTCTACAGTATAAATTTTTATTTTATTTTTTATTTTTATTTTATTTTATTTGCATTTATATCCCGCCCTTCTCCGAAGACTCAGGGCGGTTTACACTATGTTAGCAATAGTCTTCATCCTATTTGTATATTTATATACAAAGTCAACTTATTGCCCCCAACAATCTGGGTCCTCATTTTACCTACCTTATAAAGGATGGAAGGCTGAGTCAACCTTGGGCCTGGTGGGACTAGAACCTGCAGTAATTGCAAGCAGCTGTATTAATAACAGACTGCATTAGTCTGTTGAGCCACCAGAGGCTTTTTGAAATATTTCCTTCTGTGCAGTCCAATCAATTTGGTCTCCAATGGGTTGAGCAGAAAATTTTATTCTGGGTTCACATCATTCTTTCAACCAAAATTCCACCAGAGGGAAATCAAGAACCTGATGAAAAGATTCTTGTGATGTCCAGAAATAACCGGCAATAATTTTCAGACTTCTACTTTATACTTACACATAACCCTTTCTCCAGCCACTTCTTGCAACCCCACAGTTCTAAAATAACAATAAATCATCAGAACATGTTTTTATCCTTCATTTATTGCTTGCTTTCCTTTGAATAACCAATGCACAACAACGGGGCCATGATTTCCACACCAGCGAGAAAGAATTGAGAAATGCTCAATTTTTTAAGCTTAGTTTCATAACTGGTTTGGTCTTCTGCCCCCCGCCCCCCACTTTTCGTTGAGATAATTTACTATGATATAGCAGCAACAAGGTGTAGTTCAGTTTAGTTCATTTCATCAATTAAACAGGGCAACGAACAATGTAATTTCTCACTGCACTACGGCTGATTAATGTACATTCTTCCTATTTTCCATAATCCAAGCTATCTGAGGACAGCAGGCTCCAGCAAATGGATCTAATCCCTGCTGATCCCTGAAGTGGATTCTATAATTCTTGATCTTAATTTGTACATTTCTTTAGACTTCTATTTAATATCGATGTGCATCCACTTTGTTGCTTATTGAAGAAATATTTTCTGATTGCCATTTAATCGGTTCTTTTTTTTCTTAACGTTGCAAAAAAGAACCAATTAAAGGGCTATCAGAAAATATTTCTTCAACAAGCGACAAAGTGAATGCACACGGATATTAAATAGAGCCGATACATTTCACTTTAGCTATCCTCTATCTAAACTTGCTTGCCCATCCCTTTCTATAATTTCACATTTTGCAGGTTCTGCTTATGTATTTTTGAGAACACAATGGCTCCTGGGATGGCATCACACTACGAATAGCAACATCTTCCGCTCTTGGAGAATCTGCAGGATAGTTTATTAGCACACATTTTCTAGTGAAACATTTTTGAGGGCCCATCTTTAATCTTCTGTCTTAAGACCTCTGGAAAACTAGATTCCCAAATTTCATTAAAAGGTACTCAATTTGGGGAATAGTTCTTTATGAACACGAAATTAGTAATTCTGTTTATCTCTTGCATTCACCTCATAAGAACATAAAGGAAAGGGAGAGATCAGGCAAATGTGAGATCAGGCAAATGGCCAGTCCACAGTGCCAGACAATAGACAACCAGAGATGTATCATAGAACAGGGGTCTCCAACCTTGGCAACTTTAAGACTTGTGGACTTCAACTCCCAGAGTTCCTCAGCCAGCAAAGCTTTGACCCCAGATTTTGAATGCAAAGCTAGCTGAGGAACTCTGGGAGTTGAAGTCCACAAGTCTTAAAGTTGCCAAGGTTGGAGACCCCTGTCATAGAAGTTTAAAAACCCAGTGATAGTAGATAGATCCTCCAATGAAATGACCAGCAACTGCCAGTGATTACAGGGGTAGTAAAGTAAGTAGTACTTTAAAGTAAAGTAAGTAGTAAAGATTGGGGTAGTAAAGATTGCTAAAGTAAGTAGCAATCAAAGATAGTAGTCATCGGTAGCCAAATCTCCCACTAATTTTTCCAGTGCCACCTCTGGTGGCAATAAATTCTGCAGGTTATGTCTATGCCACCCCCCCCCCCCCGTTATTTCCTGTGCTTCGTCTTATTCAGACTACCCAGGCTAGAACCTCTGCATTGCGCTCACACACAAGCGCACACATACATGATTCCAGTGCGTAGATCCTTGCGACTGGCTTCTCCTTGATTCTAAATGGAATACAGATGCTGTGCCAGTTCAGAGCGATGTGACAAACGACCCAGGTAAAAAAGATTCATATAGTGCTGATGAACCTGGATTTGGTGACTGCCTACATAGAAGTCAACTTCACATCCATGCTTGGCAGAAGCATTCCTCTCAAAAGCTAAAGCTATGCTTGCTATGACCTTCTACTAGCTCACATGCTTCTTTTTATGGCCCAGGATTCTATAGGAGGAAAAGAAGACTTAATGTCGCCTCCTTTTTTAAATTTCTTTCTAAACAATTATTGAAACTTGAACTATTTGCAGCATAACTGCCTAATTTTTTTTATTTATTTTGTCAAACACAACAGGATATATAAGTATAAGCATGAAATAACCATACGAATTGGATACAATCAAAGGGAACATTAGGACAGGAACGGTAGGCATGCTAGTGCTCTTATGCACGCCCCTTACAGACCTCTTTTTTTTTTATTCGCATTTATACCCCGCCCTTCTCCGAAGACTCAGGGCGGCTTACACTATGTTAGCAATAGTCTTCATCCTATTTGTATATTTATATACAAAGTCAACTTATTGCCCCCAACAACCTGGGTCCTCATTTTACCTACCTTATAAAGGATGGAAGGCTGAGTCAACCTTGGGCCTGGTGGGACTAGAATCTGCAGTAATTGCAGGCAGCTGTGTTAATAACAGACTGCATTAGTCTGTTGAGCCACAAGAGGCCCTTGAGCCCTTGAGCCACAAGAGGCTCTTAGGAATGGGGTGAGGTCAATAGTAGATAGTCTTTGGTTAAAGCTTTGGGGATTTTGGGAAGAATTTGGGAAGAATTTGGGAATTCTAGCTTGTCTGTTCCAAAGAGAACTTCCTTTCTCAAACTTACTTATCTAGCTCTTTTTTATGTGAAGAAATTAGAATGTGCAGTGGGCAACATGTCTAAAAACCAGCCAGATTTTGATCACATGGTTGTAGCTTCCATCTTGGCTTTTTTGACCCTGAGGTTCCATGGACACTCCTGCTTGTGTGCACAGTGTGCCCTACTTTTCCACAGGTAGAGTATAAAAGATCTGTCGCCTAGCTCGGCACTACTCATATCTTACAAGGATAGTGATTACTGCTTATCCTCCTTGCTGCCTAGACTGGCTGGTAAGATAGATTATCTCTCTTGTACAGGAATTGAGTGGGTGGGTTTTAGGATATTACAAGAATGTTGATTGCTTGATCTCCTACCCGACACATCTCCATTCAAAGTAATAATGAATGATCAAAACTTGAGAGGTAACACGAACACCATTTCCCCAAAGAGGGGAAAGAGTAATGAATTTTTTGTAACACATGGTTCAGTGTTGAATCAAGCACAACATAAGCCTATTTAGAGCACAAGCTATTCTCCAAAGCAGGGGTCTCCAACCTTGGCAACTTTAAGACTTGTGGACTTCAACTCCCAGAATTCCTCAGCCAGCTTTGCTGGCTGAGAAATTCTGGGAGTTGAAGTCCACAAGTCTTAAAGTTGCCAAAGTTGGAGACCCCTGCTCCAAAGCACCCGAGGGCAGGACAAGAAGCAATGGTGGAAACTAATCAAGGAGAGAAGCAACTTAGAACTAAGGAGAAATTTCCTGACAGTTAGAACAATTAATCAGTGGAACAACTTGCCTTCAGAAGTTGTGGATGCTCCAACACTGGAAGTTTTTAAGATGTTGGATAACCATTTGTCTGAAGTGTTGTAGGGTTTCCTGCCTAAGCAGGGGGTTGGACTAGAAGACCTCCAAGGTCCCTTCCAACTCTGTTATTCTATTCTTTAATAACAAAATTGGATAAGGCCAGTGTCATGTGATTGGGGGGGGGCTCTAGTAATGCTGTAAATTGCAAGTGAGAAAAGAGTCTAATTTCTTACTTATGTAAATACATTTTGTTTATTGAGAATAAGTAAGAGAGAGGCTCCACAGGCACAGGTACAGTTTTCCATCAGATCCTCCTTAAAAGATTCTTACTAGAAAAAAAAATGCTGAGAAAAAAAAATGGGAGAAAAATTTGAAAGACAACAGATGGAGAACTTCAAAGTTTGATCCTCTGATTAAAAAAAAAAGAAAACCTTGAATACGGCTGGAGAATAACCTTCATATCTGGAAGCTGTTTCTGACAGAAAACAGATTTTTTTCCCCCTGTTATTTAATTACGGTAGTACAGCCTTCTTCGATGCTATATTCTCCAAATGCTTTGGGTATAAATTCCAAGAACCAAGGGTCTTGTTGATCTGGAATTATGGAGATTGACAGAACTCAATTGAAGGTATTAAGTAGGGGAGATAGAGAAGGATGGATTGATACGTTCTCTTTGCCATTTTTGACCCCAGGTTTTGAATGCCAGGGTTCAACCAGGGGTTTAAAAAAAACAGGGGTTTAAAAAAAATCCAGGAACATGGACTAGTTCTTCACCAGAACTATCAATGTATGAGGAATCCAGATTACACAAAAAAAATCTGGCTGAACTTTACATCCAATTTTTCACTGACTTTCACATGTTAGTTAAAGTTAGTTAATGTTAGTTAGCAAATAGAGAAGGATCTTTCTGTTGTTTGCAAACCATTTCTTTTTACCTGGATATCCTGGGAATTGAATCTGGTACCTTCGGCATTCAGAGTAAATGCCCTTCCTTTTATTGAGTTTTGTGAATAATTTCATTACAAGCCATTGCTAAGTTTGCAAACAAAGAAAGGGCTTGTATGCATGCATGCAAACCAGTGACTGTTTTGAATGAAACATTATCAGGGCATTCTTTTCTGAGTCAGTTGAATGTCTTTATTATTTCAGTCTTTGATTCTCATCCTCAAACTATCTTCAATTATCTTGATTTTTCTTTCAGAAGCATTCAATCAAATGTGGCAGGCAGAGAGAAGAAAGGCTTTCCACTTTATTGAAAGCCAAGCTTTCAACAATAGCGAGATAACATTACCTTTCAGTTCCTTGATAAATTCTCTATTTTATTTCTCAAAAGGTTGACAAAACATCCCCTTTCACTTGGTTTTCTTCCTGAAGAAAAGGATAAAAAGTGGACCTTTGCTAAAAAGGAAATGCCGATTCCTAGTTATTCCTAATTATTTTCGAAACGGCCTCTCCTCACAATAGCACTTTAATCAACGTGGTTAAAGACTGTTTTTTATTATTTTTATTTGTTCCGAAGGACTATTGAAATTCGAATGAAAAGCAAAATAAGTGCCGCAGATGGAAAAGGCAAAAAGGAAACTGCTCGGTCTTTCAAGTGGGATTTTTTTTAAAAAGAAAGTAAAAGTAAAAAGGATACTGAAGATTTTATCTTCAGTTTTTAAAACCCTTTTTTCTTTTTCTGTTTGCAGAGCGTGTGGGTCAAGAGGATTGAGGATTACCCATTCAAAGCAAAAATCCTGGAAGTTTCCTTAAATGCATCTTCGCTTTTATTGATTATATATGCATATACTGTGTTGATATTAAGGTCGGAGACTAAAGAAAACTCCAAACCAATAAAGAAAGAGAGAAAGAAGGTAATGATAATTAATTAGGTTTTGTGTGTGTGTGTGTATTTGAGTTCAGTGTTTTCACAAGCGGCTTTCCATTTCTTGCTTCCTAGGGGTGTGAGAGAACATGGTCCAAGATCCCACACCTGACGTCCTACCCAAAGTGGGACTAGAACTCACACTCTCCCAGTTTCTAGTCCAATGCCACAGCCATTACCAGGGGTAAAATCCAGTAGGTTCTGACAGGTTCTGGAGAACCGGTAGCGGAAATTTTGAACAGTTAGGAGAACTGGTAGTGGGAATTTTGAGGAGTTTAGAGAATCGGTAAATACCACCTCTTGCTGGCCCCAGACTGGAGTGGGAATGGAAATTTTGCAGTATCCTTTTCCCACGAGTGGGGAGGGAATGAAGATTTTGCAGTATCCTTCCCCTGGAGTGGGGAGGGAATGGGGATTTTGCAGTATTCTTCCCCTGGAGTGGGGAGGGAATGGGGATTTTGCAGTATCCTTCCCCTGCCACATCCAGCAAGCCACACCACATCCACCAAGCCACACCCACAGAACCGGTAGTAAGAAAATTTGGATTTCACCATTGGCCATTACACCAAACTCGTTTTCTGGTAGTAAATATATACTTTATAAACTGTAATTCTGTTTTCAAAAGCTAAGCTGCCTGGTATTATCCATCTCTTCAAACCCAGAAATAGTAGTTAGAGTGGACATTGTTAACCTTGTTTCTCAACCCTGACAACATTAAGAGGTGTGGATTTCAACCCCCAGAATTCCCCAGCCAGCTATGCACATCTTAAAGTTCCGAAGTTCGAATCTCAGATAATCATCATTAGGTTGATATATAATCACTCGGTGATGACTAGCAATTGGGAAAGAAAAAATAACTACTTTTATAAAAGACTGAAAAGTCTTTATGGACTTTTTTTTCCTGAAAATAGACAAAAATGAATTGAAATGAAATGAAAAATGAAAGAGTTGTTTGTGGGAAGAAGGGAAGAAGATATATAATTTGGGAGGGTGGAAAGGGTAATAACCATTTTTTGTAACTGCTGATCAGCAGTTACTTCTTTAAATATTTCTCTCTCTTTTTTTCTTTCCCTTTCTTTGACTTTGACTTTTTCATTTTTTTCCTTTATCATACTTTTCCTTACTTCCAATTATCTCTTTATGTTACTGTAGCTTTAGTATAAAAATCTTTGTCAATAAAAATTGTACGACCCAAGAAGACCCAGCGTTAGTAACAGCCAAGATTTTACTTCTCTGACTTAAGTCTAGCTGAATCTTATTATAAGCATTCCTGCTGAAACACTATTAAACCACCTCTATTTCATGAGATTTTCCTTTTGTTCTATAGAAGAGTCATTTCTGTACCAGCAATTTACAGATATTTTTCTTAATGCTATTGTTATAACTAAACAATTGCTTGGCCGATACTAGGAACGTATTACAGGTAGACCTCAACTTACAACCACAGTTCAACCCAAAATTTCCATCGCTAAGCAAGACAGTTGTTAAATGAATTGCACCACATTTTACGAGCCTGCAATATAAGCCATGTGACTCTGGAGGGTTGAATTAATTTAAATTAGCTGAGTTCACTCTTACCCTCTCCTTGCCTATCTTAAATTGCATTTCTTCTGCCAATGGGATAACCATGGCCAACTCCATTTTTCTTCCAAGAAATGAAAGTCTCAAAACAGGATTTCTCACCATTGCCAGATTCTCCTCCCAGGACATCTGCAATCACATTGGTTCCCCTTTCGTTTCTAACATAGCCAAAGGACTCAGTTGTAGTTTTTCTTGGTACATCTTGCAAGCTTCAAATCATTCTGAATGCTTAGCCTTCTGGCATTGTCCTTACTGTTTCTGGAGTCTCCCTCATATTCTTCTTGGGTTATGTTTTTGTCCTTCCATTTCTTACGTGTCCCTTTTCCACAACAAAATTTAGGGAGTTCTTCACGTAGCAATCAATTTCTTCCGTTTTCCCCCACTTCTTGTTGGAATTATTTATAATAGCCTCCTCAGTATCACATTTCATGATTCGATTTGGATAGATTTCTCCTTCAAGATTTAAAGACCTTGCGGAGACTTCCTTTCCATCAGCGTTCTTCAAAATCTCTTGTCTACCATGTAGTTCCAAATCTCATCTAGCATGTAGCTCCAAATCCCCTTAGAATATAGTGAGTTTTAAGTTGCTATGTTCTAGTAATTTAATGAGTAAGTTGAAAAGTGCAATAGAAAAGTTGAAAAAATAGTTGACTAAGCAGAAATGTTGACAACCATACCATAATTTTCTTCTTCAACAGCTGTAAAGTGACTTTGATCAGAACAGTCCCAGGCAAATCTTAAGACATTGAAGAATTTGTTTGTTTATTTGTTTGTTAAATTTATTTGCTGCCTATCTTGCTGTGGGTCTATTCTAGGTGGCTTACAACAATAGAAAAGGAAGAAATGAAAAGAATGTAAACAAAACAGAACGAAAATAATTTACCAACATTGCCACTAATGTTAAGTTTAGAATTTATTCTAAACTGCTCCACAGCTATTTATCTTTTAAAAATTGGTGTCATTTCTGTTAAATTTTTTCCCCATTTGTCTTTATTCCATTTGTGATCGTTAACCCTTTTTCTCTTTATTGCAGGTCCTTCTGGCTGTTTTCCATAAATCGAGCTAGCATTATGAATATTTCATTCCTCCAAGATTTCTCTCCTGCTGGAGCTTTGGAGTGTGACAATGGTGTTTGTATCCAATATGTCAAACGCCATTATCACACTAAATAGCTACTGTTAGATAAACCATCAGGTGCAGGAAAAGGAGGAGGAGGAGGAGGAGATGTTGATGCTAACAGAGGAAGTTAAGAATATTTGAGAAATGCATTATCTGGCAGCTATGAAAGAATACCACAATAACATGCCATGACAACTCTGCTTTTCATTGCCAAAATGTCAAGCAATAAATAATATAGTCTGTTTCTTAAGAATGTACGTGGTAATCCAGCTAGTTTTGCTGAGATGGCATGACTCAAATGTATGTTCATCAATGGTAGGACTGCTCAGGAGTAAATGGTTATGTAAATTAATGAGAACAAACTGCCTATGTACCACTGTCTCTCTTTTTCTTCCCTCCCTCTCCAATCCAAATGACATTATTAAGTATTCATTCCATTTATTAATAAGTTAATAGTTATGGCTATTTTAGCCTGAAGCAGTAGCTGTATTGTTGCATTGATCTTAGATAAATAAGCTGGATCATGGAAGCATAATTCTTTTTGGGACTCAGCTGCAAGCCGCTCAGCTGTGAATACGTTAATCATTTAGCCAACTGTTAAAGAAAATAGCAGCCAACTTCTCACAGTATCTGACATTTGGCAGAAAAGTAGCCAAGATCCATTCCCATAACTGCAAAAGAAACATTCCATTATCGTGTGGCCTATTACTTTGAAATAAAATTTGGGCTGCAAGTACAATTAACTGGGCATGTTAATATTCAGTCTCTAATTTCCACTGTGGCCTGTACTATTCCAATCTGATTTGGAAATTTCATCAAAAACATCACTGACATCACCATCTTATATATAGGCAAACTGTCTACTAAATATCCAACAATAACTCCAACAATATCCAACAATAACTAAAGTTTACTCTATCTAATCAAATTTACGTATGTACTTACTAGGTTTTTATGCTGGTGTAATAATAGCTGTCTCTGAACAATGTTATCAAAATCAGTTTTTCTATTAATTTATTTTTCTGCACAAGAGGGAGTCCAATTCTGGCTAACCAATTCATTTGGTATAATAAAAGTGTTTAGAAATGTGTGTGCACCATAGTTGCAGCTTCTACTTTTAAAGAAATTCTTCAAATGTCTTAAGCTTGCATTTAAAATACTATTGTGCAACCTGGACTTCAGATATATACTTATTCATTCATTCATCCATCCAAAATACCTCTCAAGTCTTTGATTTACCCTGCTTAAATACATCACCCTGTACTTTTTAGCAAGAAGAACCATTTGGTACCCACAGGGTATATGAGTGAAATCATTTTAATGCAAAGGAACATGATATAGCCAACTAACAAGCATCTAGACAATGATATACAAGTCCTCTGTTGAAAGAAGAATCTTTCATTTCCATCTGAGCAAATAATTACAACATCCCTGTGAACAAGGGATGTTTTAATTATTTAAATATTATATTTCCTGATTGCTTATTTGTACCCTATGACTATCATTAAGTGTTGTACCTTATGATTCTTGATGAACATATCTTTTCTTTTATGTACACTGAGAGCATATGCACCAAGACAAATTCCTTGTGTCTCGAATCACACTTGGCCAATAAAAAATTCTATTCTATTCTAACAAGGTTTTTTTGTCTCTTCCTGCCTCTCTGATCTAGATTAAACCTCTGGATTTCTAAAAAGAATCACATTAGAAGATTACTTATTTCCTAGTTCTGTTTCATAGAACCAAAAAACATCTCAAACTTCTTAATGAGTTAGTTATATAGTCAATGGCTTTACAATGCTCATAAACAACAATGAAAACAGTTTTAAAAATGCAGAAATTCCTGGTGCTCCTCAACACAACACAACACTGCATATCCGCCACCAACTATATTGGGTTCAGCCACACATTACCCAACTCATGGAGGAAAAGCTAAGCCTTCAAGACTTTTTGGAAGGCTAGAAGGATAGAGACCAGATGGATCTCAGGGAAGAGCTGGGCCAGTTACTGAGAAGGTTCTGAGTCATCCCAAAAGTGCTTTTTTCCCAAGAGGCAACTGGACTTTCTGGTTTTTCTTTGAAGATGTTTCACTTCTCATCCAAGAAGCTTCTTCAGCCTCTTGAAAAAAGTACCTTTGGGACAACCATGACCTGCATGACTGAGAATCTCCATAGACAATCATTCTGAGTTCAGTGCATTTTTGGGCTATTCCACAAAATGACTGCTTTGACAGCTCATCCATCCAGTCATAAAATGGCTGCCATGGAATCAAGATGCTTATGTGCCTTCTGTCTCCAGTCCCTTTTTCTATCCTATAGGATGCTCCCCAGCTAAAGGTTCTTGCTAGATATGCTTTAGATAAGGGATTAATGGAAGGATAAAGAATAGTTAGCCAGATTTTTCTGAAATAAATAAATCTCCTTCTATAGAATACACTGGGTTGGAGCTGCCAGTTTTTTTTTAAAGTAAACTTATGTGGGAGGAGAGATTGGAGATTTGAATTCAAGATAAACCCTCGTTAGAGCATAAATATAAGCAGACTTCCAAAATTGTTCTTTGAACATTAAATATCAGAATATCCCATTAAAAAGAAACTCTGCTTATGTTTGAGGTTTTAGGATTTAGTTAGTTATCAATGAATGAATGAGTGCTAATTTTATAATGCTACTGTAATAAAAGCTAGAGAAGCTTTTGCTATTAAAGCTGAAGAGGGCAAAAGAGCCTTACTTACAACTAATCCAGGGGTCTCCAACCTTGGCAACTTTAAGACTTGTGGATTTCAACTCCCAGAATTGAAGTTGGGAGTTGAAGTCCACAAGCCTTCACGTTGCCAAGGTTGGAGACCACTGAACTAAACTATGCGGTATCTTGGAGAGAGGTAAAGAACAGGACGGGAGGGAGAGTGGGAAGGAAGGAAATTTCTTTGTCTTTTAGATATAGTGAAGTGTTTTGTCAATACAAAGGCAGGAAGGGAAAAATAGGAACAGCTCTGTGACTCACCCTTATATTACCTCCGAAAATCCCATCCTTGTCGCCAAATTTTAAATACTGACCATGGGTCAGAATTAATAAGGTGAAACAGATTGCTAACAGTTAACTGTTTATTACGTTCTAACCTTAACGAGGCAACCAGGACAGAATAACAACAACCAGAGACCAAGTTGACAGCTCTTATATAAAGAGCTGTAAAATGCCATAGCCAATAGGCGTGCTTCAATTTCCTGCCTGGAGTGAGTTATGTATCAACCAATCAGAATGTGTCTCGGTCGGCATGTTCCTTGCTCCACTCGGCAGCTCCGCGGACACAACAGAAACAGCACGTGAAGACCAGAGGTGGGTTTCAGCAGGTTTAGCTTTCCTCGAGCCTCTGGGAGGGTGAAAATAGCCTCCCCAGGCTCCGGAGGCCCTTCCCGAACTTCCAGTAAACCCGTTTTTCACCCTCCTTGAGCCTCTGTGCATGCCCGGCATTTACCTGCATCCAAAATGGGCTGCGTGGGGACTCCTGGGAAGGGTGGGCGGGGCCAGCCAGGAGTGGGATTTGGGAGTTCTCTGAACTGCACAGAATCTTAGCTAGAGGTTCTCCCGAACCCCTGTGAACCCCCAGCAGCCCACCCCTGGTTCCAAGTAATGTATCTACCAAAAGCAGAACTCCCAGGCAGGTAGATTCCTCAAAGAACATGTTTATTGGACACACCATATCAGCACAGATAGTGAAAATCAACTCTAAAATTTCCATGGTTTTTCCCCTAATTAAAAGAGCAAATAATCCCTCCCCAGGTGTCACTGGTCACATTGTCCAATGAAGGTAGCTTGGGTAACAGAGGTGGGCTGCACTTTCTTTAACAAAGGTTCGCTTCATTCGCACGTGCCCCTTTGGGAGAGAAACGGAGCTTCAAACAGGCGCCTAATCAGCTCAGGCAGCTCCAATGAAAACAGCAGGGGTGGTGCGGGACGCAGCTGGGCCAGTCAAACTACCCAGAAAATAAGTTATAAATGGATAGCATAGAACAGGGGCAGGTGGGCGGGCCCAGCCAGTGATCAAAGCTAAGGGTTCGCCTGAACCCTTGAGACCATGCAGCAGCCCACCACTGCATGGTCATCACTATACACTGAGGTGCATGGAAAACTATTAGCAATAGCACTTAGATTTATATAGCACTTCACTGTGCTTTATAGACCCCTCTAAGTGGTTTACAGGGTCAGCATATTGCTTCCAACAATCTTGGTCCTCATTTTACCGACTTCTGAAGGATGGAAGGCTAAGTCAACGTTGAGCTAATGAGAATAGAACTGCCAAACTGCTGGCAGCCGGCAGTCAGCAGAAGTAGCCATTTTGGATTAGGACATTATAAACCATAAACTTTGAGCAAAGAGCCACACGCAGCATAAGGTGAAATAGTGACTTACACAATAACTAGGCTGTTTTTAAAACTGTGCAAGTGTACAAATCGAACCATCGGTTTCTCACAAAACAGATGAGTCTAGCCTAGGTCTTAGTTACAAAAGATCAATCTCAAACAAGCTGAATTTGCTTGAAACTCAATCGCATTGTGGTTTTAATGAGTTTGCAATACCAAAAACTGAATGACAAATTTCAAGCCAGTTAAAAAGTGAGGAAGGCCCAGGGAAACAGCTGCTTCTAATTCAAAAGTCAAAGGAAGCTCTTTTGAGAAATTCTCCAGTCAGGTGAAAAATATAGGAAGCAGAGCTGGTTGGCTTTCTTTTGCTAATTGTCCCTCAAGAGAGTCCTCTGCTCTGCCAGTATTGCTCTTAAGACATTTCTATGGGGGAATCAAAAGAAAAAAGAATGAAAAAAATATTTTGCATGGCATCCTAAAAGGGATAATTGGTCTTTGTGAACATCCAACAGAGAGTATAATAAGAATGGAGCACAGAAGCAAATACTATATTTAAGCATTTAAATATCCTTTAAATAGCCATATGGGAACATTTGCTGGTTGATTTCTTTTTTAATTTAGGAGGTTTTTTAATTTAGAATTTGAGCTTAAGCTTTTGAGAAATGTTGAGCTCAATTGGGGAGGAAAGTGTTTTCGGGTGGCAGCAGCTGCCACACGCCCCGTTTTTGGAATCGGGGAGGAAAGTGTTTTCAGGTGGCAGCGCCTTGCCTTACACCCCCTGCGCAGCACCCTCTTTGCCAACTGAGTCCCAACCTCCGTGCTTCCCTGGGCTGCTTCCAGAATCAGGCTCCAACAGAGGCAGCAAAGGCACAGGGGGCTTGCCGGGAAGCCCGGCACCGTGTTTATGAGATGGCAGCATCCAGGAGGATTGAAGTGCTGCGTCTCTATCCGGCCTTGCTGCGAGAAAGCCAGGCTTTCAACGCCTATGGCTATAGGTAAGAAGATGGGGGAGTCTCGAGAGTGGAGCTTTTGGTGCGATGTCCCTCTTCTGCCACCATGAAAATCATCCCCCACCCCACCTTACCCCCTCCAGTTAAATGTGCGTAGGGTGATAAGGTTTGTTTTATACAGATAAAATGATCTTTGCTGCTCATTATCAAAATAAAGTGGAAGTGAGGATCCCCGCCACCTAGAGCGCTGGAAAATGCGACGCGCGGAGGCCAACAACCTCCGAAGGGTGGGGGCTGGTGGGTGGGCGGGGCTACATTTGGTGTATAAGACGCACCCAAATTTTCACCCTCTTTTAGGGGGAAATGGTGCGCCTTATACTCCGAAAAATACGGTACACCTGTCAAACAGTGTTTCTCAACCTTGACAACTCTGAGATGTGTGGACTTCAACTCCCAGAATCCCCCCCAGCCAGCCATGGTGGATTCTGGGAGTTGAAGTCCATACCCCTTAAAGTTGTCCAGGCTGAGAAACACTGACATAGGAGATGACACAAATCTGAGGGAATGAACTGAAAAAGAGATGCCATGCTTTCCAGGCTATTGATGAAAGCACTAAACATGTCTTAGCACTGTGGTAGAAAACCATCTTAACATTTAACCATCATTTAAAAGCAAATGCTTTGTTGTTTTTTTCTGAAAGCAAAATGCTGCCTTGCCCCAGAATGTCACAGCATTCTTTCAAACTATCATCTCAAATCTGTATTTTTGAACTCAAATAACACCCAAAGTTGACATTTATTAAAAGTTCCTGAGAGCTGCAAGGGGTTTTGGATTAAATCTGCAATTTAGACTTCTTTGTTCTTTTTCATTGCACTTCCAGTCAGACAAGTACATATTTCAAAGGCTAAATGAATTTTTCTTATTACTGTTCTTACACCATTGAAAATCATGCTGAAATTGCATTTCATGTTTATTTATGCAATAGGCATCTGCATAGCATTTTCTACTGTGAACGTGGAACATGCCAAGCTTTTAAAATGATAAAGTAGACAATAATGCAAAGCAATCATTGCATAAATATATATTGAAACTAAATTAAAAATCCAGCTCCACTAAAATTAAAGCAGCTTAAAAATGGTTAGACAAGATATCTCCAGAAATGGAAGGGAGGGAAGGAAGGAAGAGGAAGGAAGGAAGGAAGGAAAAAAGAAAGAAAGAAAATTTTTGCATGACTGTTTGGTGCCAAAGCTACAGCAAGTTGCTTTAAATTTAACTCTCCAGTTCATGGCTCAAGAACTTACTGATTCTACCATTTTTGTTTATTATTATTTAATGAATTATTTTGCACACACACACACATATTAGGACAGTCTTTATCAAACTTGGAAGTATTAAGATGTGTGGACTTCAATTCCCAAAGTTCCCATCCAACATGTTGGAAAATTGTTACTGCCTAACTGGTTGGTCAGGAAATATATAAACCAACATTGTGTGTTTGGAGCTAAAAGTATTATCTGGCTTTAAAAACTTTGTTGCATCATCATGCATCCTGATTGGCTGAGCTCTGTAGCCAATGTACCAAAGGAAAGTTGAATTATGGTTTATGTAGACACTATACCATTTTTACTGCTGATATGCTGTAACTCTATATTTGATCTCTGTGCGTGATCATTGCTTGGTCATGGCTATTTATTGCTTCTTTAATATTTATTGACTGTTTTTATATTGAACTTTGTTCCTGAATGAAACTAAAGAAGATCTGTTTTATTGTATTTTGCTACAACTGGTAAGATGGCTTTATATTTGAAAAATATCCCTGGACTGATCTTTATCTCACTTTATATGTGTCTGACTTGGATTGTTTTTGGACTATAATTTTGCTTTTTCTCTAAAAGAAAAATATTATCAAAACCCAGTTTGTTTGTATGTTAACTGTTATTGTCCACAATCATTCTCAGTCGCTTTCATTCGTAAACTCAAAGGGTACTCTGCTCAATAACCCACAATATCGGTTGTGAGATAAGACTACCCTTAACACAACATGCTAAAAACTCTGCATTAGGATTCGTCTCCTCAGAATTTGAGAAAGTGTTAGCCAACTGTTCCTCTGGTGAAGTATAATAATGGCCTATTCAGAAAATGTCTTACTAAATGTTCTTAAGAAAATCTCACATCTGCAGTCTAGAGCTGAGGCTGTCTAACTGAATTTAGCTGGTCTTTTTTTAAAGTGGATCTGATTTTAGACAACATTTATTTATGAATGTAAAAGTAGTCCTTGAGTTACAGCCGTAATGGAGTCTGTCCATTTCATTCATAAGTTGTAATGATAATAAAACTGATAAGGTGTGTGCCTGATTTTCTTTTTTTCAGTGGTCGTTAAGTGAACCCGTGGTTTACTATGGGTGCAATTTTGCACCGAAAACCAGAAGCAACCACCAGTTTTCTGCAAAATTTTCATAAAATGAGGTCAGGTCACCACGGAATGCTGCAAATGGTTGTAAAGTGGTTGAGTCACTTGACTGCAACCATTAGAAGTTCAGATCTACTGTAAGTTTTGGGATTGGTAATAAGTACAATTCAGCAACTGGTCATAAGTCAGTCCTTCCTTCCTTCCTTCCTTCCTTCCTTCCTTCCTTCCTTCCTTCCTTCCTTCCTTCCTTCCTTCCTTCCTTCCTTCCTTCCTTCCTTCCTTTCATCCATCTACCACCTACCTTCCTACCTACCTTTATGTATTTATAAGTACTTCATCAGTGTTTCCATAACTCTCAGTATCAGACTCTGAGCCATGTAAGTTCCAAAGCCCACTGTAACAACATCGCCAAAAAAGGCATTAAGGCATTACCGGAGAAGAAGATACGCATTAAACTAATCTTGCATAGCTTCTTCTCCAGTAATATTACACTATTAACCAGAGCATACAAAACATTTGCTAAACCAATTCTTGAATACAGCTTGTCTGTCTGGAACCCGCACTGCATATCAGACATTAATACAATTGAACGTGTCCAGAAATATTTCACAAGAAGAGTCCTCCACTCCTCCGCTCGCAACAAAATACCTTATGCCACCAGACTTGAAATTCTGGGTTTAGAAAATTTACAGCGCCGCCTTCAGTATAACCTGAGCACAGCTTATAAAATCATCTGCTACAATGTCCTACCTGTCAATGGCTACTTCAGCTTCAACCACAACAATACACGAGCACATGATAGATACGGTAAACCGCACCAAACTTGATTGCAGAAAATATGACTTCAGCAACAGAGTGGTCAATACCTGGAATGCACTACCTGACTCTGTGGTTTCATCCCAAAATCCCCAAAACTTTAACCTTAGACTGGCTACTGTTGACCTCACCCCATTCCTAAGAGGTTTGTAAGGGGTGTGCATAAGAGCACCAGCCTGCCTACTGTCCCTATCCTAATATTCCCTTTAATTGTATTCATTTTATGTATTCAATTCATGCTTATACTTTATATATATTATCTAATATGTACTCAACAAATAAATAAATAAAATAAATGTACTAAAACTCAAATCTCAAATTTACAGTATGAATAAGGACATCAGTAAAAACAAGCAGAAGTCATAATAAAGCATAGTTTTCCTAAAGCGTAGTTTTCCTTTCTAAAAATGGTTAATGGCTGGGAGGGTGAGTGAGCAAACATATCTTCAGGGATGCCATTTTTCACAAAGTTAGAGTCACAAATGAGGTGACTCATATTCGGTCCCATATCCCTCTTGCGTTCACACAGGGATGATGACCTCTCTTATGACCTTGTAAGATCAGCTCTCTCATCTTGGAAAAGGCCATCTCTAAGGTAACCTGGCACTGTACCATGTAAAGCTTTAGAGGTAATAAACAGCACTCTGAATAGGGCCTGGAAGTCCAATGTGATGATCAAGAACAGGTGTTTTTCTGCAGCGATGGGATCCACCTACCAACCATTCTACTGTTGCATTCTGAACCAGTTGTTCCTTCTGAGTTACTTTACATATTTCAATACAGGTAGTCCTCGACTTACGACCACCATTGAGCCCAAAATTTCTATTGCTGAGTGAGACATTTGTTAAGTAACATTTGGATATTTTACGACCTTTCTTGCCGAAGTTTTTTACTGCATCACTGCAGTTGTTAAATTAGTAACATGGTGGTTAAGGGAATTTGGCTTCCTCATCGTTTGTCAGAAAGTCACAAAAGGGGATCACATGACCCTGGGACACGGCAGCTGTCATATATATGAATCAGTTGTCAAGCGTCTGAATTTTGATCATGTGACCATGACGGATGCTGCAATGTATTTGCGCAAAGATGGAAAGCAAAGAAAATCCCTACAGAGGGAGAAGTAATTAAGAAAATATTGGACTGTACAGAAATGAATAGATTTGTTGTTGTTGTTAGTTGCGAAGTCTTGTCCGACCCATCGTAACCCCATGGATAACGTTCCTCCAGGCCTTCCTGTCCTCTACCATCCTCTGGAGTCCATTTAAGCTCAGGCCTACTGCTTCAGTGACTCCATCCAGCCACCTCATTCTCTGTCGTCCCCTTCTTCTTTTGCCCTCCATCTTTCCCAGCATTCAGCTCTTCTCCAAGGAGTCCTTCCTTCTCATTAGGTGGCCAAAGTATTTGAGTTCCATCTTCAGGATCTGGCCTTCTAAAGAGCAGTCAGGGTTGATCTCCTCTAGGACTGACTTGTTTGTTCGCCTTGCAGTCCAAGGGACTCGCAGGAGTCTTCTCCAGCACCAGAGTTCAAAGTCCTAAATTCTTTGGCGCTCAGCCTTTCTTATGGTCCAACTTTCACAGCCATACATTGCAACTGGGAAAACCATAGCCTTGACTATACGTACTTTTGTTGGCAGGGTGATGTCTCTGCTTTTTAGTACGCTGTCTAGATTTGCCATAGCTTTCCTCCCCAGGAGCAAGCGCCTTTTAATTTCTTGGCTGCAGTCCCCATCTGCGGTGAACTTGGAGCCCAGGAAAATAAAATCTGTCACTGCCTCCATTTCTTCCTCATCTATAGATTGATTTTGACAATTAAAGAAAGAGAGGAATCAGAATATTTTAAGGTATGTGGGCAATTTTATCAGTGGTTAAAGAAAATATATATATATATATATATATATATATATATATATATATATATATATATATATATATATATATATATATATATATATATTTATTTATTTATTTATTTATTTATTTATTTATTTATTTATTTATTTATTTATTTATTTATTTATTTATTTATTTATTTATTTATTTATTTATTTATTTATTTATTTATTTGATTTTTATACCGCCCTTCTCCCGAAGGACTCAGGGCAGTGTACAGGCAAGATAAAACCAACAATACAATATACAGATTAAAATGCAATTTAAAAAACTTATTTAAAATTACCCTGAAAATTAAAATTTGCCATAAACTAAAAAACCCCATTTAAAAATTAATAAAATTTAACATAAAAATTCCAGAGTGTGGGAGCCCCCACAGAGAAGGCCCTTCCCCTGGGGGCCGCCAGCCGGCATTGTTTGGCGGACGGCACCCTGAGAAGTCCCTCTCTATGGGAGTGTACGGGTCGGTGGGAGGCATGTGGTAACAGCAGGCGGTCCCGTAAGTACCCAGGTCCTAAGCCATGGAGCGCTTTAAAGGTCATAACCAACACCTTAAAGTGCACTCAAAAGGCCACAGGCAGCCAGTGCAGTCTGCGCAGGAGCGGTGTTACATGGGAGCTACGTGTAGCTCCCTCTATCACCCGCGCAGATGCATTCTGGACTAACTGAAGCCTCCGAGTGCACTTCAAGGGGAGCCCCATGTAGAGAGCATTACAGTAATCCAAGCGAGAGGTAACGAGCGCATGAGTGACCGTGCATAAGGCATCCTGATCAAGGAAGGGGCGCAACTGCCGAACCAGGCGAACCTGGTGGAAGGCCCCCCTGGAGACGGCCGTCAAATGATCTTCAAACGACAGCCGATCATCCAGGAGGACACCTAAGTATATATAGGATATATATATATAGGATAATGTAATGATATGAGTGAAGAAGAAAGAAGAGAAAGAAGAGAAAGAAGATAGATAAATGTATTAATAGAAAAGCAAGAAATGTGGGAGAAATGTTATAATAAATGAAATGATATTAAGATATGATAAATAGTGGAGGAGTAGGAAGAAGACACAAAAGATGTACTCAGACGATACACTGAATGATTATGTACTATATGTTTGTTTGTCTATAAAATAAAATAAAAACCTTTTAAAAAAAGAGAATGTTGCAATGGTCGTAAGTACGAAAAATAGTCATAAGTCACTTTTTTCATTGCCATTGTAACTTAAGTCACTAAATGAACTGTTGTAAGTTGAGGACTACCTGCAGTCCAGCAGAGTAGTGATAAAGATGTGACTTTCTATGGCCAACCCTTTCTGGTCTTAGTACAGCCATATTGCCCTCCATTTACTGGAGGTCAACTTTCATAAAAAAAATAGATGTGTTGATCCATGCACAGCACCGATTTGTGTGAGATTATGGGAATGTTGTATTTAAATGTTATATATGACTTTTCCTATAGCAGTAAGATGGCAGTTAGAATTATCCTCAATTCTCAGTAAATATCCAAAGGATTGAGCTACAAGAAACTTTTTGGTATGATACATAAAGGGCAAATCTTCCCAGATACTTTTCAAAGCAGCAAGCAGACCACAAAAGAGTCTCAAACTGAAGTCATTTTTTTTAAAAAAAAACATCTTGTCTCTTTCTGATATGTCATGGTGTTCTTATAAGACTGATGAGCTCCTGCACAGATTTTTTTTTTCATTATTATTCCGTTTAAATAATAGATGCAATGCTGCCAATCGTCATGGCAACTGATTGCAGCACTTGTTGATAATGACACTTGTTAAACAGTTGATTAATGAATCAAATGTAGCGACAGCTACATTTGTTCTGCAAAGAATCTTTTTCCAAAGGAAACTTTCCTTAGCTTTTGGTATCAACAAAGGATCCCAATAAATTCAGTTAGTTACACTGCGAGGACTGGATCCCCAACACGTTGTTTACAGGCTCTACCATACCCAGCACACTGCTGACTCATATCTAAATGGTTGTCCACTAGGACTCTGTTATTCCTCTGTTAACTCCTTGAAATAATCATGGGATACGGTCATGGAGATACTAGTTTTGCTCATATTTTAACAGGAAATGGAACCAATCTATGACTGAATTACACACTCCCACTGGCCATTTCTAATTAAGATGGATTGGAGATAAAGTGCAACTAATTTTTAGTCCTCTAGTGGCTCAGGGGCTAGGACGTTGAGCTTGTCGATCAAAAGGTCGGCAGTTCAGTGGTTCAAATCCCTAGTGTCGCATAACAGGGTGAGCTCCCATTACTTGTCCCAGCTTCTGCTGACCTAGCAGTTCGAAAGCACATAAAAAATGCCAGTAGAAAAACAGGGACCACCTTTGGTGGGAAGATAACAGCATTCCTTGCGCCTTTGGCATTTAGTCATGCCGGCCACATGACCACGGAGATGTCTTCAGACAGCGCTGGCTCTTTGACTTTGAAACGGAGATGAGCACTGCCCCCTAGAGTCGGGAACGACTAGCACATATTTGCGAGGGGAATCTTTATCTTTAGGAGAATTTATTTTAATTAAATTGGTTCCTTTGAGTCATGCTCAATTCTTGGCAGCTCACGGGACATATCTGTTACTTGCTTTGGCAACAATTCAGAAGTAGTTTGTCACTGTCCTCTTCCAGGATGTTCCTGATCTAGTCTACAGCCCAGTTTCAGGCCTGACCTGTTTAGCTTGAGTTGTCATAGGCCAGGAGGGATGGGAAACTGGCAAAACTGCACAGCAGCCAAAAACAGATGCACATTCCACGCTTGTCTCCCTCAAGGCTGTATCCCAGGGATACCTACAGTAGCTGAAGGGGAGTGACCTCTACAACCCTTGAAATTTTTTTTTTATTTCTTTTGTCACAACAGAATACACAAACAATTGTTATAGATAAAACAACATATTTTGAAGAAAATATACATATATGTATAAAAATATGCATCAACTATATCAATTTGATATGATGAAGGGAACAATAGGACAGGAACGGTAGGCACTTTTGTGCTCTTATGCACGCCCCTTATAGCCCTCTTAGAAATGGGGTGAGGTCAATAGTAGATTGTTTTTAATTAATTTAATTGTTTTTAATTGTTCCATTGGCAAATGTGATTGATGACACCCTCGGAGGAGGGGGGAAACAGGGTCATAATTGGAATGTAAATTACAGTAGGGTTAGAGCTGGCTTCACTTGGGAACCTGCGGACATGAAGCTCCTAATAAATGACTGCATTTCTTTTGAAGCTTGGCTCAAGACTCATGATTTAATTAAGGCATCCGTTGGAACCCTGACAGTCTACCTGGTAAGGCTGACAGTTATCCTCAAGGGTCATCTTTAGCTTCAAAAAGTGCATATGGGATTATTTTTCACCAAAAATAAACTGAAAATGGCTAAGAATCAATTGTAGATGTCATCTAAGGGAAAGACATGTATGTCAGCCTAATACTCTCTTTGGAATTGTGCCCATCTTTCCAAGAAACAAAGACAAAACTAAGATGGTATTTTGGGATTGGGGTGATAACTTCATGTTTTGTGAATAGATATAATCAGAAACATGGCAACGGCTTTGTAAGACGGTCATGTCCACATTCTCCAGCTTCCAGTGTGCCATCTCACAAAAGTTGGGAACTCTTGGTATACGCGATACATAGAAGACTGAGTGCATTTGTATGCAAATAACAGTGAATGTAGTGAATGTCATTTAGTTAATTGGTAGGGAAAAGATAGCAGCACTGAGTGGAACTCTGAATATTTTTGAAACACAGCAACACAGAGTTGCACCAATGAGACACAATCTGGTAATCTCAGGATGGTAGTGTAAATTGCAAAAAAAAAAAACATCAAGAAGGGGAATATTTAATAACTTTTATATGTTAACAAGAAGAGTACATGGATACAGACATGTAGGTATAAGAGTCAAGCTCGCTTTGAGAAAATCACTATAATTTAAGGGATATTTTAGATACTATGGAGAACTCTTTCTTAGTGTGGATAGCAATTATGGAGGATGTGTCTGGTTCATATATCTCAAGTCATTCATCAAATGGAGCAAAGTTTTAAATACCTGGTTCAAGGTTAATTATTATTGGAAATTATATAGTGAACAAGTATCACCATTCAAATTTCTGAAAAGGGTTTGAATTGCTTAGAGTGATTTGGATCAGAAATCTGTCCGTTTGGGCACTCTGCAAATTGCATCAGTTGCAGTCAGGAATTATTGTAGATCCAGAGACATTTTCTTCACCAGTATTTTGAATTCCTCCATAAAATACATTTGAGAGACAGTACCTATTTTAATTGAATCATTTTACTGCAGGCACATTTTCACTCAATCATTACTAGGACCTGTGTTTCAATTGCTTTGACGAATGATTTCTTCTTATTTTCACAATTTTGTATGAATATAAGAAGAAATCATGCTTCGTAATATAAGATTTTGCAACTGAAGTAAACTCATATGATGCCTTTTGAGCACCTAGTTTTTAATATATGTAATTTGTACATTTTTAAGACTGCCCATTGCATCACACCATTCCCAAAAATATAGACGAGTATATATAATCATGTCCCAACTAGCTAGTTATTTTCTTGCATCTTTTAAATTACTCATAATTATTATCCTCAGACTCTTTATATATTGTGACTTACTTAGATATGCAAAAAGAAAAGACCCACAAAAACAAAAAAAGTACATTAATAAAATCTAATCTTACATACATATACTTTTTATAATTGTACAATGACATTATCAACATTTAAATATTTTTTTCTTAACAATAGAAAAATAACTAGGTAATTAAACATATAGCTTAGTAAATGCAGTGCACATTTCTAAAATTATTCCAATCCGATTGCTGGTCAAACAGTATTTGTTCAGGTTTAGAAACAGAAGGGAATTTTGTTAGGCCACTGCTGGGGAGGGAACCAGAATAATCAAGATGGCAGCTAAATCTCTCCAGTGAAGTCTTACCCCTTTTTTATCTGTGATGCATATAAAAAAGGAGTAAAGGAAAAGGTTCCCCTTGCACATATGTGCTAGTCGTTCCCGACTCTAGGGGGTGGTGCTCATTTCTGTTTCAAAGCTGAAGAGCCAGCGCTGTCTGAAGACGTCTCCATGGTCAAGTGGCCGGCATGACTAAACGCCAAAGGCGCATGGAAAGATGGTCCCTATTTTTCTACTTGCATTTTTTACGAGCTTTCGAACTGCTAGGTTGGCAGAAGCTGGGACAAGTAACAGGAGCTCACCCCAAACAAAAGGTCAATCAATGGCATCTTAGCCACTGAGCCACCACATCCCTATTAAAAAGGGGAGGTGGCTGTAATCAACTTTTTTGATTTCCATCTACAGATGCTCTGAGACATTGAGGTGCCTTTCAGCAATGTTAAGATATGGGGAGGTTCAGCTCCCAGAATTCCTCAACCCCCAGGAAATCACATATTTTAAAGTCGTTGAGACTGAGAAACATGGAGCCACTGTACAATTAGGGAGAAGAGGTATTTTTCTCACCCCCTCATATCAATTATTTTGTGTTCATCAACGCATGCAAGTGTCCGTTATTCACCTCTCGTTAATTGAAAAGTACATGAGAGTCTGCAAAAACCAATCAGCCATCCGATAGAAAATTCAAAGGTGCTTCAGATACCTTTTAGTGTGCTTTACAATAGCACAGATCAAATAAATCAATGTTGCTTTTAGAACACCATTATATTCAACAATTAGTTGAACTCATCTGTTTTGTCCTGCACACATACTTGTTTAATGTTGAAATAATTATCATTTTAAACCTGCAGAATGGCTACAACTACAGTTGATAATAAGTCGAGATAGGTTTATTACCCTACATTCACAAATGAAATATTTTACTATGTCAACACTTAAGACTTTTCTGAAACTAATCAATACGATGGCTGAATCGTGGTTAATATTTCTTTTACCAGGTCCAACCGCTTTAAATATCAAAATGACTGACCGAATTTAATAATGAATTCATTATCAGAGGCCATTAATGTATGCAGAGGAAACAGAAAATATTGGTACAGTCTTGCCTAAAGTGAAATCTTAATTAATTGGAGGAAAGAATTTAATTGGGAACATAAGCACAACAGTAACAAGTTTTACTGTGCAAATCATTAAGAAAGAACAAAAACAGAGATGGTTAAGATCGAATATATATTTAACAGATGTAGTAAAATGATTTAGTCTCTTCTGAAATCAATTTAGTCTCTTTTGAGATCTGTGAAGAGTCAAAATAATGCTAGATTTCTACACTACTTTGAACTGGGATTCTTCTTCTCGTCCTGAAATATATTGATGGAAACTCCATGTTTTACAGCATGCCTAGCAAGGCAAGGAGGATGTTGGTTTCATATATTGGTTGTCAGCATCATGGACATTTCTTGTTTATGGCACAAACTTCTGTTGGATATAATTGGATCCCAAAGGTGTTTTTTTTTTCCAAAAGGCAATTGAAGTGTTTTGTTTGAAAACATTTCACTTCTCATCCAAGAAGCTTCTTCAGGTTCAGAGAACTGAAGTTCCAAGATTTCAAAAGAAAACATCAAGAAAGTCCAGATGCCTTTTGGAAAAAAGAAACACCCTTGGGGACAACTATGACCTGGATGATTGAGAATCTCCATAGACAGATCTGATGGGATTTACAGTATAGTTACTGCAGATATACCTTCTTCAGGGCAGCTGTTCCTACAGCTGTTGTTCTTTTTCTCTTTTCTTCATTTACATACTTGCCAGCAATGAGACAGGAAGACCTACTAAGTCGTACTATGCTACATTAAAGCTAGTGGCAGCATCTGCAGTCGCCAGGACTTGTATCCGGGGAAGTTAGGGATATGAGGTTACAAATGACAGATCCTGAACTCAGCAGAGGGTTACACTAGCTGCCATCTGAGGTCACTGCCAACTCTAGGACTCTATAAAATAACATGATCGTGGTCATGAGTTCCATGCAGCTCTCAGATCACCTGAAGGTTACCACTCTGTGTTTTATAAATACAATTATTACATATTTGACACAGGTCTCAATTCCACGTTGTGCAACATAAAACAAAATACATATGAACTCCAGAGTTATATTCCTCTTCTACGTACAGTTTCTGCCAATCTTTTATGTTACTCGGTGAGGCAAGCATTTAGAAAGACCTAGAAAAAGCAGTACCCGAAGATACAGCAAACAGAAGAAAAACGTGGAATATATTTATCACAAGTGTTTTGAAACACCCTACATGTATGTCTCTGGTTTTGTAGCAGCTGACTTAGACGGAAGGAATCCATTAAATTCAATTTTTCCCAAGTTTAGTGCTGCCACCAAGAGATGCAGTGTAAATATTCTCTGGTCTTTTTATGCCATCCACCCACATGCTGCCAAGGTTGCTTGGAAGAAGGGCCATCGTTGGCACATTGCAGAAAAATAATAAAGCAAAATCAGTATACATTTCCAAAGATGTCCTGTGGCAAAGATAAAAGTCATCAATATTTCCTTGGGGAAAAAACCGACGATCTTATGTTTTTTTGGAAGTCTGCGTATTGACCAATCTTTTCTTTGCAATAGTTGGATTGGATTGTGCCTTGATTCTGGAGACTGCAGACTTCTTCTGTTTCAGACCACTGCTTTGAAGGGGTTTCAGTCCTAACATCTCACAATATTTGTTGCACAGGTGAAGAACCTTAAACTGATCGATAAAAGAGATGGAGCAATTGCCTTTGAAACCTTTGTACCTGCAAAAGGAGAGACAAGAAAAAAATGGATTTAAATCCTCTAGCTTCATGTATTTTTAAAAAAAAAATAATTTCCACTAAAATGCTTAATCTTCCTAGATTGAAATGACAAAAATGTGTGTTTAATGGGGACGGATGAAAAACTGATTTAAAAAATATATAATTATTTACTGAACTACAAAATGGAGGAAGAAATAGTTAAAGAAACGATGATTGCATGGGCAAAAAACTTTGGTTATAATATAGAATTAGAGAAATGGCAAAAACTTTGGGACAGAAATTACAAATTGACTATGGCCTCGGCATACAAAGAAAATCTTTATAAGATTTTATAAACCATCTGCAAGACTGGCAAAAATGTTCAGTAATCTATCCGCCAAATGCTGGAAATGCAAACAGACCTCAGGCACCTATTAGCACATGTGGTGGACATGCAGTAAAGCAAGAAAATATTGGGAGAACATACATAACTGGCTGGAAACAATAACTGAACAAAATATTGAGTTTAAACCAGAAACATGCCTTTCAGGTATACTATCAGAGGATTATGATAAAGCGACCACATATTCAGTGTTACTGAACGTAACAAGGATTACATATGCTAAATACTGGAAAAATATGAACATCCCACCAGATGATGTTGTAATTAGAAAAATTTGGGACTGTGCTGAAATGGATAGACTAACTTTAAAAATTAAAGTTAAAGAAGATTCAGAATACTATCGGACATGGAATCAATTTTATGAATGGGTAGAGAAAAGAGGTAGAAGCTAGAGAAAGGAAGATTATGAATGTTAATATTATAAGTATCGAAAGTAAAGAGGTATATAACTATAAACATAGTAATTGATAAATATGTAAATAAACTAATGCAAGAAGAAACCTAGTTTAAACTTTTTGGTTATATTGTTATTACTGCTATTATATTATTACTATTAGTTTGTGTGCTAAAGATTTACTACCAACTCTTGTTGGTTGTGTTCTATTTGTAAATGATTCTCTGCCAATGCACTATTTTTCCAAAATGTTTATGAATGAAAATTTACAACAACAACAACAACAGCAACAACAATAATAAAAAACGTGTGTTCTCTGTATTCATCCATATGAGCCATTGCTGGTATCACCACTCTAGTGAAAAAGAATGCCATCAACTTTATCCTCAAGAAAATTGGGTTGTGTCATTGCAAGTTCAATGAGTGGTGTCCTCTTATTGGGGCTAGAACACGGATGGGCAATTACTCTTCCCAAGGTGGCAATTACTCTTCCCACCTATGAGTGAGGCAGCGTGAGAATCAAGGGTACAGGCCTCGACCCCTGGGAAATAATCTTTGGTCAAGCAAAAGGAAATGCCTTGTCAGCTATTTTAAGGGAACTGCTTTCTCAGCCTGATGTATAGCTACACACCACCCATAAATATGCTGAGTTCAGATAACCATATTCTGTTTCCTTGCAGCAAAGACATCCTGTTATCATTATGAACATATTTGTGCTACCTCCCCTATGTCTGGTATCAGTTCCCCAATATCTTTCTACAACATGAGAAGCTGGAACTGTTCTGGAGGGCCAAACCAATAGGGCTGTGAAGTTGCAAAGGCCTGCATGAATGCACATATGTAAATTGGGAGGGGAAATAGCATCCATCTTCAAAATAAAAGCAATTCACATGGACAAGACAGGGACAGCCAAAGGGCTAAATGTGGCCTAGGAGTCATAAGATGCCCAGGTTTGCGCTAGAGCAAAAGAAAAAAAAAATCAGCAATTCATTTGACAAAATACAGAGCGACTAACCAAAGGCAGTGGTTTCCTATTTTATCATTGTCTACAGTTAAATGATGATGTGACTAAAATTTGGTTACAGAAAAACCAAACATTCGTAATAAGGTGGGCTTTTTTGGGTGTTGGTGTGTGTATGGTGTGTGGTTCTCTATGAGTGTGGTTGTGTGTTATAAGGTCTGCTTTTCATTTCCTTCTTATCCTTAAGTTTTTCTTTCTATGTATGGCTGCATATAAGCTTATTGTTCAAAGTTGATCTGTAATTCATAAAAATGTGAATACTGAAAATATGCCAGTCTTTAAAAATGCAACATCAACCTTTTGGGATTATTGTTTTCCTGTACAAGTAGTCCCCGACTTACAACAATTCATTTAGTGACCATTCGAAGTTACAATGGACTGGGGAAAAATGGCCTATGACCGTTTTTTCATACTTATGACTATTGCAGCATCCCCATGATCATGCGATCAAAATTCAGATGCTCGGCAACTGATTGATATTTATGATAGTTGCAATATCCCGGAGTTGTGTGATCAGCCTTTTGCGACCTTCTGACAAGTAAAGTCAATGGGGAAGCCAGATTCACTTAACAACTGTGTTCCTAATTTAACAACTGAAGTGATTCACTTAACAACTGTGGCCAAAAAAAAGTTATAAAATGGAGCAAAATTCACTTAATTTTTTATTTATTTATTTATTTATTTTTTACATTTATATCCCGCCCTTCTCCGAAGACTCAGGGCGGCTTACAGTGTGTAAGGCAATAGTCTCATTCTATTTGTATATTTATTCTATTTGTATATTTACAAAGTCAACTTATTGCCCCCCCAACAATCTGGGTCCTCATTTTACTTACCTTATAAAGGATGGAAGGCTGAGTCAACCTTGGACCTGGTGGGACTAGAACCTGCAGTAATTGCAGGCAGCTGTGTTTTAATAACAGGCTTCTTACAGCCTGAGCCACACCGTGGCCCTGTCTCGCTTAGCAACAGAAATTTTGGGCTCAATTTGGTTGTACCTACTATATTTTTGGAGTATAAGACACACCTTTTTTCCCCAAAGAAGAGGGTGAAAATCTGGGTGCATCTTATACTCCAAATGTAGCCCCGCCCAGCTCCTCAAATGGAAGTTTCAGAGGCTGAAAAAAGCATCAGAAATGAAGCTTCAGAAAAGAAGCCCCCAAACAGAGCTTCAGAGGCTTTTTTTCTGAAGCTGTTTTGGAGGCTTTCAGAGGCAGATTTTTTTTTTTTTCTGAAATGGAATTTCAGAAGTTTCAGAGGCAGAAAAAAAAAGCAAAAAAACAAAACAAAAAAAGCAAGGCACAGAGCTCACAACCAAGGAACCTATTGCTAAAATTCACCTCTAGCTGATTGGGGGTATTCTGGGAGGCCGATCCATCTGCCTATCAGCTTTTTTCTTATTTTCCTCCCCAAAACTAAGGTGCATCTTATACTCCAGTGTGTCTTATACTCCGAAAAATACTGTATATTGGTATAAAAATCCACAGTTCAGCTTTGTTCTTCCAAGCTACACCAACCAGCTTATTTATATAACTAACGGCGTTGTCTCATTTTTATCCAGTTTAATTTTTCATTCAACCATTTCCCTTTTCCAAAAGAAGTCTTCATTCAATCATCGTCGTGACTGTTGCAAAAAAAGAAACAAACCCAGCCATGATTTGTGAAGCTAAATCATGCTGGAAGCGGGAAATCTTTTTATGTTTCCTCTTTTTTCCCCCCTTTTTCACACACACTCCAGGAATGTTGGGGGTGGGGGAGAATAACAATTGTTTTGGAAAGGCGACCATAGTAGGAAACCACTTCTTGAAATGTCGTAATTGCATTTACTTTTCCCTTTAATATTTCCTCTTTTTCTCTCCATCTCTCTTCTGTCAGAGACCCACCGCTCTGCGACAAAAAACAGACGAGGCCGTACAGAAATCCAGGGAAAACAAAAGCTATAAATGTGGTCTGATGTTAACAGCTGCAAGAAACCTCCCCCCCCCACCGCCCAGTTCTGCCAAGACAAATCTCCTATTAAGAAGATGCCTGTCATTTTGAGAAATCTCCTACGAAGGCAGCTCTCCAACGAGGGCAGGTGCAATGGAGAAACATCTGTACACCTTGCAGATGCCACAGACCTAAGGTAAACTACGCAGTCTTCCTGCCATTATAAAACTAGGCCATGCAGGGAGTGTTTAATCAAAGAAAACAAAATTCGAAAGAATTCTAATAGCTCAGAGAACTGAGCTGAAAGCCACAGAATGAAATCTAACCAAAAACGCGTGCCAGATTTTTTTCACGTAAGAAAAATAAAATTCTACCCTAACTGGGTAGATAAAGGTGTCTGTGAAATGTCCTTGAAATTTAGCTGAGCATTATCTTAACGGGAGTTGGCTGTGGTATAAGACTGCTAAAAAAGAAGCGTGCTTTTAGAGCACAGTACATCCTGGTCATGGCCATATGCTTCCTAGTTGGTGGGATGCAGACAACAGTGTGTTGGCTTGCAAGATAGTTCCTAAATCAGAGATCCTAGTTTTCAGTGATCAGCATGATCACAGCATGATAGCACTGATATTTGCTTACATTAATGTACAAATTTAGCACTGCAATGTGCTAAAATTGGCTGATATTGTTCATGTCACAAGGGCTGACATGAATAGCAGTGTTTCAATATTTGAAGGGCTGCCACAAAGAAGAGGAGGGAGTGTCAACCTATTCTCCAAAGCAGGGGTCTCCAACCTTGGTCCCTTTAAGACTTGTGGACTTCAACTCCCAGTGTCCCTCAGCCAGCAAAGCTCTGTCCCAGTGTCCCTCAGCCAGCAAAGCCTCAGCCAGCAAAGCAAAGCTGGCTGAGGAACTCTGGGAGTTGAAGTCCACAAGTCTTAAAGGGACCAAGGTTGGAGACTCCAAAGCACCAGAAGTCAAGACAAGAAACAATGAATGGAAGCTAATCAAAAAGAGATCCAATCTAGAACTAAGGAGAAATTTCTTGACAGTTTTTTTTTATTTGCATTTATATCCCGCCCTTCTCCGAAGACTCAGGGTGGCTTACACTATGTTAGCAATAGTCTTCATTCTATTTGTATATTTATATACAAAGTCAACTTATTGCCCCCAACAATCTGGGTCCTCATTTTACCTACCTTATAAAGGATGGAAGGCTGAGTCAACCTTGGGCCTGGTGGGACTAGAACCTGCAGTAATTGCAAGCAGCTGTGTTAATAACAGACTGTCTTACCAGTCTGAGCCACAGAGGCCCTACAGTGATAACGATCAACAGTGATAACGATCAACCAGTGGAACGGCTTTGCCTTCAGAAGCTCTATCACTGGAGGCTTTTAAGAAGAGACTGGACAGCCACCTATCTGAAATAGTATTGGGTCTCCTGCTTGAGCAGGGGGTTGGACTAGAAGACCTCTAAGGTCCCTTCCAACTCTGATATTTTAGGTTCTATGTTCTGTGTTAGTACCGGAGATTACTGCATGTGGCATAGGTACCACTAAGGCTAGTAACACATACTAACAATAGTTGTAAGGAGCGAGCATTTGCCTGAAGAGCATGTTTCATCTTTTAAAGGGAAGTGTCAGTTGGATATGTCAAGAGTACCATGGGAAGGGGACATTTTTGAAGCATGTGTAGTAAAGTAGGAAGATAAAGGGTTAAGAATAATAAGATTAAAGAATGTGAACTGAACATCAAAATGACTGACTGACCACCAAGTGGCTTGAGTTGGTTTGGAGAGAATGAAGGAGGTTGACATGAAGGGGAAGATGGAAAAAGATGATGAAATTTTGGAAAAGAGCGACATGAGAAAAGAACAAAAGGCAGTGTGAAGTTGTTGGTCATCCATGGAGATGGCTGAAGCAAGACTTGCAAGGATATACTATTATGAAGAAGTATAACAAATTATGGTAGTAGTCACACATTAGAGGACTTGTTCCAGAATACAAGATAAAGAATAATCATCTTAGATTACAGGAAAGCAAACTCTCAATGAGCATGAAGAAAAGCCTCCCAAACAGTAAATAATTCAATATTGGAACCAGTTCTGCAGAGAGATGGCAGCCTTCACTTCACTTGATGTGTTGGACATTCATCAATCAAGAGCTTCCATTTAGATTTCAGCACTAAGCAGTGAGTTAGATACGGTGATCTACATGAGCTATTTTGACCTGTCTCCTATATACTTTTGCATCTGGCCTGTTTTCAGTTGGCCCTTGCAGGAATCCATCTGTTTAGACTTAGCAGAGTGAACTGCATTGTTATTTGGTTAACAAAAGTTGATTTCCCAACACTTGGGAACACTTGGTGCTCAGTGTTTTAACTGCTTTTTGTTAAAAAGGGAGAAAGTATGCCCTCTGCTGAATGGAAAGAAACTTCTGTTTGGCAAGCTGTTAATTTTTCCTGCTATAAAGAGAAAAAGTTAAAGGTTTAGTTCAATTGGAATTCAGGGGTCTCCAACCTTGGCAACTTTAAGACTTGTGGACTTCAGTTCCCAGAATTCTGTAGCATGGCTGGCTCAGGAATTCTGGGAGTTGAAGTCCAAAAATCTTAAAGTTGCCAAGGTTGGAGACCCCTGCTCTAATTCACTGTTCATCAATATTGAATATTTCCAATTGAACTAAACCTTTAACTTCCAGGATCTTCAGCAATGACCATGCTAGGGATTTCTGGGAGCCAAAGTCCTCAGGAAGTTGGCAAACATTCTTCTATTAAATCCGTTTGAGTTCAAAAGATAACTTTTGAATCAGGCATTTCCATTTATATTAGAAAGATTCCAATAAACTGTACCAATCCTCAAAGCAATTTAAAAGAGAAACCACAGATAACAGGTGAAATAGACTAAATCTATATTTAAATGAACGAAAGCGGATCTTTGTGTGTCAACCCAGGAGGAAAGGAAAATATGTATATATGTACGTCAATGGCATAAAAATAATTGCATTCAACAATCACCAACAAAGAATTGCCAGCTGGCACTCAATGAACTGTTAAGAGGAAGTTTTCCAAGCCCATCTTTCTTCATAACAGTAGGCATTGATTGCATGGAGAAGATACCTACAAGGCTTCCAGTTCATCAACTCAGATGCTTTGATTCTCCGAGAAAGCCTTCTAAATTTGTTAACTACAAAACCGAATATACCTTACCATTAGCAAGGCTGTCTCTGACTGCTTGATTTGTAGGTCAGCAATGGATAAAGGTTTCCTAACAATCCTTTAAATCAGGAGTCCCCAACCCCAGGTCCTTGGAGCAGAACTGGGCTGTAGATGCCAGAAACTGGGCCCCGCAAGCAAGGGAAGCCACACCTATGGGATGCAGGCAGCACAACAAACGCCCACCTTTCTCCACGGAAGTGATTCCTGCTGCCCAAGAGGTTGGGGGCCACTGCTCTGGATAGTTCTAAAATTAAAGTCCAAATCCTTTTATGTAATTAACAACCATTGCTTGATTAGCACAACATACAACGACACATCTAAACTCCACTTCCACACCATGCTTAAATGTATTAATAAGCTCAATGTCTATAAGAGATTCTCATTCATCCAGGTCATAGTTGTCCCAAAGGTGCTTTTCCAAGAGGCAACTGGATTTTTCTTGTTCTGTCGGAGCCAAAGAAGCTTCTTGGCTGAGAAGCAAAATGTCTTCAAAGAAAAACAAGAAAGTCCAGTTGCCTCTCGAAAAAGCACCTTTGGGACTATTAATAAGCTCAAAAGTGTTGTGCCCTCAAGATGCAAAACCTCTCTTTGTGTATGTGAATGCATCATATAGGATCATGAATTAAATAAACTATGTGTTGTGACACAGGTCCAAATAGGTAGTAGTAGACACAATCAGTTCAAAAACAAACAGACTTTATTAGAACAGCTGAGCATTAACTCATTCTCAGCGTAGTCTGAACTAAATCAAAGCAAATTCTTCATAACACAATTGTTCAGTCTTACCACCAACCTTGGTCTAATTAGGCAAACGTACGCTCACACAGAGAGGGCCTTCTCAGGGTGCCGTCCGCCAAACAATGTCGGCTGGCGGCCCCCAGGGGTAGGGCCTTCTCTGTTGGAGCTCCTACGCTTTGGAACGAACTTCCCCCTGGTTTACGGCAAGTGCCTGATCTTCGGACTTTTCGCCGTGAGCTGAAAACGCACCTATTTATTCAAGCGGGACTGGCTTAAAAGTTTTATTAAATTTTTAATTGGGGCTATTTATGAATTTTAGGGTTTTAAATTGTTTTAAATTTCGGCCATTCCTGTAATATGCTTGGTTTTAGTTTTGTTTTAATGTGTATATTGTGGGTTTTTTACTTTTTGGCTGTACACCGCCCTGAGTCCTTCGGAAGAAGGGCAGTATAAAAATCTAATAAAATAAATAAATAAATAAATAAACTGCCAAAGGCTTTTCTTGGCAAAAGTTCAAAGGCAGAAGACACCGACAAGAAATAAATGCAGCAGGACAAGGAGCAAGGCTATCAACATTGTTTTCCAGCAAAGAGCCCAAATGCCATTGCTGGTCTTTTAAGCCTTATGGGAGGGGCCAATCATCTCTTGGCCCTATTCCCGAGTCGTCCTCTTTGCTTTAGCTGCTTTTGCTTTCTGGCAGCTCTTCTCGTGTGTGCATTAGGAACCTCCTGTTCCTCTGCCTCACTACTGTCAACCTCTAGAGGCTCCAGAGTCTGCACATCACTCCCAGATGGCCCTGGCCCCATCTCTGCCTCTGACGCAGAGCCCTCATCCGGACCTTCCCCAGCCTCCAGGATTGGCCCATGTTCTTCCTCAGCCCCATCGTTGTCCAACTCCATTGCCAGGTCTGCAGGCTGCTGGCGGATCACTATGCCAAGGCATAGAAGAGAGTGCTCTCAAGACATGAAAGTATAGCTGCCCCCTTCCCTGCACTTAACCAAGGCATCAAAGAAGATTGCCCACCAGGGGCCCACCATGGGCCCACCATGGGCCATCAGTCTCCATCATCACTACCCCAACATGCTTCTCTTATTTCCATGCTCAAGAATGAAGTCTGGTCTAATAGAGTATCTTTATATTTTACCACCCAAAGATTCTAGTTTCAAATATATGTCCCTTTGGAGGTCTCTATTCTACTTCAACTCTGGAACTCAAGTCTGCAACAACATAATTATGAGTCAATCGCCAAACTGTCTGAATTTTGATCATATGACCATGGGAATGCCGCTACAGGAATAAGTGTGAAAAATTGCTATAAATCACTTTTTTCAATGTCACTGTAACTATGAATGGTCACTAAATGAATAGGTAGGTAGGTAGGTAGGTAGGTAGGTAGGTAGGTAGGTAGGTAGGTAGGTAGATAGATAGATGTGCTTGTGAGAGAGATTGATTGATTGATTGATTGATTGATTGATTGATTGATTCACATTTTTATACCGCCCTTCTCTGAAGACTCAGGGCAGTGTACAGCAAGTAAAACGACAATAATACAAAAAAACATTTAAAATACCATAACAAAATTAAAAATCTAATTAAACTGCTGTATACTTAAAACTATTAGGTAAAAAAACTATTAGGTAAAAAGATTGAGAGAATGAGGGAGGGAGGGAGGGAGGGAGGGAGGAAGAGAGAGAGAGAGAAAGATTTGAAAGGAAAAAAAATGAGCCACCAAAAGTTTGCTTCTACAATCACTTTCTGCATTCCCAAAATACTCCTGTTTGCTTAGGAAGAGATTAATAGCCTCTGGCTACTGCTGGAAATGACATACAGAATATTAATTAGAGTAATTCTCTGTGATATGCTTACTGGAAATGTATAACGTCAGAGAAAGGAAAATAAATATTCATGCATTATTCATAATGCTTTCGATATGTCTGTGAATAATGAGTTATGGTAAGATACTATATATAGTACTTTAAAGACACTTTAAGTCACCAGCATGGAAATGAGCCGAGGCAGTTCCAGATAGCCATGGTGAAATATCACATTCTATGGGTTTCAGGGCTGTTGCCATATGTTTCATTCTCTCATTGTGGCTTTCGGAACTCCATCAAGGACCCTGGTGACTTATCAGTGCTGCTATGGTTAAGATGATGAATTATGAATGGAGAAGTCATAGAATTGTAAGATTGTAAGGGACCTTGGAGCAGAGGTGAAATGTAAAGTTTGTTACTACCGGTTCTGTGGGCGTCGTTTGGTGGGGTATGTGTGTAATGTGACTGGGTGGGTGGGGCCAACTTTTTTTTTTTTTACTTTTAAAAGCATTTTTTTTACAACCTCTTCGGCTGTAAAAAAAATATTTTTAAAAGCCTGTGATGATCAGGCAACTCAGCTGGGATCGCCAGAGGATCCTTTTAAAAGCATTTTTTTTACAGCCTCTTCGGCTGAAGGGGTTGTAGAAAAAAAATGCTTTGAAAGGGTTCTGACAATCCCAGCTGAGTTGCCTGATTGCCAGAATCCTTTCAAAGCATTTTTTACAGCGTCTTTGGCTGAAGAGGTTGTAGAAAAAATGCTTTGAAAAGGTTCTGACAATCCCAGCTGAGCCGCACGATCATCAGAGGCTTTTTTTAAAACTTTTAAAAGCATTTTTTCGACCAAAGAAAAAATGCTTTTAAAAGTAAAAAAAACCTCTGATGATCGCATGGCTCAGCTGAGCATGCAGGGGGGAAGTGGGGGGCAGGGATTTTTGCTACCGGTTCTCCGAACCACCTGCTGCCATCGCTACCGGATCGGGCGATCCGATCCATACCGGGAGCATTTCACCCTTGTCTTGGAGGTCTTCTAGTCCAACCGCTTGCCCAAGGCAGGAATCCTTGTATCATCTTGGACAAATGGTTGTCCAATTTTTTCTTGAAAATCTCCAACGATGCATCCACAAAGCTGCTCCATCACTTGACCGGACCTGATTTTTTGACAATTTTTGCAGCAATTCTTAAGCAAACACTATGATTGTTACATGAACACGGTGGTCATTAAGTAAATGTGATTGTTGTTAAATGAATCAAGTTTCCTCAATTGGCATTTTTTTTTGCCAGAAACTGGAACTAAATTGTAGAAACCAACTCGCCCCTCCAAATCACACGTTATAGTCATGTGACCACAGGTCTGTAAAGGTGAGCCAGCTGCCAACATGTGATCATGAGATCATGGGTGTGTGTGTAGCTATTGTAACTTTGAATTGGGTCAGCAGTAGCTCTTGAGGGAGGGGTCCAGGGGTGGGATTCAGCTAGTTCAGACTGGTTCAGCGAACCGGATATTAATTTTAATCTGGTTTGCTGAACCGGTTGTTCCAAGGACTGGTTCATCCCACCCACCCCACCCCTCCCAGGAATCTCCCATGTGGCCCGTTTTGGATGCTAGGTAAGTACAGGGCATGCGTGGAGGCTCTGGGAGGGAGAAAAATGGGCCTATCGGAAGTCTGAAAACAGGCCTGTGTCAGTGTTCTAGAAAGCCCCACTCCAATTAAAAACTCCAAGGCAATCTTCCACGCTGCCAGCCTGTTTCCAGCCTCTGGTGCCCGGGAGAGGCCATTTCTGCTCTCCTGGAGACTCAAAGAAAGCCTCCGGACCCTGGGGAGGGTGAAAACGCCACCCCCCGGCCCGGTGGTGCAGGAAGCCAAGTAGACCACGCCCCCAAGGCCATGCCACCCAGCAATCGGGCAGTGAACTGGTTGCTGAAATTTTTCAATTCCACACCTGGAGCGATCTATGTAACTTCAAAAGGTTCCAGCAATGATCATTTTCTTGTGACTTCTCTACAACATCCTTTGAATCTTCCTTCTGGTTCTTTGAAAGGCAATATCATTGCCATTACAGATAGTTTAAAAAAAATATCCCTATCTCTTAAGTCCCAAAATTAGTTTTGTCCTTTAAATCTTCCCTGTTTCCTTATCATAGTTTGTAAGGCTGTATCTAAAAGTATACAGTAATGGCAGAGATCTTGGTGTAAGTTTTGTGTCTCCAGTTGATAAAATAGTTGATGAAACTGTTTTAGCAGTGCACAAAAACAATCTTTACCTTCAGAGAAAAAAGAATCAACTATTTTTTTTCCCAGTGAACATTTCTGTCTCTTTATCAAAATTGATCAAGGAGCCTGCTTTAATACTCCAATTTTTTTTAAAAAAAATGTTCTTCATTACAATTTCATTCATTCAACTAATTAAAATGAATCTGAACAGCTGTATAGATGTGGAACATTGTTCACTCTGTAATTTCATCCCAAAAATAACGTATAATAAGTATAAGAGTTCAGAAACTAAGATTAAATTGAACGTTGAATGCATTTTTCCACATCCCCATCATGGATGACTGTTAGAGGCGAATCATTGGCCCCAATGGAGAGGGTGCGCAATCTGGGGGTTCTCCTGGATGGACGGTTGTCTTTTGAAGATCACTTGGCGACCGTCTCCAGGAGAGCTTTTTACCAGGTCCGCCTGGTCCGCCAGTTGCGCCCCTTTCTAGACTGGGATGCCTTATGCACGGTCACTCATGCCCTCGTCACTTCTCGCCTGGACTACTGTAATGCTCTCTACATGGGGCTCCCCTTGAGGTGCACCTGGAGACTTCAGTTAGTTCAGAATGCAGCCGCGTGGGTGATAGAGTGAGCCACTCGTGGCTCCCATATAACACCGATCCTGCGCAGGCTGCACTGGCTGCCTGTGGTTTTCCGAGTGCACTTCAAGGTGTTGGTTACCACCTTTAAAGCGCTCCATGGCATAGGACCGGGATATCTTCGGGACCGCCTTCTGTTACCACATGCCTCCCACTGGCCGGTACGCTCCCATAGAGAGGGCCTCCTCAGGGTGCCGTCAGCCAAACAGTGTAGGCTGGCGACCCCCAGGGGGAGAGCCTTCTCGGTGGGGGCACCTACCCTCTGGAATGAGCTTCCCCCAGGACTTCGACAACTTCCTGACCTCCGGACCTTTCGCCGTGAGCTTAAAACATATCTATTCTTCCGAGCAGGACTGACTTAATAGGGTTTTTAAACATGGATTTTAATGGGGTTTATTTTATATTTTGTATTGTATTTTAAATTTAGGCTTTTGGAATAAGTTTTTTAAATAGTGTTTTTATTGAAATGTATTGTATTATTTTATTTGCCTGTTCACCGCCCTGAGTCCTTCGGGAGAAGGGCGGTATAAAAATTAAATTATTATTATTATTATTATTATTATTATTATTATTATTATTATTATTATTATTATTATTATTATTATTATTATTATTATTATTATTATTATTATGGTACATGTTCAGATCTTCAATGCACCATGAAAACATTGCCACAATTTAAGGTTAGCCACAATTTAGTGCTAAATATTGATGAAGTGCTAAATATGGAAGGAACCCATAATCTGATTATCAGAAAGATATTCACTTATTTTCAATGAATTCCAAAAGTGTTCAGACTGTTTTCTACATTCGTCCCATTACAATTTATAAACAAGGGTTTGGGTCTGTGCTGGCCCTCAAATAATACGTATGATCTTGATTTTTGCATGCTTCTAAGCATTCACTCCTGGATTATAACTTGAGTCAAATAATAAAACTAATTCTTTTGGTTCTCTTTTTCATTGTCTTCCAAGGAAACCTGCCAATTAAGTTACTTATCATTTCAATTAGAAGAGACATGGATCTACATCCGTGATGGTGAACCTATGGCACGCATACCACAGGTGGTATGTGGAGCCCACTCTGGGGGCACGTGAGCTGTCACACACGCTCCTCCCATTGGCTAGCTGATTTTTGGGCCTCTGCCACGCATGAGGGGGGTGGAAGGTGCATGCGGGAGACACGTGCGCATGTCTATTTTGGACCTAGCAGGCCTCCCTGCAGCCTCCTGGGACTAAAAACGGGCCACGCTTTCGGTACACAATGACAAAAAGGTTAGCCATCACTGATCTATATGATAAATATGCACTCTCTTTGTGATGTGTGTATCATCACCCTCCTCTAGAAGATTTAACTTTCAGCATCCATCCCATTAACATTTTATCAACTGGTAGTTGATAGGAAAAGCTGGCTGAGATTTTGCCTGCTTTTAAGAGCTGGGATATGAAACGGATGCTTTGTGCGGTAACCTTTCATTTTGCAGTCTGCACACCATCACAAGACTGATACCCAACTCACAAAGCAGACCTGGGACAAATTATATGCTTTTTCTCCACTCACCCTTTGGCCGGTGTTGCTATGCCAACGTCTGTTAGTTTCATTCCTACACCTGGAAAACCAAACAGCAAGTCAGCATTACCACAAAACAGATCAGGTACAGAAACATTTAATACATCAATGTCATTTTTAGTGATCTTGCTACCGATCACAGATGCTATCTATCGCTTTTTATATATGATAGATATATCAGTTGTCACAAATATTTAATTCCTCCAGGACAAGCAATTTATTTTGCTCTCAGTTTAGCACTTTGCTGGGGGATGGGGAGCACGGAAGATGCGTTACTTGTGGGGTGGGGGGGGCGGAAACAGGAGCCATATAAGCTATAGTTTTGCAGACTGATGTACATCTACCTTGTTCTATACATCCTGTCCTAGATTTTATAGAGGTGTTTTATGATTTGTGATGGCTGGATGCACTGAATAGTTTCCTTGCAATCTTATTTATAACTTTGGGAGCAAATCCATGTCTGTTTGAAGACTACTGTCATATTTCATTTATTCAATATCTCTTATTTAAGATCCTACTGTTTGGAGCCGTACTGAGTCTGGCTTTCATGCAGTGTTGGCACTTCTCCTACAGCTTTGGCACCCAGCCATTGCTGCTTCTGGGTTCTAAGCAGGAGCTTAGACTAACTTATTACTTTTGCCCAAAATGTATGATAGCTATCTCCATCGCCATTATCTTCATTTTCATGCATATATTGGTTTCCCAATATGTGCTCAAAGCAGCTTAAGACAAGAAAATAATGATAGTGGTTAATCTCGAAAGCACAGCCATGTCACAGTGCCACGACTATGTCATAAAGTCTCCAAACTAAAATACCAGAAGAAATGACAGAAAGTGTGAGAACACTTGCAGAAAATATGACTTCTGTAACAGAATCATCAGTGCTTGGAATACTTTACCTGACTCTTTGGTCTCTTCTCATAATCCTAAAAGCTTTAACCAAAAACTTTCTACTATTGACCTCACCCCATTCCTAAGAGGACCATAAGGGCCGGGAATAAGCGCACAAACGTGCCTACCGTTCCTGTCCTATTGTTTTTCTTTTCTTCTTCCTATATATATATATGCTTATACCTCCTAATATTTACTCATATATGTGTTTATATGCTATATAATCTTTTTGTATGATACCTACATATATTGTTGTGACAAAATAAATAAATAAATAAACACTACAGATAAGAGAGGCAAGATGGAGAAGGAAGAAATGGTTGTTTCACAATAGCTAAGGAGGGAATTAGCAAAGGACCATCTTGAATTTAATGTGTTAACATTCACTGCCACTCTAGGAATCTATCCCAAACTGAACTTATTTCCATGTAAGCATGTATAACAGTGCAGCATGGTTGATTGCACGCTATTTACAAGCTGCCCTAAGAAAAACTGTTTGGAAGTGCAGGATCCCATTTCTAACAAACAAACAATTGGCACATTTAAACTTGTTAGGTTCTTGGTGTTCTTTGAGCTTGGTTGTATTCCTGAAGATATTTCATTACCAGGCTAGGTAACATCATCAGTAAATGAGGAATTTACTGGTTGTTTAGGTAGCCCTGGTGGTTTCATTTCAGATGTATGTTGTTTTTTTTCTTGATGATTTTATGATCACAGCATTGATTCTTCTCCAACTCTTTATTTGATTCTTTAGGTATTGGTTGCTAGAGAGGATGTATTCTAGATTTCTTTGCGAGAAATATCTGCAAGAAAACAACTGTCTGGCACAAGGAAACCAAAAACAACATGATGAATTACTCAAAGTACTTTCTTTATTGCTGTTTGGCTATAGACAGGAATCTTGCCAGACTGAATAATTATCCAGTAGATGCTGTGAAGAATTAGGAAGGATATTTTCTGGATCTTTTCCTGGATAACAATGACTCAGCATTGATTTGTCTCTTCATCCTCCTTCATCCTGCAACTCAGCACCAGATTCCACGACAAAACAACCCAACTCAGAGAAGACCAAGAACTCAACATTCAACCCTGAGCTACACATCTTCTCTGCACTGAAAACATTTAAACTTCTTGATAGACTTCCCCGCTCATGATAAATGATGCTAGAGTAAACAGAAGACTAATTCCCACATCTAAACCAGGAACATCCAAAGCACAGGGAATAGTATCTCTCCCACCTCAATATATTGGCGACACATAACAGAAAAGGTGAAGGCAATGGAGTCCCTATGGGTTTTACTCTGCTAGTTGTAGCTAACTTTAAGGGATGGTGGTCATCTCTGTTTCTTTAAGCCACTAAGGCAGCACCATCCGAAGATGTTTCAACAGTCATATGGCCAGCATGACTTCATGCCGCAGTGCAAAACGTACATTGAAACATGGAATAACATTACCTTCCCATCAAAGTTGTATGTACTCTTTATCTACTTGCATTTACATGTTTTTGAACTGCTAGGTGGGCAGGAGCTGGAGCAAATGAAAGGTACTCACTCTGTCACATGGTGCTAGGATTCAAACTACCAGAGTATAGACTTTCATTGGTGTCTTTTAAGCCACTGAGCCACATGGAATTGACATTTAAATTTATAGACACCAACATTCTGTAACCAGCAGCCTTCCATCTCTTCTTGGATTACAGAACATTGATTGTTTTATACACTAATCACTAGGTAAAGGTAAAGGTTTCCCTTGCACATACGTGCTAGTCGTTGCTGACTCTAAGGGGCAGTGCTCATCTCCGTTTCAAAGCTGAAGAGCCAGCGCTGTCCGAAGACATCTCTGTGGTCATGTGGCCAGCATGACTCAATGCCAAAGGCGCACAGAACGCTGTTACCTTCCCACCAAAGGTGGTCCCTATTTTTTCTACTTGCATTTTTGCGTGCTTTCGAAACTGCTAGGTTGGCAGAAGCTGGGACAAGTAACGGGAGCTCACCCCATTACACGGCAGCACTAGGGATTCGAACTGCTGAGCTGCCGACCTTTCGATCGACAAGCTCAACATCCTAGCCCCTGAGCCACTAGAGGACTAAAAATTAGTTGCACTTTATCTCCAATCCATCTTAATTAGAAATGGCCAGTGGGAGTGTGTAATTCAGTCTTAGATTGGTTCCATTTCCTGTTAAAATATGAGCAAAACTAGTATCTCCATGACCGTATCCCATGATTATTTCAAGGAGTTAACAGAGGAATAACAGAGTCCTAGTGGACAACCATTTAGATATGAGTCAGCAGTGTGCAGCAGCTGCCAAAAAAGCCAACACAGTTCTGTATAAACAGAGGGATAGAATCAAGATCACGTGAACTGTTAATACCACTTTATAATGCCTTGGTAAGGCCACACTTGGAATATTGCATTCAGTTTTGGGCGCCACGATGTAAAAAAGATGTTGAGACTCTAGAAAGAGTGCAGAGAAGAGCAACAAAGATGATTAGGGGACTGGAGGCTAAAACATATGAAGAACGGTTGCAGGAACTCGGTATGCCTAGTTTAATGAAAAGAAGGACTAGGGGAGACATGATAGCAGTGTTCCAATATCTCAGGGGCTGCCACAAAGAAGAAGGAGTCAAACTATTCTCCAAAGCACCTGAGAGTAGAACAAGAAGCAATGGGTGGAAACTAATCAAGGAGAGAAGCAACTTAGAACTAAGGAGAATTTTCCTGACAGTTAGAACAATTAATCAATGGAACAACTTGCCTGCAGAAGTTGTAAATGCTCCAACACTGGAAATTTTTTTTAAAATGTTGGATAACCATTTGTCTGAAATGGTGTAGGGTTTCCTGCCTGGGCAGGGGGTTGGACTAGAAGACCTCCAAGATCCCTTCCAACTCTGTTGTTGTTGTTGTTGTTGTTGTTGTTATTAACAAGTGAGCTGAAATACACACTGCATATCTAACATAGGCACACATTATATTACAATATTTGATCCTGTTTTCAATCTATTGTAGCAGGGGCATAATTTAGGAATTGCTGCATTTGTTATATTGGTTTAATGTAATATCAGTGCGAGAGTGAATATCTGACACAGCAGGCAGCTAATTGATTCCTTTCCTTTGCCAAAAAAGTAGGCAACACATTCTGAATGTTGTTACAAACTTGAGTGGGTCCAAGTAAAGGAAATACACAACTATCTTTAGGTAGGGTGTCCATTTCTATGTAGGTGGTTTCCTATTTGCAGATCTCAAACCCTGGATAGTCAAATAAAAAGGTAACTTGATGGTAGTCATCGCATTTTCAGATTCTGTTGGCCATTTCAATCAGGCCACAGGATGGCATCCAAGGGAAATCAGCCAAGGAGCCTTGTTGCACTAATAGATCAGAACAGTACAAATGAGCTTCATGAATATAAAGAATGCTTTTTGGCTGAATTCAACTACAGTAGCATCTATTTCAGTGGTGGGTTTCAAATTTTTTTACTACCAGTTCTGTGGGTGTAGCTTAGTGGATGTGGCTTGGTGGGCGTGGCATGGCTTAGTGTGGCTTGGTGGACTTGGCATGGGAAGGATACTGTAAAATCTCCATTCCCTCCCCAATCCAGGGGAAGGATACTGCAAAATCCTCATTTCCTCCTGATCAGCTGGGACTTGGGAGGCAGAGAATAGATGGGGCGGGGCCAGTCAGAATTTTTACTACCAGTTCTCTGAACTACTCAAAATTTCCATTACCGGTTCTCCAGAACTGGTCAGTACCTGCTGAAACCCACCTCTGATCTATTTCCATATTTTGACAAACCTATGTTTTGAGAAAACTCCATCTCTTACAACCTGGTAAGGTTGGGGTGTTTTCACAGCTTATGTTACTATGGGCTGATCTTGTCCCACTACAGACCACCAACCATTTCTGAAGGGCAAAGAGAATGTGGGATGACATCTTCCACTGGTACGTAGACAGGAGTATCACTGCGTCAAGAAGGGAGGCCTGTTCTGTCCCCATCCCCACTTCACAGAGCAAACACAAAGACATGTGTCTCCCAGTCTTTTTATTTGCTACAGACCTGATTTTCTTCAATTGAGGAAATACTTGGCAGTGACCGTGCAAAGGCCTGCCAAGTGCTGGGTCCATTATCTCATATCCAAGGTCCGTTGCCAAAACTCACTGACAAAGTCTGTTAACCCTCCTACAACTGAGCTGCAGTGCACCCTTGGTAGTGTTTTTGTCCGTCACAAGGGCCACATGGCAGCTCCACCCACTTTTATACCCTGTGGGGTGTGGCTCAGTGACTCAGCAATCTCTGAGCCTGCCATACTTTTTCCTCTGTTGCGCATGCTTATCTTCACGTTGCTGCCTTGGATCAACCCAGGATTGATCGTCAGCAGCTGGGACATGAGGCGTTGCCAGGGAGGAGGAGGGTGCAGGAGAGGGAGGCCTTGTCAGCTCCTCCTCCTGACCTGCAGCTGGAACTTGGGGCAGTGCCAGCGAGGAGGGTCCTGGCGAAGGAGGCCTTGCTGGCTCCTCTCCCTCACTTTCCAAGTCACTCTCTTCCATGAGAACAGGCTCGAGGGCCGAGTCACAACAAGGCCCTACCTGTCTTTTCCTGCTATATCAAAACTAATATTTTTCTGATTTGTTGGCTCAGTGGGTGCTATCCAGTTTGGCCCTGTGCTACCGTACATTGTAACCAAGACCTCCACTTCAGTTGGCTACTGTGCTTTAGAGCAGGGGTCCCCAACCCCCGGGCCACAGCTCACAACCGGGCCTTGGCCTGTTTGGAACTGGGCTGCATGAGTGACAGACAAGCGCAAGCGTGCATGAAGCTTCACTTGCATGAGCGGAGGGCGAGCATGAGTTGTAAACGTGCACATTCACCTGCCCCCCCCTCTCTCTCTCACACACACACACACATACACACACACACACCCCCTCAGGCAGCCAAATTAGAAAGGCTGGGGACTGCTGCTTCAAAAGAATTCCATATCCTTGTCCTCTATGGCTCTTTTTTTCACAAGTTCATCAGTAAAACAGCTGAAAACTATTTCTAAAGTGTTCTCTAATGAAATAGGTAAATTGAAAATAATTCTTCCAGAATAACTAAAAGTGGAATAAGGAGAGCAGCTGGAAAAACAATGCAAACTAGGAGGGCAGAGGGGGAAAAAAATGAGGGAAAAAAGAGACAAAGAGAAAAAAAAGAGGGGAGGAAAAAAAGTATAAAATTAAAGGACCACACTGGGATTAAGAGTGAGAAGATAAAAACCGGGAGGAGGGGGAGGAGAGTAGATGGAAATATAGCACAAGCAAAGAGAATGAAGGATTTTAAGAGAAAAAAGGGAGTGGGGAGAAAGAGAAAAAAGAGAAAAATTTAAAAATAGTTGAAAATATATTAAATGGTTCAAATATTGAAAACGGAATTTGAAAGCACAAAAAATAGTTGGCAATATATTAAATGGCTTAAATGTTAATATTGAAATTTGAACCTATAAAAAGTTTTTAAATGTAACTACGGAATTTTCTAAAAGTATTAGAAATGATATTATAAAGATAAATTGAGTTTTTTCTTTTTCTTTTCTTTTTAGACTATGGTGAATACTATATGAATTGTTATTGAATTGCAAATATACGACTGATTCTAATGTCTGATAAGTTGTCTATATAAAAGTTTATAAATATTAACTGGGAAATAAATGGTTTAATTTAAAGGGAGTAAGAAGAGGGGGGAAGAGAAAAGTTGATAAATGATTAGAATTCAGGGTGAAGGGTAAGATTAGATATATAACATAAATAGAAGAAGGAAAATAAAAATGAGAGAAAATATATTAATGTAAGCATATAAGATGTGTTGGAAGAGAACTAAAGGTTGTATGAAACCTGGCCAATGTTCTGTTCAGAAAAAAATGCATTGTATGTTGTTGTGTGTGTTAAAAAAATTAAAAAACTTTACTAAAAAAAAAGAAAATAATTCTTCCACTTTCCCTTTATGGGGAGGGAAAAATGGTAGCCTTTGCTATTGTCTGTATCAGGGGTCTCCAACCTTGGCAACTTTAAGACTTACTTGTGGACTTCAACTTCCAGAGTTCCTCAGCGAGCTTTGCTGGCTGAGGAACTCTGGGAGTTGAAGTCCACAAGTCTTAAAGTTGCCAAGGTTGAGACTTCTATATATTTCCTAACCAGGAGATCAAGGAATTCACCAATCGGGACTATGATTAATGTGTCCCAACAAACAACCTGACATTCAGAAAAGGATTTCCAGGTGATTTATACATAGGAGACAAGCAGCTTAAGGGCACATGAAGAAGTCAAATGTCTCATCAGGTGAGAGAACTTAGTTGACCTTGTCTGAGCCGAGAAGTTAAGCAGGCCAATTCTGTATACGACTCGGATGGGATTCCCATGTTTGTAAGCTGAGAATTTATTACTGATAAACTCTCTCCATACAATTCTCAAGAAAAGGTAAAAGAAGGTGTCACTGGGGTCACTGGGAATGAAATTCAATGCAAAGGAGTGTTCTTCCATGTTATTACATTGATGATAGCACCTATGTTGCTCACAAGAGCTGTTGTTATTGTTGTTGTTGTTGTTATACTTTTATTTATTAAACATAACACTCAATCAACTGAACATTTAAAGATGTATCCCAAATATTATTGACCGGTACTGATGGTTGATACAGGTTGATACTTGCTGCAAGATGCTGGCAGCAACCTGTATCAACCATCAGTTAATAGGACCTATGTTGGTCACAAGAGCTGTTGTTGTTGTTGTTATCTCTTTTATTCATGAAACTCAATCAACTGAACATTTAAAGATGTATCCCAAATATCATTGACTGGCACTGATTGTTGATACGGGTTGCTGCCACCATCCTAGATATCAACCAAGTATCTTTTTAAAATTGTTGTTATTATTATTGTGGTGGTTGTTTTGTTGTTGTTACTATTATTTTATTGCTATTAAATATTTTGCTTTTAAATTGTGATATATATATATATATATATATATATATATATATATATATATATATATATATATATATATATATAATTTATATTGTGATTGATATATATATATATATATATATATGTTCAGCTTCAAAATGTAAAATACATATGTCATTATTTTTTTGATGACTTCAGACATTCACAAAAAACCTGACTCTGTCTTAGACTTCTGAATGGAGTCCTCAACAAGCCTGACAATCATGGGGCATATTTATATTAAAACCTGAATCCAAAAAATGTAGATTAAGAGAAATGGCATTTTTAAAAGATGTATTGAGGAAGTTCATAATCATGCGAACCACTGAAGGACTATGGAAAATAGCAGGAACCAGAGGCATTCATGGAGGGTCAATTTGATAGCCTTGACCACTGTGTGTATATGACACAGGTGAGCTGTCAATCATATAATTGTGGCTATCATGTTGATTATTTTATACACCCAATTGACTTAGGGCCCTGGGAGGAACTGAATGCTAACTGTCCAGGTTCCATTACGGCAGTCTTTCTCCAACTTGGCAATTTTAAGACATGTGGACTTCAACTCCCAGATCTGCAATCATCAGTTGAGAATCTGGGTACAGCAAGACACATTTTATTTGTCTGTGAGCCTGTTTGTGGCTATACCAACCATAATACTACATTTACCACTTAACCACTATATAACAGCAAGATTCTCACCTTGCATATCTGTTACAAGCAAGCTGCCACTGGTTTTTTCATACACCCAGTGCTGAAACGTGCAACATTTCTGGCCAGCTTCCGAGTCTCTTCGCATGAAATTTATTTCCTTCCCATCCTTAACAGAGTATTTCACGAATTCTCCAATGAGTTCCTCTTCCACTGTTGCATAAGGGATGTTATTCTTGGGCCGATGGATAAGGAAAATAGGAATGATTCTGAAAGCAGAGTCAGTAAAAAAAGAAACATACGCAATGAAAACTTATGGTCTCAGGAAGAATTTCAGAAAACATATTTCGAGGACCTACTAAGTTAAAACGTGGGGTATGTTCAGTGCTTTAATGGAGAAAAACAATGCTTCCCTAACTTCATGTGTCCCATTCAGCATGCCCAGTAATTAGGGAACAATGAGAATGACAGTACAAAACAACTGTATAGTGAATACCCCTTTATACTGAATGGTATGCTGGGATTTGTTAAGCTGGGAAGGAAAGTGTAGAAGAGGGCATATAAGGAGGAGGAGGAGGAAAAGGAAGAGGGGGAGGGGGAGAGGGAGAGGGAGGAGGAGGGAAGGGAAGGGGATTAGAAACTGTCTCCTGACACTGAATAATGTATATTTTCACCACACTATATATCAATGTTTTTTTTCTGGATGGTGTAAGATGTTGAGCATTAGGATCTTGGCAAGCTGTGCCTTATACTTGAAAAGTATTAATTCATTTATGAGAAAAATGGAAAAGGTTCACAGCACTTGTAGGCCTGGGACATCAAGGAGCCAACACTGTAAAAACTGCTTTATCACTAGCAAATTTCGCTAGCCCTTGCATGTTGTGTGTTCATATAACAAATACTTCACATCAGGAGTGGGATTCAAAAAGTTTAGAAATGTTGGATAACCATCTGACTGAGATGGTGTAGGGTTTCCTGCCTGGGCAGGGGGTTGGACTGGAAGGCCTCCAAGGTCCCTTCCAACTCTGATGTTATGTTATGTTAAGATAAAAACCGGGAGGAGGGGGAGGAGAGTAGGTGGAAATATAGCACAAGCAAAGAGAGTGAAGGATTTTAAGAGAAAAAAGGGAGGGGGGAGAAAGAGAAAAAAGAGGAAAATTTAAAAATAGTTGAAAATATATTAAATGGTTCAAATATTGAAAACGGAATTTGAAAGCACAAAAAATAGTTGGCAATATATTAAATGGCTTAAATGTTAATATTGAAATTTGAACCTATAAAAAGTTTTTAAATATAACTACGGAATTTTCTAAAAGTATTAGAAATGATATTATAAAGATAAATTGAGTTTTTCTTTTCCTTTTCTTTTTAGACTATGGTGAATACTATATGAATTGTTATTGAATTGCAAATATATGACTGATTCTAATGTCTGATAAGTTGTCTATATAAAAGCTTATAAATATTAACTGGGAAATAAATGGTTTAATTTAAAGAGAGTAAGAAGAGGGGGGAAGAGAAAAGTTGATAAATGATTAGAATTCAGGGTGAAGGGTAAGATTAGATATATAACATAAATAGAAGAAGGAAAATAAAAATGAGAGAAAATATATTAATGTAAGCATATAAGATGTGTTGGAAGAGAACTAAAAGTTGTATGAAACCTGGCCAATGTTCTGTTCAGAAAAAAATGCATTGTATGTTGTTGTGTGTGTTAAAAAAATTAAAAAACTTTACTAAAAAAAAAGAAAATAATTCTTCCACTTTCCCTTTATGGGGAGGGAAAAATGGTAGCCTTTGCTATTGTCTGTATCAGGGGTCTCCAACCTTGGCAACTTTAAGACTTACTTGTGGACTTCAACTCCCAGAGTTCCTCAGCGAGCTTTGCTGGCTGAGGAACTCTGGGAGTTGAAGTCCACAAGTCTTAAAGTTGCCAAGGTTGGAGACCCCTGGTCTATATATTTCCTAACCAGGAGATCAAGGAATTCACCAATCGGGACTATGATTAATGTGTCCCAACAAACAACCTGACATTCAGAAAAGGATTTCCAGGTGATTTATACATAGGAGACAAGCAGCTTAAGGGCACATGAAGAAGTCAAATGTCTCATCAGGTGAGAGAACTTAGTTGACCTTGTCTGAGCCGAGAAGTTAAGCAGGCCAATTCTGTATACGACTCGGATGGGATTCCCATGTTTGTAAGCTGAGAATTTATTACTGATAAACTCTCTCCATACAATTCTCAAGAAAAGGTAAAAGAAGGTGTCACTGGGGTCACTGGGAATGAAATTCAATGCAAAGGAGTGTTCTTCCACGTTATTACATTGATGATTTAAGATTTTGCGCTTTAAGATTTTGGTTACCACCTTTAAAGCGCTCCATGGCTTAGGACCCGGGTACTTACGAGACCGCCTGCTGTTACCTTTTGCCTCCCACCGACCCGTACGCTCACACAGAGAGGGCCTTCTCAGGGTGCCGTCAGGGTGCCGTCCGCCAAGCAATGTCGGTTGGCGGCCCCCAGGGGAAGGGCCTTCTCTGTTGGAGCTTTGTTGGAGCTCCTACGCTCTGGAATGAACTTCCCCCTGGTTTACGTCAAGTGCCTGATCTTCGGACCTTTCGGCGTGAGCTGAAAACGCACCTATTTATTCAAGCGGGACTGGATTGAAATTTTATTGGGGTATTTATGTCTTAAGATTTTAAACTGTTTTAAAATTTCGGCCACATTATAATATTTCTTTTTAACTTCTTTTTAATGTTTATATATTGAATTTTTACTTGGCTGTTCTCCCTGAGTCCTTCGGGAGAAGGGCGGTATAAAAATCGAAATAAATAAATAAATAAATAAATGATAGCATCTATGTTGCTCACAAGAGCTGTTGTTATTGTTGTTGTTATACTTTTATTTATTAAACATAACACTCAATCAACTGAACATTTAAAGATGTATCCCAAATATTATTGACCGGTACTGATGGTTGATACAGGTTGATACTTGCTGCAAGATGCTGGCAGCAACCTGTATCAACCATCAGTTAATAGGACCTATGTTGGTCACAAGAGCTGTTGTTGTTGTTGTTATCTCTTTTATTCATGAAACTCAATCAACTGAACATTTAAAGATGTATCCCAAATATCATTGACTGGCACTGATTGTTGATACGGGTTGCTGCCACCATCCTAGATATCAACCAAGTATCTTTTTAAAATTGTTGTTGTTATTATTATTGTGGTGGTTGTTTTGTTGTTGTTACTATTATTTTATTACTATTAAATATTTTGCTTTTAAAATTGTGATATATATATATATATATATATATATATATATATATATATATATATATATATATATATATTTGTTTTCTGAGGTTTTCACGGTGTTTGTATATAGGTCTTTGGTTGTTCGGGTTTTCTCCGTGTAAAATTGGAAGTGTCTTGGCGACGTTTCGACGAAGTCTCATTCGTCATCTTCAGGCTTCAGAGAAGCGCGAAGCTGAAGCCTGAACGAACACTCGTCCCTTTTACATATATATATATATATATATATATATATATATATATGTAGGTCTTTGGTTATTCGGGTTTTCTCCCGTAAAATTGGAAGTGTCTTGGCGGCGTTTCGACGAAGTCTCATTCGTCATCTTCAGGCTTCAGCTTCGTGCTTCTGGGAATAATGTGTGATTGCAGCTGTTTCTTCCTTTTTAACTGCTAGTGGGGGTTTGAACTGATTGGGTGGGAGCTTGGCTGTGCTCTGATTGGATGGGGTTTTTTTTGTGCTCTGATTGGCTGGGGGTGTGTCCTGTTTGGGTGGGGGCTTGGTTGTGCTCAAATTAGACTGAGTTGCAGGGGGATTTGAGCTGGTGAGCTGCACTGCTGCTGTTTGGCTTCGTGTTCGTGGTCGTGCTACATCTTCATAGTGGGTGTCAGTCTGCTGCATGTATGGATTGGAGGGGTTTGAAATGGCTAATGTTGCAGCTGCGGTCTGGCTTCTGGTCCTTGGTCGTGCTTCCTGATCAGTGTGGGTTTGGGTCTGCTTTCTGGGTGGATGTGGTGGTGACATCCTGTGTGGACCTCGTGAGTGTGGGTCTGGTGTCATTCCTCGTGTTAGGGACACGTTTGTCAATAAGGGCAGGTTTCAAATGGCTGGTAGGCGGAGGTATCATCTCGTTTGTTCATGCTGTGTGGGCGTTTATCTCGATGGCTTCTCTGATTATTCTGTTGTTAAAGTGTTCAGTTTTGGCGATAGTTCTGGTCTTTTTAAAGTCAATATCGTGTCCTGTGACTTTAAAGTGTTGGACCAGGGAAGAAGTTGGTTCCTCTTTTTTGAATGAGTTCTTGTGTTCTTCAATGCGTGCACTTATTCTTCTGTTGGTTTGTCCAATGTATGTGGTGGGGCAGGCGGTGCATGGGATTTCATATACTCCTTGATTTTCTAACTCAATTTTGTCTTTGGGGTTTCTTAGGATGGTGGATATTTTTTTTGGTTTGTGCAGAATGCTGTCTTGATGTTATGTTTGTTGAGGATCTTGCTGATTCTGTCTGTGGTGCCTTTTATATATGGGAGGAGGACACACCCCCAGCCAATCAGAGCACAAAAAAACCCACATCCAATCAGAGCACAGCCAAGCTCCCACCCAATCAGTTCAAACCCCCACTAGCAGTTAAAAAGGAAGAAACAGCTGCAATCACACATTGCTCCCAGAAGCACGAAGCTGAAGCCTGAAGATGACGAATGAGACTTCGTCGAAACGTCGCCAAGACACTTCCAATTTTACGCGGGAGAAAACCCGAATAACCAAAGACCTACATACAAACACGCGCGAAAACCTCAGAAAACATATATATATATATATATATATATATATATATATATATATATATATATATATATATATATATATATATATATATATATGTATGTATGTATATATGTATATACTTGTTTTCTGAGGTTTTGGTGGTCTGCAGGGTAGATGAGAAGTGTCTTGGCGACATTAAGTCTCATTCATCTTCAGGCTTCAGCTTCAGGCTTTGCTCCCAGAAGCACAAAGCTGAAGCCTGAAGATGACGAATGAGACTTTGTCGAAACGTCGCCAAGACACTTCCAATTTTACGCCGGAGAAAACCCGAATAACCAAAGACCTATATACAATTAATAATAATTATATTATATAATTTATATTGTGATTGATATATATATATATGTTCAGCTTCAAAATGTAAAATACATATGTCATTATTTTTTTGATGACTTCAGACATTCACAAAAAACCTGACTCTGTCTTAGACTTCTGAATGGAGTCCTCAACAAGCCTGACAATCATGGGGCATATTTATATTAAAACCTGAATCCAAAAAATGTAGATTAAGAGAAATTGCATTTTTAAAAGATGTATTGAGGAAGTTCATAATCATGCGAACCACTGAAGGACTATGGAAAATAGCAGGAACCAGAGGCATTCATGGAGGGTCAATTTGATAGCCTTGACCACTGTGTGTATATGACACAAGTGAGCTGTCAATCATATAATTGTGGTTGTCATGTTGATTATTTTCTACACCCAATTGACGAATGGCCCTGGGAGGAACTGAATGCTAACTGTCCAGGTTCCATTACGGCAGTCTTTCTCCAACTTGGCAATTTTAAGACATGTGGACTTCAACTCCCAGATCTGCAATCATCAGTTGAGAATCTGGGTACAGCAAGACACATTTTATTTGTCTGTGAGCCTGTTTGTGGCTATACCAACCATAATACTACATTTACCACTTAACCACTATATAACAGCAAGATTCTCACCTTGCATATCTGTTACAAGCAAGCTGCCACTGGTTTTTTCATACACCCAGTGCTGAAACGTGCAACATTTCTGGCCAGCTTCCGAGTCTCTTCGCATGAAATTTATTTCCTTCCCATCCTTAACAGAGTATTTCACGAATTCTCCAATGAGTTCCTCTTCCACTGTTGCATAAGGGATGTTATTCTTGGGCCGATGGATAAGGAAAATAGGAATGATTCTGAAAGCAGAGCCAGTAAAAAAGAAACATACGCAATGAAAACTTATGGTCTCAGGAAGAATTTCAGAAAACATATTTCAAGGACCTACTAAGTTAAAACGTGGGGTATGTTCAGTGCTTTAATGGAGAAAAACAATGCTTCCCTAACTTCATGTGTCCCATTCAGCATGCCCAGTAATTAGGGAACAATGAGAATGACAGTACAAAGCAACTGTATAGTGAATACCCCTTTATACTGAATGGTATGCTGGGATTTGTTAAGCGGGGAAGGAAAGTGTAGAAGAGGGCATATAAGGAGGAGGAGGAGGAGGAAAAGGAAGAGGGGGAGGGGGAGAGGGAGAGGGAGAGGGAGGAGGAGGGAAGGGAAGGGGATTAGAAACTGTCTCCTGACACTGAATAATGTATATTTTCACCACACTATATATCAATGTTTTTTTTCTGGATGGTGTAAGATGTTGAGCATTAGGATCTTGGCAAGCTGTGCCTTATACTTGAAAGATATTAATTCATTTATGAGAAAAGTGGAAAAGGTTCACAGCACTTGTAGGCCTGGGACATCAAGGAGCCAACACTGTAAAAACTGCCTTATCACTAGCAAATTTCGCTAGCCCTTGCATGTTGTGTGTTCATATAACAAATACTTCACATCAGGAGTGGGATTCAAAAAGTTTAGCAACCGGTTCTCTGCCTGGTTGTTGGTTGGGCATGGCCATTGTGGGCGTGGCCTACTCGGCCTCCCACCTGCACCATGGTGGGGGAGGGCATTTTCGCCCTCCCCAGGCTCTGGAGGCTTTCCTCGAGCTTCTGGGAGGGCGAAAACAGCTTCCCCAGGGCTCCGGAGGCCCTCTGGAGGCCCTCCAGACGCCGGAGACAGGCCTGTTTCCGGACTTCTGGTAGACCCCTTTTTCGCCCTCCCAGAGCCTCCGTGCGGACCCTGCACTTACCTGGCATCCAAAATGGGCTGCGTGGAGACTCCTGGGGGGGAGAGGTGGGAGGGAGAGGCCAGCCAGTACTTGCAACTACGGGTTCGGCGAACCAGATATAAAATTAGCATCCAGTTGGCCCAAACTGGTCTGAACTGGCTGAATCATACCCCTGCTTCACATGTATAAGTGCAATTACAATATACATGCTGTAAGACTCCTAGGGTAATTCCATCATTAGTTCCAGTTCAAGCACAATGTGTTTTCATGAGCTGCTTACATTTTTCTTTAAATTTTTCCGATATATGTATTGATTCTGTTTTTAACTCCACATTTTCAGTTTGTTTGAACTATTTTTTTAAAACTGCAGCTTTACAGTCTAAAGAGACTTAATCAATCAAAGTAGTCTCGATTATCTAGGGATCAAAGATTTTTAAAAAGTATGCTTTGGATTTTAAAATAAAACAGCCTAATTTGCAATAATTGAATTAACATACAAATCAAAATACAATTATCCTTTAGCTTTCCATCATCTTATAGGTTTTTGTGTGTGATGATGATAAATTGAAAGAAAGAGTATACATTTTTCCCCAAAAAATAAATATCCCAAAAGGCCTATATTAAAACAAATTACTTTTAAAATATACACATTGGAAGAAAATATGCATGTGTGTTTTCAACCATCTTAAAGACTTAGAGAAATGTACTTGACTTTCTTTCTTTTTTTAATCAAATGGTCAAGAAATAAACCTGTGTGTTAAAAACTGTAGATGCTAATGAAAATGAATGAGGAAGTTTAACCATTCCCAAGGTTTCTTTTTTTAAAAGAAGTGTTTTATGGAACAAGATGTTCTGACCTAGGCTTCCTGATATAGTAAAAAGCACATAATTAATCCCAAAATCCCTTTTTTTATTTTAACAGCTATGAATTTCTTTCATTCACAGCATGTGCTGAATCACCAAGAGTTTATAAAGAGTCCAACAAAAGTCTGCCACAGTAAGGCTGGTAAACACCTACCTTTATCTTCTTTGACACGCTGCCACAGACCTAATTGGCAATTATCTTGGCAAGGCCACACGGAAACACAGAGTCAAAAACGGAGCTTCAAAGTTCAAACAGACACCATCCACAACGTTGCTTCCTGTAAAGGCCCACGTGCCTTTGCTCTTCCTTTATGTCTTATGGGAGGGGCCAATCATCTCCAAGCTTTACTCCCGAGTCATCCCTTTTGTCTTAACTGTTCTTGCCTTCTGGCAGCTCTGCGCATGCAAGCACTAGGAACAGGCTCCCCCTGTTCCTTTGCCTCTCTGATGTCTGACTCTGGAAGCTCCGGAGTCCACACATAATTCCCAGATGGTCCTGGCTCCCTCTCTGCCTCCGATGCAGAGCCCCCATCAGAGCCTTCCCCAGACTCCAGGACTGTCCTATGTTCCTCCCCAGCCTCCTCACTGTCCTACTCTGCTGCCAACTCTGCTGGCCGGCCACAACATAAGAGCAGTCAAAATGAAAGGCGTGGGCATAATTGTAGAGCAATAACAGAGTGAATGGCAGGTCTGCAGTCCTCCATGAATCATAGAGGGATATGGAACACCCAGGTCTCTACCCACCATCTAGTCAGAGCTGAAGAAGCTCCTTGGATGAGAAGCGAAACGACTTCAAAGAAAAACCAGAAAGTCCAGTTGCCTCTTGAAGGAAAGAGGAGGGTGGGGGTGGGAGAAAGAAATGTCCCCCCCCCCTTTGTTTTCTTTTCTTTCAGTAAGGCCAAAGAATTTGAAAGACTACAATATATTTTGCAAATAAAAATGGTAACAGTTCACAAAGATTACTAGGTGCAACTAGAAGTACACATTATTTCCATAGCAAGGAAGCAGGAATGGTTAAATTGATTACTTTATTTAAAGAGGAAAATACATTCTTATTTGGATGCCACTTCTGGGATTTGTGCTTGTGAAGAAAAAAAATGAAAATTTGATCTTGGTTTTGTAGATCAGAAAGATTTGGTGTTATAGGAATGGCTACTTATATATTAATGTGTGAAAGCAAAAAGTTGAGGTTGGAGTGTGTTTATCCTGTACTGTGCTAGGAAGAGTTGGAAGTCAATGCCCCCTTTTCTTTCTTTTTCTCTTCCCCCTCGTATCTCACACCCCTTTCCCCCCCCAATCCCTTTTCCTCCCTTAATTTCCTATTTTCTTTTCTTCTTTGTATTTTATATAATAAAAATAAAATTGATCAAGTTAAAAAAAGGACCTTCGGGACAACTATGACCTGGATAACTGAGAATCTCCATAGACACCCGGGTCTCTAGACTAGTTTCCTTACCAAACGTTCTAAAAATTCTATTACTTGATTTAAGTTGCAGGGCTCAAAAATTAGGAAGTTTAGGAAGTGAACGGCCCTCTACATTTTCTGAATTCACCAAACATGAATACACCACCAAAAAAACAAAACAAACCAATTTGTCCAATCAAGCCTGTTGATAGAGGGAGGAATAAATTGTGCATGTACAACTTTTACTGATAAATTCTCCATCATAACTGCTTAGGAATAAACATGAGATCTTTGCTGACATGTTCCTTATCAAACAGCAGAGCTTCTTCTAAATGACATCCATCATGCAATGATTCTACTTATATTTCCAGGAAGTTGTAAAAGTCTACTCACTCAGGTACTTCTCCAAAGCCTTCGAGAGGTTGTGTTTCAGCAGCATAGATCTTGGCGTATTCTCTTGCTGTGTTCTGAACATAACATTCCTAGATGGAAGAAAATCCATTGGAAAAAAGAAAGACTTTATTTTTATTTTATTTTATTTTTTAAATTTGTATGCCAGCCATCTTTCTATCAAGCAACTCTGAATGGCTTACTATACCATAAATAACAGAATAAAGCAATGATAGGATTAAAACATTAAAACATCAAATGTTTAAAGCTAAAGCATTAGAATATTAACAGATAACAGATTAACAGAGTTGGCAGGGACCTTGTAGATCATCTAGTCCAACCCTTCCCCCCACCAAGCAGGAGACCCTACACCATTTCTGACAGGTGGCAATCCAGTCTCTTCTTGAAAGCCTCCAGTGATGAAGCTCCCACAACTGCCAAAGGCAAGTTCCATTGGTTGATTGCTCTCACTGTCAGAAAATTTCTCCTTATTTCCAGGTTGAATCTCTCCTTGTTCAGTTCCATCCATTATTCCTTGTCTGGTCTTCAGGTGCTTCGGAAAATAACTTGACTCTTCCTCTCTGTAGCAGCCCCTCAAGAATTGGAACACTGCTATTATGTCTCCCCTGGTCCTTCTCTTCACTAGACTAGCCATGCCCAGTTCCTGCAACCGTTCATTGTATGTTTTAGTTTCCAGTCCCCAAATCATCTTAATCTCCACTCTTTCTAGAGTCTCAATATCTAATAGATAAAAAGCCAATGTGTAGACAAGGTAGAGGTGAGATCTTTACAGCCACCTCCAAAATCTTAAAGGAAGTCAACCCTGACCGCTCTTTGGAAGGTTAGATACTGAAGCTGAAGCTCCAGTACTTTGGCCACCTAACAAGAAGAGAAGACCCTGCTGTTGGGGGAAGATGGAAGGCAAAAGGAGAAGGAGACAGCAGAGAATGAGATAGTAAGATATCCTAAAGGTGCTTTTCTTTCTTTCTTTCTTTTTTAAATATTTTTTATTTGTTTTTTAAAAAAACAAGACATAACAAACAGTAACATAAAACATATACTCCTTCTTTACATCAGCTTCGTATCAGTATTCCTCTATTATTTACATTTTTCTCCTCTCATTTTCTTTAATTATACTTATCTTTTTTGTCCCATTATCCCTTATTTCTGTATATATTCCGTCATAAGGTAAAGGTAAAGGTTCCCCTCACACATAGGTGCTAGTCGTTCCCGACTCTAGGCGGCGGTGCTCATCTCCGTTTCAAAGTCGAAGAGCCAGCGCTGTCCGAAAATGTCTCCATGGTCATGTAGCCGGCATGACTCAATGCCAAAGGCGCACGGAACGCTGTTACCTTCCCACCAAAGGTGGTCCTTATTTTTTCTACTTGCATTTTTTACGTGCTTTCGAACTGCTAGGTTGGCAGAAGCTGGGACAAGTAACGGGAGCTCACCCCATTACATGGCAGCATTAGGGATTCCAACCGCTGAACTGCCAACCTTTCAATTAACAAGGTCATAGCCCCTGATCCACCACGTCTCATATTCCATCATACCTATTATTATAACAATCCATTTTCTTTCACGCACTACCTTTTTTTTTGTGACCTTTTCCTCTTTTTTGTCATTTACCATTTCTAATTTCTGACTGGAAAGAATTTTGGAAAGAAATTTCCAGCTCTGACTGAAGAAGTCTGAGCTGAAGAAGCTTCTTGGATGAGAAGCGAAACGTCTTCAAAGACAAAGCAGAAAGTCCAGTTGCCTCTTGAAGAAAAAGCACCTATCTTCTCATCGTTCCTATCACCCATCTCCTCCCTCTTATGACTGTACGACTGTAACTTTGTTGCTTGTATTCTTACGATTTATATTGACTAATATGATTTGATAGCTTGACTATCACTAAGTGTTGTATCTTTTTATTCTTGATGAATGTATTGTATTCTCCTTATGTACACTGAGAGTCTATGCACCAAAGACAAATTCCCTGTGTGTCCAATCGCACTTGGCTAATAAAAAATTGTATTTATTGCCTGTTTGACCTCTCTCTCCCACGGCTATCAATATTGTGATCATCTCAATCATGAGGGGCTCCTGCACGCACTTACCTGTAGCGCCAATTTGTAATTCTTTTCCACAAGTTCATCATTACTTTTGGTCCCATACACAATGGCATTGTGCACTTTCAAAACACAGGGGTGACCTGGGCTGAGCGGAGGCACCAAACCTTGCAACACTTTGCTTCGGAAAGCTTTTCGATGCACCCCTTCCCCGAAATGTAATTCTTCCGTGGTAATCCTTCCGCGCAGACTTTTACTCAAGTAACTGTCACAGATGAAGTCTTCTTTGAACATCAGCTGTAAGAATTCTATCTCTTCCAAGCCTGTGAAATGAGTAGATCAGAGGTGAGTTTCAGCAGGTTCTGACTAGTTCTGGAGAACCGGTAGCGGAAATTTTGAGTAGTTCAGAGAACTGGAAGTAAAAATTCTGACTGGCCCTGTCCTCATCTATTCTCTGCCTCCCGAGTTCCCAGCTGATCGGGAGGGAATGAGGATTTTGCAGTAACCTGGATTGAGGAGGGAATGAAGATTTTACAGAATCCTTCCCCTGCCATGCCCACCAAGCCACACCCACCAAGCCATGCCATGCCCACCAAGCCACACCCACAGAACCAGTAGTAAAAAAATGTGAAACCCACCACTGGAATAAATGCATGTATGAATCCAAAGAAAGGAAAAGTAGTGTGTTTGTATCGATTGCAACATGAAGACAAATGAAGGCGGGGAAAAAATTGTCATACATCCTTTCTGTGGTTGGTGTCTACATTTTTATCTTTTTATCTTAGCACTAAAACATAATTATAACAAACTAGAATGATCTGTACTGGCTTTGTTGCTATCACCAAACCTTCTGTTTCATCTCTGCCTGAATACAGAATAACAGAGTTAGAAGGACCTTGGAGGTCTTCTAGTCCAACCCCCTGCTCAGGCAGGAAACCCTATTCCAGTTCATAAGGAGATTTATACCATTTCAGACAAATGGTTGTCCAATCTCTTCTTAAAAACCTCCAGTGGGGAGCACCCACAACTTCTAAGTTCTACTGATTAATTGTTCTAACTGTCAGGAAATTTCCCTTTAGAATAGAATAGAATAGAATAGAATAGAATAGAATTTTTATTGGCCAAGTGTGATTGGACACACAAGGAATTTGTCTTGGTGCATATGCTCTCAGTGTACATAAAAGAAAAGATACGTTCATCAAGGTACAACATTTACAACACAATTGATGATCAATATATCAATATAAATCATAAGGATTGCCAGCAACAAGTTATAGTCATACAGTCATAAGTGGAAAGAGATTGGTGATGGGAACTATGAAACGATTAATAGTAGTGCAGATTCAGTAAATAGTCTGACAGTGTTGAGGGAATTATTTGTTTAGCAGAATGATGGCGTTCGGGAAAAAACTGTTCTTGTGTCTAGTTGTTCTGGTGTGCAGTGCTCTATAGCGTCGTTTTGAGGGTAGGAGTTGAAACAGTTTATGTCCAGGATGCGAGGGATCTGCAAATATTTTCACGGCCCTCTTCTTGATTCGTGCAGTATACAGGTCCTCAATGGAAGGCAGGTTGGTAGCAATTATTTTTTCTGCAGTTCTAATTATCCTCTGAAGTCTGTGTTTTTCTTGTTGGGTTGCAGAACCGAACCAGACAGTTATAGAGGTGCAAATGACAGACTCAATAATTCCTCTGTAGAATTGGATCAGCAGCTCCTTGGGCAGTTTGAGCTTCTAGATTGGTTCTAGTAATAAGGGGAATCCATTGCTTCTTGTCCTGTCTTCGGTTGCTTTGGAGAAGAGCTTGGCTCTGTCTTCTTAGTGGCAACCCTTTAGATGTTGGAACACGGCTATCATATCAACCCTAGTCCTTCTTTTCATTTCTCCTCTCTCTCTCTCTCTCTCCCCCCCTCTCCCTCCCTCCCTCCCTCCCTCCCTCTCTCTCATGTTCCTTTAATATTGCAGTGTAGGTCAGAGCTACCCATCCTTGCCTTCCCTGGCACTAAGGATATAGAGATAGCACTCATATACTGACTGCTTTCTTTAACAATCATTTGCAGTTGCGATGCTGGGGAAAAGGTAACTTTAAGGGCATTCCTTGTATCTATAACCGTCAGAGGTCGATGAAGTAAGTGAAAGATCCAGTAAGATCACAAGTACAGTTGCAGTTTCACTTAGAAATTAGTCTTAATAGTGAAGTGGCCAGTCCCAATTGTGGTCACTAAACAAGAACTACCTGTATAAATAAAGCTGTCACTCAGTTAGATGGACGAGAATTCTAACCTTCCCTCATAGTTGTCTTTCCATAAGTTCTCCAAATCCTTTTCTTCCTTCTCAGTCTCCCTGCCTTCTAGAGTTCAGTATAAACTGGAGTAGAGGACCCTGAATTATTAAGCTTTGATTAACAGTTTAGGCCACTGATGGCTAACCTTTTCTGGACCAAGTACCCAAAGCATGTGCACCCGAACTCCCCAAATGCAATGTGTAGATATTTAAATTCACCAAATAAATGTGTGGAAACATTTATTATATTAAGAAGAATACCAATTTCTAGTTTCTCAAATGCTATGATACCTCCTCTTATAGTGGTACTTATAGAGGTACTAATACCACTCTATAAAGCCTTAGTAAGACCATACCTAGAATATTGCATCCAGTTTTGGTCACCACACTATAAAAAAGATGTTGAGACTCTAGTGTTCCAGTATTTGAGGAGCTGCCACAGAGAGGAGGCAGTCAAGATATTTTCCAAAGCACACGAAGGCCAGACAAGGAATTATGGATGGAAACTGACCAAGGAGAGATTCAACCTAGAAATGAGGAGGAACTTTTTGACAGTGAGAACAATCAACCAATGGAACAGAAGTTGCCTTCGGAAGTTGTGGGAGCTTCATCACTTGAGACTTTCAAGAAAAGATTGGACTGCCATTTGCCAGAAATGGTGTAGGGTCTCCTGCTTGAGCGGGGAGTTGGACTAGATGACCTATAAGGTCCCTTCGAACTCTGTTAATCTGATGTTATATATCCATGGGCTATCAACCTGCATAGCTCTGTTTTGAGGGACCCAGAATCCCCTCTGAACATCTCTCTGAAATGTGATAGGGAACCGGCCAAAATTCCTCATATTTTGAGTCAAGGACAGCTATAAAGTTGAAGAATAAGTCTTCTCCAAAAGACGTATCATTTCTACCCCCTATGACTCCTTGCTTCCGAGAACTTAAAAGGGACCATAATCAACAGTGATTATTACTTGCAACTATCTCGTTGTGCTAAAAGAGTCATCTTCTCTTTAACTTACATACTATTGCTACACCAAATTCCCTTTTAAGAGCACTCAACATGGATCACATCTCAAGACTGAATGTACACAAGGAAACATTTGCAGTTAGTAAATGAAAAGCCATGCACCTGTTTTAAAAGGAATGGAACAATTAATCCTGCTTCTTAAGGAGTCAGGACAAGTCACCATTTGGTTGATTGAATGAGCAAAAGTTGAGTAACACGTTATGTACGGCATTGACAAAACCTGTTGGCCAAAGCATTATCTATGTTTAGCACAAACACTGTAGTCCACATACTGATGTGATTAAAGAATCAAGGACATATGAGGAAAACTTTTCATAACATAATTCTTTGCTTTTTTTTCTTTGGACAGACAGAAAGTCTGTAGACTCTCTCAGTCATCCAGGTCATGGTTGTCCCAAAGGTGCTTTTCCAGGAGGCAACTGGACTTTCTTGGTTTTTTTTAAAGACGTTTTGCTTCTCATCCAAGAAGTTTCTTCAGCTCTGACTGGATAATGGGGAATGGAAGAATTTAGACTCCTTGCAAACAGCTAGTCATTTGCATCCTTTTAGAGAGTCGTAGGAGCACTTGGAGGTTTATCTGTGCCCTCAGGTTCACCTGAGTCGTGTTCCTGGTTCCTGCAGTCTACAATTTTTTCTCTGGAAATCCATTCCTACCCCCCATACCGTTCAAAGAGCATTCATCCCAAATTGTGTAGCTAAAAGTCTGTAGAGATTCTCAGTCATCCAGGTCATGATTGTCCCAAAGGTGCTTTTTCAGGGGGCAACTGGATTTTCTTGTTTTTTCTTTTGAAGACATTTCGCTTCTCATCCAAGAAGCTTCTTCAGATCTGACAGGATAGTGGGAAACCTCCTAGTGCTTCAACAACCCTTTAAAAGGGTGCAGATGACCAGCTGTCTGCAAGGAATATAAATCCTTCCATTCTCTACTATCCTGTCAGAGCTGAAGAAGCTTCTTGGATGAGAAGTGAAACATCTTCAAAAGAAAAAACAAGGAAGTCCAGTTGCCTCCTGAAAAAGCACCTTTGGGACAGACAGACAGATTAAAATGCAATTTATCCATTTTTGAATTATTGGCACATTTTAACCATATTTTGTGGACCCCCCAGGAAGTTGGTGAGTAAAGAGCTATCTTTGCCACCCCTGCTACTGAAGGAAGACATGGCTGTTGCTTACCAGATCTGTAACTATAGGGATTAAGCCAATATAAATGTAAAGTAACTAGATTCAACATAGAATCTGGATCTCAAGCCTTAATTATTTTCATTCAGGGCTGTCTCCTCCTCTTCCTCCTCCTCCCCCTCCTCCTCCTCCTCCAAAACTTGCTATTTTAAGTTGGTAAATATTTTCTGTCTCTTATTGTTGATCATTGGTAGATGTTTAGAGCAACTAGGTGTAATGCAAGAGTGGGATCCAGCCGGTTCGGACCAGTTCGGGCGAACTGGTAGTTCCGACAATCAGCTGAGAGCAAACCGGTTCACTCCGATGATCAGCTGTGCTCGCCTGTCGACCTATATTTCCTTTGTTTGAAGCCCAGCTGACAGTGTGGATTGTCACACCTCAGCTGTTTTACTCCCCAGGGCTGCAGTAAAAAGTAAGTTTTTAAACGCGAAGCAAAGTGCTTAGCAAACCAGTTTTAACACCAGTTGAATCCCACCACTGGTGTAAGGTAGCATGGAAAGAGAATAAATTATCTCTCACTCCTATGGGGATGGTCACATTGTTGGAAAACCCACAGTTTAGTCTGGAAGCGAGTCACTATACTCAAATCAATAAGTATAATTTTTTTCTCTTTTATTTCAGGAGTAGTTGAACGAAGAAGCTAAATTGTAACACCCTTAGATCTTTTCTCAGCTTCCTCCTGATCATGGAATTATTTTTCAAAGAAAAATAATCTTTGGGAGATGTTTCTTCTTCCCTCTGGAGCTCCATATGTGAGACTTCAACAAATTCTTCAAAACCAGCAACCTCCAGGAGCCCGCCCAAGGTTGACTCAGCCTTCCATCCTTTATAAGGTAGGTAAAATGAGGACCCAGATTGTTGGGGGGGCAATAAGTTGACTTTGTAAATATATACAAATAGAATGAGACTATTGCCCTATACATTGTAAGCCGCCCTGAGTCTTCGGAGAAGGGCGGGGTATAAATGTAAACAAAAACAAAAAAAAAAAAAAAGCATGCATGCTTACGAATGTGCGTGCATGCCTAAGCACACCCATAATGAAATGCATGTGCTACCCCACTGTCTGCCCCTGTGAATGTGTGCACAACCCCTCCCAGCAGTAATACGGAAGGCAAGTTTTCATAAAGCTGCACATGTCCGTGCAGTGTGCATCAAGTGTGTGCGCGCACAGAGAATGCGATCACCGAACTGGTTGTTAAAAGGGTAGGATCCCATCACTGGTTATTCTATACTATTTTTCTTGTTCCAGAATGGAAACAATTATCATATATTTTGGAGTGAAACCTTGATGCATCCTATCAATTTGTCAAGAATTACACAAAATAAACAATTTTTTGCAATATAATTTTGCATAGTTCTGCAAGAGGGAAATATATAGGGGAAAAAACCACAGTTTTACCTTCAACATCCTGAAGTATGGACAGATGTTCCAAAACTGTAGAAAGATGAAAAGAAATATATTCAGAATGTAGTCTACACATTGTTAATTGCAGTTGTGTTTTACGTTTAAGGAAGAATTCATCATATGTTACCTTCAGAGGTTAGGTTAAATTCTGAAATGGCTTTTCCATATATATTCTTCAGGCAGCAATGATACAGGCCTTGGTCTTTTTTCCCAGCTTGAACTATTGCCAGAGAAACTGGAAGATCATCGCTTGCACTAGAAAATATATCAACATTGGAAAATTCATATTTATTTATTTTTTAAAAAACAACACCTCACAACTTCCTTAATTTTTCAAAGGTGCATGTCCTTTTAGATCAGTGGTCCCTAACCTTTGTAGCTGGGCAACCAGGCTGGGCGGGGAGAGGGGAACTGGGTAGAGGTGGGTTTTGGCAGGTTCTGACCAGTTCTGGAGAACCGGTAGCAGAAATTTTGAGTAGTTTGGAGAACCGGTAGTAAAAATTCTGACTGGCCCCATCCCCATCTATTCTCTGCCTCCCAATTCCCAGCTGATCAGGAGGAAATGGGGATTTTGCAGTAACCTTCCCCTGGAGTGGGGTGGGAATGGAGATTTTACAGTAACCTTCCCCTGCCACGCCCACCAAACCATGCCACACCCACAAAGCCACACCCACAGTACCGGTAGTAAAAAAATTTGAAATCCGCCACTGGAACTGGGTTGTATGTGTGCTTGCACAGCGCTTGTGCAAGTGGTGGGCTGGGGCGTACTCACACAGCGCTTGCACATTAGTTAGTTTTCTAAAAACCACTCTATTAATTATTTTTCTATCTTCTTACAATTCAGGTATTCTATAAAGAACAGTTTCAGGAGATTGGTATGTCTAGTCTAAAGAAGAGAAGGACTAGGGCTGACATGATAGCAGTCTTCCGATATCTAAGGGGCTGCCAAAGAGAAGAGGGGGTCAGGCTATTCTCCAAAGCATCTGAAGGCAGGACAAGAAGCAATGGATGGAAACCAATTAAGAAGAAATCCAATTTCCTGACAGAACAATTAATCAGTGGAACGGCAGTGGTGAAATGCTTCTGGTTCGGACTGGATCACACGATCCAGTAGCGATCTTGGCGGCTGGTTCGGCAATCCAGTAACAATGGTGGAGCAAAGCTCCACCCACCCGCCCTGGTGTCATTACTTCCTGGTTTTAACCAGGAAGTAATGTGTTTTTTACCTTCTGCGCATGCACAGACAGTCTGCGTGCGCATGTGATGCGCGGCGCATGCACTTCCGAGCCGCTAAGGACGGTAAGTAGATTTCACCGCTATGGAATGGCTTGCCTTTAGAAGTTGTTGGTGCTCCATCACTGGAGGTTTTTAAGAAGAGACTGGACAGCCATTTCTCCAGAATGGTATAAGGTCTTCTCTTTGAGCAGGGGGCTGGACTAGAAGACCTCCAAGGTCCCTTACAACTCTGTTATTCTATTCTGTTCTATAAACCATAACATGATTATTAACTTGTTTTGGATTAAATATTATGGAAAACCAGTCTGAGACCTAAAAATATTGTATGAATGAACAGATGCGGTAATATGGTTGGCATTAGAATTTGTAAACCTTAAATCAGGTAAAGGTAAAGGTTCCCCTCCCACATATGTGCTAGTTGTTCCCCACTCTAGGGGGCGATGCTCATCTCTGTTTCAAAGCCGAAGAGCCAGTCCTGTCCAAAGATGTCTCCGGGGTCATGTGGTCGGCATGACTCAACGGCAAAGGTGCACGGAATACTGTTACCTTCCCACCAAAGGTGGTCCCTATTTTTTTACTTGCATTTTTTACATGCTTTCGAACTGCTAGGTTGGCAGAAGCTGGGACAAGGAACGGGAGCTCACCCCGTTATGCAGCACTAGGGATCTGAACTGCTGAATTGCCGACCTTTTGATCGACAAGCTCAGCATCTTACCCACTAAGCCACCGCGTCCCACTAAATCAGGTAAATATTGAAAATATAAGGCAGTGTGCCCAATATCTTCTTGTCCTAACATTCTGCAATTTATAATCTGCAACCACAGATGCCTCTATCTGCTAGCAGTTTAACGAGAAAAGCATTTCTACAACCTCAACATACATAAGAGTTATAAATAAACTATATACCCCTCCCGCATCCTTCCTTTCCCAAAAGCTTTGGAAAGCACGTTAATATGTCTTACCTTCTGTGAACTCGAGCAAGAAGCTTAGAATCTTTTGTCCAGGTAATGGTGGAATCTGAATGAATTTCTCCAAACTGGCAACATAATTTGACATTTCCAGAGAAATCAGGAAACAATTCTGCATGGATTTTCCTCAGCAGTCTGGGTGCTGAATTTTTTTTTTAAAAAAAAGATGAGTTATTGGGGGAGAACATACATACAGTAGCATTTGAGGGTTAATTTGTATATTATATATAGACCAGAGGTGGGTTTCAGCAGTTTCTGACCAGTTCTGGAAAACCGGTAGCAAAAATTTTGAGTAGTTTGGAGAACCGGTAGTAAAAATTCTAACTGGCCCTGCCCCCATCTATTTACTGTCTCCCAGGTCCCAGCTGATTGGGAGGAAATGGGGATTTTGCAGTATCCTTCCCCTGCCATGCCCACCAAGCAATGCCATGCCCACCAAGCCACACCCACAGAACCAGTAGTAAAAAAAATTGAAACCCACCATTGATATAGACCAGTCCTTGAATCATTTCAATTGACTATTGCTTTGGGTATATATATTTATTCCTTAACAATATATTGAATCTAGAGACAACATCAATGTTTTAGAATGTTCTTTTTAATTCAGAAGAAATAAAATCTGGCATGTCACCCTTAAGCAACCTTGTCTACTCTCTTGTGGTCCAAACTATAACTCATGAAGTATGACAGATAGAGGATACCACATTGTGAAGTTGATTGACCTAGACCAGTGTTTCTCAAATTGTGAACTTTAAAGGGTTTGGACTTGAATTACCAGCATTCTGGGAGGTTGGCTGCCATGGTTGACTGGGGAATTCTGGGAGTTGAAGTCCATACATCTTAAAGTTCATAAGGTTGGGACACACTGACCTAGGCTATAGGTAAGACCGCTAAAATTGTTCCTTTTAAGACTGTTAAGATTCACAGACTGAAGACTAAGTTCCAAATGCAATGAAGCTGTGGCCTCTGCAGTCTAAGGAACCTAACATTGTCATTAAGTCAATTTAGATTTCATTTAACTCTGTGCCCCATACTTGTATTTTTTAATCAAAAAAGAGCCTGTTTATACAACTAGGTGGAGACTCCAGTAACTAGAGTCTAGTTACTGCATAACTGATCTGTGGAGAATTGTTTTGCTGAGGTAATAAAAGCATACTTGGGATCCACCAATGGCGATTCATACATCAAAGGTGATCCACAGATTTTGAAGGATAGATCCTAGAGCAGGGGTTTCCAACCTTGGCAACTTTAAGACTTGTGGACTTCAATTCTGGGAGTTGAAGTCCACAAGTCTTAAAGTTGCCAAGGTTGGAGACCCCTGTCCTAGAGCACCTCCACAAATACCCACTGAGTTATAATTTTAAACTTGACAAATGGAAGGAGGCATTAAATACAAAGGAACAAAAGTGTATAAATGTGTTCCGAATTCCAAATTTCTAACTTAAAATGCCCATTATGAGTTTAGATTAGTCCTCCACATGCTCAACAGCTGTTTTAATTATTTGGGGAGTATTTTGATCTCGAAGCAAAGCATTCCAAACTAAGTGGTGGGGGGAAGCTGTTTTAAATTCAAATCACTTCCACAACTAGGCTATTTTGCCCTTGAAACAACTTTTTTCACATTTCAGACAAGGTGTGTTGAATTTAAAATGCTTTGCATCCCACTAATGAGGACAAGCCATATTAACTAAGATAATAAATTCAAGTTAATTAGTTAAAAAAAGAAGAAGCTCATTTTGGAGTGCAGCTTATGATCCATTGCTAAAGGGCCCTTGGTGCCCCAAAAATTGCATCTCAGTGTCTCACTGATTAAATAATTTGGGATTTGGAACGGTTAGAGAGTAGAGTATAGAATACCAAGGAGACAAACTCAGAATCCGTATTTGGCATCTTTACTTACAAATATCTTCAGGAAGCAACAACCTCTGCCAGATATCTACAGCAATTGTCACAGGGAACCGCTGTTGATAAAAAAAGATTACTGACCAAAAAAACAACAACCCCACCACTTTACTTTCTACACATACCTCTGTTGTCCTTTTGTCGTAGCATTTTCTGTTCTTCTCTCTTCTCTTCCCTTGAAGCTAAATCAGCCTCTGTTCTCCAGCTGGCATCATTACAGATACTTTCTTTTGTTTCAAGATGTGTTTTCTTGGGCACCTTGGGCATCATGTTGTTTGTTATTTCATGCCCATTCTTCATGGCCTCAGCACTTTTGTGAGGGGACAATGGCTTGGAGATTTCCAAAGCTTCTAGTGATATTGTCCTCTCATTTTCTAATGCAGAAATATCTCCCTCATTTGTTCCTAATGTGCATGGCTCAGTTTGAGCCAGTGGTAATGCTTTTTCAGAATGGTGGTTGTCCTCCGAAGCAGAAGGCAAGGGCCTCTCTAAAATCCCCATTCCACGCCCAGATGAATTTTGTCTCTCGCCATCTGAGAAGGCTCTGCTTTGATTGGGGTCAGTAATTGTAACTGTACATCCAGTCTTTAATCGCCCTACCAAAACAGCAGCTTGCTCATTGCAAAATTCCATGAATGGAGGCATACAGTCTGGGTATTCATGCCAAGAGTACATTGGTTCTGAATCAAGGAGCGCCCTCATGTAGGGCTCCACTTCAACTTCCTCCAAGTCATCTTCAACCAGCTTTTCGGTTTCCTTGGTGTCCATTTCATCTGGCATAATTTTGCTCTGACTTTGTCTTTCCCTTTTTTGATACTCACCATGACTCACCATAACAGGAGGCCCCTGTTCTGAACCAAGTAGAGCTCTCATATAAAGCTCTATTTCAGCTTCCTCAAAATCAGGTGCCACAAGCATGTCATTTTCTTTCTCGGATTGCATTATTCCTTCATGTTGGTTCTCTTCTGTCCCTTTGCACGTATCTTGCTGTGACGTCATTGCCTTTGCATCCATGCTACTGTCCATTTGAGACCGGATGGACTCAGTTTGCCCAACATGTTCAGATAACATCAGTATATCTGCATTGCAACTTTCTGATGCTCTTTTTTGGTTACTTATATCCTGACCAGGCACTGTTAAATTGCCTGTCCTGCCATTCTGAGTCTTTTGATCTATGCCATAATCCTCATTGCTGGTAATAGTTGAAGACTGCACAGTGTTCGAACCCACTGTTGTATTCATTTCAGATGGAGAGCACGCCAGATCCGAGCCTAAGTTTTTCATGCTCTCATCCAAATGTTTTGCAGGAAGAGAATTTTTCTCCGATACTAATTGTTGGGAATTTTGGGACTCCAGGAGAGTTGGTTTCACGCTTGCAACACAGTCTGTGCACTTTTGGCTCGCATTGGTTTTAACACTTTTGTTAATTTCTAACAGCACCTCAGTGAAAAATCTAACTTTGTATGATGCTGTGAATATGGGTCTCAATGCATTTCTTTCTATAATGTTTTCCTGGCTCGTTGTCTCTAATGCTTGCCAATCATTTTTAGGCTCAGTAGCCATTAGCGAATTAGACTCTGGAATGCGGTAGATGTGATTCTGTGCATCAGATACAGCCTTAAAATTTCTATTGTTACTTTTATCGTGATAAATACCACAACTCCTGTCTCTTTTTGCATTCAGTTCTGACTTACTTTCTTTTCCCTGATTTTCTTGCTTGGCACTTCTATTGATTGCCGTAACAGAAGTTTGTTTTCTACTTATTAATGGAGCCATAATTTTTCCACAGAAATTTCTAGAGGAATCTTCTTTCAATGGACAATCATTTATTCTTGACCGATTTGCAGGACTTTGATGTTCTTTCAAAGGTATCTCATTAGCTTGCTTTGCTATGTGGCCACTGTCCCAATTCACATTCTGTTCAGTGTAAGAGAACTGGCCATGATTATTAGGCAGCTGTTTTAATAAAAATTCTTGGCCTGGTTCTAAAGGATCATCTGGAACGTCTACAAATCTATATGTAGGTTCTTGTTCACAACGCTGGAAAGCCTTTTCAGTCAAAACTGTGTCTTCGTGATCAACAGACTTCTGGATGGATCCGTGATTATCATGCTGGGCTTCACACTGCTTATTTGGATATTTTCTCTTTTGGAGATCGCTCCTTATAAAGTAAGCAGATGGCTTTTCTCTTTTACGTTGATAAACAGAGCCCAGATCTATGGAAACTGGTTCCACAGGTAGCGTCATGGAATTGACCTTGGATGGATGGCTATATGTTTCATCTGTTTTTAGCAAACTAAAATCAGTAAGGCCTTGCATCTCTGTTGTCAATTCTGAGACATGCTGATTATCTTCTGTTAAATTTTCTGGCACAAGCTGCCCACCACTTACATCTGCAGTAATGTTAAGTCCTCTGACCTCCTTGGCACTAGCAGTCTCAGCTGCTACCCTCTTAACCTCCCTGCTGGTGCAACTGAAGTCATCATCCCAGTCACCATTCTCATAAAGTAGTCTCTGGGAAAGTTCACACATTGTTGATAAACCAGCATCTCTGTCCTTAAGTTCTGTAGATTCCAGGATGCTCTGGAAATTTTCTTCGGATGGATGTTGAGTCCTAGGAATGTCACAGAGTATGTTTATTCTGTTGAGCTCATGGGCTTTTCCTGCACGTGTCTCTTCCATTGGTACATCAAGCATGGACACCGGAATATCACATAAGGCATCGGGCCCATCACAGCTTGTCCTGTTACCCACCATTGGGAGATGAGGAGTTTGATCCCAGCCTGGCTTCTGCTCTTCAGCCTCCTGAGTTCTACCCCTTCCATCGAGAGCTACAGAGTTTTCCAAAGTGACGTCACCCATCTGAAATCCAGTTTTCCTGTGGACCTTTGGCAAAACAGAATTTTCAGCAACCCCATGAGAAGGCGCGAGAACAAGCCTCTCATCCACTGTAGGATCTGTTGTAAATAGTTCCTGATTGTTGCTGATTGACGCTGATGTTTCAGCATTGATTTCTTGTTGCTCTATCTAGAAAAAAAACAGAATAAAAATAAAGAATGAAGGAGGCACATAAAACATTCAGTATTAGGCTAGCTGACAAGAATGTCGATAACAGAAAAAAATATAATACTGAATCATAGAGGTACATTGCTCTACTTACCTTCAGGGATGATCCATCAATTTGTTGAATAAGAATATTAATCAAAATAGTCCTTATATTCTTTTTGTGTGCCATAGATTTATTGATACCCAGCTTAATCCTGGTCGCTATCATTCTGCCCACCAAGAAAGCTTTAAATCTTTCCAGCAAATTTTCAGGGAAAGGAGAGTTCTATGCTATGTGTATCTTGTTATATTTTCTATATTTTATTTTGTTTCACATAGGCTAAATTTGAAATATATCAGGGCAAAGTGATTAGACTTCAATTAAAAAACGAGGATTCTTAATTTCCTATTTACTTCTGAAAACATTTCTCTAATTTAGAAATATATTCCAAAAACAGGTGTCGCCTCCGGTTATTTATTCAAGTATATTTCATTAAATGATGATGCCCTCATTTAAAAATTATTTAATTTAGTGTAGTTTGTTAAGTACATATTCTAATAGATTTTGTCTTCCTTTATCTTTTCTCTCCCTCTTTCACACACACAAACACATAATCACCATTTCAATTTTCCTTAATGCAAAAGTTTTTATGTGAAACTCTATGGAGATTCTCAGTCATCCAGGTCATGGTTGTCCCAAAGGTGCTTTTTCAAAGGTGCTCAGAGCTAAAGAAGCTTCTTGGATGAGAAGCAAAATGTCTTCAAAGAAAAAACAGTAACTCCAGTTGCCTCTTGAAAAAGTACCTTTGGGATTTTTATGTGAAAGCTACGTACTGTATATACAGTATAATGATCTTCTCTCAAGACAACATATTTTGAGAGCATATTCTCTTCGTTTTATAATCCACAAAATGGTACACCATAATAAAAATGTTCAGTCTTTTAAGATGCCATGTGAGTCTTGTTTTTTGCAACAACACAGGTTTAATTAGCTCTCTACGGTCAAAGTTCAACGTTAACTTTCTGCAAAAGTCAGCTTCATTTCTGGTTGCTTAATGCAACCTCTATTTAAATTTTGCTTAACCTTTTAGTAAATACTTTGGAATCTTGCAAACATCATCTGATCGGTCTCCCTACTCTGCAGGTGGTGGCAGAGTGAGAAACGAAAATGGGCAGCTGACCCCTGTTCAAACTCAATTCCCCACTGAGCACCGAGCAGGCTTCATACAATTTGCAAGCATATTCTACACGGGCACATTTATATTGCAGGCCTTCGCCCTGGGTCAATCTTTCCTAATCCAGCAATTTCCTTTATTTTCCTTTATGTAGGTTATACATTATTTCAAGCTCTCTCAACCACTACATAAAGCATCTATTTGCAAAGTAGCCTCTGCAGACACTATGGCAAAAGTTGGCAAGGTTAAAATTGGGTTTAACTTACTGTAAAATTAAATGCCTTCAGGATTAAACTGCACTGATCATATTTAGTTAACCAAGATTAATCAAAAATTACTTAATCAAACTTAAACAAAAATTACAATTGTCAGGCTCTTTGACATCTGCCTGAATCAAAACTAACATTTTTTTCCAAACATGACTCTTAAGAGTCTCTTATATCAAGAAAAGAGATAGGGCTGCAAGAATTCCAGCAGCTTAATTATTTTTCATCTGAAAATCAATATATGATTACACAGGTACTCCTTCATTTACCACCATAATCGAGCCCAACGTTTCTTTTGCTAAGTGAGAAAGTTGTTAAATGAATTTTGCCTCACTTTAAAACCTTTCTTGTCGCAGTCGGTAAGTGAATCACCAGAGTTACTATATTAGTAATATGATTGTTAAACCTTGGTGGCACAGGGGTAAGAATGCAGCACTTGCAGGCTACTTCTGCTGACTGCCGTCTGCCTGCAATTTGGCAGTTCGAATCTCACCAGGCTCAAGGTTGACTCAGCCTTTCATCCTTCAGAGGTCGGTAAAATGAGGAGCCAGATTGGGGGCAATATGGTGACTCTATAAACCAATTAGAGAGGGATGTAAAAGCGCTGTGAAGCGGTATATAAGTCTAAGTGCTATTGCTATTGCTATTGTTAAGTGAATCTGGCTTATTTATTTATTATTTATTTATTTAATTAAACTTTTATACCGCCCTTCTCCCGAAGGACTCAGGGCTGTGTACAGCCTTCATTTAAAACAATTAATATACACACTAAAATAACAATTAAAAAACTTATTCAATAAAAGGCCGAAATTAAAACCGTCCAATTGACCCTATAAAATACCCAATAAAATTACAATTTAAAATTTAAAATTTAAAATTTATTTTATTTATTTATTTATTTATTATTCAAATTTATATACCGCCCTATCTCCCGAAGGACTCAGGGCGGTTCACAGGCAGATAAAAACATATATATACAAATTAAGAAAACCATTAAGAAACATATTCAGAAAGCCTAATTATTAAAAATAATATAAATATTAAAACCAATTAAAACCCCTATAAAATTTAAAAAATTTAAAATTTAAAAAATTTAAAACTAGTCCATTTAGAGTTTAAAGTTTAGAGTTTAAAAATCAGGCCAGTCCCGCTTGGATAAATAAATAAGTTTTCAGTTCCTGGCGAAAGGTCCGAAGGTCAGGCAATTGGCGCAAACTGGGGGGGGAAGTTCGTTCCAGAGGCTTCCCTATTGACTAGTGAGAAGGTCACAAAAGGGGGTCAAATGGCCCCAGGAAACTGCAACCATCATATAAATATTAGCCAAGCATCTGAATTTTAATCACGTGACCATGGGGATGCTGTAATGATTGTAAATGTGAAAAACGGTCATAAGTCGCTTTTTTTCCATGTGGTTGTAACATTAGTCACTAAATGAACTGTTGTAAGTCAAGGACTACCTGTATATTGGAGCATAGATATTCTCTTTTTCCCACAGCTGTTTTCCTTGAACCAATGAAGTGACCAGTATCTCCACTGATATTATAATACAGGGGAGATTGGGGTGGATTGTTTATGTATCTCCCAAATCTTTACCACCCTGAGAATTGAGTATTTCGGTAAATCTCCTAAATAAAAAATAAATAAATATTGAATCAAATTTCAGAAAAGATTTTGAGGCTTCAACCAAGTCTTTATTTGCATTGCCATGCCATGTAATGTCCTGGAATCATTCATTGTACTACGTATATCCCTATTATCTATATGCCAATTTCTTGGCCCACAATTTGAATTGAATTGTTTGCTTTTAAGATGACATTTGAATATATCTGTCACTGAGCGAGTTTTCATTTGTTTCATGTAAAGGTAGTCCTTGGCAACAGAAATTTTGAGCCCAAAATTTCTGTTGCCAAGTGAGACATTTGTTAAGTGAATTTTAGCCAGTGGTGAAATTCAATTTTTTTTACTACCGGTTCTGTGGGCGTGGCAGGGGAAAGATACTGCAAAATCTCCATTCCCACATCACTCCAGGGGAAGGATACTGCAATATCCCCATTCCCTCCCCACTCTGGGGCCAGCCAGGGGTGGTATTTGCTGGTTCTCTGAACTACTCAAAATTTCCACTACCGTTTCTCCAAACTGCTCAAAATTTCCACTATCGGTTCTCCAGAACCTGTCAGAACCTGCTAGATTTCACCCCTGATTTTGGCCCATTTTACGACCTTTCTTTCTATATTTGTTAAGTGAATCTTAACCACAGTTGTTAAGTGAGGAACATGATTGTTAAGTGAATCTTGCTTCTCCATTGACTTTGCTTGTCCGAAGGTCGCAAAACAGTGATCACATGATCCTGGAACACTGCAACCGTCATAAATGTGAGTCAGCTATCAAATGTCTGAATTTTGTTTACGCGATGCTTCAATGGTCATAAGTGTGAAAAACAGCACTTTTTCACAGCGCCGTTCTAACTTTCAACAGTCACTAAATGAACTGTTGTAAGCCAAGGACTATCTGTACAGATTTCTTTGAATCCCCAAAATGCATTGTGCTTTTTAAAGGAATATGTACAGTTCACTCGAAAAAGAACCAAGTAAAACGTATTTCTGATTTATCTCCTATTTTTCAATTCCATCCACATTTCTACGCTGCTACAGCTTTATAAATAAAACACTAGGAACTCATCTGCAATTCCTCTTCTGGCTAGCTATTTCTGTGTGATTACAAAAAGGAATCAAAAGACTTTTATACTTCAGCAGAGTAAGAGTCCAGGGGGAAAACAGCCTATCTCGTTACCTCTTAATCATGTTTGAAACCTGCCCTTTCTGGTCTGCGAATGTTTGTGACATGACCTTCATCATCCTTGAAACTTGTTGAAAACTCACAGTGATCATCCTGAGTTAATTTTGGAGAGCAATCTATCGGGAACTTGAATTACTCACTGTAACAACTTCTTCTCATCAGAGACCAAAAAAAAGGGCAGAGAAGAATCTGTACGGCTTGTTAAAAGTTTGGGGAGCCAACTCCTCACCCAGCCATCCCCGGAAGAATGAAATATTTTGAGGAATATTTTTTTATAAAAAAAGGCAGGATAACATATTTCCCCTAAAAGAGAAATAAAAAACCTTAACGGAAACAGAAACTCAGAGCCCCAGCTCCCTGCCCCCAAGCAGATACTCAGCTGGGGCAGCTTTTAAAAATGCAGATTTGGTAATCCATTACTCCCTGCAGCAAAGTCTGAACAAAGGCAGAGCGATAGGATTAATCCAGTGGCAGCTTTCAAAATTTCTTACTACCGGTTCTGTGGGTATGGCTTGGTGGGTATGGCAGGGGAAGGATACTGCAAAATCCCCATTTCCTCCCAATCATCTGGGACTCAAGAGGCAGAGAATAGATGGGGGCGGGGCCAGTCAGAATTTTTACTACCAGTTCTCCGAACTAATCAAAATTTCCACTATCAGTTCTCCAGAACTGGTCAGAACCTGCTGAAACCCACCTCTGGAATAGCCCCTCACTCAAGATCCAAACCAGAACAAAGCCGTTAAGCCAGTATGGGTTTCAAATTTTTTTACTACCGGTTCTGTGGGTGTGGCTTATAGTGGGCATGGCATGGCTTGGTGGGCATGGCTTGGTGGGCATGGCTTGATGGGCATGACAGGGGAAGGATACTGTAAAATCTCCATCCCCTCCCAAATCCAGGGGAAGGATACTGCAAAATCCCTGTTTCCTCCCAATCAGCTGAGACCTGAGAGGCAGAAAATAGATGGGGGCGGGGCCAGTCAGAATTTTTACTACCAGTTCTCCGAACTAATCAAAATTTCCACTATCAGTTCTCCAGAACTGGTTAGAACCTGCTGAAACCCACCTCTGGATTAGCCCCTCACTCAAGATCCAAACCAGAACAAAGCCGTTAAGCCAGTGGTGGGTTTCAATTTTTTTTACTACCGGTTCTGTGGGTGTGGCTTATAGTGGGCATGGCATGGCTTGGTGGGCATGGCTTGGTGGGCATGGCAGGGGAAGGATATTGTAAAATCTCCATCCCCTCCCAAATCCAGGGGAAGGATACTGCAAAATCCCTGTTTCCTCCCAATCAGCTGGGACCTGAGAGGCAGAAAATAGATGGGGGCGGGGCCAGTCAGAATTTATACTACCGGTTCTTCTAAGTACTCAAAATTTCCACTACTGATTTTTCAGAACTGGACAGAACCTGCTGAAACCCACCTCTGTGTTAAGCCATAATAGGAACTGCCCAACACTCTTTCAGAACATAAACTCCTTCATTGCATCATCTCAGAACAGACCAAACCTCAACCAAACGTAGCTCAGACAAACACCTAGGATTTGTACTTTGCCTATAGAGCCAGTGATGACCCCTGCATAACCCCTACATGGCTCCATGGGAGTTTGACAACAGCCGATAGAATACATGTCCTTGCACAGGAACAGGAAGCTCAAGTGCAAAGCCCAAGAGAAGGTATAAATACCTCTCACACTCAACTCCATGTGGTCAGCTGCACTAGGACCACACAAACATGTGTTTCTGTTCGTCAATAAATGGACCCTCTTTCCAATCAGCCTCCAGCTTTCATTTTGTCTCCAGTGCCTTTCTCTCGGCTTGGAACTGGACCTCGATATTTCTTCCAACGAAAGAATGCTAAAGCATTATAGGTAGCCCTCAACTTACAACAGTTCATTTAGTGACCATTCAAAGTTACAAGGGCATTAAAAAATGTGACTTATGACCGTTTTTTCACAGTTACAACCTTTGCAGCATCCCCGTGATTACGTCATCAAAATTCAGATGCTTGACAACTGGTTCATATTTATGACGGTGGCAGTGTCCCGGGGTCATGTGATCACAATCTTCTGAGGAGCTAAGTCAATGACGAAGCCAGATTCACTTAACAATCAGGTTAATAATTATTCAATGGCAACGATTCACTTAACAACGGAGGCAAGAAAAGTCGTAAAATGGGGCAAAACTCACTTAACAAATGTCTCACTTAACAACAGAAATATTTTGGGCTCAGTTGTGGTTGTAAATATTGTGGAACTTTTTTTTTTAAAACGTCCTTGGAACATGAAGCCAAGTTCATTTTCCTGTCCTTTGTCCCATTTTATTTTCTCTGTAATATTATAGTGCAACAATCAACTTTGCAATATAATCTGATTAAATACAGTGAGGGCAAGTGAGGCCATGGAAAGGGAAGGCAAAGGAAAAAATGAGAACCAAAAGTAGATTCAAAAAAAATACGGACAGATATAGATGCTATCACGCTGGGGACAGGCAAAGTGTCAAGGGCAGAAACGAAATAAGAAATACAGGTAGTCCTTGAATTTCAACCATTCGTTTAAAGACTGCTCAAAGTTACAACATCACTGAAAAAAGTGACTTAGGACAGTTTTTTCACACTTATTATGACTGTTGCAGCATCCCAAAGGTCATGTGATCAGAACATGGTGTCGTGTCCCACTCCTCCGCTGACGGCCGGGTCAGGGAAATCCGAATCAGGCTTGCCTCTGCAGCTCTGCCAAAGTCCTAGCAAAGTCCTCAAGGCAGGCAGGAGACCAGAAAGTGACCTCAGCAAGATATGTTCGACTTTGCCTGCTCAGAGACTGCCAGAAAGCAGATCCTTTATATAGGCCATGGGGTGTGGCTCCATGACTCAGCACTCATTAAGGCCTGCCCCTCCCTTCCTTCTGACGCCGCCGCCTATCAATTCTTCTGAAGCGAGGGTCACTCCAGTCGGCAGCTGTTGGTAATAAACCTCCCTCAGGCTCACATGCTGTGGGGGAGGGGGAGGGGTCTAGTTGCTCCGTTTGCCTGGGTATGGAGCCAGGGCTGGGGGCTGGGGGATGCTCCCTCCTCTGCAGCCTGTCTGGGCATGGAGCCAGGGCTGGGGCCAGGAGGTGCCCCCTCCTCCTCAGCCTGTCTGGGCATGGAGCCAGGGCTGGGGCCAGGAGGTGCCCCCTCCTCCACAGCCTGTCTGGGCATGGAGCCAGGGCTGGGGCCGGGAGGCATACTAGGACATTCTTCAGCGTTCGGAAGCAGATAAGAAGACCCTGGCTGCGGTGAGAGCGGGCAAGACACAACACATGGATGCTTGGCAATGGGCTCATATTTATGACGGATTGCAATGTCCGGGGGGCTCATGCGATCACCTTTTGCGACCTTCTGACTAGCAAAGTCAATGGGGAAGCCAGGCTCACTTAGCAACTGTTTTAATAACTTCACAACTGCAGTGATTCACGTAACAACTGCGGCAGGAAAGGTTGCAAAATGGGGCAAAACTCACTTAGCAACTGTCTCGCTTAGCAACAGAAATTTTGGGCTCAAATGTGGTCGTAGGTTGGGGACTACCTGTACTACAAATCAAGGGAATACAACATGAGATAAGAGAAAAACCTAGGAAATATTGTATAGCTCAGTGATGGCTAACCTTTTTGCTGTCATGTGCCAAAAGCGGAGGGAGCACGGACGGTTGTGCACGCAATGCCCCCTCTGCATCCCACCCCACCCCACCCACACATGTGTGTGTGACCCCCACACTCCCCCTATTTTGGTACGCGATGGCACAGTAGGTCCATTTTTCACCCTCCCCAGGCTCCAGAGGCTTTCTAGGAGCCTGGGGAGGGTGAAAACAACCTTCCCCCTCCGGAGGCCCTCCGGAGGCCGGAAACAGCCCATTTCCCAACTTCCAATTGGCCCAGAAGGCATGAAAATCAGCTGGCTGAGCTAGGGCAATGCTCATGTGCCTACAGATATTGCTCCGTGTGCCACCTGTGGCACGCGTGCCAGAGGTTTGCCATCACAGGTATAGCTCGATCTATCATGCCCTTCATTACACTTTTTCATGCCTATCTGCCTTTGTAAACTTTCACCATGCTCATTCTTTAAACTTTTTAGGTCTTGATTTTTGAGGATCTCAACTCCATCCACAATATTCTTGCTCTTGCTCTTCCTCTCAACCCATTCAATCTTCTCTCATACATGTCTTCTGCAGTTCTCAAACTTAAGGTAAATTTATACTTCTTTTGTGCTGTTTACCCCAATTTTCTATCCACGTCCTTTCAGCACCCATTCCCTTTATTGTTCTGCTACACATATAGAATATGTATATATAAAATAGATATGTACGTATAGAATCGAATGGAATGGGATGGGATGGGATGGGATGGGATGGGATAGTAGAGTAGAGTAGAGTAGAGTAGAGTAGAATAGAATAGAATAGAATAGAATAGAATAGAATAGAATAGAATAGAATAGAATAGAATAGAATAGAATAAAATAGAATAAAATAGAATAGAGTAGGATGGGATGGGATGGGATGGGATGGGGTGGGGTGGGATGGGATGGGATGGGAGAGTAGAGTAGAGTAGAGTAGAGTAGAGTAGAGTAGAGTAGAGTAGAGTAGAATAGAATAGAATAGAGTAGAGTAGGATGGGATGGGATGGGATGGGGTGGGGTGGGGTGGGGTGGGATGTGGTGGGGTCAGGTCGGGTGGAACAGAATGGAATAGAATAAAACTTTAAATGTACACGCATCATCATACATTGAAATGAAATTTCATTGCATTCAGCTCTCAAAGGATAACCATTATGCATATAGCCACATACACACACATATTTGACATAGAGAAACATCACAGTCTAGTTCGAATGTATACATAAGTACTCGACTCCCACTGCATTCAACTTATTACATCCATATACTAACTGGCCCCCAAGCAGTTCTAAAGTATGCAAATGCGAGTAGATAAATAGGAACCACTTTGATGGGAAGGGAACAGCGTTCTGTGTGTCTGTGGCATATAGTCATGCTGGCCATGTGAACAGGAAAATGTCTTTGGACAACGCTGGCTTCCTCGGTTAAGAAACAGAGATGAACACCATGCCCTACAGTCGGTCACGACTGTACACGGACACTAACTGGCTCTGACTCTCATCAGCCAATTTGCCAAGATCATCCAAAGTTAGCTAAGAGCTTCTCTTTTCTGAAATGCTGAAGTTTCTGTGGAAACTTCTCCTATCCTCCATGCCTAATTAGGACCACTTCTATTTATTTTAGGAACATTTAACTAAGATCCACTAGGGAGGCTTTAGTTTAGCTTTACTGAAAAGCAGATTCCAACACCGTCCATAAAACCTCATTGTTGAGCATGTCTGTAAAGCCTTAATAAAATCTGGATTAGTTTTCATTTTCTCATTTATTTTTCCAATTAGAATGAATTACATGGAATCTAAGATGATGCATAGTGCAGTATTTTTTTTATTCTTTCCATTTTTGCTGACATCCATTTGCACTGGATCTGATATTTCCGTGGGTTGGTTGGTTGGTTTATTGGTGTATTTATATTTATATTATATGATTGTTTGTTTATTTATTAATATATTGTTAATTTATTATTTATTTATTAAAACATGTATTTGCACATTGCAATGCATTTATTAGTAGATGAGTTTTCTCACGTTCAGAAATTGGCTAGATCATTGTATTTGTTTGTATTTAAAATATTTCCCTACAATAGTTTAAAGCATCAGCTGTAATATCCAACTATAAATACAGCATGATGGCTGAAATTCAAGAATGACTTTAATAGGAGTATCTGATACCAGCTTGTAGGTCAACATACATACATTGATTGGTGTAGCTAACTGACTAAGGGTGTAGAAGGGCAGCAGGTTGCCAAAGGTAAACAGCCATATAAAGAGAAGGCACTATAACTAGAATTAATTTCTGATGACATTGACTCATGGAAATTCTTATTTCCTGAGCTGGAAGGAATTGATATTAGAGAACAGCTGGTTCCACTGCTGCCAAAATGGAAGAGACTAAAGGCAGGGCAAGGAGAGGGAAGGTGGGGAAGGGGAAGGGGACGGGGAAGGGAAGGGAAGGGAAGGGACCAAAGCAAAGAGGAAAGAAGAAGAGAGGACTCTAAGGACTGTACTCTGTCCTTAGTACAGGTAGTCCGGCACTTACAAGCCGTCCCCTCATTCATGCCGACCCTCACTGAGATTATAATAGACTACAACTCCCAGAATTCCTGGAGCTGAAGTCCACACAGTTTGAAGATGCTAGAGTTACATAACACTGATGTAGGGGCATGATACTCTTTTTTTTTAATATAATTTTTTATTAAACTTTTAATTTTTGAAAACAAAATAAAGAAAAATACAACAAAAAAACACATTAAAAACACATAACAGATATAACATTACATATTTTACACATTGCCATATCGGCATAAATATATATTCTCTGTTCTTATTCAATCGTTCCTCTACATGCTTATATTTACATTAGTATCTATTTACCAATCCGTCCTTATCTGGTTAACACAGTTCAATGGTTTACATTTCCTGATTTTAACTTAATTAGGTTAACATTCCAATTTATTATTTTGATTTCTTTTTTCTAACCAACACCATTTAAATGTTAAAAACGTTAAAAAGTCCTTAAACCACAATCAAAACTCCAGGGGGCATGATATTCTTAAGTCACCTGGAGTTTTGATTGTGGTTTAAGGACTTTTTAACGTTTGTATCATTTGCTTGTGAGGCAAGATTGTGGTAAAGAAGATGGGTATCTGTAAACATCATTTTTTTAAAAAATCATTATAAAAAATGTAGCAGTTTTTACTTGAAATAAACGATGATGAAGTCTATCACGGGTCTTAAGGAAACCCGAGACTTTTATCTAGAGAAACAATTAGAGATCATCCTTGACAATTTGTCTGACACCATGAGGGATTCATATTAGCATCTATTCAGGAAATACCATTATACCATAATCCATGCCATTAATCTTACAAATAACACCTAAATGCAGCTTCACAGTAGGTTGCTATGAGGCTTAAATTAAAGGGAATATTCTTTCACCTCTGGTGGGAATGTACTGAAGTTTTAAATTTTCAGAAGAAGGTGTTTAATGAAAGGTCATATATAACTGAACAAAAAACTGAATTCTCTCCACAATTACACTTGCTACTCTGAACAAAAAATTGATGGTCTAACAATCAGGAAAAAAATTACTAAGTTTCTACTTCCTGCATGAAAATTACTTATCTCAATAGCAGAAATATCTACATAATACTTGAATGGATTAATGGTCTGGTGTAAAGCTTTGTTTTAGAAAGACACAGGGGGAAAAAGCCATTGTACAACAAAGCAAAGTAGTGAATAATTATTATAAGTTTTGTGAAGAGACGTGATGGCTCAGGGGCTAGGACGCTGAGCTTGTCGAAGCAGTTCAGCGGTTCAAATCCCTAGTGCTGCCGCGTAACAGGGTGAGCTTCGGTTACGTGTCCCAGCTTCTGCCAACCTAGCAGTTCGAAAGTACGTAAAAAATGCAAGTAGAAAAAATAGGGACCACCTTTGGTGGGAAGGTAACAGTGTTCTGTGCGCCTTTGGCGTTTAGTCATGTCGGCCACATGACCACAGAGACGTCTTCGGACAGCGCTGGCTCTTCGGCTTTGAAACGGAGATGAGCACCGCCCATTAGAGTTGGGAACAACTAGCACATATGTGCGAGGGAAACCTTTACCTTTTTATAAGTTTTGTGGCCAGACTGGCTGTGGCTGGGTGGGCATGACTCCACAGAAGAAGAGAAAAAGATGCAGGTGGAATTGGAGGGGGAAGATGGAGGCAACAGTCTACAGGGCCTAAAGCAAGGGTCTCCAAACTTGGCAACTTTAAGACTTGTGGACTTCAACTCCCAGCATTCCTCAGCCAGCCAGGTTCAGAATTGAAGTCCACAAGTCTTAAAGTTGCCAAGTCTTCTCTAAAACCATGGAGGTAACCCACCTCTTTACTTGCTAGGAGAGGTGCTGCTAGTTTGAGCTAAAAAAAAGAGAGAGAGAAGAAATATGGAGAGACACATTTCCATGCTTATTTATTTATTTATTTATTAGATTTCTAGACCGCCCTTCTCCCGAAGGACTCAGGGCGGTGTACAGCCTTATTAAAACACATAGGTACACAATAAATTTAAAATACATTTAAAATGAAATATTTAACCGGCCAATTTAAAATTAAAACGGTCAAAAGACCGATATAAAACCCTAAAATATAAAATTATAAATAGATTAATACAATTTAAAATTCAATTAAAATTAAGTTAAACTAAAATATTAAATTAAAATAATATTTAGGCTAGTCCCGCCCGATTGAATAGCAGAGTCTTCAGTTCCCGCTTGAAGGTACGGAGGTTGGGAAGTTGGCGTAACCCTGGAGGTAACTCATTCCATAGGGTCGGTGCTGCCACAGAGAAGGCTCTTCCCCTGGGGGTCACCAGCCGGCACTGTTTGGCTGATGGCACCCGGAGCAGGCCCGCTCTGTTGGAGCGCACAGGTCATTGGGAGGCTATCGCTGGCAGAAGGCGGTCTCGTAAATAGCCCAGTCCTAAGCCATGGAGCACTTTAAAGGTGAGCACTAACACCTTGAATGGCTTGACCCTATGCCACTGGAGACATCCAGGAAGTTAATGCTTTGAAGAAACTGTGCAGGAATTTGGTAGCTACAGAGAGACATCACTGTCAGGCACTGGGCCACTGAAGTGGGCAATAACCTTTTTCTGGCCCTAGAGCCATGATGGCAAACCTATGGCAGAGCCCTCTCTGTGGGCACGCCAGCCATCACCCCAGACCAGCACCACCACAAATGCGCACACACCTCCTGCCAGCCCCTGGTCTTCGGGTCTCTGCTGCGCATAAACAGGGGGCAGGATGCATGTGGGGGATCCATGCATGCATGCACAGGAGGCGGGGCACATGTGTGGGGAGATGCAGGTTGGTGAAGGAGGCTTTCCAGGCCCAAAATGGGGCATGGGAGGGCCTCACGCAGCCCCCACACACCCCATTTTCGGTTTTAGGTTGGTGAAGGCGGCTTTCCAGGCCCAAAACAGGGTGTGGGGAGGTCTTGCGTGGCACCCGCATGCCCCATTTTGGCTTCCAGGTTGGTTCCAAGCCCAAAACTGGGTGCGGGGCAGCAGGGCACATGCCTGGGGAGCGGGGGGCATGCTCAGGGATGGGCGCGGATATGAAGGGGATGCGTGCACATGCACGGGGATGAGTGTGCATGCGTCAGGTGGAGCGCATGAGCTGGGGTTGATCGCATTGCATTTTGGGGCATGTGCATTCGCGTGTGCACGCTTTGGGCACTCGGCACCAAAAAGGTTAACCATCCCCGCCGTAGAGAGATAAGAGGGTGAATGCATCAGCCGGAGAGGAGAAGAGAAGCAAAGGCCCAAATGTGCTTCACCCCAAAGCAAAGAGGGTCAGAAAGAGGCAGCAACCTGCAGGGGGATGCCTGAAGACCTTTAAGGAAGCCTCACTCTGGGAAAGTGGAGCAAAAGACCCAGAGGGAGACGCATGACTCAAGGTCTACACAGAGGGACAATCCTCAAGTCCTCCCCCCTCATAAAAAGCCCACCCCATGATGAAGAAAAATTTTAAGCGCACACCAAAGTAACTCAGCCATTTCCCTTCTTATCTCTTTCCTAATGAAATGCTGAGGAGCAGGAAGAAAGAGAATCAGGGGAAATTGCTAGTTAAGTAATGGAGTGGGTGGTTGTCAGAAAACAGCTCTGGGGGAAAAACTAGAGAAAGAAAGTTTCAAGAGACAGGAAGGAATATAGACTATTGAATCATAGGGCTGGAAGAAGTAACCGTAACAGAGTTGGAAGGGACCTTGGAGGTCATCTAGTCCAACCCCCTTCTCACGCAGGAGACTAGGGATTCGAACTGCCAAACTGCCGACCTTTCTGATTGATAAGCTCATTGTCTTAGCCACTGAGCCACCTTGAAGATCTTCTAGTCCAAATCCCAGACTGAAATCAACAATTTCAGTCAAATGATCGTTCGGTCTATTTATGAAAAGCTCCAGTGATGCAGCACCCACAAACTACAAACTACTCCACTGATTAATTGTTCTTACTGTTAGAAGATGTTTAGAGCCATGGTGGTGCAGTGGTTAAAATGCAACATTGCAGGCAAACTCTGCCCACAACCAGGAGTTTGATCCTGACTGGCTCAAGGTTCTCTCAGCCTTCCATCATTCTGAGGTCAGTAAAATGAGAACCTAGATTGTTGGGAACAATATACTGACATTGTAAACTCCTCAGAGAATGCCCCTGTCCCTTAAAGCCACACGTACACCCGGCTGGAAAAAGTGCCATTCAGACACGTTGTCACAACTGTTCTTCAAGAAATGGTGGCAGTTCATAATTTATATGAGAAAAAAGAATTCTGGCATCAAAAATTATGAGCAAGTTAAAATGTCCTAACATTTTTTTTAATAAAAAATGAAATCATATTTGGTAAAAAAAAATAAAACCAAACTGGTTGTTTGCCATAAATGCCTATCTTACACACAAGTACCAACTTAACTATTCTTAAGGGAGGCAGAAGCACAGAAGTATACTGTATTTTTTGGCGTATAAGACGCACCAAAGTATAAGACGCACCTTAGTTTTTGGGGAGGAAAATAAGAAAAAAGTTGATTGGCAGGTGGATGGGCCTCCCAGAATACCCCCAATCAGCTGTTCCCAGAGGTGAATTTTAGCAAGAGGTTCCTTGGTTGTGAGCTCTGTGCCTTGCTTTTTTTTGCTTTTTTTTCTGCCTCTGAAACTTCTGAAATTCCGTTTCAGAAATAACATTTTTTTTTCTGCCTCTGAAAGCCTCCGAAACAGCTTCAGAAAAAAGCCTCTGAAGCTCTGTTTGGGGGCTTTTTTTCTGAAGCTCTGTTTGGAGGCTTTTTTCTGATGCTTTCTTCAGCCTCTGAAACCTCTGAAAGCTGGGCGGGGCTACATTCGGAGTGTAAGACTCACCCAGATTTTCACTCTCTCTTTTTTTGGGGAAAAAATTGCATCTTATAGTCCAAAAAATACGGGTATATATTTTTTTTTCAGTGAATGTTAAATAGGTTGCACGCGTGCGCACATTTACATATTTATTTGAAGCTCCAGGATTGTGAGACCAGCTGCTGCCTGCAATGTTTTGGCTGTTCTGGCACAACAAAGAATACCTGGGGATGTTTCTCAAATGAGCTTAGAAAAAGATTCATTGACAGAACAAAGACTGCTTGCCAAGAACAAATGGCTCGTTTTATTTTAAAAGTGGAGTAAAAATAAATGTCATTATTTTGCATGGTAATATTCTTGATCAAAGATTGGTCATTCATAAAGCAAAACAACAACACGCTTTATGGGTTTTTCATTTGGCAGCTGTTTGTTCAGCTGGTAAAAACGATTCATTAGCTTCATTTTATTTCTTGTAGACAGGGGACCTGGCGTTTGGCCCAAGAAATATCCGATTCGCTCCTCTTCTTTTTGTAACTCCCATTCCATTCTTCATACAGCCCTAGGATACTGATTATCTACTTGACTATCTGAAAAATGCTGATTGAGTAATTATCTCACCAGCTTCCCACCACTGCAGCCTTATCTGAGAAAATCAAGGCTACCTCACACCGAATTATTGCTAGTCAATTACGGTTTAGGGCAGGCTCATTGGCAAACTCTGGGTAGTTTATGTTTAATGGGTCATGAAAGCCAAGGCAATTTATTTATTTATTTATTTATTTTATTTGTCACAACAATATATGTAGGAATCATACAAAAGATTATATAGTATATAAACATATATGAGTAAATATAAGGAGGTATAAGCATATATATAGAAAGAAGAAAAGAAAAACAATAGGACAGGAACGGTAGGCACGTTTGTGCGCTTATGCACGCCCCCTTATGGTCCTCTTAGGAATAGGGTGAGGTCAATAGTAGAAAGTTTTTGGATAAAGCTTTTAGGATTATGGGAAGAGACCACAGAGTCAGGTAAAGTATTCCAAGCACTGATGATTCTGTTACAGAAGTCATATTTTCTGCAATCTAGATTAAAGCGGTTGACATTAAGTTTAAATCTATTAGTTGCTCTAGTATTATTGCAATTAAAGCTGAAGTAGTCTTTAACAGGAAGGACATTACAATAGATGATTCTGTGAGTTAAGCTTAGGTCTTGTCGAAGGCGACGGAGTTCCAAGTTTTCTAAGCCTAGGATTTCGAGTCTGGTGGGATAAGGTATTTTGTTGTTTTCAGAGGAATGGAGAACTCTTCTTGTAAAATATTTCTGGACACGTTCAATTGTATTGATATCAGAGATGTGGTGAGGGTTCCAAACAGGCGAGCCGTATTCTAGAATTGGTCTAGCAAATGTTTTATATGCTCTGGTTAGTAGTGTGGTGTTTTTGGAAAAGAAGCTACGCAAGATTAGGTTTACAACTCTTAGAGCTTTTTTTGCTATGTAGTTGCAGTGGGCTTTGTCACTTAGATCATTTGACATGAAAACTCCAAGGTCTTTAACGGGATGGGGGTCGTCTGTAAGGTAATGTCCATCTAGTATGTACTTAGTTTTTGGGTTCTTTTTTCCTATATGTAATTGAGTTAGCCAATTTGGTGTTGTGGTGAAGATGTAGTGAAGAAATCAGGAGACACTGAGTTTTAGGTCTTCTTTGGGCATGGAAGCTGGCTGGGTGGCTTTGTGCCTTTCAGGAGGATTGTTATTGTGGGAAACATAGAAGGCAGGAGTATTGGGTATTTCTCTGCCTTGAGCTGACATCTATCTATCTATTATCTGTCCATCCATCCATCCATCCATCCATCTCTATCTATCTATGTCTGTCCACCTGCCTGCCTGCTTAATGAGCGTGGTGTGGCTTGGTGGGCATGGCTTGGTGGGTGTGGCAGGGGAAGGATAATGCAAAATCTCCATTCCCACCCCATTCCAGGGGAAGGATACTGCAAAATCCCCATTCCCACCCCACTCTGGGGCCAGCCAGAGGTGATATTTGCCAGTTCTCCGAATTACTCAAAGTTTCCGCTACCAGTTCTCCGAACTGCTCAAAATTTCTACTACCGGTTCTCCAGAACCTGCTGGATTTCACCCCTGATCCATCCCCTTGCTCCTGGCAACTGCCTGGACAAGTCTTTTCATTTTTCTTGGCAACATTTTCAGAAATAGTTTCTCATTATTTTCTTCCTAGAAAACAGATGGCCTTTTATTATTTATTCTCAAATGAACATTGATTGGTTTATTGCATTTGACATGTCTTGAGAGATCAAGACAGCATGCTTATGGGACTCACTCTAATTTTATGCCCAGAACAACTAGCTTGTATGGCAGATAAAGCTGAAAGTCATTCATCCAGAGTCATGCAATAAACCGTAGGCCCAAGCGGGGAACTAGATTTTAGACCCATGAAATCAGATTCATATATGACTCACTACACCAGTGGTAGTCAACCTGGTCCCTACCGCCCACTAGTGGGCGTTCCAGCTTTCATGGTGGGCGGTAGGGGTTTTGTTCAATTATGAAGCACTTTCCTTTTTTTTAATTTAATTGACTTTTTGAGTATGTAATAACTAAATTAATTGGATATAACGAAAGGAAACAATAGGACAGGAATGGTAGGCGCTCTTGTGCTCTTATACACGCCCCTTATAGACCTCTTAGGAATAGGGTAAGGTCAATAGTAGACAGTTTTTAGTTGAAGATTTGGGGATTTTGGGAAGAGACCACAAAGTCAGGTAGTGTGTGTAATGTATTTTGAACTTTGAGAGGGAATTTTGGGCGGGAAAATTGCACGTTGCTGATTGGTTGAAGCCTCAACCAAAAGAGTATTTAAAGAGGGGTTTTTGCCGGTTGTTCTTTGCTGGGTCACAATAAACTAAAGAGCTGTTGTCACTCATTGGTCTCCTGCCTCTTCATTGCCCGAACTTAACAGTGTATTCCAAGCATTAACAACTCTGTTACTGAAGTCATATTTTCTGCAATCAAGATTGGAGAGGTTAACATTAAGCTTAAATCTATTGTTTGCTCGTGTATTGTTGCAATTGAAGCTGAAGTAGTCTTCGACAGGAAGGATATTGTAATAGATGATTCTATGAGTTAAACTCAAGTCATGTCGAAGGCGGCGTAGTTCTAAATTTTCTAAACCCAGGATTTCAAGTCTGGTGGCATAAGGTATTTTGTTGTATTCAGAGGAGTTTTTTTTTTTTTTTTACATTTATATCCTGCCCTTCTCCGAAGACTCAGGGCAGCTTACAGTGTATAAGGCAATAGTCTCATTCTATTTGTACAAAGTCAACTTATTGCCCCCCCAACAATCTGGGTCCTCATTTTACCTACCTTATAAAGGATGGAAGGCTGAGTCAACCTTGGGCCGGGCTTGAACCTGCAGTAATTGCAGGCTACTGTGTTCTAATAACAGGCTTCTTAACAGCCTGAGCTATCCCGGCCCTTGTGGAGAACTCTTCTTGTAAAATATTTCTGGACACGTTCAATTGTATTGATGTCAGAAATGTGGTATGGGTTCCAGACAGTCGAGCTGTATTCAAGAAATGTTTTGTATGCTCTGGTTAGCAGAGTAGTGTTTTTGGAGAAGAAGCTACACAAGATTAGGTTTACAACTCTTAAAGCTTTTTTTGCGATGTAGTTGCAGTGGGCTTTGGCACTTAGATCATTTGATATGAAAACTTCAAGGTCTTTAACAGGGTGGGGGTCATCTGTAAGGTAATGTCCAGCAAGCTTGTACTTAATGTTTGGGTTCTTTTTTCCAATATGTAAGACTGAGCATTTTCTGGTAGAGATTTGGAGTTGCCAAGTTTTAGACCATTCAGATACAAAGTCAAGGTCTTTTTGAAGGGTAGCTGTATTATTTGTGGTGTTAAATAGTTTGACATCGTCAGCAAAGAGAACACAATTACTTGTAATTTGGTCACAGAGATCATTAATGTATAATTTCGGACCTTCGGACCTTCCGCCGCGGGCTCAAAACATACCTATTTAATTGTGCAGGACTGAGCTAGATTTTAAATTTATGGGTTTTAACTGGGTTTTATTTTTTATATTTTAAAATACGGGCTTATAGAATAAGTTTTTTAATTGTTTTTATAGTGTATTTATGTGTCTATGTGTTTTTTAATTGCCTGTAAACCGCCCTGAGTCCTTCGGGAGATAGGGCGGTATATAAATATGATTAATAAATAAATAAATAAATAAAATAAATATGAAGAGTGTTGGTCCAAGAAGGTTATTGTGATTTTGTTGCTCTGTGTCGATGCCTTTCTTGACTTATAAACTGCAAAAACCCGAAGTAAAGTCTTGGAATGGAATCCCTTGCTTTGTGTGCCTGGTTGGCTTGAGACAACACAATATTATAAATTCAGAACATCTGCACCGTCTTCTGTTACTTGGAAAATGTACAGCTGTCCTCCTATTCATCAAAAGGTTGTTACCACGAGAATGAAGAAACTCGGAGAGACAAATTGGCTCCTGAAAGTGAAATAATGCAGTTGTTGAGATTTATGTCACCTAATCCTTTCTCCTTTTCAAAACTGTGATTAGAGACACTTCTGTGAAAATCTTGGGAATGCTCAGTTGTCAGGATATTGGCATCTGGCTTGTCAGAAAATGAGATGATTTCAGCCCCTAAAGGGCTGGGAGGCTGGGGAAATGAGAAATTAGGTTGAACTGAGTCTAGGGAGCCACATATGGGCAGTTAATCATTACTTTGTTACTTTGGCACCAAAATGCATCTCTTGTCTTCAATACATTCTAGCATGATAGGTAATTTAACCAAATAATCCACTACAATAGGCCTCTTAAAAAGTGTCTACCCTGCTGTTATTTTTTTTTTTTTACATTTATATCCCGCCCTTTGCCGAAGACTCAGGGCGGCTTACACTATGTCAAGCAATAGTCTTCATCCATTTGTATATTATATACGAAGTCAACTTATTGCCCCCAACAATCTGGGTCCTCATTTTACCTACCTTATAAAGGATGGAAGGCTGAGTCAACCTTGGGCCTGGTGGGGCTTGAACCTGCAGTAATTGCAAGCAGCTGCTGTTAATAACAGACTGTCTTAGCAGTCTGAGCCACCAGAGGCCCTTTATATGTTATAACAGTGTTGGAAGAAATGTCCATCTGGGTTCAGTTCCAAGTGGGGAGAAAGACCCTGGAAACATGGAGACTGCTTGAAAAGATGGTTTAATGGTGGACAGGACCACATGGTTTTGAGGTCCTGGGCAAAAAGGCACATGGGTGTGAGAGAGAGAGATTTATACCCTCTGTTGGTCCTTGAATTTGAGCTTGTAGTCTGATTGGTTGTCAGACTCCTATGGGGCCATGCAGGGGTAACTTTGTTGGTTGTCTGTTGAGTCCCAGGCTTGGTTGAGTCTTGCTGGGTGATGCAATCTGCCCAGATGCCATGTAGTGAGTTCTCTTGCTAGATGGGCAGAGGGCTAATCCTATCTTTGTTGGGTCTTGGGTGAGGGCATTTGCTTATGAATAGACCTAGCTATCTCTTTATCTCTTAAGTACGGACCTCTGCTGTGGGCTATTGAAAGTGTGGGTGTTATTAAGAGTGAGTCTGCTTCCTGCCTAAAAAACATGTTTCTCCATTTCTCGTCCAGGGAGGTATAATATTCTGCCTTTTTAATATTTCCCAGAATATTTTATTCTTCTAGGAGAGAGGTGGGTGCTAACTTCCTGTTAAGTTTGGGCAATGACGAGGCAGGAGACCATACAAGTGACAACAGCTCTTTAGTTTATTGTGACCCAGCAAAAGACCAACAGGCAAAACCCCTCTTTAAATACTATTTTGGCTGAGGCATCAACCAATCAGCAACGTGCTTGTTCCCGCCCAAACTTCCCTCCTAAAGTTTAAATACATAACACTCTTCCCCTCCCAGAACACATTGAGCCACTTCTTTGCATGGAATTTGCATGTTATTTTTCCACGTAGTCACGCAGGTAGACAGGGCGTCTCCTAACTCTTTCTGACCTGCGCAATTCATTCCCTGGGAGTAGATCGAGCTGGTTGGAGGGACTGTTTGTTCCTCCCAGCTCCTCCTCTGGGCCCTCCGGCCCTGGATTACTTGCAGAGTCGTCCCTGCAGTCTTCAGGAGGAACCGGTTGGCGTCGCTGGACTTCTTCAAGTTCAGATAAGTCCTCCGATCGCCGCGGGTTTGAGTTAGCTGTTGGTTCAAATATTTGGTAGTCAGGGTCTGGTTGCGCGGTTTCTGGTTTGTTTTGTACCCTTTTATGTAATTGATCTATGTGGCGCCTCCATACTCGGCCATCCCCCAGGTCCACTATATATGATTTTGGACCTGCTACTCCAGTGATTGTTCCTTTAAGCCATGCTGGGCCTTCACTATAGTTATGTGCCCACACTAAATCACCCGTTGCCATTTCCCTGGTTTTTTCCTGAATGCCTTGGTACCTGTCAGGGGAGTATGTTGGGTTTAATCAATCTAAGGGACACCTTAGTTTCCTACCCATCAATAGTTTGGATGGGCTGTGCCCTGTGGCTACACAGGGGGTTCTGTGTTGTACCGCTAGAAAGGTATCGATTTTGGCTTGCCAATCACCGGGGGTGATTCTAGATAGCGCTTCCTTGGCACTGCGAACAAATTTTTCTGCAAGTCCGTTCATCGCTGGATGGAAAGGCGCCGAGAGGACATGTCGGATGCCCTCTTCTGCTAAGTACCCCTCGAATTGGGTAGCTGTGAATTGCGGGCCATTGTCGGACACTAGGGTGTCTGGCAACCCGTGTGTTACAAAAAGGTGCCGCAATGTTGTAATTACGACTTCGGCTGTTGTGGACTTCATGAGCAATATTTCTAACCACTTTGAAAATGCATCCACCACGATTAAAAAGGTTTGCCCATGGAATGGCCCGGCAAAGTCTATGTGGATCCTGGACCAAGGACCCTGGGGTTTTTCCCACTCTCTTATGGGGGCTGTTGGGGGTAGTGGCCTTGACTCTTGGCAGGCCTGGCATTTTCCTACCCTGTCGCTAACGTCTTTATCCATTTGTGGCCACCACACATAACTCCTCGCCAGGCTTTTCATCCTCACAATCCCCGGGTGCCCCACATGTAACAGTTCCAACACGTTTTCTCACAGTTTCTCTGGAATAACCACTCTATCCCCCCATAACAGACAACCCCCTTGAACCGACAGTTCCGAGCGTTTTTTTGTAAAGTCTTTGAAATGATCTCCCGGTGCATCAGGCCATCCCCTCTGTACCCAACCAATTACAGTCCTTATAATAACGTCCCTGTACGATGCCCTAGTCACTTCCATAGAAGTGACCGGGCTGGAGTCTAGAGAGTCAATTAGTAGGATGGGCATCCCTGGGGTCGGGTCTTCGATCGTCTCTGGTAAGGGGCATCTACTTAAAGCGTCTGCATGTCCTATGTCCTTCCCTGGACGGTAGGACAATTTGTACGAGTACGCCGCCAGGAAGATAGTCCAATGGGTCATTCTGGGCGATAATGCAACCGGAGTTGGACGGTCCCCCGCCAGGAGTCCCAATAGTGGTCTGTGTCTGTTACTATTTATACTAGCTAATTTCAATAAACTTAGAGAGAGTTTGAGAAGGATTCAATGGATGAGAATCCTCAGGGGGAAAACGACTCAAGAAGCTTGGGAAATTTTGAAAAGTGAGATTATAAAAGCACAATCTAACACAATACCAATGAAGAAGAAAAATAATAGATCTCAAAAGAAACCAGCATGGATGCATAAAGAACTATCTGACAAATTGAAAGACAAAAAGGACAAATATAAAAAGTGGAAAGAGGGGCAAATAACTAAGGCAGAATATCAGCAAATAGCCCGAGCCTGTAAAGATAAAGTGAGGAAAGCTAAGGCTCACAATGAACAAAGGCTAGTGACAAAAATAAAAAATAACAAAAAAAGCTTCTTCCAACATGTTAAAAACAAGAAAAAAGTCAAGGAAACAATTGGCCCATTGCTGGGAGAAAGTGGCAAGAAGATGACAAGCAACAGGGAGAAAGCAGATCTACTTAACTCATATTTTGCATCTGCCTTTACACAAAAGGAAAAAACAATCCAACCTATCAAAAACAGCACTACAAAAAACAGATTAGAAACACAAGTTAAAATAGGTAAAAAAGAAAATGGTAAGTGAACACCTGTCTACCCTAGACGAGTTCAAATCACCAGGACCAGATGGATTACACCCCAAGGTTCTGAAGGAACTGGCAGACGTGATCTCAGAACCACTGAACTATATCTTTCAAAGATCCTGGAGCACAGGGGAGCTGCCAGAGGACTGGAAAAGAGCTGATGTAGTTCCCATCTTCAAAAAAGGAAAAAAAACAGATCCAGGAAACTACAGACCTATCAGTCTGACCTCAATACCGGGGAAGATTCTGGAAAAGATAATCAAGCAACGAATCACCAAACACCTAGAAGCAAACAAAGTAATAACCAAAAGCCAACATGGGTTTGTCAAAACAAGATCATCCCAGACTAATCTTATCGCATTCTTTGACAAAATGACAAAATTAGTAGACCAGAGGAATGCTGTCGATATAATTTACTTGGACTTCAGTAAAGCATTTGATAAAGTAGACCATAACCTACTACTAGATAAAGTAGAAAATGTGGGTTAGACAGCACCACCACCAGATGGATTCGTAACTGGCTGACCAACCGCACTCAACGTGTAGTCCTCAACGGAACTACATCCACATGGAGGAAGTATGCAGTGGAGTACCCCAAGGCTCTGTTTTAGGCCCAGTACTCTACAACATCTTCATCAATGACTTGGATGAGGGGAACTCATCAAATTTGCAGATGACACCAAGCTGGCAGGAATAGCCAACACTCCAGAAGATAGGCTCAAGTTACAGAAAGATCTTGACAGACTTGAACATTGGGCGCTATCTAACAAAATGAAATTCAACAGTGAAAAAGTAAGGTTCTACATTTAGGCCAAAAACAAAATGCACCAGTACCGTATATGTGGTACCTTGCTCAATAGTAGTACCTGTGAGAGGGATCTTGGAGTCCTAGTGGATAACCATTTAGATATGAGCCAGCAGTGTGCAGCAGCTGTTAAAAAGCCAACACAGTTCTGGGCTGCATAAACAGAGGATAGAATCAAGATCACGTGAAGTGTTAGTACCACTTTATAATGCCTTGGTAAGGCCACACTTGGAATATTGCATCCAGTTTTGGTCGCCACGATGTAAAAGATGTTGAGACTCTAGAAAGAGTGCAGAGAAGAGCAACAAAGATGATTAGGGACTGGAGGATAAAACATATGAAGAACGGTTGCAGGAACTGGGTATGTCTAGTTTAACAAAAGAAGGACTAGGGAGACATGATAGCTGTGTTCCAATATCTCAGGGGCTGCCACAAAGAAGAGGGAGTCAGGCTGTTCTCCAAAGCACCTGAGGGTAGAACAAGAAGCAATGGGTGGAAACTGATCAAAGAAAGAAGCAACTTAGAACTAAGAAGAAATTTCCTGACAGTTAGAACAATTAATAAGTGGAACGACTTGCCTGCAGAAGTTGTAAATGCTCCAACACTGGAAATTTTTAAGAAAATGTTGGATAACCATCTGACTGAGATGGTGTAGGGTTTCCTGCCTGGGCAGGGGGTTGGACTAGAAGGCCTCCAAGGTCCCTTCCAACTCTATTGTTATGTTATGTTATGTTATGTTATTTTGAATTGTCGCCCAAATAGGTATTCGTGGAATTTTTTAACTCCCGAAACTATGGCCAGGGCCTCTCTATCTAGCTGGCTGTAGTTTCTTTCTGCTGCTGACATCGTACGGGAGAAATATGCTATGGGGCTTCCGATCCGTTCGGTAACCTATGGCTGAGGACAGCCCCTACCCCGTAGGGTGACGCATCGCAGACTAGCACTAGTGGTAATGTCCCGTTGTATTGGATTAGCAGGTTATCATTGGACAAGAGGTTCTTAACGTCCTCGAATGCCCTAGCCTCAACCTTGCCCCATGTCCAACAGCCTTTTTTGCTAATAGCTTGTGCAGCGGCTCTGCTACTGTTGCCTTATTTCGCAAGAAAACTGCGTAGAAATTCACAAGCCCCAAAAATGCCTGTAACTCAGCCTTGTTTTTGGGAGCCGGAGCCTTTTTGATGGCTCGCACTTTGCTCTCCTTGGGGTGGATGCCTTCTCTGTCTATTTGGTAACCCAAGAATTCTACGGATTCAACTCCTATCTGGCATTTGTTGAGCTTGACCTTAAGTCCAGCAGACCTGAAAATGCCCAAGACTTTCCGTAGTTTGGCCCCTAACTCATCTAGGTTCTCTGCTGAAACTAGTACGTCGTCAAAATATGGCACGACCCCCGGTATTCCTTGTAACAGACTTTCCATTAGATTTTGGAAAAACCCTGGGGCTACGCTGACTCCAAACTGGAGTCGAGTGCATTTGAATGCGCCTTGATGCGTTACAATCGTTTGCGCCTCGGCTGTGTCATTGTCTATGGGCAATTGTTGGTAGGCTTGGGCCAAATCGAGTTTGGCGAAGACCTGCCCTTGTCCCAATGAGTGTAACAGATGTTGCACTACGGGAACGGGGTATGCGCTCTTTTGCAACGCCTTGTTAAGCGTTGCCTTGTAGTCAGCGCAAATCCGGACCGATCCGTCCGGCTTGACTGGAGTTACAATTGGTGTCTCCCATTTTGCATGGTCGACGGGGACTAGTATGCCCTGGTTTACTAGTTTGTCTAACTCCCGGTCAATCTTGGGCTTAAGGGCGAAGGGGACCCGCCTAGCCTTTAACCTAATGGGAGCCACCTGGGGATCTAAATTAAAGGAAATAGGAGTCCCCACGTACTTGCCCAGGCAGTCCTGGAAGACGTCCTCGAACTCTTTCAGCAGTTCATCTTTTAGGTTGACTCCGTTTCTGTGAACCCCGGTCACTTCCATCCCCAGGGCTCTGAACCAGTCCAGGCCTAGCAAGCTCGGAAGGTTTCCATCTACAATGGTGATCAGTAGAGTTTTCTTAAAATTCCCGTATCTCACTTTGATGGACGTGACTCCTTGAACAGGGATCCGGTTTCCCTGGTAGTCTTGCACTCTCAGCTTTTGGGTTTGCAGTTGGCGTTTCACGACCTCTGGCAGGTTCCTCGCGACGGTGTCCCAGGACATGATCGTGATCGACGATCCGGTGTCCACCTCCATCTTACACGGCACCCCTTCGATGTGCGTTTGTGTGAATATCTTCTTTTCTATTCGCGTTGATGTGTGACCCACTCGTACAGTTGTTTGGTTCAATTTCGCACCTCTTTTGGATGAGCCAATCCCTGGCCGTTTCGTCGATCCAGCGCTCTGCTGATTGGCCGGTTTGAATTTTGGGCGGGACGGTTGAGGGGCTCGACAGGCCTGTGCGATGTGTCCTTTCTTTTCGCACCGCCGGCAAATTGCGTCCTTGAATCTGCAATTTTGTCATTGGCGTTGGCCTCCGCAGCTCACGCGCTCGTCCCTGTTGCCTCTCTCTGCCCATCCGGTATGGAAAACCTCTTCTTCTTCCTCGCCCCCGGATTTGGCCTCGATGACTTCGCTGTGGACTGGCGTTGCTTTCGTGCCGGTGTTCGGTGTGTTCGGTTTCTGTAGGGTTTCCGCCGCTTTGGTGGACATCTCGTGTGCCCTAGCCTTGTCCAGGGCCAGGGCCAGGGTTAGGTTGCTTTTGGACAGCAACCTCCTCTGTAAACGAATGTCCCGGACCCCACAAATGAGTTGTTCCAGTAGAGAGTCATCCAAATCCCGGTACTCACAGTGGTTCGCGGCTTTCCTTAATGCGGCCATGTACACGCTTATTGATTCGCCCTCTTGCTGAACTCTCTGTCTTAGCTCGAAATGCTGAACAAACTTCGACGGCACCGGAGCGTAGTGTGCCTTCAGTGTCGTCTGCAGCGTTTGCCATGGCACCAACTGTACCGGCGTTGGTTCCGACAGCGATTCGGCAGTATCGAAAACCTCCGGTCCGCAGTGACTCAGGAAGTAAGCCCGCTTCCGATTGTCCGAGACTCCCTGTAGTTCATTTGCTTCAAGGAAACACTCGAAACGAGCCATGTACGACCCCCATTTCTCTTTGGCAGGGTCAAATGGTGCTGGCGGTGTATAGCTAGACATGGCTATGTAACCGATTCTGATACTGGCTGGGTTTTGCGAATCCGTACTCCTTCAGCTCTTTTCCTGGTCTCGCTGCCTCAGTATCCCATCCTCGTCGCCAATATTAAGTTTGGGCAATGACGAGGCAGGAGACCATACAAGTGACAACAGCTCTTTAGTTTATTGTGACCCAGCAAAAGACCAACAGGCAAAACCCCTCTTTAAATACTATTTTGGCTGAGGCATCAACCAATCAGCAACGTGCTTGTTCCCGCCCAAACTTCCCTCCTAAAGTTTAAATACATAACACTTCCTATAACAGAATACTAGAATAATAGAATTGGAAGGGATCTTGGAGGTCTTCTAGTCCAACACATTGCTCAAGCAGGAAACCCTACACCACTTCAGACAAATGGTTATCCAACATCTTGTTTAAAACTCCCAGTGTTGGAGCATTCACAACTTCTGGAGGCAAGTTGTTCCACTGATTAATTGTTCTAACTGTCAGGAAATTTCTCCTCAGTTCTATGTTGCTTCTCTCTTTGCACCCATTGCTTCTTGTCCTGCCCTCAGGTCTTTGTGGCAGCCCCTTAAATATTGGAACGCTGCTATTATTTAGACTGTTGATTTCTCATAGATTAGGCAACAATCAGGAGCTTCTGCCCTATTACCTTACTCATCCTCCTTTTACAGATTCACAAGCCATGTACAGGTAATTCTCGACGTAGACCACAACTAAGCCCCAAATTTCTGTTGCTAACTGAGACAGTTGTTAAGGGGTTTTTTGCCCCATTTTACTACCTTTCTTGCCACCGTTGTTAAGTGAATCACTGCAATTGTTAAGTCAGTAACACGGGTTGTTAAGTGAATCTGGCTTGCCGATTAGCTTTGCTTGTTCGAAAGTCACAACATGGGATTACATGACCCTGAAACACTGCAACCGTTCCAAATATGAGTCGGTTACCAAGCATCTGAGTTTTGATCACGTGACCATCAGGATGCTCTCACGATCGTGTGAAAAATGGTCACTTTCTTCAGTGCCCTTGTAAGTTTGAAAGGAACGGTTGTAAATCGAGGATTATCTGTATTCATTTGAGACCATAACATCAACTGCCCAAGGAGCTGCTGATTCAGTTCTACAGAGGAATTAATGAGTCTGTCTGTCATTTGCCCCTCTATAACTGTCTGGTTCGGTTCTGCAACCCAACAAGAAAGACACAGACTTCAGAGGATAATTAGAACTGCAGAAAAAACAATGGCTACCAACCTGCCTTCCATTGAGGACCTGTATACTGCACAAATCAAGAAGAGGGCCGTGAAAATATTTACAGATCCCTCACATCCAGGACATAAACTGTTTCAACTCCTACCCTCAAAATGACGTTATAGAGCACAGAACAACTAGACACAAGAACAGTTTTTTCCCGAAGGCCATCACTCTGCTAAATAAATAATTCCCTCAACACTGTCAAACACTCAAACACTCAAACACTGTCAAACTATTTACTGAATCTGCACTACTATTAATCTTCTCATCGTTCCCATCACCAATCTCTTTCCACTTACGACTGTATGACTATAACTTTGTTGCTGGCAATCCTTATGATTTATATTGATATATTGACCATCATTTGTGTTGTAAATGTTGTACCTTGATGAACGTATCTTTTCTTGTATGTACACTGAGAGCATATGCACCAAGACAAATTCCTTGTGTGTCCAATCACACTTGGTCAATAAAAAGTTCTATTCTATTCTATTCTATTATCCTCACACACACACACATGTCTATAGAGATTCTCAGTCATCCAGGTCATGGTTGTCCCAAAGGTGCTTTTTTCAAGAGGCAACTGGACTTTCTGGTTTTTCTTTGAAGATGTTTCTCTTCTCATCCAAGAAGCTTCAGAGTGGAAGGAGCTTCTTGGATGAGAAGTGAAACGTCTTCAAAAACAACAACAGAAAGTCCAGTTGCCTCTTGAAAAAAGCACCTTTGGCAAGTGTGTGGGTGCGAGTGCAAGCGCACACATGCACACACATGCACACAAGCTGCAAGGCTCATAACCTGCAAGGACCTGCAGCATTCATAAAGTAAATCTTCCTGTTTTACCTTCCAAATATTTGGACCAGGCAGATGTTTTCAGAAACTAAGGCAGACACATCTGTCTGCACACATCAGTCTGTAACTGCACAATTAGCCTTATTCCCGGAGCCCAAATTCCTAAAAAACATCCAAGCAGAGGTATTCTGCCTAGAGACACTTACTGGCAATAACTTATAGAAAAGCTGACTTTGTCCTCTCCTGCCGATGCATCCAAATTTGGGACGAGAAATAAAAAGTGAAATTATAACTACTGGATCATTAAATATTAAAAATCGCTATCCCTTTCCGTTCATTTTGAACAACTAGAGAAGTTGTAGCCGCTGTCAAGTTGAACCTCTGGGGATCTTCACTTTGAATTATATGAAAGACGAGTTAAATATTTAACAGCCTTTGATTATTGCCACAGGGAAGTATGAATACGCAGCTAGTCCTTGACTTATGACTCTAATGGAGCCTGCTCATTATTGTTGTGAGTCTTGATGGTCATACGCTGGATCATCACGTGACCAATCTGGTTTTACAACCTTTTTTGCAGCAGTCATTAAGCAAAGCACTGCAGTCCTTAAGTGAATCTGCGGTCATTAAACAAATGCCGCAGTTGTTAAGTAAACTCATTGCTCACCATGGGGCATTTTTGCTGATAACTGGAAATAAATGCCCATTTTCAGCAAAGCTGTCATAATTGTGGGTCAGATGAATGTGGTCAGATGAATGTGGGATGGTGCCAATGGCCCTAAATGTGCTGAGCACCCAATTTGTGGTCATGTGATCACATGGGGAGGGGTGGCTGTCAGAATTTCAGAACAGAGCCAGTTTGGGGGGGGTGCTGTCAGAACTTTGAACTGTTGCTAAGCAACTGGCCGTAAGTCAGGGACTGCCTGTACAGTGGTGCCTTATGAATTGCCAACCAAAACATCAACCTTTCAAAAGATTCATGAATCACCTTTTCCATGATACCGGGACAAGTTTATAGGTAGTCCTTGCTTAACTATAGCAACCTCTGGTGGCTCAGACTGGTAAGACAGTCTGTTATTAACAGCAGCTGCTTGCAATTACTGCAGGTTCAAGTCCCACCAGGCCCAAGGTTGACTCAGCCTTCCATCCTTTATAAGGTAGGTAAAATGAGGACCCAGATTGTTGGGGGCAATAAGTTGACTTTGTATATAATATACAAATGGATGAAGACTATTGCTTGACACAATGTAAGCCGCCCTGAGTCTTCGGAGAAGGGCGGGATATAAATGCAAATTTTAAAAAAAAACCGAGACCACAATTTTCATTGCTAAACAATGTGGTTTAATAGCACAAGGTCATATCACTGCATCACTAAGCAACAGCAATCGCAGCATCCCAACATCCCCATTGCTTTTGTAAACAAGGATTGTTGGTCATCCAGAGAGAACCTCATGTGACTGGGACCTATGACTTCCTGCCAGCTTCCAACATGCAAAGTCAATGGGGAAGCCAGCGGGAAGTCATGGATCCTGGTCGTCACAAGCAGGTTGGTGGGCAGGCAGGTGAGCACTATGGAGGGCTGTTGGGCAGAGGAGGGGTTGCTGCACCCTGAGTACAGCAAGGCTGGGGGTGGCAGGTGCAGTGCGAGCGCAACCAAGCAGGGCAGCCACCTGCCTGCCTGGGACCCACACTTACCCAGCTGCCCATTGGGCTCCTCAGGAAATAAATACAATGGCAGCAGGGGCAATTTACCACTTCCCTGCCAGCTTCTCCATTGACTTGTGGGAAGTTGGCAGGGAGGATGGCAAATGCTGATAGTAATAGCACTTACATACCGCTTCATAGTGCTTTTACAGCCCTCTCTAAACAGTTTACAGAATCAGCCTATTGGCCCCAATAATCTGGGTCCTCATTTGACCCACCTCTGAAGGATGGAAGGCTGAGTCAACCTTGAGCCGCTCAGAATCGAATTGATCGTGTAACCATGGGATGCTGCAACTATTCTAAAGGCAAGTCAGTTGCCAAGTGCCTGAATTGCAATCCACATGGCTGTGGAGGTACTGTGGCGGCCATAACTTTGAGGACTGGCCGTAAGAATCTTTCCTAAGCACTATTACCAGCCGTAAGCACGGTTGTAACTTTGAACCGTTGCTGAATGAGTGGTTGCTAATTGAGAGCTACCTATATATGCATGACAGTCGATTTCAATTATTTATCTTAAGCTTCCTGATATCTATAATGACAGCCCTATGAAACATGTCTGTGTTAGACCATTTGGGCTAATGCAGGGGTCTGCAAACTTGGCTCTTTTAAGACTTGTGGACTTCAACTCCCAGAGTTCTGGGAGTTGAAGTCCACAAGTCTTAAAAGGGCCAAGTTTGCAGATCCCTGGGCTAGTGTATTTCCCCTGAAGTCCTCATCCCTCCACCATCAGAAACGTACAAACCACCTTGGATATGCCCATTTTAAACTACAAATGTATTCCTCATTTTCTAATTATTTATTCCCCACTTGTTACCTCTGGCCACACCAGTGCCTTGTACTACCAAGAAGGTGGATCCATTTAAGTGGCATTTCAAAGCTCAGCAGCCATTTCTTCACCTCAGGTAGCCCCTTCTCAAACTATCCTGTTTATGTCTATGGAGATTCTTAATCATCCAGGTCTCAATTATCCAATATCTATTATTTGTTGTGAATTTATTTCACTTCCAGGATGTTTCTGTACACAGATCTATGTTTTATGGTAGGCCTATTATGTAGGACAGTAAAAATTCTTGCCCTACTTGCTTATGGAGATTCTCCATCATCCAGATCACGGTTGTTCCAAAGGTGCTTTTTCAAGAGGCGACTGGACTTTCTTTATTTTTCTTTGAAGACATTTCACTTTTTATCCAAGAAGCTTTTTCAGCTCTGACTGAGTGGTGAGGAATGGAAGGGTTTATATTTGAGGACACAGACAAACCAGGGGTGAAATCCAACAGGTTCTGACAGGTTCTGGAGAACCGATAGCAGAAATTTTGAGTAGTTCAGTAGTTCAGGCAAATACCACCTCTGGCTGACCCCAGAGTGGGGTGGGAATGGAGATTTTGCAGTATCCTTCCCCTGCCCTGCCCACCAAACCACACCATGCCCACCAAGCCACGCCCACAGAACTGGTAGTAAAAAAAATTGGATTTCACCACTGAGACAAACCCCCAGGTGGCCTCAACAACTCTTTAAAACAGGGGTGTCAAACTCGATGTCATTGAGGGCCGTATAAGGGTTGTGTTTGACCTTGGGTGGGTGGGGCCAGGATGGGCGGGGGCGGGGCCAGTGCAATGTCACTCTTGTCAGGGGTGCCTGTGGCAGCCCAAGAGCTCTGCCAGCAAAAACGGGCTCCCGAGCTCCGTTTTCAGCTGAGACGGCCTCCTGCAACCCTCTGCCAGTGAAAACAGAGCTCTGGCAGCATGGGCCGGTCCTTCACTGTTTCCAGGGTGGCCCCGCAGACCAGAATTAAGCACCCCATGGGCTGGATTCAGCTGGCGGGCCTTGAGTTTGACAGCCCTGCTCTAAAAGAATACAAATGAGCAGCTGTCTGCAAGGACTATAAATCCTGCCATTCCCCACCATTCAGCTAGAACTGAAGAAGGTTCTTGGATGAAAAGCGAAATGTCTTCAAAGAAAAACCAGAAAGTTCCAGTTGCCTCTTGAAAAAGCACCGTTGGGCCATCCTGTTCATCTACTATACATTCTTTTGCCTCTTTGTTGCACAGTCTGGTGCCTCTGATTTCACCTTGGGAATTGTGCTTTTATCCGCTCCAGGTTTCTAGGCAACAGCCTCCCCTGTGAATTTTCTTAACAACTGCCAGCAGCTTCCCACTACCCACCACCCACAAAAGAATGACATTTTTAACAAGGAGTTTTTTTGCCATTAAGGAAGCCTTTCAGATCTGACACTTGCTCTTGAAAAATATTCATTGCCCTAATGAAATTAAATTGGACCGCAAAACCCTAACTTCTAAGCTCACGAGACAAATCAATCCAAGGTTCTCATTCAAAGCATAAATGAACAGGCTCAAATATTATATTTTTGACACATTATGCAAAGACTTAGCCCGTTTGAGAAATCGGAAATATGGAAGAGGGGAAAAATGGATGCAGCAATTTCAGCATTAAGGTGGATAAAGGTAAAGGTAAAGGTTCCTCTTGCAGATATGTGTCTAGCCGTTCCCGACTCTAGGGGCTGTCCGAGCCAGCGCTGTCTGAAGACGTCTCTATGGTCATGTGGCCGGCACGACTAAACGCCAAAGGTGCACGGAACCCTGTTACTTTCCCACCAAAGGTGGTCCCTATTTTTCTACTTGCATTTTTACGTGCTTTCAAAACTGCTAGGTTGGCAGAAGCTGGGACAAGTAACGGGAGCTCACCCCATTACACGGCACTAGGGATTCGAACCGCTAAACTGCCGATTGACAAGCTCAGCATCTTAGCCACTGAGCCACTGCGTCCCTTTAATAAGGTAAATACATACACTCAATTTCTGTGACAACAGATGAACGATTGGCAGACTTTGAGAACCAGGATGGTTGAGAACCAGATCATCCTAGGTAAGGTATTAAATTGCTAAATTAAAAATAATTGCTACCAACCTGCCTTCCATTGAGGACCTGTATACTGCACGAATCAAGAAGAGGGCCATGAAAATATTTGCAGATCCCTCGCATCCAGGACATAAACTGTTTCAACTCCCACCCTCAAAATGACGCTATAGAGCACTACACAACAGAACAACTAGACACAAGAACAGTTTTTTCCTGAAGGCCATCACTCTGCTAAACAAATAATTCCCTCAACACTGTCAAACACTCAAACACTCAAACACTGTCAAACTATTTACTAAATCTGCACTACTATTAATCTTCTCATCGTTCCCATCACCAATCTCTTTCCACTTACGACTGTATGACTGTAACTTTGTTGCTGGCAATCCTTATGATTTATATTGATATATTGACCATCATTTGTGTTGTAAATGTTGTACCTTGATGAACGTATCTTTTCTTGTATGTACACTGAGAGCATATGCACCAAGACAAATTCCTTGTGTGTCCAATCACACTTGGCCAATAAAAAATCTATTCTATTCTATTCTATTCTATTTCTGGGTCAGGGGTGTCCAAACTTGGCAACTTTAAGACTTGTGGACTTCAACTCCCAGAATTCCAAAGCAAAGCTGGCTGAAGAATTCTGGGAGTTGAAGTCCACAAGTCTTAAAGTTGCCAAGTTTGGACACCCCTGTTCTATGTGGTTTCTAAGGGTTGACACTCATCTGATAGCGCATAATCAGTCAAATCCCAAACATGCAAAACAGTCAACCACATGTTTTTCATCTTACATCCCTGCGGCAAGACCCTGAAGGTGACAGGAAGAGAATTTAGGGCCCAGTGAACCAAATTGTTTATATTCATTGACCATTTCTCAAAGATAGTCCTCAATATGCAGTTGGTCGTTTAGTACAGGTGTCTCCAACCTTGTCAACTTTAAAACTTGTGGACTTCAACTCCCAGAATCCCTCAGCCAGCAAAGCTGGCTGAGAATTCTGGGAGTTGAAGTCCACAAGTCTTAAAGTTGACAAGGTTGGAGACCCCTGGTTTAGCAACCATTCAATGTTACAATGGAACCTCCAAAAAAGACTTTATGATCGAGTTATGAAGTTCTGCCATCTCCCTACAGATCATGTGACCGCATTTTAGCCATTTAGTATCCAGCCTTCATTTATGACCCTTTGCAGTACACTGTAGTCACATGACCATAATTTAAGACAGTTGTGCCAGAAACCATGTTTACTTTCAGTTTCCAGCAAAAATCAGCCAATAACCATCAATGGATTTGCTTAACAACTACCGCAAAAAAGGTTGTGAAAACAGCCCTCTTGACCGCATGGTGATGCTCTTTATCACTTTCACGATTTACGACTGTAATTGCCAGGCCAAATTACAGTCATAACCTAAGGACTACCTGTATGGCTAGCATGCTGACCTAATAGGATGGGAGCAATAATGATTTATCAAAAAAATTACAACGCAGGGGTGAAATCCAGCAGATTCTGACAGATTCTAGAGAACCGGTAGTGGAAATTTTGAGTCGTTCGGAGAACTGGCAAATATCACCTCTGGCTGGCCCCAGAGTGGGGTGGGAATGGGGATTTTGCAATATCCTTCCCCTAGGAGTGGGGAGTGAATGGGGATTTTGCAGTACCCTTCCCCTGGAGTGGGGTGGGAATGGAGATTTTGCAGTATCTTTCCCCTGCCACGCCCACAGAACCAGTAGTAAAAAAAATTGGATTTCACCACTGGTACAACGTCATTCTGTGATATATATTTGGTCCACCTTTGTCTTGTTTTTGAATATATTGGGTCAAAGTTATACAAACAGTGGGTCAACTTTTGCTCAGGATTACTTGGCAAAGTGCCAAAACTTTGCTAGAACCCCTGCATATAACATTTATTAATTGCATGCTAAATCAAATTGAAAGTGACTTGGTTGCTTTAAGTCAGCTGGGTTTTTGGTGTAACAGGTAAGAGTAGAAGAGGAAACAGGAAGGGGGGAAGTTTTATTGAAAACTCCTTTAATGCTGCATATGTAATGAAGAGATTGTATCCTTCCTCTAAATGTGGTGTCAGTGTTACAAAACTCAAACATAATAGAAAATAATTTATTATGGAATGCAACAAGTGTTGAAATTCTAATCCCATTTCATTCCGAAACATTTATTCATAACTTCACCAAACCATACATTTCTCCAAAATATTCTCAACTGATGTTGAATAGGTTAAAAAGAGTTTTATATACTTGTTACTGGAAAATAATCTCTTCTGATCTCTGATCTCTTCTATGGAAAGGGGCTTAGATCTGGCCTGTGGAGCCACCCTGGAAACAGCGAAGGACCAGACTTGTCTCTGCCAGCAAAAATGGGCTCCCAATCGGCATTTTCAGCTGGGACAGCCTCCTGTAACCCTCCACTAGTGAAAACGGAACTCGGGAGGGCCGTGCAGCCCTCTGGAGCTCCGTTTTCGCTGGCAGAGGGTTCAAGGCATCAGGGACTGGTCAGCCCCTCCTGCTGAGCCCTTTTGGACAGTACAGATAGTCCTTGACTTACAACAGTTCATTTTCTGACCATTCAAAGTTATAACGGTCCTGAAAAAATTTCAGATTAAAAGGGACCTTGTAGGTCATCTAGTCCAATCCCCTGCTGCAGAAACCATCCCAGCTGAAAATGGAGATTGGGAGCCAATTTTCGCTGGCAGAGCACTCGGGCCGCCACAGGCGCCCCTGACACAAGTAACGTCAAGCTGGCCACACCCATCCTGAGCACGCCCCCCACCCCGGCCCCCCTGAGGTCAAACACAACCCTGATGCAAACTGAAATCGAGTTTGACACCCCTGGTCCTATGACATCAGCAGGAATTCTGAGAGATGATTTTCGCCACATGCTACATACATATGACAAAATGACTTGCTCCAGAGCTGAAAATAACTCGTGCCAAACACTAACCATTTTTAAAATAACTACAAGGGTACGTCAAATTACACAGCTATCCAAAGGCCAATTAAAATTCCATTCCGTTCAAATTAAACCTTCAGCTCTCCCATTGGAGATACATAACGATAAGCTTGGCTGGGCATAAAAGCAGTTTCACATCATGCATTACTCAGATATACAACTATTAACCAGATTATGTTCAGAGGAAAAGGTGTTTTATTTTTCCCTCTCTCTTTTGCATTGCAGCCAGAGGGAAATTTCACAGTATGAATTTGCAGGTAATTCTGATAATCCCACAGTACCGTCCTCGGCTTTGATCCGTTGTTCCTACAGTAAAAAAGCAATATCTGCTTTTTAAGTAAATCCTTGGAATGTTTCCCAAGACAAATATATAAAGAACAAGAAATAGGTTCTGGATTTACAGAAAGCAAAGCTGGAGGGAAGATGAAACTGCTTGCAACACACACACACACACAAAACCCACATAGTTTTATAGATGGCATATGCCCCCTGAAAAATTGGCAAAAATGTTTAAAGACAAATCATCCAATTGTTGGAAATGCCATCAAATACCAGGATCTTATTATCATATGTGGTGGACATGGTAAAAAGGTAGTGTCGTGTCCCACTCCTCCGCTGACGGCCGGGTCAGGGAAATCCGAATCAGGCTTGCCTCTGCAGCTCTGCCCAAAGTCCTAGCAAAGTCCTCAGAGCAGGCAGGAGACCAGAAAGTGACTTCAGCAAGATAAGTTCGACTTTGCCTGACTCAGAGACTGCCAGAAAGCAGATCCTTTATATAGGCCATGGGGTGTGGCTCCATGACTCAGCACTCATTAAGGCCTGCCCCTCCCTTCCTTCTGTTGCCTCCGCCTATCCAGTCTTCTGATGCGAGGGTCACTCCAATCAGCAGCTGTTGGAAATAAACTTTCCTCAGGCTCACATGCTGTGGAGGAGGGGGAGGGGTCTAGCTGCTCCGTTTGCCTGGGCATGGAGCCAGGGCTGGGGCTGGGGGATGCTCCCTCCTCTGCAGCCTGCTTGGGCATGGAGCCAGGGCTGGGACCGGGAGGTGCCCCCTCCTCTTCAGCTTGTCTGGGCATGGAGCCAGGACTGGGGCCAGGAGGCATACATTCTTCCGTGTTCGGGAGCAGATAAGAAGGCCCCGGCTGCTGTGAGAGCGGGCAAGACACAACAGGTAGAGTTTATTGGAACAGAATTAAGATTTGGCTAGAGGAAATGACCCAACAACATATTGATTTAAAACCGATACTGTGTATCCTACCAGAGACAATTAATAAAGAAAATGTATATTTGATTATTCATATAATAACTGCAGCAAGGATAGTATTTGCACAAAGATGGAAAGCAGAGAAAATCCCTTCGGAAGGGGAAGTAATTAAAAAAAATTTAGACTGTGCCAAAATGAATAGACTAACCTTGATGATTAAAGAGAGAGAAGATACGGAATATTTTAAGATATGAGGAAAATTTTATAATTGGTTAGAAAAGAGAAATAGATAAAGATTTTGATAACGAGGAGAACATTATATTAAATATATTGTACTTGGGGGGGAAATATTGTAATAGAGAAATGGAAACTATAAGGGAAGAAATGATGATAGGAGGAGTAATTAACTTTTAATCTGAATTGTTTTTCAGAGCCGTTGTAACTTTGAATGGTCACAGAACGAACTGTTGTAAATCAAGGACTATCTGTACTGTCCAAAAGGACAGTAAATAACTCTGTAACAGAGTTGTTAACGCTTGGAACACATTACCTGACTCTGTGGTCTCTTCTCAAAATCCCAAAAACTTCAACCAAAAACTGTCTACTATTGACCTCACCCAATGTTGGGATTCAAATAATTTAACAACCGGTTCTCTGACTTGATGATTTCTTCCAACAACCAGTTCACCAAACTGCTCAGAAAGTTAACAACCGGTTCTCCCGAAGTGGTGCGAACTGGCTGAATCCCACCACTGACCTCACCCCATTCCTAAGAAGACTATAAGGGGCGTGCATAAGAGCACAAAAGTGCCTACCGTTCCTGTCCTACTGTTCCCTTTCATTATATCAAATTAATATAGTTGTTGCATACTTTTGCTTATATATTAAGTTTGTGTATACTGTTGTGACAAAATAAATAAATAAATAAATAAATAAATAAATAAATAAATAAATAAATAAATAAATAAATAAATAAATAAATAAATAAATAAATAAATAAGAAGTAGTTACTAAAGAAACACCAAGATGGCACACGGAATGATTGATGTATTATATGTTTGTTTTTGTAAAAAAATACAAAAAAAATTACAACAACCCCCCCCTACATTGATCATTGTTGATTTTATGTTTGGTTTTTCTTTTATAAAAAAGTTTGTCTGTTTGCAGCTTTACAATGAGACACTGCTGGAGGTTGCTTATGGAAACATCTTCCATTGTTGTGGCCCTTTGCTTTCTGAAAGACAGACAACCTCAATGTGTGGGCAAACTCTGAAGTGATGCAATGGAAGAAAACTACGAGAACATTATGGTACATAAAGAACTTGCTTGGTTGTTTTCTCCTTCTTCTGCCTTGAAACTCTGCCCGCTGACAGATTGCATCAACCCTTCACTGACACCTCTGACCTTTTGGCAAGTTGAAGAAATGTCAATTTGTCATGGTAGGCCTGTCACCAAAATGACTCTGAACTGGTGACGTGGAAGGGTTCGTATGGTTTCTGCTCACTCTCTGAGCAAATGGAAATATGCTGTGATTCTGAAGCATGCTGGATTCAAAATGACTATCCAATGACCTGGCTTCTAGGGCCCATGAGCAACTGATGTGTTTTTAAATAGTCCAAAACATTTCTGTTTTTAGAAATGGAAGGATAAAGTTGGGCATTGGAAAGCTTATTTCATATTTCCGGCTTTTTAACATCAGATTAAAATGGTTAACGTGGGATTAACAATGGTCAACAACCAATACGCCATCGTTATTTAAGCATGTGCTTAAATCTGAAGAGCTGCAGAAAGTGGCAGCAGCTGGTTGACCTTATCTAGGTTCAAAAGTGAAACTTGGGTCACACTGGATGGGAGACCATCAGGAAATGCCAGGGATGTAGGCTAGGTTGGGAATAGAGGAAGACAACAGAAATTACTTCTGAGGAAGCTACCCATGATGTCATCAGGGCTCAGCCTGAAAATTTCATCTAAACCTAAGCACATAAAAGTTGGAGACAATATATCAAGAAAGCTAAAAGTTCAGCTTGTTTTTTTTTTCCAATAGAAGTTGGCTTTATTTATTCCGTTCTAATTTTTTCAGTGTTAGTTGCTGAAATATGTTCCACTGTAGGAGTATCCTTTATTCAGGCAATAAAATAAGACATATACACATATACCTAAACATAGTCTTAAAGAGAAAATGTATTTTTTAAAATTTAATTCAAATTTACAAAGAGAACCAGTTTGGTGTAGTGGTTAAAGTACTAGTCTAGAAACCTGGAGTTCTATTAGTTCTAATTCTGTTTTAGGCAGTGGTGGGATTCAAGTATTTTAACAACCGGTTCTCTGCCCTAATGATTTCTTCCAACAACCAGTTTGCCAAACTGCTCAGAAAGTTAACAACTGGTTCTCCCGAAGTGGTGCAAACTGGCTGAATCCCAGCACTGGTTTTAGGCATGAAAGCTGACTGATGACTTTGGGCCAGTCCCTCTCTCTCAGCAAAGCTCATCTCACAATTGTTGTGATGAGGGAAATAGGAAACAAGAGCATTAAGTATGTTCACTGCCTTTGAACAAAATCATTGTCAGTCAATTGCAAAAGGCAGCTTTGTTTGGAACACCTTGCATCCTGTAATGATATCTTTAACACTCTCAAATAACATCTACCTATCAACTCAACATTGCCTTTCATCATCATAATTATAAAAGAATAGAGGCAGAGGCTCGCATCAAGTCAAACAAACTGTCCAAGAAGAAATTATTGACTGATTATGTAAAAGATAGTCAAGAACAAGTACTGAAGTTAAAATTAAAAATCAGAACTTCCTGAAGGTACAAGTAACAAAGCATAAATATCAAAATAATGTAATAAAAACACAAACAGAATGCTGGCAAGGAAAAGCTTTACATGCTCAAGTTCTACAAAACATCAAGGAAAAAATGGATAAAAATAAAAGCTGGCTTAAAACCTGAATGTTAAAAAAAGAAACTGAAGGCTTAATTTTGTTTGTTCAAGAGCAAGCTATTTGAACTAATCAAGACCACAACTGAAAAAAATCATCAAATGAATCAAAGTGCAAATTGTAGAAAGAAGCAGAAGAAACAGTAGCTCATATATTGTGCTCATGCAGGAAGATCACACAAACTGATTATAAACAACTGTATAACACAGTCACAAAAATGAGTCCTGAAACATTTCTAAAAATTATCATGCACTAGTAATGAAAAATTGGTTGGGATATATTGTTGGAAAAGTAGTTGAAAATGAGCGGATTAAAATATTGTGGGTTTTCCAAATACAAACGGGTAAAAAAGAAATCGTGGATAACTGAGATGGCAGAACCAGTACCAGTACTGTAGAACAGAAGGGAAAGAATTTGAGAAGACCAGAAATTATCAAGATCTGAAAATTAAAATTGAAATATTATGGTATAAATTGGCAATGATGGTCCTAGTAATATATGGGGTAATTTTTGTGGATCTGCACATATACTACACTAACACACTATGACATCCTAGGTTCTTGGGAAGAAGTCAATGCAAATGAAGGTCAACACCAGCTAAAGGACTAACAGTTGTGACTTTACATTCTTGTGTATAATAATAATGATTTCCAAGGTCCTTTCATATTAGCTTTTCTTGTACAATCACCACATCACAAAGTGTATGCAAAAAGTACAAAAAGATGTGTACAAAAAGTACACATCGCAAAGTGTACTTCCTGTTAAAGACTACTTCAGCTTCAATTGCAATAATACAAGAACAACCAATAGATTTAAACTTAATGTTAACCGCTTCAATCTAGATTGCAGAAAATATGACTTGTAACAGAGTTGTCAGTGCTTGGAACACATTACCTGACTCTGTGGTCTCTTCTCATAATCCCAAAAGCTTTAACCAAAAACTGTCTACTGTTGACCTCACCCCATTCCTAAGAGGACTATAAGGGGCGTGCATAAGAGCACAAACATGCCTACCGTTCCTGTCCCATTGTTTTTTGTCTTATATATATATGCTTATACTTCCTTATATTTCCTCATATATATGTTTATATACTATATAATCATTTTGTGTGATGCTTGTGTACATTGTTGTGACAAAAATAAATAAATAAATAAATAAATAAAGATCCAAATGTCAAAATGTTCCAGATCAATTATAATTTCATGGCAGACTTAATTCTCTTGTTCTCACTCCCCCATCACCTTTAAAAAAAAATAAAAGAGTAGCAAGGAATGTAGAAAGTAAAGTTTGCTAAGTTGAAGCAGACTTGACACTCTGGCTGGTCCAAATGTGAGATTCACAGAGGGGGAAAAAATGGAAAGACCATATGCCACCAGATGGGAAGAGAAGATGAAAGCTGTTCACTACCACCACTCTTCATACACCCTCCCAATACTACCTTGTTCCTGTTTTGTATAATTTCTCTTTCATTTTCCATCTCTCTACATTTAAAAAACACACACCATGAATGAAGTTGAAGAAGGACATTTTTCAAGAGGTTTTTTTCTGCTGAGCTTGCAAAAAAATAATAATGCATGTAGAAAATGATAGCTGGACCCAGCTACTATTTACCTTATTTCTTTCATTGTTAAATTGCAATAACACTTTTCTATGCATGGCAATATTATACTATGATAGATCAATAGCCTAGTAAGCCTTAGTTTAGCTAAGTCATTCAAGATTGTTTAAAGGATCATGAAAATTTAGGAATGAGAAATCATAGTGAGGACCTAGATTGTTGGGGCCAATATGCTGACTCTGTAAACCGCTTAGAGAGGGCTGCAAAGCACTACGAAGCAGTATATAAGTCCAAGTGCTATTGCTAGAGTTCTGAGAATCAGAATAGAGCTGAAAGAAACCTTGGAGATCTTCTAGTCCAGCCCTCTGCTCAAGCAGGAGATCCTATTACAATTCTAAAATTCTTGAGAAAGAAGTAGAATATATCATCCAGGTAATTCGAGAATTGCAAGCAACCTCTTTTCTCTAAACTCTTCCTAATTCCAAAGCAATAAGGAGTTCATTCTGTCCAGAGTTGAGAAGCTGCCCGGTAGGAAAAAGCCACTGCTTCAATAAAGGACATTGAATAGATTCAATATCAGATTTCTCTTTCCAGCTGTCTACTGGTCCCCTTAGTACCACTTGCTATTATCAGGACCTTCCACGCCTTCCCTCTTTCTATAATTAGGACAGCAGCTATGGTTAATCTGGGCCATTTTTCAAAACCAGATTTCCTCAACAGCAGTAGCCGTCAATCAACAGTTTGAATGGCTCGCATTCTTTCAAGACATGTTGGAATCAAGTGCATTTGAAGTCCCTGGAGATGCATCTTCCCAAAGATACGTTACAGAAATAAACATTTTCTTACCTTCGGCATAGCACTTTCCTCTGCTGCTTGGCTTTCTTCTGATGGGCCAGTAATCCATTCGCCTACCAATCGGTCCCTTTGCTCGCTTCCTTGACCACAAAATAAAGTATCGTTGTCTGCAACATTGGTTAACCCCAAGGTGGTCTTTCCTTGTCTGTGAAGCGAAGTGGCTGAACCTAGATGATTTGTTTCCCTCTGAATTGTATGAAGTTTGGATTTGTGAAGCGGTTTAGTGGGTAGCGCCTTTAAAGAATCTTCTGCGGAATGGGGCAGCCCGGACTTCCCTCGCATCGTTTTCTTTCCCACCTGCATTACTCGCTGAGACTTGATTTCCCCTGAGAAGTTTCTGCATTCTGCAGTATCTTGTTTGCCTGCTGTCGCTGAAGAAACATCTAAGCGTCGTGAAGGTGATTTCATTGCTGAAGTTCCATTTTCTACGCCTTGTGATCTAAGAGCAGAAACATGACAACTTGAGCAACTGTTGCTACGATTTTCTTCTCCTGTTCTGGAGTAATTATTTTTAATTATAACCGGTTGTTTCTGCTTTTCTTTGGTTTTCATACCAAGATTCATACTCTGCTGTTGCCCAACAGTCAGTGTCATTCCTGTTTGCAAAGTTGATGGTCTGCACGCCGTCAAGTTGCTCCTGACAGCTACCTCTTTGGACTTTGACGGATGTCTACTGAAGCCAATGGTGGTCTCCATAGGCATAGTGTCATCTGATACTTGAAACAGACGAGGCATTTCACTGAGGAAGTAAGAACACGCATCACAATCGGTACTCGGGATTAGCTCCTCCTCCTCATCACTTTCCAACAGAAACTTCAGCTTTGCTTCCCAGTCCTCATAGATCTCCTCCTTCATCACATCAGAACATTCAGTATCTTCAAGGAAATCATTCTGAAAAACCTCAGTGGCTTCAATAAAGTTTCCATCCAGGTCAAGGTCAAGGCCACTATCCGCCGTAAAAGTGGAATTCTCTGCTAAGTAGAACTTATCTTCTAGAGGAACCCTTGTGTGACTCTTAGACAGCATGTCCTTTTTCAAAACTTTGCTGAGGCTACCCTTTTCACATGTCTTGGCATATTCGGTTGTTTGACAAGCAGTTAAGACTTTAGCATTAAAGCAACAGCTGTCCGTGCGCTCATAAATCTGACTTGCTAGCATGGAATCTACTTGTGAGCTGTCAGATCCATCTACCTTGCCTTCGATAGAATTCCAACATTCTTCAACCACATCATAAATAAAAAGACCAGAGACACTTTGGGTTGTGCTCAGAATAAAACTGTCATTTTTCTTCAGAGAGGATACATTGTTAATTTCCATTTTTTCCCTCTTCAAGCAATTAGCATTTTTATAATGATTTTCTATTGTAGGAAAAGTGTCTCATTTATAGAAGACTGTTGCTCCTATGATTTTCTTCATTCATAGTCCAACGGATTCTGGTTCTGGAAAATTTAATGATTAATCAGACGAATCATGAGTTAAGTCACGAGCATTTTGTAAGAGCTAAAGCTTTTATAATTTTTGCACTTTTATTTCAGTTTTTTATATGATGACTTATCGCCAAGCTAGATTTGATATTCTTCAGATTCTCTTGAAGTCAGTTTAAGAAAGCTGAAGAACCGGTTTTTCTAGCCAAACACACCAGCTTGATGCTCGCACACCTCTAGATTTTAAAACACATAGAACATTAAATGTTAATCTTTACTATTATATTTATAAGCCTTCCAATTCCATCCATGTAATAGTAATATTAAACAATTAATATACATTCATTTAACAGAGACATGTTTTAATGTAGGACTGAAGTGTTCCAAATAAGAAGCATCTTTGACTATCAAATGACAAAAATTCAACCATTGAATAAAAGACAATACTCTTGAGATCTAGCATCTAATCTATGACGTAAATTGAATTCCAAAGGAGGGAGAATGAATCAAGTAAGCAGAATGTTCTTTAGAGCAGAAATGACTCCAGGATTACCTGCAGAGGTTTCGTGTGGTTATAAAAGTTAAGACCAGGCCTGGTGGATCTTTCCAAAGGCTTAGTCCAGTATTTTATTTCACAGGGCAGCTGACCAAACATCTCTGGACAACTCACAAGTAGGAGATAGATAGAGATATACCCCTCTTCTACCATGGTTACCCTGCGGCTGCTATTTACCACGTGCAGCTGTAGGACATTCTGATCATTGCATGATTCACCTTGTACCTGCTTACAGGCAAAGACTTAAAGCCACAAAACCAATAATTAAATCAGTAAAGACCTGGACGGAGGAATCAAAATTAAAGCTATAGGCATGTTTTGACTGCACTGATTGGAATATTTTTAAAGATACCTCTGCAGACCTGGATGAACTCACAGATACTGTAACATCATATGTCAGCTTCTGTGAAGACCTATGTGTACCTACAAGGAACTTGCGAATATACAGTAACAACAAACCTTGGTTTACACCTAAACTTAAGCAGCTACGACATTCCAAAGAGGAAGCCTACAGAAAAGGTGATAAAATGCTGTACAATCAGGCCAGAAATGCACTAACAAGGGAGATCAGAGCAGCAAAAAGAAGCTACTCTGAAAAGCTAAAGAATCAGTTTTCAGCAAATGAACCAGCAAACATGTGGAAAACTCTTAAAAATATCACCGGCTATGGCAAACCTCCTTCCCAGGCTGAAGGTAATCAACAACTGGCAGATGACCTGAATGAGTTTTACTGCAGGTTTGAAAGGAAACTACAGCCACCTATCTCCACAACCCCCATCTCAGACACACCAACAACAGCCAAGCCTCCTACAACTGACCCCATTTCATTGGGTTCACAACCCTAGTGATCACAGAAAAGGAAGTGCAGGACCTATTTCACAGACAAAAGCCAGGAAAAGCTCCAGGCCCAGACAAGATAACTCCTTCTTGCTTAAAAGTCTGTGCTTACCAATTGGCCCCATCTTCACCCATATTTTCAATAAATCACTAGAGATGTGTTATGTTCCTTCTTGCTTCAAACGCTCTACCATCATCCCAGTGCCAAGAAGCCCACCATCAAGGAACTGAATGACTACAGACCAGTTGCTCTAACATCTGTAGTCATGAAAACCTTTGAAAGGCTAGTGCTTTCCTACCTGAAAACCATCACGGATCCGCTGTTAGACCCCTTGCAATTTGCATACCGAGCAAATAGATCAACAGATGATGCTGTTAATATGGCTCTGCACTACATCCTACAACATCTTGAGTCTCCAAAGACCTATGCAAGGGTCCTTTTTGTAGACTTTAGTTCAGCATTCAATACCATCATTCCAGACATTCTTCTAACTAAGCTAAACCAGCTACAGGTACCGGAACAGACTTGTAAGTGGATCACAAGCTTCCTAACAAACAGGAAGCAGCAGGTGAAGCTAAGCAAGATCACATCAAATACCTGTACAATTAGCACAGGGGCCCCCCAAGGCTGTGTGCTCTCCCCACTTCTCTCTGTATACCAATGACTGCATCTCCAATGATCCATCTGTTAAGCTACTGAAGTTCGCAGATGACACAACAGTGATTGGTCTCATTCGAGACAATGACGAATCCGCATATAGACAAGAGGTCGAACGACTAGCCTTGTGGTGCAACCAAAACAATCTGGAACTGAACACACTCAAAACCGTAGAAATGGTGGTAGACTTTAGGAGAAACCCTTCCATACTTCCACCTCTCACAATACTTGACAACACAGTATCAACAGTAGAAACCTTCAAATTTCTAGGTTCTATCATATCGCAAGATCTCAAATGGACAGCTAACATCAAAACATCATTAAAAAGGACAACAAAGAATGTTCTTTCTGCCAACTCAGTAAGCTCAAACTGCCCAAGGAGCTGCTGATCCAGTTCTACAGAGGAATTATTGAGTCTGTCATTTGCACCTCTATAACTGTCTGGTTCGGTTCTGCAACCCAACAAGAAAACACAGACTTCAGAGGATAATTAGAACTGCAGAAAAATAATTGCTACCAACCTGCCTTCCATTGAAGACCTGTATACTGCACGAATCAAGAAGAGGGCCGTGAAAATATTTACAGATCCCTCGCATCCTGGACATAAACTGTTTCAACTCCTACCCTCAAAACGACGCTATAGAGCACTGCACACCAGAACAACTAGACACAAGAACAGTTTTTTCCCGAAGGCCATCACTCTGCTAAACAAATAATTCCATCAACACTGTCAGACTATTTACTGAATCTGCACTACTATTAATCGTCTCATAGTTCCCATCACCAATCTCTTTCCACTTATGACTGTATGACTATAACTTGTTGCTGGCAATCCTTATGATTTATATTGATATATTGACCATCAATTGTGTTGTAAATGTTGTACCTTGATGAACGTATCTTTTCTTTTATGTACACTGAGAGCATATGCACCAAGACAAATTCCTTGTGTGTCCAATCACACTTGGCCAATAAAAAATTCTATTCTATTCTATTCTATTCTATTCTATTCTATTCTATTCGAAGGCCAGTTTTCTCCAATACAGGAGTAACATTGCATCTTTAAGACCAGTGGTGGGTTAACTATGGAATGCTGTGCTTCTTGGAGTCATGGATGTTCTGTCTCTGGAAGTTTTCAAGCCAAAGTTGGACACCCATTTGACTGGAATGATAAGAGAAGTTCTCCTTGGGCAGGAGACTGAACTAGAAGCAGAGGTGGTATTTCACCGGTTCAGACCAGTTCAGGCGAACTGGTAGTAGCAACCTGTGGGTGACCCACCCGCCCCGGCACTATGCCGTCCTATTTAGTCACGTTTTTCTAAGCCGCACACATGTGTGCAAGCTGCACACATGAGCAAAGCGCATGTGCAGAAGGCTGTGGGGATGCACGGAAGGCTGCAAGCATGCTTGGAGGGTGCGTGTACGCTCACATTTTGGGTGTTGAGGAAACCAGTAGATAAAGTATGTGAACCCCACCTCTGATTAGACGAATTCCAAGGTTTCTTCAACCTTATGTTCTAGGGCAGGGGTCTCCAACCTTGGCAACTTTAAGACCTGTGGACTCCAACTCAGAGAATTCCTCAGCCAGCAAAGTCCACAGGTCTTAAAGTTGCCAAGGTTGGAGACCCCTGTTCTAGGGAGGATTACTTCAGAATAAACGTTCATAGGATCACATTGTCATGGACTGGTGTTTATAGACAAGTTTCTAGTTTTAGATTCATTTCTTAGAAATGCTCCAAAAAGGAAGAAAATGGCAATAAGATATTTAGGTCATAAAACTGATTATCTCCTTGAATTTCAAATATGGAAATATCTTCCTGGCTTTTTTTTTAACTGATCTCTTGCTTATTCTTAAATCAAATTATCTGTGGTTTCTGTTTGCCTGGGAACATGAGAAAAGAGAAAAATTGCTTTTCCATATTTATAGGGAAATATTTTTAAACATTAGCTTCTTCCTGAACAACACACTTCAATTCAAGTTTTATTACCTGAGAATATCAGAGAATGGGTTTTATGTTCAGGCTGTCTTCAGCTGGAAATAAAGAACAGAAAATGATCAGAGCAGTGGCAAATCTACATATTCCATTGTGAATAAATCTGAGACATTCAATGTATGTCTGAATAGTCACCATCAATCCATAGATATGGGAAACATTCACAAGTTTGCTGATCTGTGTTCAGTAATAAGCTTGCTAAGAGTCATATCTATGGTGATTTCACAGGTGATATGGCATTTATAGAGAATAAGGAAGTTTATATCGATGGAGATGTGCAGAAACTACACATCGACTTTGTTTAACAACCCTACTAGTGGTTGTTAAACCTATTGGTAGCAGCTCTATCATTAGGCAAAATAGTCACTAAGTGGAAAATCACATGGCCATGATTGTACTTTTCTTTTCCTCACCCCCTGCCCCTTGGAATGCTCACTCCAGTGCCGAAATAATTAGCAAGAAGGGAATTAATGTTTATATTTACTTTCATTGGAGAGAAAGGGATTTTTAAGAGAGTAAGCAGACACACAATGGGGAATGTACATTGAAAGAATGCAGTGGCATAACTTCCAACAATCACTGAATGAGTGATCATTAACCAAGGAGTACTTGTGTGTCAGAGGAAATCTAAATCAAGTTGAATGCAATGGGGTAGTTAAGAAGGCTGCCTGTTTAAATGACAAGAAGGTCAGTAATGAATGCATACAGAAATATGGGTGACCCATATGAAATACAGTATTTCATAAAAACTGATACGGTCATAACTCTAACGTATGAACTCTGGGTGGATGGGTATACATGCGAGTTGAGGAAACTCATCTTTATACTTGTAAAGTATAGTTAGTGCAAATTGTACAAATCCAAATAAGTACAGTATGCTGTAACTTATTTTATAAACTGTAGTTTATAATGGTTTATGACAATATTTGGGCCCAGTCAGTGTATAAACATTGGGTTTGTTTACATTGGCCAGTGGAAGTTCCTTTCTGTTCAGTTCAGTTCTTGCGAACAGGTACTAATGGCAGCAGGAGGCTCCGCCCACCCGCCCAGACATCATCATGAACGATCTGAGCATGTGCAGAAGTACGCACGTGTGCTCCTGTTGCGAACCAGTAGCGGAGGTAAGTAGAACCCACCCCTGGTTTAGGCATTGAACTAAACCACAAAACCATTGTTTAAAAACTAAGGCTAGAATTTTGGTTAGAATTTTGTGTGAAGTAAAAAGAGAGAAAGAAAATCTAGATGGGGTGGTAATGTTTAAAAAAATAGTGTTGATTTACCAGACTTGAATACAAAATAATTGAAAGCATGTGTAAAACCATCACAGTGGGTGGCAGTGCCTACCCAAACTTAAGCGTCCTCAAAAAAACCTCAGTAGAGTTATAGGCTAGACTAGCAGTTTTTTAAAAAAATTCAAGAGAAGGAAATATAAATGACTTCCAAATCATTACCAGCAAAAATATGGATCTGTCCTTTTAATTCACAGGAGTGTAATAAACTCAACAACGATTTTACTTCTTTTATGAATTTGTCTAAACTTTAATGATAGAACTATTTCTTAGGGCCATTAAGTTATATACATTCCAAGATACTTCTGCAAAGTCTGCAAGTCATTAATTCTACAAAAATCTTTTGATTAAAGAATTCAAATAAGCCTTTGAACATGACCCGAGAGACCCTTGCCAGCTACCTCAGTAGAAAGCATGACATCTCCATCTTCTGACAAAGACAGAATTCTCCTAATGAGAGATGTCTGTCTCTCTCCTCATTTTTAGAATAGAATAGAATAGATTAGGATTAGGATAGGATAGGATAGGATAGGATAGGATAGGATAGGATAGGATAAGATAGGATAGGGAATGGGAATGGGAATAGGAATGGAATGGGGATAGGGATAGGGATAGGGATAGGGATAGGATAGGATAGGATAGGATAGGATAGGAATAGGAATAGGAATAGGAATTGGAATGGAATGGGGATAGGGATAGGGATAAGGATAGGATAGGATAGGATAGGATAGGATAGGATAGGATAGGATAGGATAGGATAGGAATAGGAATAGGAATAGGAATGGAATGGGGATAGGGATAGGGATAGGGATAGGATAGGATAGGATGGGATGGGATTGGGATTGGGATTGGGATTGGGAATCGAATCGAATCGAATCGAATAGAATAGAATAGAATAGAATAGAATAGAATAGAATAGAATAGAATAGAATAGAATTCTTTATTGGCCAAGTGTGATTGGACACGCAAGGAATTTATCTTAGATATATATGCTCTCAGTGTACATAAGGAGAATAAAATACATTCTTCAAGAATAAAAAGATACAACACTTAGTGATAGTCAAGGTTATTCATAAGCTATCAAATAGTCACTAAGTGGAAAATCACATGGCCATGATTGTACTTTTCTTTTCCCCACCCCCTGCCCCTTGGAATGCTCACTCCAGTGCCGAAATAATTAGCAAGAAGGGAATTAATGTTTATATTTACTTTCATTGGAGAGAAAGGGATTTTTAAGAGAGTAAGCAGACACACAATGGGGAATGTACATTGAAAGAATGCAGTGGCATAACTTCCAACAGTCACTGAATGAGTGATCATTAACCAAGGAGTACTTGTGTGTCAGAGGAAATCTAAATCAAGTTGAATGCAATGGGGTATTTAAGAAGGCTGCCTGGTTAAATGACAAGAAGGTCAATAATGAATGCATACAGAAATATGGGTGACCCATATGAAATACAGTATTTCATAAAAACTGATATGGTCATAACTCTTAACATATGAACTCTGGGTGGATGGGTATACATGTGAGTTGAGGGAACTCATCTTTACACTTGTAAAGTATAGTTAGTGCAAATTGTACAAATCCAAATAAGTACAGTATGCTGTAATTTATTTTATAAATTTTAGTTTATAATGGTTTATGACAATATTTGGGCCCAGTCAGTGAATAAACATTGGGTTTAGGCCAGTGGAGGTTCCTCCCAGTTCGGTCCAGTTCTTGCGAATGGGTACTAATGGCAGCAGGACGCTCCGCCCACCCGCCCAGACATCATCATAAACGATCTGAGCATGTGCAGAAATACGCACATGTGCTCCTGTTGCGAACCAGTAGCGGATGTAAGTAGAAACTACCCATGGTTTAGGCATTGAACTAAACCACAAAACCATTGTTTAAAAACTAAGTCTAGAATTCTGGTTAGAATTTTGTGTGAAGTAAAAAGAGAGAAAGAAAATCTAGAGGGGGTGGTAATATTTTAAAAAATAGTGTTGATTTACCAGACTTCAGTGCCTACCCAAACTTAAGTGTCCTCAAAAAACCCTCAGTAGAGTTATAGGCTAGACTAGCAATTTAAAAAAAAAATTCAAGAGAAGGAAATATAAATGACTTCCGAATCATTACCAGCAAAAATATGGATCTGTCCATTTAATTCACAGGAGTGTAATAAACTCAACAACGATTTTACTTCTTTTATGAATTTGTCTAAACTTTAATGATAGAACTATTTCTTAGGGCCATTATGTTATATACATTCCAAGATACTTCTGCAAAGTCTGCAAGTCATTAATTCTACAAAAGTCTTTTGATTAAAGAATTCAAATAAGCCTTTGAACATGACCCGAGAGACCCTTGCCAGCTACCTCAGTAGAAAGCATGACATCTCCATCTTCTGACAAAGACAGAATTCTCCTAATGAGAGATGTCTGTCTCTCTCCTCATTTTTAGAATAGAATAGAATAGAATAGGATTAGGATAGGATAGGATAGGATAGGATAGATAGGATAGGATAGGATAAGATAGGATAGGAATGGAATGGAATAGGAATGGAATGGGGATAGGATAGGATAGGATAGGATAGGATAGGATAGGATAGGATAGGATAGGAATAGGAATAGGAATAGGAATTGGAATGGAATGGGGATAGGGATAGGGATAAGGATAGGATAGGATAGGATAGGATAGGATAGGATAGGATAGGATAGGATAGGATAGGAATAGGAATAGGAATAGGAATGGAATGGGGATAGGGATAGGGATAGGGATAGGATAGGATAGGATGGGATGGGATTGGGATTGGGATTGGGAATCGAATCGAATCGAATCGAATAGAATAGAATAGAATAGAATAGAATAGAATAGAATAGAATAGAATAGAATAGAATAGAATAGAATTCTTTATTGGCCAAGTGTGATTGGACACGCAAGGAATTTATCTTAGATATATATGCTCTCAGTGTACATAAGGAGAATAAAATACATTCTTCAAGAATAAAAAGATACAACACTTAGTGATAGTCAAGGTTATTCATAAGCTATCAAATCGTACTAGGAAACAAATAAAAACAATATAATTGAAAGATACATGCAACATGGTTATAGTAATAAGTGGGAAGAGATCAATACTAGTAAGGAAGAGAAGAAGAATAGTAATACAGTCTTAGTAAATTATTTGACAGTGTTATAGGAATTAGTTGTTAAACAGAGTGATGACATTTGGGAAAAAACTGTTCTTGTGTCTAGTTGCTTTGGTGTGCAGTGCTCTATAGTGTTTTTTTGAGGGTAGAAGTTGAAACAATTTATGTCCAGGATGTGAGGGGTCTGTAGATATTTTCACAGCCCTCTTTTTGACTGGTGCAGTTTACAGGTGCTCAGTAGGTTGGTAGCAATTGTTTTTTTCTGCAGTTCTAATTATCCATTGAAGTCTGTCTTTGTCTGTTATGGAGGTGTAGACAGACAGTTATGGAGGTGCAGATAACAGACTCAATAATTCCTTTGTAGAACTGAATCAGCAGCTCTTTGGGCAGTTTGAGCTTCCTGAGTTTGTGCAGAAAGAACATCATCCATCAATCACAGCAATCTTACTTCCGTGAAACTTCTTTGCTGTCTCTTGTTAGCCAGGAAATAAAATGAGGATGGGAAACAACCTAGATTTTTCTAAAAATCTTAATGGAATGGTTTCATCTGCCTAGAGTAGACCATCCTGCAAGGAGCACAGGACTAAATAATTCACCAGCCAAGTGGTTTATATTTTTAATTTACATATTTCACTTGGGACAAACACAGGCAGTAATATAAGTAGGTCTGTTGCACATCTTAACCTTCAATCAATCATTCAATCAATCAATCAATCAATCAATCATATCGAGACAATTCTAAGTCGAACTATTTCTCTTTCTATTGCACAGAGACATCCATCATTTGTGTTCTATCCCCCCCCCCAACCACAACCAAGAAGACACGCGAGCTGACTATATCTGCCAGCAATTTATTCCTACGACAGATATTAGTTCTGGTAACGAACCTGCAATTGCCTGCCAAGGTCTCTTATCTCCTCAGAAGCCAGCGTAACTGTAGTTCGTTGCTGGAGCAACGAAGAGTTCAGAAATAAACAGAAATCCAGAAGCCAAATTCTTAGTCTCGAAATATTGCAGCCAAAGTTTCCAAGAGTCTGTTTTTGTCCGTCACAAGAAACTATAGAGCAGCTCCTCCTGCTTTTATACCCTTTGGGGTGTGGCTCCGTGACTCAGCACTCTCTAGGCCTGCCCCACCCCTTCTTTTGTTGTTCCCATCTCTCCTTTCTGTGATGCCTGGGATTTAACCAGGACTGATTGTCAGCAGCTGGGTCTTGAGGTGTTGCCTGGGAGGGGGAAGGTGCAGGAGAAAGAGGCCTCATCATCTCCTCCACCTGGCCTGCCTCTGGGACCTGGAGTGGAACCAGAGAGGAAGGTCCTGCAGAGGGAAGCCCTGTCATCTCTTCCCCCTCAGTATCTGAGTCACTCTCTGCAAGGAGGCCAGGCTCAGGAAGACACAACAATTTGTTTGGTTGCAGATGAATTAACTTGGAAGACAGGTATCAGATCTTTCGCTTTGCTTCAATGCCAGCCTGCCATAGACTCTGGGTGAGGAGGGAAGCTGTTTGGGATGGGGGAAGAGGGAATTCCAAAGTACAGGTAGTCCTTGACGTACAACAGTTTGTTTGGTGATCATCTGAAGTTATGACGGCACTGAAAAAAGTGACTTATGACCGTTTTCACACTTACGACCATTGAAGCATCTCTGTGGTCATGTGATCAAAATTCAGATGCATTGGCAAATGACTTATATTTATGACGGTTTGCAGTGTCCCGGAGTCATGCGATTATCTTTTGCGACCTTCTGACAAGCAAAATCAACAGGGAAGCCAGATTCACATTAACAACGATATTACTAATTTAACAACCATAGTGATTCACTTAACAACTGTGTCAAGAAAGGTCGTAAAACGGGGCAAAACGCACTTAAACAAATGTCTCCTTTAACAACAGAAATTTTGGGCTCCCTTGTGGTCATAAGTCGAGGAGTATCTGTAGTTTTTGCCGGCCAGAAACAACATCTCAAGGGCACTTGGCCAGAGAGAAGAATGCAGCTGCATTCCAAGGAACTGCTATTCCAAAAACATCTGGTTTGAATATGATTGGACACAAGAGAACCAATGGGAGGGCAGATGTGGGAAACAGGGGGATTTCACTAGGGAATTGGCGTGGGAACCACAGACTTCACTTTGCTTTATTGTACTTCACTTGACTTTAGTAAAACAATACCTCACTCTTACAATGGAGTCATGGGTCATTCTTGCGTAGGGTTCTAGTTGCAGCAGGACTGACACTAGGTATTATTAAACTGATAAGTATCCCTTACAATCATATTTGAGAAGTATAATTTAAACCCAGCAGAGCTTCAAACACAATGGCATAGCCAGCATCTTGAGGGCAAACTGCTTTGTAAACAAAAGTGAGCGATGCAACATTGATCTTAAAAAAAAGAGAGAAGCAACTTAGAAGTAAGGAGAAATTTCCTGACAGTGAGAACAATTAATCAGTGGAACGACTTGCCTCTAGAAGTTGTAAATGCTCCAACAGTGGAAGTTTTTAAGAAGAGATCGGACAACCATTTGTCTGAAGTGATGTAGGGTTTCCTGCCTAAGCAGAGGGTTGGACTAGAAGACCTCCAAGGTCCCTTCCATTCCATTCTAAACAAGGGGATGTTAATATGTCAGTCCTAAATCTACCTCCATTGAAACTCAGTCCTATTAAGCAAAATCATTAAAGGTACTTGTATCTTCTTCTAACCCAGAGGTGTCAAACCCAAGGCCCGCAAGCCGGATCCGGATAGTGGGGTGCTTAAATCTGGCCCGCAGGGCTGGCCTGGAAACAATAAAGGACCAGCCTGTGGTGCCTCTGCCAGAGAAATCAGAGCTCGGAGGGGGGACGACACAGAGGGGGATGCATGCACCCCCGGGCTCCATTTTTGCTGGGAGAGACCTGCAGGAGGCCATCAACACACAGCCCTCCATTTTCGCTGGCAGATGGCTATCAAAACTAACTAAAAACAAAACAAAAGGAGAAATGTTTCCCCTTTTGCATTTATTTATTTATTTATTTATTTATTTATTTATTTATTTATTTATTTATTTATTTATTATTTAGATTTTTATACCGCCCTTCTCCCGAAGGACTCAGGGCGGTATACAGCCAGATTTAAAACAAAAACAATATACAGATTAAAACAACAATTAAAATAACATATTATATTAGTGGCCGAAAGATTTAAAACCGTCAAATTTGACCCAGGGTTAAAATACCCCAATTAAAATTATTAAAATTCAAGAAATTTAAAAATTAAGCCAGTCCCGCTTGGATAAACAAATGCGTTTTCAACTCACGGTGAAAGGTCCGAAGGTCAGGTAATTGACGCAAACCAGGGGGAAGTTCGTTCCAGAGAATAGGTGCTCCAACAGAGAAGGCCCTTCCCCTGGGGACCGCCAGCCGACATTGCTTGGCGGACGGCACCCTGAGAAGACCCTCTCTGTGTGAGTATACGGATCGGTGGAAGGCATAATTTGAACATGCAAGAAGGGACAGGAAAGGAGAAAGGGAAAGAGGAAAGTCAAAGAAAAAGAAAGAAAGATGGGAATGGAAGAAGAAATTAGAATGAAGAGGGAAGGAAGGAAGGAAGGAAGGAAGGAAGGAAGGAAGGAAGGAAGGAAGGAAGGAAGGAAGGAAGGAAGGAAGGAAGGAAGATTATGAGCAAGGATCTCAGGGAAGACCTGCCTTAGCACTTGGCCACCACAGGTGCCCCCGACTTGAGTCCCGTGTCAGGCCCCAAGCCATGCCACACACACCCGCCCCGGCCCTCCAAGGCCAACCACAACCCTGATGCGGCCCTCAATGAAATTGAATTTGACATCCCTGTTCTAACCTCACATGGCTATATTGGAAGCTGTTCCTGACTCCAGGTGGGTGGCTTCTAATTTTACAGGGTGGAGTACTCATGGGCCTGGAACATAAGAGAGGAAATTCCCATTGAAAGCAACAGGAAGCAACGTGGAATGCTCTACCGTAGGTATACCACACTACACTATCTATAGAACATAATAGAAAACAGGTCATCCATTTATAAGGATGGGGGCGTCCTCTTCCAATCTTACTGTGTGGGGTTTCCCCAGCTTTCTTGACTTCTGCATTAATACTTTGCAATTTTCTAAAGTACTTGAGTGACAAAGTACTCAATCCTTGGAACATTGGGGGTGGATGCCTGTAAGAGTGGATAGATGGGAAATAGGGTTTAAAGGGAGGGAGGGGAAAAACAGTCTCAAAGCCCTGCCCCAAATCCTAGCCCTAAAGATTGCAACTAATTTTCCCTATCTGTTGACCACAGTTAAGTAGGTGAGCTGTTTGGGTAAAGGCAACTTCCCAATCTTACCATTCTTGGTGGTTATCAGCTAGTTCAGGGGTCTCCAACCTGGAGCTTTGCTGGCTGGGGAATTCTGGGAGTTGAAGTCCTCCAGGCTTAAAGTTGCCAAGGTTGGAGATCCCTGAGCTAGTTGGCTAAGATTAGGTTTTGCAGCTATTAGGCTGGTTCTCAGTGCCTGGCACTGAAATTCATGACTGATGCTACACCTGCCTAAGCAATAATACAGGGAGTCCTCGACTTACAACAGTTCATTTCGTGACCGTCCGAAGTTACAACAGCCCTGAAAAAAGTGACTTAGGACCATTTTTCACACTTGTGACTGAAAATGCCGTTGTGTGGCCAAGAGCCCAAAATGTAGTATTGTGATCATGGGAGGTGAGGTGAACCATCAGAACTTCAGATATGGGTCATAAGTCCCTTTTTGCAGGTTGGTCATAAGTCACTAAGCAACCGGTCATAAGGCAAGGATTACCTGTAACCTTCTGAAATTATATGCAGAGAGAATTATCCTTACTTTGGTTTTTTTCCCATATACTTAGCTTTTACAATTGCCACAAATGTCTATAGAGATTCTCAGCCATTCAGATCATGTGTTGTGTCTGTGCCCCCCGAGCCGGCCCTGCTGCCAGAAAGTGACTTGGAGCCGGCCCTGCTGCCAGAAAGTGACTTGGACAGTGAGGGGGAAGGGCCGTCAGGACTTACCTCAGGAGCACCGGCTTCCCTAAGCTCAGCTCCAGAAGCCAGAAACAGGCCAGGTGGAAGAGATAACGAGGCCTCTGTCCCCTGACTCTTTCCCCACCACAGGCCACGTCTGCAGACCCAGCTGACAGCAATCAGGCTTGGTTGAACCCTAGGTTTCGTAGGCAGGAGAGGAGGGAACAACAGAAGCAAGGGTGGGGCAGGCCTAGGAAGTGCTGAGTCATGGAGCCACACCCCCACAGGATATAAAAGGCTGCGAGAGCTGCTGTGTCTCTTTGTAACAGGAAAATCCACTGATTGAGCTGATGTTTGTTCCTGGGTGACTCACCAGCGTCGTGGAAGAGAACGGACGCTCTTGGCAGACGCTGGCTATTCTGCTGCCAGAGCTGATAGTGCCGGCTAATTAAGCCATCACTTGGCTTAATTACGTCCGGAGGCGAGGGAGGCCAGAACATCATGGTTGTCCCAAGAGTGCTTTTTTTCTCCATAAGGACTTTCGTTATTTTCCTTGAAGATGTTTCACTTCTCATCCTAGAAGCTTCCTCAGTTCTCAAGTTCAGAACTGAAGAAGCTTCTTGGATGAGAAGCGAAATGTCTTCAAGCAAAAACAAAAAAAGTCCAATTGCCTTTTAAGGGGGACAAAAAGCACCTTTGGGATGTGCCACAAATGTTTCATGTGAAAAAAGTCAAAAGTCACTTTTTCAGTACTGTTGTAACTTTGAACGGTCACTAGATGAATTGTTGTAAGTTGAGGACTACCTTTATGCTTGGTTCATTTTAACTTGGGATAATGTTGGGGCTTTTTTTATGTCTTTAACTTGGGATATTGGACATATCCAGCCTGTCTGGTGAGTTCACCTTTATGAGAACCCAGATAATGGATGAATTACAAATAATAAAGTTGCAAATCCATCTTGTAAACAGAGTTGGAGTCCAGAACTGAAGAAGCTTCTTAGATGAGAAGCGAAACATCTTCAAGAAAAAGCAAAAAAAGTCCAGTTGCTTTTTTTGGGGGGGTGAGGGGGGAAGCACCTTTGTGGGACGTGCCACAAATGTTTCATGGAATATCAGCCAGAACACCGATAGCACTTCAACAAGTAGATAAAGCAAATACTATTTGCGTTCATCTGCTGATTTGTACATTTTGTTGAAAAAGAACTCGCAAACTATAGTGTGCAAGGATAAATAATTATTACGCAAACAATATTTGGAAAGGCTAACTCCATTACTTTTTAATCCTTTACTTTTGTTTACTGCATTTGCTCCACAGTCATCTTCTCAGATATGAACAAACGGGTAAATTAAGTGCACACGTGTAATTATTCCACTTTGAATGAAACAGCTTTTATATTTGATTGCCAACGTGTTTCCTTCTCTTTCTTCCCCTGCCATGGAGAAAAGACAATCAAACCATCTGCTCAGCCTAAATTGCAAGTATTTTCCTTTGAAGAGGCATTTGTTATTGACGCTTTTCGAATTCCTGCACGTACATTTGCAATGCTAAGGCTCCCATAAATGTTTCCCCAGTGTTACTTGATGAACATATCTAGAGGATATACTTACATGGTTTTTTACTGCGAGGGAACAAGTTGTTCCAATAGAAGAGAACATAGCTAGCTTGGGGTTAAACTGTGGAATTCTTGATGTTTGCTGAGCTTGGTTGCTTAAGATAAAGGTTCCCCTCGCACATATGTGCTAGTTGTTCCTGACTCTAGGGGGCAGTGCTCATCTCTGTTTCAAAGCTGAAGAGCCAGCGCTGTCCGAAGACGTCTCCATGGTCATGTGGCCGGCATGACTAAAATGCCTAAGGCACACAGAACTCTGTTACCTTCCCACCAAAGTGGTCCCTATTTTTCTACTTGCATTTTTTATGTGCTTTTGAATTGCTAGGTTGGCAGAAGCTGGGACAAGTAATGGGAGCTCACCCTGTTACGTGGCACTAGGGATTTGAACCGCTGAAATGCCGACCTTTCGATTGACAAGCTCAGCGTCTTAGCTACTGAGCCACTTGTAGCCATTTGCATTACCCCACTAGGTAATATCATCATTGGTGGTGTATGGTAGAGTGTATCAAATTTTTCAATTATCAATTTCTAAACATTAGAGCTGCTCAAAAGTTGTGACATGCCTGGGGATTGTAAAGATATTTGGTTATTTTAATATAATTTAGATATGCTTGATAAGTGATATTTAGATAAGCAGGGATTAACCCCAGATGAACCATCCGGCAGAAAACTATCAAAGAACGACTAAAGAGGAATTCACCATATAAACCCCACCCTCATACAAATGAAACAAAATGTTAAAAATTTATGATATTTATGTAGTTACTTACCAAGCACATCTAAATTAGGTGTTTTGCCATTTTGGTGGATTCCTCTTTGGTGGTTCTTTGATAGTTTTCTGCATGATGGTTTATAATATTTTCAGATCCCTCACATCCTGGACATAAACTGTTTCAACTCCTACCCTCAAAACGACGCTATAGAGCACTGCACACCAGAACAACTAGACACAAGAACAGTTTTTTCCCAAAGGCCATCACTCTGCTAAACAAATAATTCCATCAACACTGTCAGACTATTTACTGAATCTGCACTACTATTAATCGTCTCATAGTTCCCATCACCAATCTCTTTCCACTTATGACTGTATGACTATAACTTGTTGCTGGCAATCCTTATGATTTATATTGATATATTGACCATCAATTGTGTTTTAAATGTTGTACCTTGATGAAGGTATCTTTTTTTTTATGTACACTGAGAGCATATGCACCAAGACAAATTCCTTGTGTGTCCAATCACACTTGGCCAATAAAAAAAATCTAATCTATTCTATTCTATTCTATTCTATTCTATTCTATTCTATTCTATTCTATTCTATTCTATTTTATTATCTGGTGTTAACCCCTGCTTATCTAAATATTATTCGCTGGAATGGATCTGTTGTACAGGTAGTTCTCGAATTATGACCAAAATTGAGCCCAAATGTTCTGTTGCTAAGTGAGTTTTGCCCTATTTTGTAACCTTTCTTGCCACGGTTGTTAAGTGAATCGCTGCAGTTGTTAAGTTAGTAACACTGTTGTTAAGTGAATCTGGCTTCCCCCACTGACTTTGCTTGTCAGAAGGTCACAAAAGGTGATCACGTGACCCCAAAACATTGCAGCCGAGATAAATACATGCCAGTCATCAGTTTTGATCATGTGAGCATGGAGATGCTGCAACAATCTTAAGTGTGAAAAATGGTAATAAGTCACTTTTTTCAGTGCTGTTGTCATTTCAAACTGTCATTAAACAGGCTGTTGTAAGTCGAGGACTACCTGTAGACTTTTTGTTTCCCTTACTACGTTTTTTATCTCTAAAGCTAGTTTATCTCTATGTTATCTAGTTGTGTAATGAAGTCTCTGCAAGCAAACAACCAAACTCAGAGAGCATCAAGAATTCCTCAGAATAAGTTGCATAATTCAGAGGATAATACTTTTGTCTCTTGCCATTTTTTTTGATGCATTAATCTCTGTCTTTCCTTCATTTCTCCTTTTGAAAAGTCAGTCACAATATCGCCTAATAGATCCTTATGTTCAAAAATCCACAAATTACTACCATATATTCCATCAATCCAAAGAGAGAATTCTTGAAAAGCATTAAGCCTATAAATTTTTTCGGTTCCGGAGACAGCCTCCTGTAGCACAAATTCTGACATTTCATCCAAACTATTTAAAGGAAACTTCTTTACATCAACTTGTTTATTCACGATCATATCTTCATATTTATCCATTTTTATTTGTATCTCCTCCATTGCATTTAAGTCCTGATCACACTGGTTAATTTCTTCCAAGCCTTGATCCAAAAAGTCCCCATTTTTTTCAGTTTGTATTTTTGAATAATTAAATACATTCTTTCTGTGTAATCCTATATAAAGTCACGAATCCATTCTTCTGAAAGAACCTTCATGGCAAAGTTCTTGCTGAAAATCCCCTTATGAAATACTTAAACAACGTAATATAATCCAACAATCCAGAATCCAACACAATAAGATGAAGTCTCCATTCAGTTTCGATTTCGCAGCAAGGCTATCGGTCTATTTGCAGTTAGTCTGAAACGCCATTTTAAGAAAAGGAAAAAAAAAAATTTTTCTCTCTTTAAAGAAGGAGGAAGTCAGGAAATCAACAATACTTGCAAACCAATAATTGTTCACTCATGCTTCTTCCGCCTGCTATAGAAATCCACAAAAAGAAATCAATTGTTAGCAGAACTTGGACACCTTCTTCTTTTCCTGCTGTTGCAGGAGACGCGCTGGAAACTGGAGATAGGAGGAATTCAATGGGATTCGACCTTTCGGGACTTTGCATAACAAAAACAAAGCCCCTAGAGGAATCTACCACTCTCCCCCCTGCTCTTTCTCCTGCTCTCTCAATCAGAGAGGGAAAATTAAGTCGGGAACAGCTGTTTGTAGCTATTTACACCGGCTTTTACAATATCCAGTGCGGAGTGCCATAAATTAGCAGCCAGCGAGAAAGGTGGCGCCAAGCGGAAGCCAGCCCCTCAATTTTCATCATGGGGATTCTGCAATAATCACAAGTGTGAAACAGGTCATAAGTCACTTTTTTTAGTACCATTGTAACTTTGAATGGTCACTAGATGAATTGTTGTAAATTGAGGACTACCTATATGCCCGGTTCATTTTAACCTGAGATAATGTTGTTTTTTGTATCTTTAACTTGGGATATTGTACAGATCCAGCCTGTTCACCGTTTTGAGAACCCAGATAATGGGTGAATTACAAATAATAACTTTGCAAATCCATCTTGTAAACCAGGGGTGAAATCTAAAAATTTTCCCTACCGTCTCCAGGAGGGCCTTTCACCAGGTTCACCTGGTGCGCCAGTTGCGCCCCTTCCTTGATCGGGATGCCCTATGCACAGTCACTCATGCTCTTGTTACCTCCCGCCTGGATTATTGCAATGCTCTCTACATGGGGCTCCCCTTGAGATGCACTCGGAGGCTTCAGTTGGTCCAGAATGCAGCTGCGCGGGTGATAGAGGGAGTCTCACGTAGCTCCCATGTGACACCTCTCCTGCGCAGACTGCACTGGCTTCCTGTTGCCTTCCGGTGCATTTCAAGGTTCTGGTTACCACCTTTAAAGCGCTCCATGGCTTGGGACCTGGGTACTTACGAGACCGCCTTCTGTTACCGCATGCCTCCCACCGACCTGCACAGACAGAGAGGGCCTTCTCAGGGTGCCGTCCGCCAGACAATGTCGGCTGGCGGCCCCAGGGAAGATCCTTCTGTGGGGGCCCCCACTCTTTGGAATGAACTTCTCCCTGGTTTACGTCAAATACCTGACCTTCGGACCTTCCGCCGCGAACTGAAAACATATCTGTTTGTTCGTGCGGGGCTTTCTTAAATTGTTTAGTTTTAAATTTTAAACTTCTCTCTGGTTTTAATTGGGGTTTTTAGATTCTTAATTATTTTAATTTCGGCCACACTGTATAATAAGTTTTTTAATTTTATTTTAACTGTACATTGTTTCTTTTTATTTTGGCTGTACTGAGTCCTTCGGGAGAAGGGCGGTTTATAAATCTAATAAAATAAATAAATAAATAAATAATAAGTGAGGAGGGGGAATTGGCTGGGAATGGGTGGGGGCTCTTGTAAGTGGGGGCTGTTAAAAAGTGAGTTTAAAAGCCTGTGAGGATCAGGAAACTCCTCTGAGATCGCCAGAGCAGGCTTTTAAAACCTCATTTTTTTTTCTTTCTTTTTTTCCCCCTTCAGCTGAAGAAGGTTTTTTTAAAAAAACTTTTAAAGGGTTTTGATGATCTCTGCTCAGCCCCGCGACCATCAGAGGTTTGTTTTTTTACTTTTAAAGGCATGTTTTGGCTGAAGAAATTTTTTTTAAAGTTAAAAAAAAAACCTCTGCTGATGATGCGGCTCAGCAGAGGCAGGGGGGTGGGGCCAGGGATTTTTGCTACCAATCCCCCAAACCAGCAGCCGCCATCGTTACTGGATTGGCTGAGCCGGTCCAAACCGGGAGCATTTCACCCCTGTTGTAAATACTTCCACATTAGTGACTTATACTGTCCTCAAATATCTGTTCTCATTGCAATTATTCTGCCACAGCAATAATTGGATGATTCTAGAACAGGGGTCTCCAACCTTGGTCCCTTTAAGACTTGTGGACTTCAACTCCCAGAGTTCCTCAGCCTTTGCTGGCTGAGGGACTCTGGGAGTTGAAGTCCACAAGTCTTAAAGGGACCAAGGTTGGAGACCCCTGTTCTAGAAGATGCTTTAATTTGCTGCCCGGGAAATGACCTATGGATGCCTGTGATTACTTTTTCCAGTTCTAAAGTCTTAACAGTCCTATCTTAAACCTGTTTTCTCAGAAAACCCTAAGAAGAAATGTATTTGGAAACACCAAAGGGTTAGTCAGCAACATGTTACTCAAAGTGGCAAATTAGATATCCAGACAAAGGTCAAAATGCTTCTTCCATATTCACTGTCTCTAACAGTTGGTAATTTGTCACTTCTAATATTGGTGGTAACATAATTAATAACCATCTCTGTGAATTTGATCTTCTCTCAAAGCTATGCAGAGTGGTCCCTATCACCATTTGTTTATTTAGATATTGTATGTGGCCACCCATTTGATAGAAGTAAGTAACTCTATGAGTGAGCCTGGATCCAATAATGTTATTGTTTAATAGAAGAATACCACTCTATAAAGCCTTAGTAAGGCCATATCTAGAATACATTATCCAGTTTTGGTCACCACTGTCAGGCCTGGAAGCCATCTTTTGCGTTGGGCCTTCAGGCCTGCCACATTTACTGCTGTGGGAAACTGGGAGCGGGGATTGTATGGAGCATGGGTGATATATACTCATAATAACATTCCTTTCTCAGAGAGTCAAGGACATCTTGCCCTGCACCTGGAGGGGTGTGACTGGGAGGCGTCTCCAGATGGGACGGTGCTTTGATTGGACCATGTGATGGACTTGTGAGTGTTGGGCAGGGACATGGACTTTGGGTGGGGAAAACCTGGAAGCTTTCAGATTCGGGTTTTCCCAGATGTGCCAATATGACATCTCTAATAAAATGGAACTTTGAGGAACTTCAAGCCTCTGAGTCTTTTTTCATTGGGGGAGTTACTTGTAACCCTGACAACCACATTATAAAAAAGATGTTGAGACTCTAGAAAGAGTACAGAGAAGAGCAACAAAGATGATTAGGAGACTGGAGGCTAAAACATATGAAGAACGGTTAGATATGAAGTCTAGTGTGCAGTACTCTGTAGCGTCGTTTTGAGGGTAGGAGTTGAAACAGTTTATGTCCAGGATGTAAAGGGGTTTGTAAATATTTTCACAGCCCTCTTTTTGGCTCGTGCAGTATACAGGTCCTCAATGGAAGGCAGGTTGGTAGCAATTGTTTTATAGCAACAAAAATGTTGGACTCAGTTGTGGCTGCAAGTTGAGGCTTAAAATGTGACGCAAGAAAAAAGAGAAGGGGTGAGCAGCTTTAAAAGGCTGGACATCGGTGACATGATCATGAATGGGTGATAGAGAGAGCACCGCGTTGCTCCCATATAACACCTATCCTGCGCGGCCTGCACTGGCTGCCGGTAGCCTTCCGGGTGCAATTCAAGGTGTTGGTTACCACCTTTAAAGCGCTCCATGGCTTAGGACCGGGGTATCTACGAGACCGCCTTCTGCCACCGATAGCCTCCCAATGACCTGTGCGCTCCCACAGAGTGGGCCTTCTCAGGGTGCCGTCGACCAAACAATGTCGGTTGGCGGCCCCCAGGGGGAGGGCCTTCTCTGTGGCAGCACCGGCCCTATGGAACGAGCTGCCTCCAGGGTTACGCCAACTCCCCGACCTCAGAGCCTTCAAACGTGAACTGAGGACTCTACTATTTCATCGTGCGGGGCTAGCCTAAGAAATATTTTATTGTAATTTTAAACGGGTTTTAAATCGGTCTTTGACCGTTTTAGTTAATTTGGCCATTAAATATTTGGTTTTAATTTGTTTTTAAATATTGTTATTTATATTTGTATTTTAATATGGCTGTAAACCGCCCTGAGTCCTTCGGGAGAAGGGCGGTATAGAAATTAAATTATAAATAAATAAATAAAATAAATGAACACCATCATGATTTTCTGAGCGCCACAGTGCAGATAACCTTGCCAACCAATCACAAGGCATGGCCAAAAGGCAAGCTAATGAGGATGTTTGTCAACTGTCCTACGATGCATTTTGGAAACCAAATGTACTTTTGCCTTTTTTGCTGGGCAAGTAAACTCTCTGTTGTGTGTGATTGTCGATGTGCATGTTTAGGGGTATCCTGAATAGGGTCTAGGACATGGGTGTCAAACTCATGGCATCATGTTGTCGTCACGTGACGTATCACAACTTTTCCCTTTGCTAAACCAGGGGTGGGCGTGGCCAGTGCCTGACACATCTGGCCTGTGGGCCGCGAGCTTGACTCCCCTGATCTAGGACAACTCACCGGGCCAACTCACCATGGCTAACTTGCCATGGCTCTCTCTCCAGAGCCAACTCATTGCAGGACAACTCACCACGGATTACGAGTTATACTAATATCAACAAAGGGTGGAATGGAATCATTAAAGACATGATGCCAAAGGAGGGATAAAATGAAATGTGAATGAAAAAAATTAAAATAAGTTTTGACTTATTAAAATAATTAAATAGAATTGTTGAATTGTCGCAAAGTGAATTGTTCCATGGGGAGTGGTCCTGTGGTGAGTTGGCCGTGGTAAATTGGCTGTGGCGAGTTGGCCGTGGCCAGCTGTCCCATTCTGCCTAAATAGGACCTAGAAACTTGCTTGTGAATCTTGCTAGAGACCAGCATTGTACTTTGTAGCACTTAATTTTACACCTTCCCATTAATTTTAATGTTTTTTTAAAATAATTAAAAGTCTGATGAAGCAGGGGGACTGGTGGGCCCAAAGGAATATGAGGTTTAGTGGCACAATGGTTAGAATGCACTAACCACTAGTTCTAATTAGTTCGTTCTAATGCAGTCTAACTCACTCCAAGAGTTTTATTATTGTTCTTGTTCTTGTTATATCTATTTATTTGTCAACAAATACAAGAAAACAAGTAACAGAGTAGACACACACATGGACACATGAAAAAATTTTGGCACACAAAAAAAAGGATATAAATTGGCAAAACATAGCCATAAACACATAGAATGATTACATATAATTGGGAACAGTAGGACAGGGGGACGCCCCCCTTAGGAACCTCTTAAGAAACTTGAAAGGTCCACAGTAGACAGTTTACGGTAAGAGGCACGGGGATTAGAGAAACTAACAACAGGATCAGGTAGATTGTTCCAGACATTTACTACTCTATTGTAATAATTCTAATTCTGACCGGCTAAAGGTTAACTCAGTCTCCCATCCTTCCGAGGTAAGTAAAATGAGGACCCAGATTGTTGGGAGCAATGTGCTGACTCTGTAAACTGCTCAGAATAGAATAGAATAGAATAGAATAGAATAGAATAGAATAGAATAGAATAGAATAGAATAGAATAGAATAGAATAGAATTTTTATTGGCCAAGTGTGATTGGACACGCAAGGAATTTGTCCTGGTGCATATGATCTCAGTGTACATAAAAGAAAAGATACCTTCATCAACATTTACAACACAAATGATGGTGATAGGGTACAATTTAACACTTAATGATACAACACTTAATGATAAGCATAGGGTACAAATCAGCAATCAGGAACAATCAATATCAATATCAATATCAATCATATAAATATAAATATAATATTTATATTTAAATATTTAGAGAGGTCTATAAAGCACCGTATATAAGTTTCAGTGCTATTGCTGTGTGAGCACCACATCATCTACTTCTAATATAAAATGTAGCTAGGCTGTAATGTATCTTTAAAAGTTTTGGAGGGAAACTTGGGCGGGAAATAGCACGTTGCTGATTGGTTGAAGCCTCAGCCAAAACTGTATATAAAGAGGGGTTTTGCCGCATGTGTTTGCTGGGTTCACTATAAACTAAAGAGCTGTTGTCACTCATCTGGTCTCCTGCCTCGTTATTGCCCGAATCTAACACTGGCGACGAGGATGGGATCTCGAGGCAGCGAGATCACACGAAAGAGCTGAATTAACCAGGAATTAGCGAACCCAGTCAGTAAGGGGCGGAAAGCAGCGATGTCCAGCTACACACCGCCAGCGCCATTTGACCCAGCTAAGGAGAAATGGGGGTCGTACATGGCTCGTTTCGAGTGCTTCCTCGAAGCGAACGAACTCCAAGGAGTCTCGGACAATCGGAAGCGAGCGTACTTCCTAAGCCACTGCGGTCCGGAGGTTTTCGACACCGCAGAATCGCTTTCAGAGCCAACGCCGGTACAGTCGGTACCGTGGCAAACTCTGCAAACGGCACTTCGAGCACACTACGCACCGACACCCTCCAAGTTCGTCCAACGGTTCGAGTTGCGACAGCGGGTACAGCGCGAGGGTGAATCGATTAGTGTGTACATGGCGGCGTTGAGAAAAGCCGCGAACCATTGTGAATACAGAGATTTGGAAGACGCATTGCTCGACCAGCTCATTTGTGGGGTCAGGGACATCCGACTGCGACGGCGGCTGCTGTCGAGAAGCAACCTGACGCTGGCGATAGCCCTGGACGAGGCCAGGGCTCACGAGATGTCCACCAAAGCGGCGGAGACCCTGCAAATGCCGAACGCGCCAGGGGTTGGAGCGAAAACAACCCCGGTGCACAATGAGGAAGTCCAGGCCGAATCGGAGGGTGAGGAAAAGGACGAGGTTTTCCACACCGGGAGGCCGGAGAGAGGACCGGGCGAATGCGTGAGTTGCGGGGGCCAACACCAACGACAACACTGCAAGTTTAAGGACGCGTTTGCGGCGGTGCGAAAGAAAGGCACATAGCGCAGGCCTGTCGAGCCCCCAACCTTCCGCCAAAAATTCAAACCGACCAATCAGAGCGGGAGCAGCAAGCGGCCCGGATTGGTCCATTCAAAAAGGCGCGAAGTTAAACCAGACTGCCGTGAGGGTGGGTCACGCATCAACGAAATTAGAAAAAAAAATCTTTACCAGGACATACATTGAAGGGGTGCCGTGCCAAATGGAAGTGGACACCGGCTCATCGATCACGATTATGTCCTGGGACACCCTCGTGAGAGACTTGCCTGCCATCGCGAAGCGCCAGCTACAAACCCAGAAGCTGAGAGTGCAGGACTACCAGGGAAATCGGATCCCTGTTCGAGGGATGACGTTCGTCCAAGTCAAGTACGGACAGTTCAGGAAAACTCTGCCAATCACCATAGTTGACAGGACCTTACCAAGTTTGTTAGGACTGGACTGGTTCCGAGCTTTGGGCATGGGAGTGACCGGGGTCTTCAGGAATGAAGTCGACCTCAAACATGAACTTATGAAGGAGTTCGAGGACGTCTTCAAAGACTGCCTGGGCAAGTACGAGGGGACCCCTATTTCCTTTAACCTAGACCCACAAGTTGCCCCTATCCGGTTAAAGGCTAGGAGGGTTCCCTTTGCCCTAAAGCCAAAGATTGACCGGGAGTTGGACAAACTAGTAAACCAGGGGATACTAGTGCCCGTTGACCATGCAAAATGGGAGACACCTATAGTCACCCCAGTCAAACCAGACGGATCGGTCCGGATTTGCGCTGACTACAAGGCAACGCTTAACAAAGCATTGCAGAAGAGTGCATACCCCGTCCCAGTAGTGCAACACTTGCTACACTCGTTAGGACAAGGGCAGGTTTTCGCCAAGCTAGATTTGGCTCAAGCCTATCAGCAGTTACCCGTAGATAGCAGCACAGCTGAAGCGCAAACAATCGTCACGCACCGGGGTGCCTTTCAATGCACCCGGCTACAGTTTGGAGTTAGCGTGGCTCCTGGGTTATTCAGAACCTAATGGGCGGCTATTGCAGGGACTACCGGTGGTGCCCTACTTTGACGATGTCTTGGTATCTGCTGAGAATTTAGAGGAATTGGGGTAAGGCTTAGAAAGGTTTTGGGCATTTTCCGGTCTGCGGGCTTAAGGTTAAGCTGAACAAATGCCAGATCGGGGTAGGATCCGTAGAATTCCTGGGCTACGGATAGACAGGAAGGATCCACCCACTGAGAGCAAGGTACGGGCCATCAGGAAGGCCCCAGCTCCCAAAACAAAACAGAGTTACAGGCATTCTTGGGCCTGGTAAACTTCTATGCGGTATTCTTAAGAATAAGGCAACATAGCCGAACCGCTACACAAATTACTAGCAAAGACAGCTGTATGGTCATGGGGAAGGCGGAAGCTAAGGCATTCGAAGGAGTTAAAAACCTTCTATCCAGTGATAGCCTCCTCATTCAATACAATGGCACGTTGCCATTAGTGCTAGTTTGTGATGCATCTCCCTACGGGGTGGGGGCTGTGCTCAGCCACAGATTGCCAAATGGGACAGAAGCCCCTATAGCGTATTACTCCCGAACAATGTCTTCGGCCGAGAGGAACTATAGTCAGCTAGATAGGGAAGCATTGGCTATAGTCTCCGGGGTAAAGAAATTTCACGAATATGTATTCGGTCGTGACTTCGAGATAGTCACGGACCATAGACCCCTACTAGGCCTATTGGCAGGCGACCGCCCAACGCCCGTGGCTCTCTCACCCAGACTGACCCGATGGACTATCTTCCTAGCGGCCTACTCTTACAAATTGCTTCACCGGCCGGGGAAGGAGTTAGGGCATGCGGACGCCCTGAGCAGATGCCCGTTACCGGAGACCATCGAAGACCCTACCCCGGGGGCACCCATCCTGCTAATTGACTCTTTGGACTCGGGTCCGGTCACATCCAAGGAAGTGGCCAGGGCATCTTACAAGGACATTACAATAAGGACTGTAATTGGTTGGGTACAAAGGGGATGGCCCGCTGCGCCGGGCGAGCGTTTCAAGGAATTTGTAAAGAAACGAGAGGAGCTATCGGCTCAAGGGGGGTGTCTGTTATGGGGGGATAGGGTGGTGATTCCGGAAAAATTACGGAAAAAGATATTAGAACTTCTGCATGAAGGCCACCCGGGGATCGTGAGAATGAAGGGGTTAGCGAGGAGCTATGTGTGGTGGCCCTTGATGGACAAGGAAATTAGCGACAGGGTAGAGAAATGCCAAGCCTGCCAGGAGTCTAGGCCACTACCCCCTACAGCCCCAATCCGAGAGTGGGAGAAACCCCAGGGACCATGGTCTAGGATTCACATCGATTTTGCTGGCCCGTTCCACGGGCAAACCTTTCTAGTGATAGTCGATGCCTACTCCAAATGGCTAGAAATCATTCTTATGAGATCCACGACGGCCGAGTCCGTGATCTCAGTCCTGAGACACCTGTTTGTAACCCATGGTTTGCCCGACACCCTAGTTTCCGACAACGGCCCGCAATTCATGGCAACCCAGTTTGAGGGGTACTTGGCGGAGGAGGGCATCAGACATGTCCTCTCGGCGCCTTTCCACCCGGCGACGAACGGACTTGCAGAACGTTTCATTCGGAGCGCGAAAGAAGCATTATCCAGATTAAGGCCAGGCGATTGGCAAACTAAAATAGACACATTCCTAGCTGTCCAACACAGAACCCCCTGTGTGACAACTGGCCGCAGCCCGGCGGAGTTATTGATGGGCAGGAAACTCAGGTGCCCATTAGACCGCCTAAACCCAGCCTACACCCCAGACGGGTACAAGGGGGCACCCGGTAAAACGAGAGAAATGACAGTAGGCGACTCAGTATGGGCACACAATTATAGCGAGGGCCCAACATGGTTAAAAGGGACAATCCTTGAGATAACCGGGCCCAAATCATATCTGGTAGATATGGAAGATGGCCGGGTTTGGAAGCGCCACATAGACCAACTAAGGAGACGAAGTAAGCCAGAAACAGATCAGCCAGGCCCTGACTACCACATGTTTGAATCCACAGCTGACTCAAACCGGGAAAAAACGCGGGACTTATCTGAATCCGATGAAGTCCAGCGACACCAACCGGTTCCTCCTGACGACCGCAGGGACGACGCTACAAATAGTCCAGGGCCGGATGGCCTAGAGGAGGAGCTGGGAGGAACTCACAGTCCCTCCGGCCAGCTCGACTCACTCCCAGAGAATGAACTGCGCAGGTCCGAAAGAGTTAGGAGACGCCCTGTCTACTTGCGTGACTACGTAGAGAAATAAGATGCTAAAAATATGTAAATATGGTACAATGCGTTCTGGGAGGGAAGGAGTGTAATGTATCTTTAAAAGTTTTGGAGGGAAACTTGGGCGGGAAATAGCACGTTGCTGATTGGTTGAAGCCTCAGCCAAAACTGTATATAAAGAGGGGTTTTGCCGCATGTGTTTGCTGGGTTCACTATAAAGAGCTGTTGTCACTCATCTGGTCTCCTGCCTCGTTATTGCCCGAATCTAACATAGGCTGAAAGCTAAATCAAGCTCATATGAGGAGGAATTTAAACAGGTACAGGAAAAGACTTTAAAAAATGCATGGAGAAGCCAGTGCTAAAGATGATGAATGTCCTGCAATTTACATAACCACATCAGCATGCGAGGGGTTTTCTAAAGCAAGGCTATTTTCTTCCCTTCTTTCAAAATGCAAATACTCTTACCAAAAGAACACCATTATTTTTTTTGCCTGGTTCTTTTTAAACAAGAAAATGACTAAACAGCCTGTTTCAAAGGGGTGAAGGTGGGGTGAATAATAGTAACCAAGAACTGGAATCTGATGGTAAAAAGACCAAAGGGTTGTAATAATACCATGTAATGTATTGGCTTTGATCCATGGAGGTGTTGCCGAGGGAAGTTAAGTCCCGCTATGCTTTCTGGAACCTGGGAAACTCGAAGAGAAGAACATTAAAACCGGGCATGCTGGTTGGGCTTTGCACCACCTGTTATTTTAATCAAGGCCTGGCAGCTGCACCCAATCATTCAAGCTTTCTTTATGTGCTCATTCACACTGGTGGAGGGGTTGGTTTGTGCATGTTCCTTATCTTTTCACTCCGGTGTGTTTAAAGAAAGGAAAGGTGGGGTGGGGGCGGCTTTTCTGCTTCAAATGCCCTTGCACAGCTATTCAAAAGGACAGGCCGCATTTATCCATTGTTCTTTGAATGTGCTTTGGACATGGCGCTGTCATTCTTTTAGCAGCCTGCAAAATAAGGAAATATTATATGCGGGTATGCACACCTCCTATGACAGATGTTTCTGTAATATTATCTGTAACGGGTGGAGAAGCTGGAGTCACCGAGCGGCGCCATCTAGCGGACGGAGTCACAGATCACACACAGCTGTCACAACTTGTAAATCATGACCTGGGGGCTCATTGTGAGGTGTGAATTCAATCAACCATAGTTTGTTCAGCTAACATGATTAAGTAAAGCATGATTTGCTGTGATGTACTAGCCCAGTCAAGCCCATAACACCTGTGATGAGATTTGACCCTCAAATGCTTTGGCAGGTTGTTTAGTCCTTTAAAAATTATATTCTCAGATTCAAGGTTACGGCTTCTAAGTGTAACTAAAAACAAATTAAATGATCGTTGGGCAGTTAAATAATTAATTAGCAGCAGGGGTGAAATGCTCCTGGTTTGGTCCGGTTTGCCCAAACCGGTAGTAAAAAGGGCTACTGGTTCGCCGAACCGGTAGTACAAAATGTAAAAAAAAAAAAGTTCCGACTATCACGTGAGCGACCCGCGATCATCGGAACTTCTTTTTTTACTTTTTTAGCATTTGTTTACAACCTATTCAGCTGAATAGGTTGTAAAAAAATGTTTTTAAAAGGTTAAAAAAAGGCTCCGACGGTCACAGCTGTGGCGCGCAATCGTCAGAGCCTCTTTTTTTATTTTTAAAAGCATTTTTTACAACCTATTCAGGCGAATAGGTTGTAAAAAAAATGCTTTTAAAAGGTAAAAAAAGAGACTCCAACGATGACAGCTGTGGCGCGTGATCCGCAATCGAGTGACCCGCAATCGTCGGAACATTTTTTTTACTTTTGAAAGAATTTTTTACAACATATCCGGCCGGATAGGTTGTAAAAAATGCTTTTAAAAGTTAAAAAAAATGCTCCGAAGATCGTGTGCCACAGCTGATCACACACCCCCACGCACTGTTCTACTTACCCCATGCCTTCTTCTGGCGTGCATGCCTTGCACGCCCACACGCACACCTCGCATTTGGTGCATGGTGCGCATTCTGTATGCCTGAGCGCAGCACGCATTTGGCGTGCATGCGCAGCCAGTGAACCGGTAGTAAACCGGTTCAGTTTTCACTACTGAGTAGCAGCAATTAATAATATTCAGAATAAAAGTGCATTCATCAGCCTTTCTGAAAACTCTGAATGGAGAATTATATAGGGAAGTCATTTGTTCCATTTCTGGAAATTAAGGGCAGCCATTTATCTTTGAAGAGGTGTGTGTGTATTGCTGTATTGCTATTACAAGAGCCATGGTGGCACAGTGGTTAGAATGTAGTAACTCTGCTCATTGCCAGGAGTTCGATCCTGACTGGCTCAAGGTTGACTCAGCCTTCCACCCATCAGAGGTTGGTAGAATGAGTATCCAGATTGTTGGAGGCAATAAACTGCCTCAGTAAACTGCTTAGAGAGGGCTGTAAAGCAGTATACAAGTCTAAGTGCTATTTTTATTGTTATTGCAAAGGTGCCTGATGGTTTAGAAAGCTGAATCAGGAGTAGTGAGTGAGGCAGTGGTGAGTTGCTCCCAGTTCGGCCCGGTTCTATAGAACCGGTAGAAAAACCAGAGGGGGGCTCCACCCACCTACTCCAACGTCATCATGGGTGATCTGTACATCCCTTAGAAGCGCAAGCGCACGCACAACTGAAGCAAGCACGCACGTGCACTCCCGTTACTCCCGTTCTCCCGGTACCCTATGACTATCATTAAGTGCTGTACCTTGATGAACGTATCTTTTCTTTTATGTACACTGAGAGCATGTCGTGTCCCCCGCCCCCTCCGATGGCCGGGTCTGGGAAGTCTGTATCAAACGTGGCCACGAAGCCTCTGCAACTTTGCCAAATTCCTGTCAGAGTTCTCAGAGCAGGCAGGAATCCAAGGTATGACTTCAGCAAACCAGATGAGACTTTGTTGACTCAAGGAATGCCAAAAAGCAGATCCTTTATATAGGCCATGGGGTGTGGCTCCATGACTCAGCACTTATCCAGGCCTGCCCCTCCCTTCCTTTTGCTGACGTCGCCTCTCCATTCTCCGGAAGCGGGGATCCGTCTACTGTGACTTTCCGTCCTCCTGATCTGCTGCCGGCAATTCTAGCATGTGGCTGGCTTCGTGCTCACACGCTGTAGGAGGGAGGTTTGTTTGCTCATTCCTGACATTCTGTCCGGGCATGGTGCCAGGGCTGGGGGCTGGAGGCATGCCAGGCAGTTCCTCTTCATTATCAGACTCTGACTCAGATAGCAGGAGATGGGAGGGGCCCGGCTAAGGAGAGGAGGGCGGGCGAGGCACAACAGAGCATATGCACCAAAGACAAATTCCTTATGTGTCCAATCACACTTGGCCAATAAAGAATTCTGTTCTATTCTATTCTATTCTATTCTATTCTATTCTATTCTATTCTATTCTATTCTATTCTATTCTATTCTTATGTGTAGGATGCACATAAAAGGGGATCATACATTCACAGCTATAGCAGTATCTTGACTTCCTTGAGCCTCTGCTGACACCCTTGCATAAAACTATTAGAACAAACCTCACCTGCAATAAATCCATCTTCCCTCACTCTTCATTATAACAGAGTAAAAAGCTCTGTTTTCATCGCCCTTTGAGAACAGTGATATTGAGGGTGATATTCAAGTCTCCGGAGGTAAAGTGCTCCCTAAAGGTAAAGGTTCCCCTCGCACATATGTGCTAGTCGTTCCTGACTCTAGGGGGCGGTGCTCATCTCTGTTTCAAAGCCGAAGACCCAGCGCCTCCGTGGTCATGTGGCCGGTATGACTAAACGCCAAAGGCGCAAGGAACGCTGTTACCTTCCCACCAAAGGTGGTCCCTATTTTTTCTACTTGCATTTTTTACGTGCTTTCGAACTGCTAGGTTAGCAGAAGCTGGGACAAGGATATGGGAGCTCACCCTGTTACACGGCACTAGGGATTCAAACCGCTGAACTGCCGACCTTTTGACTGACAAGCTCAATGTCTATCCCCATTCTGGCTGAATAGTCCAGGTAGGTCAGTTCTCCTTGAAGTAGCAGAGTTTTAAAAGTGTTTGACAAGTTTTAGGAAAATCAGGAACCCTTCCCTCACTTAACGGCTAATAACATTTTCCAACATCACCAGGCATATTGAAGTGAATTAAAGTATACTATCTTATTACTCAATCCCAAAGGAATGGAGGACAGACAGGGGCTGGCTATGGTCCACGGGGGTCTCAAAGAGCTGGAGACAATTGAGCAACTGAGATGGAGATCCATACCATGTCAGAAAAAGAAACATTTCTGGAGATCTAATCTAATCTTGGAAGGAAAAGATCGAAGGGAAATCTTAAGTAACTGAAGAATAAGAGGGAAATTTATTACAGAACACACTGAACCAATAAATGATATATATATAGAAACTGTTGGTGACACTACCTTGAAGAACCTAGAGTCCTGATGCAAAAAAAACTTTTTTAAAAAATTGCATATATAAGTGCTGCTTTCTGAAAGAAGGTTGCTACTATCCTATCTGTGCTTTTTTAAAATTATTGAACTTTAAAAGCATTACAATAAATGTTTTTGAAAAGCATTGGTTATTTGCAATTACACACCCCTACACACACAGAGTTGCAAATATATATACACATACATGCACACACCAACATATATATTTGATATAGATAGACATAGATGATTAATAGACAGATATAGATAGATAGAGGGAGGGAGGGAGAGATTATATATATATATACGCACACCAGTGGTGGGTTTCAAAATTTTTTACTACCGGTTCTGTGGGTGTGGCTTGGTGGGCATGGCATGGCTTGTTGGGGGTGGCTTGTTGGGCATGGTAGGGGAAGGTTACTGTAAAATCTCCATTCCCAGCCCTCTCCAGGGGATACTGTAAAATCTCCATTCCCACCCCACTCCAGGGGAAGGATACTGTAAAATCTCTATTCCCACCCCACTCCAGGGTAAGGTTACTGTAAAATCTCCATTCCCAGCCCTCTCCAGGGGATACTGTAAAATCTCCATTCCCACCCCACTCCAGGGGAAGGATACTGTAAAATCTCTATTCCCACCCCACTCCAGGGGAAGGTTACTGTAAAATCTCCATTCCCACCCCACTCTGGGGGAAGATTACTGTAAAATCTCCATTCCCACCCCACTCCAGGGGAAGGTTACTGCAAAATCCCCATTTCTTCCCAATCAGCTGGGACTTGGGAAACAGAGAATAGATGGGGTCAGGGCCAGTCAGAATTTTTACTACCGGTTCTGCAAACTACTCAAAATGTCCACTACCGGTTCTCCAGAACTGGTCAGAGCCTGCTGAAACCCACCTCTGCTACACACACAGAGATATATACACACACACATGCATGCATGCATAAACGCATATACAGACAGACATATATACTCATAGACACACAAACATGAGAATCAATTTATTATAGTGGTTAAAGTTAGAAACTGTGAGAACAAGAGTTCTAATCTTGCCTTGGGTGACCTGGGGCCTCTTTCTCTCAGCCCTAGGAAGGAGACGGTGGCAAATCACTTCTGAAGATCTTGCCAAGAAAACTGCAAGCATTAGTCCAGGAAGGCACCACAAGTCAACACTGAGTGGAAGGCAGAGAATAACTTAAATAGAAGAAATATCAGTCGTGTGTAATTTAATTTAAGGGCAGCTAATGAAATCTAGTCAGGCACAGAGACATGCTGATCCCATCCTAGTCTATTTTTAAATCTGCATCTTGTAACTATATATGATACATTCAACCTGCGCGGTTTCTTTTCAGCTTACATTTTGCATTAAATGCAATGTATATCCAGAAATATACATTAACAAAATCTCGGGAACTTTAGGTATTTTAATATGATGACATATACAAAAGGCAAAGGATGTTTTCAAGGTTATTAACACATAACCACAATTGTGGACATCATAATCATTGTTTACAAAGGGTCAAAAGATAATGTTGCTTCCCTCCTCCACTAAATTATTTTTATCTGGCATATGAAGAAACTTTTATCTGGCATATTTTTGGAACATCCTGAAACATTATGAAGATATTTCAAAACCCTAAAGGAAAACCTCGATCATTTACCATAGATTATGTAATTAATAACAAGGGTGGTTAACTATAGCATATTTTAATATGAGACAAAAGAAAACCCCAGCCCTTCAAAGTTCATTATAACTAAACAGAGAAATCCTGTTCAGCTATACAACAGACTCACAATTTTTCTGCTAATTGAAATGGTAAATGCACATACACACTTACTTTGGAACGGTGTTTGTAGAAGGGCATGTGTGGTCGTTCTTTTGCTGCACTATTCCTCTTTGACAAGTTGTAAATAATTCACACTTGTAGCCAAGAAGGCTGAAAATATCAATGTTGTTTTGCCGGGTGTGATCATATCACTGCATGTCCGTAAAGGGGTAGACTATCACAACTCAGCAGGTGATCCATCCCAAGGAGACCTTGACAGGATTCTTTAAACCCATCCTTTTGTGTAACATCTTTCCTTATTCGATTTTATTTTTAAAAAAACATTTTTTTTAAAAAAAGGAGAAAGTCTGTTAAGCATTATTACATTTTTTTAACTTAAGTAATTTAATTCATAAATGTGTTTTCCATATCTACTTTCTTGAATAGCCTTTTTTTTTTTTTTTTGAATTTATATCCCACCCTTCTCCGGAGACTCAGGGCGGCTTACATTGAAAGCCATTAATTCCTTCTCATCTCTCGTTGCCTATGTTGGGCCTGATATTTTATTTCAAAAAGTTTGAGGTGGAGAGGGATCAATGGGAAATACAGCTAATTCTGGAAGTGAGAGTGTCTTAACTGCTACCAGCAGCTATGAATACACTTGTAAATATTTAAAGAGATCAGCAGGGAAATTTGGCTGAGGATTTGGAGAGTCTGTCGAGACAATGCAGAGACAAGGAATAACTTGGAAAATATAGAGGGCGGTAAAATACAACATTTATTTTTTATTTTTTTATTTTGTCACAACATTATATATAAACACATATAATGAAAGAAAACAATAGGACAGGAACGGTAGGCACTTTTGTGCACTTATGCACACCCCTTATAGTCCTCTCAGGAATGGGGTGGGGTCAATGGTAGACAGTTTTTGGTTAAAGATTTTGGGAGTTTGAGATATTTATTTATTCATTATTCATTTATTATTCATATTATTATTATTATTATTATTATTATTATTATTATTATTATTATTATTATTATTATTATTATTATTATTATTAATTCATTAGATTTGTATGCTGCCCAATATGCCTAGGGGTGACTTTGGGTGGCTTAGAAACATTAAAAGCCAATAAACATTAAGACAATAATAACAACAACAATAATAATAATAATAATTTACTCTGACAGGCTGTATAACATTCCAGACTTAACTATTGTTGATAAGAAAGACCAAAAAGTCTGGATAATGGACATGGCAGTTCTTGGAGAAAGCAAAATAGAAGAGAAAGAATGGAGAGGATAACAAAATACAAAGATATGCAAATAGGAATTGAATTGAGTTGAGTTGAATACTTTATTTGGCCAAGTGTGATTAGACACACAAGAAATTTGTCTCTGAATGCAGAAGCTTTTCATTTCCATGCAAAGCAACAGAATAATAATTATCGTAATAAAATAATACCAATAAGAGGATGAAGTAAAGAGGATAAGGATAAATAATACCTACAGCCAGTAGTGAGATTCAAATAATTTAACAATCGGTTCTCTGCCCTAATGAATTTCTTCCAACAACCAGTTCGCCAAACTGCTCAGAAAGTTAACAACCAGCTCTCCTGAAGTGGTGCGAACTGGCTGAATCCCACCACTGCATACAGCCATACTACATGGGTAAATATACATAGACATTAGACATAGAAAAACTGTGGCAACTGTGGGTTATAAATAATGCTTTTAAAAAGTAAAAAAAAGGCTCTGATGATCATAGCTGAGCCGTGCTATCCTCAGAGCCTTTTTTTTACCTTTAAAAGCATCTTTTTTACAACCTATTCAGCCAAAAGTAAAAAAAAAAGATCGTGCACCATAACTGATCACCCACCACGCTGTTCTACTTACCCCATGCCTCCTTTTGGTGTGCATTGCATGTGCGCACATACAACTTGCATTTGGTGCATGGTGAGCACTGTGCATGCGCGCACACAATGCGCATGCGCAGCTAGCGAACCGGTAGTAAACCGGTTCAGATTTCACCACTGGAGCAAACATGATATATAATCCTAGTGTCGTGTCCCACTCCTCCGCTGACGGCCGGGTCGGGGAAGTCAAAGTCCTATCAGAGTTCTCAAGGCAGGCAGGAGACCAGGAAGTGACTTCAGCAATCCAAGTTAGACTTTGCCTGACTCAGAGAATGCCAGAAAGCAGATCCCTTATATAGGCCGTGGGGTGTGGCTCCATGACTCAGCACTTATCCAGGCCTGCCCCTCCCTTCCTTTTGCTGACGTCGCCTCTCCATTCTCCGGAAGCGTGGGTCTATCCATTGCATCGTTTCATCTCCAGCTGTTGGTAATCTCAGCTCGTGGCTGGCTTCAGGCGCACATGCTATCGGAGGGAGCTTTGTTTGTTCAGCCTGTCCGGGCATGGTGCCAGGGCTGGGGGCTGGAGGCATGCCAGGACATTCTTCAGCACTATCAGCGTCTAGCAGGAGATAAGAGGGGCCCGGCTGCGGCAGGGGGAGCGGGCGAGACACAACACCTAGTTGGATTGAGATTCATATACAGCTGTTGGGTAAAAGCAACTTCACAATCTTATCATTTTTGGTGGTTATCAGCTAGTTGGCTAAGATTAGGTTTTGCAGCTATTAGGCTGGTTCTCATTGCATGGAACTGAAATTCAGGACTGATATACCAAACCTATTGTCTAACCCAGGGGTCTGCAAACTTGACTCTTTTAAGACTTGAAGACTTCAACTCCCAGCAAAGCTGGCTGAGGAACTCTGGGAGTTGAAGTCCACAAGTCTTAAAAGAGCCAAGTTTGCAGACCCCTGGTCTAACCAATAATACTGGTGGTTCTCAATTTACAACATTTTGTTTAGTGACCGTTCAAAGTTACAGCAGCATTGGAAAAAGTGACTTATGACCATTTTTCACACTTATGAAACTTTGCAGCATCATGTGATCAAAATCCAGATGTTTGGCAACTGGTTCAAACTATTCCCAAGGTCATGTGATCACCTTTTCAGACAAGCAAAGTCAATGGGGAAGTCAGTTTTACTTAACAACCGGGTTACTAATTTATCAATTGCATTGATTCACTTAACAACTGTGGCAAGAACGGTGGTAAAATGGGGCAAAACTCACTTAACAAGCGTCTCACTTATAAACCGAAATTTTGGGTTCAATTGTGGTCGTTAGTCGAGGACTATCTGTACTTGAGGAAAGTTTGATTCTCAAATGGAGAACATCAATGTTCGCAAAAAGATGTGGAGACTCTAGAAAGAGTGCAGAGAAGAGCAACAAAGATGATTAGGGGACTGGAGGCTAAAACATATGAAGAACGGTTGCAGGAACTGGGTATGTCTAGTTTAATGAAAAGAAGGACTAGGACATGATAGCAGTGTGCCAATATCTCAGGGGCTCCCCAAAGAAGAGGGAGTCAAGAATCTGAGGGCACCAGAAGGCAAGACAAGAAACAATGGGTGGAAACTAATCAAGGAGAGAAGCAACTTAGAACTAAGGAGAAATTTCCTGACAGTTAGAACAATTAATCAGTGGAACAACTTGCCTCCAGAAGTTGTGAATGCTCCAACACTGGAAGATGTTGGATAACCATTTTCTGAAGTGGTGTAGGGTTTCTTGCCAAGCAGGGGGTTGGACTAGAAGACCTCCAAGGTCCCTTCCAACTCTGTTATTCTATTCTATTCTGTTCTATTCTAGTGTTTGTTTTTCTATAATAAGAAAATTGTGTGTTGAGGTTGTGTAACCTTTTCTCCCAATCTTTCTCCCTGATGCTGTTATTAGCTTTTTTGGAACAGGGCTGAAGAAATCTCTTCTACCTCATTCAATAAGGATACCTAGAAGGGCCTATCTTACGAGAGGGAATGTTTAAAATTAATTCTGAAACACATTGGCTTAGTTAGTCAGCAGAAATGAAAATAGCTTGCCACAACAAATCAATACTTTTATATGAATGCGTAATTGATAGCACAGCCTCTCCAAAGGCCTACAAATTTTTAAAAAATCAGATTTTAATAGTCTACAGATTTCTGGAACTAGCATAAACAATATGTAAGCCTTTATTGCTCAACCAATCTTGCAATAAAGTTACATAAACAATTTTTAAGTTATGGAAACTTCAGTGGGTTCATTGCAAAGCTAATTGAGCTTCCAACCGAGATGGTTATTGGGCAATTCTCCTGCCTCATTAAAAGAACTTTAAAGATATATATGATCCAGCTGATAATGTCTTCCATTTGCATCCTTTCCCTAGCTTCCCCTTGGCTCTTCAGCCTTTATTCTTAACATACAGACAGAAGAAAAATCCATTAAAAAGAGGAAACTAGAAAAGCTGTACTATGCTTGTTATCTGTGGAATTGGGAATTGTCCATCTGGGGGTACTCCGAGTGCCATTTTGCAAAAGATACCTTGCTGTGCAGATAAACCAGTGCCAAAAAAGAGCTCTTTTATACAAAAAAAGTTCCAGCAATCGATATAATCACATTTTAAAAAAATTATCCTCTGCCTCAGCTTAAATAATACAAAGGAATATATCATTGGTGTAAAAATAATAATTCATGCACTGAGAATAGAATAGGTATAGGAGTAGGAATAGAAATAGAAATAGGAATAGGAATAGGAATAGGAATAGGAATAGGAATAGGAATAGGAATAGGAATAGGATAGGATAGGATAAAAAGATAAAGGTTCCCCTCGCACATATGTGCTCGTCGTTCCTAACTCTAGGGGGCGGTGCTCATCTCCGTTTCAAAGCCAAAGAGCCAGCGCTGTCCAAAGATGTCTCCGTGGTCCGTTGGCCGGCATGACTCAACGCTAAAGGCGCACGGAATGCTGCTACCTTCCCACCAAAGGTGGTCCCTATTTTTTCTACTTGCATTTTTACATGCTTTTGAACTGCTAGGTTGGCAGAAGCTGGGACAAGTAATGGGAGCTCACCCCGTTACATGGCAGCACTAGGGATTCAAACCGCTGAACTGCCAACCTTTCGATCGACAAGCTCAGCGTCCTAGCCCCTGAGCTACTGCATCCCCTAGGATAGGATAGGACTTGCAAAATCTCCATTCCCACCCCACGCTGGGGTCAGCCAGAGGTGGTATTTGGCAGTTCTCCAGAACCTGTCAGAACCTGCTGAATAGCAGCCCTGATCCAGACTCAAAAGATATGGTCTCCCTCAACTTCGGTTTCATTCCTAGCAATGATCTGCCAATCCTTGTATTGCTTTCTTAGCGATATTCCCAAAGTTCATGAACCACTTCATAAACTTATAAATTTTATAAATAAAATTGCAATGTCCTTCTTGTTGAAGACTACTTCAGCTTCAATGGGCCTCTGGTGGCTCAACAGATTAATGCAGTCTGTTATTAACAGCAGCTGCTTGCAATTACTGCAGGTTCAAGTCCCACCAGGCCCAAGGTTGACTCAGCCTTCCATCCTTTGTAAGGTAGGTAAAATGAGGACCCAGATTGTTGGGGGCAATAAGTTGACTTTGTATATAATATACAAATGGATGAAGACTATTGCTTGACATAGTGTAAGCCGCCCTGAGTCTTCAGAGAAGGGCGGGATATAAATGCAAATTAAAAAAAATGATAACAATACAAGAGCAAACAATAGAATTAAACTCAATGTAAACCGTTTCAATCTTGATTGCAGAAAATATGACTTCTGTAACAGAGTTATTAGTGCTTGGAACACACTACCTGACTCTGTGGTCTCTTCTCAAAATCCCCAAAGCTTTAAGCAAAATTATATTATCTACTGTACTGTCTAAGCCCCTTCTCTCTTTAACAGCTTCCTTGCTAAATGGACAAACTAGAATAGAACAGAACAGAACAGAACAGAACAGAATAGAATTTTTTTTTATTGGCCAAGTGTGATTGGACACACAAGGAATTTGTCTTGGTACATATGTTCTCAGTGTACATAAAAGAAAAGATACCTTCATCAAGGAACAACACTTACAACACTTAATGATAGTCATAGGCTACAATTAAGCAATCAGGAAACAATATCAGTATAAATTGTAAGGATACAAGCAACAAAGTTACAGTCATAAGTGGAAGGAGATGGGTGATTGGAATGATGAGAAGATTAATAGTAGTGCAGGTTTAGTAAATAGTTTGACAGTGTTGAGGGAATTATTTGTTTAGCAGAGTGATGGTGTTCGGGAAAAAACTGTTCTTGTGTCTAGTTGTTCTGGTGTGCAGTGCTCTATAGCGTTGTTTTGAGGGTAGGAGTTGAAACAGTTTATGTCCAGGATGTGAGGGATCTGTAAATATTTTCACGGCCCTCTTTTTGATTTGTGCAGTATACAGGTCCTCAATGGAAGGCAGGTTGGTAGCAATTATTTTTTCTGCAGTTCTAATTATTCTCTGTGTCTGTCTTGTTGGGTTGCAGAGCCAAACCAGACTACAGATATTGCATCAGGAAACCCCAGATAATAAAAGGATTAAGAAGGTTTTTGCTATCTTGTACTAAATACAACAAATGTAATCTTGTACCAAAAAAGGACAAATGGAACCAACCCAATGTAAACTAATGTTTCGAAAGAAACCTCATGGTTTGACATGTTGTCAACAACGAAGAAACGTTCTGTATAAACCTCTGAGCTAATTTTGAGGGGGTGGGGCTTGATTTGCACCTCTGCCCCAAGCGCCATGTTCTCTTATTTCTGCAGAAAGAAACAGCTGAAAATTCCCATTTTTCTTTCCAGCACGACTCTGGCCAAAAAACAGAAGCCAGCTAAGGCTCCTGCGCTGCCTTCACCTGGGAGGCTGTTCTTGCACTGTTTCCCAGGGGCATGCATAAGTGCATTTGCGTGCCTACCATCCCTGTCCTAAATATTCCTTTTTTTACTTACTCTTTTCATGCATCCAAGTTAGGTTTATACTTTTACTTAGTATCTTATATATCAGGGGTCTCCAACCTTGGCCGCTTTAAGACTTGTGGACTTCAACTCCCAGAGTTGAACTCTGGGAGTTGAAGTCCACAAGTCTTAAAGCGGCCAAGGTTGGAGACCCCTGATATATATGATTGATAAAAATATTTTTTTTACAAAAAAGGAGTCCGCAACCTGGGGGATTTCCTAGTGGTCTCCCATCCAAGGAATAACAACCCAGCCTGCCTAGATCGCCGAATCTCCGCCCGTCCAGAATTTCCCAGTTTCTCCGTCTCTGAGGCGCGCCCGGGGCTCCCACGCACCCGCCCCCCGTGGACCCTCCGCCGCGGCCGCCGCCCTTGGGCTTCCTGCTACTGGGGAGAGTCCCCGCCTGCGCCTCGGCTCCGACCCCGCCTCTGAAGGGGCGGCAACACTTCCCCTTTCCTTTCGCTTTCCCTGCCTGCCAGAGGCGTCCAGGTTGTGGCGGACCTCCGGCCGCCGGGTCTTCGGTTCGTTCCTGCCGGGATGGCGGCGGCTGCGGCGTCCCTGCCGGCTGTCCCGGTGCTGATCCACCGGCTGGCGGAGCGCCTGCTGAGGAGTCTCAGCCACTTATTGGATCGCGCGCCTCCGGGCAAGGGCTGGCGGGATTTGGCGCAGCTGGCCGGGAGCCGCGGCGGAGTCCGGCTGAGGTGAGAGAGAGCTCGGCCGGGAGAAAGGGAGGGTGGATCCCCGGGAGGCGGAGGGAGAGATCCCCGCCCTGAAGAGATCCCCGGGATCCTTAGATGAACACAGGGGCTTCCCTTTCTTGGGGAGAGGAGTGCGCCGTCTGGCCGCTGGGAGGCGAAAGGAAACGGGTTTGCATACAGGTAGTGCTCGCCTTACAACAGTTCGTTTAGTGACCGCTCAAAGTTTACAGTGGCGCTGAAAAACAGTAACCGGTGAGCCAGTTTTCACACTTAACGACCGTGGTAGCATCCTCACGTTCTGGGTTAGGTCAGGGGATCAAGATTCAGCCGATTGGCAACCGACTCACATTTATGACGGTTGCGGTGTCCCCTTTCGCGACCTTCCTCTGACCAAGTAGAGTCAATAGAGATGCTGGGTTCACTCAGCAGCAGTTTGACGAATTTCACAACCCCAGCGATTCGCTTAACAGCCGTGCCAAGAAAAGTGGCGAAAGGGAGCAGAGGTTTCGCTTGACAGAGGTTTCGCTTCATGACAGAAATGTGGGCCTCCGTTGTGGTCGTAAGCCGAGGACTACCTATATCGGAGTCGCGGCTGCAGGATGGCACCTCCTGTCAAATTGAGAGGCTTCTGAAGATCCTGGAATAAAGTCGAAGGGCAGCTGGACAAGACCCAGTGGCCTAGAGGTGGAGCTCTTGCCTCAGTCAAGAAGTTGTGAGTTCGATCCTAGGTAGAGGCAGATGTAGGGTCTCCTGCTTGGGCAGAGGGTTGGACTAGATGACCTGCAAGGTCCCTTCCAACCCTATTAATCTGTTAGTTCTCATGGTTGTGTCTTGTCTCTTGGGTCTGGGTGGAAGGCCACTCAGAGCTAGTGGTTAGAAACAGAAGAGCCTGGCTCCATCTGGGTCAGGGGTCTCCAACCTTGGCAACTTGAAGACTTGTGGACTTCAGTTCCTAGCTGGCTGAGGAATTCTGGGAGTTGAAGTCCACAAGTCTTCAAGTTGCCAAGGTTGGAGACCCCTGATCTAGGTTGAGGGCTTCCTACAGAGAACTTCTCATGGTTCCAGTCAAAATGTAACTTTGTTACTACTTTAAAAAGTAACTTTGTAACTATAAAGTTACAAATTTGTAGGCTTTGTAACTTTGGCACTACTTCCTCTTCCTTGGCGAGAAGTCAAGGAACTGCTGTAGGCGGTTTCCAAAACAGTCAACAAGTACGGTCCAGGAAAGAGTCAATCATGGGTGCTCAGAAGACTAAGACTAGGGGTGACATGATAGCAGTATTCCAGTATTTGAGGGGCTGCCACAAAGAAGAGAGGGGTCAACTTACGTTTCAAAGCACCAGAAGGCAAGGCAAGAAACAATGGATGGAAACTAATCAAGGACAGAAACAACCTGGAATTAAGGAGAAACTTCCTAACAGTGAGGACAATTAACCAGTGGAACAGTTTTGCCTTCAGAAGTTGTGGGAGCTTCATCACTGGAGGTTTTTAAGAAGGGACTGGACAGTCACTTTTTGGTAGAGGGGTTCCTGCTCAAGCAGGGGTTGGACTAGAAGATCTCCAAGGTCCCTTCCAGCTCTATTCTGATTGAACTGAGACTTGCCTGTATACAAGACAGTTTGGATTACATACTGGTCAGTTTCATTAAGATGCTGGTCTAAAAGCCAAGAAATTGAGTTCTAGTTCCTCTTTACGCATAAAGTTAGCTGGGTGACTTTTGAGCCAGTCTTGCACTCTCAGTCCAACCCACCTCACAGGGTTGTTGTTGTGGGAAAAATAGGACGAGGAAAATGCATGTTCACTGCCCTGGATTACTTATAAAGTAATAAAGGCAGGATAAAAATGCAATAAATAAAAGAAGATAATCTAGCAACCCAGAAATAACAGGCGCAAGCTGCACTTATCTCTATTTTGCTTAAACAAAAGGAAAGATTCTCTGATACAGGTAGCCCTTGATTTATGACACAATTGGGATTAGAATTTCTATTGCTAGCAAGCAAGGCAGAGGTGGGTTTCAGCAGGTTCTGACCAGTTCTGGAGAACCGGTAGCGGAAATTTTGAGTAGTTTGGAGAACCGGTAGTAAAAATTCTGACTGGCTCCACCCCCATCTATTCTCTGCCTCCCATATCTCAGCTGATATGGAGGAAATGGGGATTTTGCAGTAACCTTCCCCTGGATTGGGGAGGGGATGGAGATTTTACAGTATCCTTCCCCTGCCACGCCCACCAAACCATGCCCACCAAGCCACACCCACAGAACCAGTAGTAAAAAAATTTGAAACCCACCACTGAAGCAAGGTGCTTGTTAAGTAAATCACACCCCATTTTATGACCTTTTGGCATGGCTATTAAGTGAATCATGCAGTGTTGAAGTCAATCTGGCTTCTGCCATTGACTTTGCTTGTTGGAAGCTGGTTGGGAAGATCCCAAGTGGTGATCCCAGGATGTTGCAACCATTGTAAATACATGCTGGTTGCCAAGTGTCCAGATTTTGAGTTTGGGGATGCTGCTACGGTTGCAAGTGCGAGGACCAGTCGTAAGTCAACTTTTTCAGTGCTGTTGTGACTTTGAACAGTTGCTAAATGTAGTTGAGGATTTCTTACACGAAGTTCTTTACAATACCATTTCAGGAGGGTTTTTAAAAAGAAGCTAGGCAGCCAACTCTCATGGGTGGTTTCCATGTTTGGAAAGGTTTTTGTTGTGACTCCAGTCCCTGAACCTGGCCCCATGCCCAAAAGTGACTCCAAGAGTGAGGGGGAAGGGCCGGTAAGGCTTACCTCGGGAGCACCAATTCCTTTGGCCCGGCTCCAGGAGCCAGAACCAGACCAGTCGGAGGACCTAATGAGGCCGTCATCCCCTGATTCCTCCCTTCCCCAGGCTACGCCTTCAGACCCAGCTGATAATAATAATAATCAAGCTTGGATCGACCTGCACTTCAGAAGATTAGAGAGGCGGCGTCATCAAAGGGAAGGGTACAGCAGGAGCCCTACCCCAAAGGATATATAAGGAGCTTTGGGACTGCTCTCATTCCACGGGAAGCAAAAATTAGCTGAACCGTTTCAAAGAGAGCTGAAAGTCTTACTCTGTGAGTCATTTGTTTGAACTTTGGCAGGCAGCTGCGATTTCTCTGCCAGGACTGATAAGAGCCGTGAATTCACTGGCTGAAGGCCAGCTCGTTGCTCCGAAGTGGGGAAGGAGACAGAACAGTTTTATAGATTCCAGAGGGTCAGACTAGATCAGGGGTGTCAAAGTCGATTTCATTGAGGGCTTCATCAGGGTTGTGTTTGACCTGGGGGGTGGACTAGGTCTGTGTGGCCAGGATGGGTGTGGTCAGGATGGGTGTGGTCAGCTCAACATCACATGTGTTCAGGGCACCTGTGGTGGCCCGGGCAGAGCTAGGGGGATCCATTGTCTCCAGCGGAGGAAGGTGAGACTAGAGAGAGTGCCAAACTTTTGTCCTCCAGAGGAATGGCTAGTTAATCCAATTATGTAAAAGTAAAAAGTTGAGGTTTGATGTTAATGCCTTATTCTACTGCACCAAAGGGAGTCGGAAGTCAATGCCCTTTTTTTTCTTTTTCCCCTTTATCTTATGATTCATGATGAATGTATTTATGATGACTATGGTCATGATTTATCCCTTATTTCTTTTATGTATACTGAGAGCTTATGCACCGAAGACAAATTCCTTGTATGTCCAATCATACCTGGCCAATAAAGAATTCTGTTCTGTTCTGTTCTGTTCTGTTCTGTTCTGTTCTATTCCAGGGGTCTCCAAGGAATTCTGGGAGTTGAAGTCCACAAGTCTTAAAGTTGCCAAGGTTGGAGACCCCTGTTCTATTCTATTCTATTCTATTCTACTCTACTCTACTCTACTCTACTCTACTCTACTCTACTCTACTCTACTCTACTCTACTCTACTCTACTCTATTATTTCCCTCACTTTTTCCCTTCCCTTTTCCCTCCCCTATTTTACCTACTATTTTGTATTTTCTTTGTAGGCTATATTATAAACTAATAAAAACTATTTATTTAAAAAGTATCCATATATGGTATCACAACTGGTGCAATTAGCAGCTGCCAGGTGACTGAGGGTGCAAGATGTAGAAATTGTTTATTTTTTATATTGGAAAGTTCTACACTCCCAGTTGCTGGCTCCCAGTTGCTGGCTGATATCAAGCCCAAGAACAATGTGTGGGGTTACTTCTGAGTAGTTACTTTACTATTGTTCACCAAAAGACAAAAATAATCTAAGATCATCTTCCAATGGGATCCCTTAAGATCAGTTGGAGGACATGGCTATCATTGAAAGAGTTTTTCAAGTGATAGCCTTAAAAACTCTCTACATATTTAAGCCATCATTTAGCTATTGCTTCCGGTTTCACTCTGTGTTTGCTTTTATTTATGTGTTATGACACTCATTGATGATGTAATATTACATTTATAGTATACACTCTATTGCCCAGAGATTCTATTCTGTTGAAATGTAATGAGCGAAATCATTCGCTTGAGGATTCTCAAATTTTGCACCTACCTGCTTAATCAACATGCCTGTGTGATAGAAGGCCTCCAAGGTCCCTTCCAACTCTGTTGTTGTTGTTGTTGTTGTTGTTGTTGTTGTTGTTGTTGTTATTATTATTATTATTATTATTATTATTATTATTATTATTATTATTATTATTATCATCCAATGGGGGCTTTTTAAGAAGGTTTGATCTGTGTTTTCCTGGTGCTTTTTTCTAGCTTCCCTTAGATCATTGCAGGAAGTCTTGGCCTAGGACTGTTTTCATCAATTGGAGGAATTAATAGGGTTGGGCAAGGAGTGGAGAAAGCAACTCCCTACAGAGCTTCATTCTCTGACTATTATGTAAGGCCAACTTGCTCTTTCTCATCTATAGTATTCTTTCTGGGTGCTAGAGTTGCAATTTTACTCCAGACCAGTCTTTTCTCAAACTTAAGTAACTTTAAGATGTGTGGAGTTCTACTCCTAGAATTCCCCAGCCAGAATCCTGGGAGTTGAAGTCCACACATCTTATAATTACCACTCTGAGAAACACTGATCTAGATCTCACACATAATTAACTGTATGTACAGAAAGACGTGTCATTGCTATTGTTATTTGTTGTCATTCTTTGCAGTTCTCTTGAGTTGGAACATTGTTCTCTGCAAGTTCTGGCTCCTGAAGGAAGTCCCAGCTGGAGTCTCCTCCAACTAATGGGTGAAAGAGGCTGCACCGTTTCGGAGTTGACAGAATTGCTGCAGTCCTTGGAACACACCGAGGCACTTCAGTTGCTCAATCCAAGTGAGTTTTAAGTTCTCAGCCTAGGCCACCTCTTAATAACCACATTACTACAGGTTGCATCTTGTACTTAAAACATGAAGTTACCTTGGCTTCCGTCCAATAACTAAGCGAATCCAAAAGACTCAGGGAAGGAAGACACGATGACAACCTTTCTGTGACTCGGACAGGCAGCGGTCAACTTAGGAACAAGTCAGAGTTACAATGGACCCTCAAAAGCACTCATGATGTGGATTCGAAGTTCTGACATGCAACCACCCACCTCCTGCAGTCACATGACTGCATTTTGGACACTCAGCAACCACCTTTATACCTGTTTGAAGCATCCTGCAATCATATGGCCATGTTCATTTGTTTTCCTGGAACCAGCGTTTATTTCCAATTTCCTTTTTTCTTCAGCTGCTCTTGCTTTCTGGCAGCTCTTTGCATGCATGCTGTAGGAACAGGCTCCTCCTATTGCTCTACCTCTCTGCTGCCTGCCTCTGGAGGCTCCAGAGTCCGCACATCGCCCCCAGATGGCCCTGGCCCCATCTCTGCCTCCGACGCAGAGCCCTCATCCGGGCCTTCCCGTGACTCCAGGACTGGCCCATTGTCCTCCCCAGCCTCCTCACTGTCTGACTCCACTGCCAGGTCTGCAGGCTGCTGGCGAGCCACAACATCACCTAACTACCACTGCATTTGATTTACGACTGCCACAAGGTGGTAAAAGGGAGCACACCGTCATGACTTACTTTATGATCATCATAACTTGTGATCAAAATTGCAGGCTCTGTTATGGTCGTAAGTTGAGGACTACCTGTACATCTTCCAGTTTAGTGTACATCTATTTAAGCCTTGCCTCCTTGTTAGAAAGAGCCTTCGGGACTCTGCCAGTGAAGAGTCAAATTGTTTTTTTGTGAATTAAACATCACTCACATGTAACATGATAATCTACACGTGATTCATTTATGTTGCTAATAACATCAATTCTAAAGACCATAGATTGCAAAAAAAAAAAGTTTTTTATAATGCTAAATAATGGAGCACCTACTTTGTCCCAAAGTCAATGTCCAAATGATATAAATATAGTTCAAAAGAAGGTAAATGTCAATAAATGTTGCATCTTATTTCATAGTTGAGTAGATGCATGCAGTTACTTCCTTTCAAACGTAACAATTATAGAACACTATATGAACATATCTTAAATGAAGTATTAATCTCATTGCATCACAAACAATATGATGCCTTTTCTATATAAATGCAGTGGAGTCTATTAAGTCTAGTGAAATATTGTTTTTTGTTGAATAAGGTGTTCTCTAAGATACCTGGAATTTTTGATATAGATGTTAACACCACTTCCGTTGTTGCTTGATTATCTTTTCTAGGATTTTACCAGCTATTGATGTCAAACTGTAGTTTCTTGGATCCACTTTTTCTCCTTCTTGAATGATTGGGATGACATCAATTCTTTTCCAGTGGGGCAGTTCCCACCTGCTCCAGGGTCTCTGAAAGATTTTGTTCAGCGGTTCTGAGATCACATCTTCCAGATTTCCTTAGCCCTTTACCGTTTTATTGTATTTTCAATTTGTCCTGTATGCCGTCTTCATTTTTTTTTATGATTAGACAGCCTGACAAACCCAACAAACAATTAAATAAGCAAGCAAACTTCAGTGTGTTTATATAATTAACTTCCGTTGTGTTAAATGTAGATTGGTCTTATCTTTTCCATAGGTATAAAGATCATGGTAGAACCAGAATCCCAAGCTGTTTTATCTGGCCAGAAGGTGAAACTAAGCTGCTGGGCAACAGGATATCCTCTCCTATATTATCAGTGGTTTAAAGAGAAAAAAATGGTAAATAAATATACTAAAATGTAAATGATAGCTTCTAAAATGTAGAAAATTTTAGACCTTATTGAAGGCAATGTTCTTTTTTTTAAAAAAATTTTATTAAGACTTTTCAGTACAATAAAAGTATTGAAAATATTAAAAAGTATATAAAATTAAACTTAAAAGAAAAAGAAAGAAAGGAAAAGGAAAAAAGAAAGAAAGCATAGAATTGTGACTTTTAACCTTCTTTTCATCAAGTATTTGCTGTTTTAATTTTTCCCTCCCTCTTTAAGCCTTTTTCATCTCCAAACACATAATCAATTCAGTCTTTTTTTCATTGAACAAAAGGTCCATATAAGGTTTCCAATCTCATATTGAATGTATTTTTCATTCATCTTTTCCTTACAACATAAGACTTGTGGAATGTTAGACTCCTATGTATTCTATATAAAGATAATCCTTGATTTACGAAATCCCTCAGCATGCTAGACCAGGGGTGTCAAACTGGATTTCTTCAAGGGCCGGATCAGCATTGTAGTTCTCGTCTGTGGGCTGAGGGTGCGGGGGAGAGAAGGGACGGACACCTCCTGCAACACGCTGTTGGCTGAAAACGGGCCACGGGGGCCTCGCGCGACAGTCCTCCCCCCCCCCCGTGGCCACATGGCCCATTTTCAGCCTCCATGGTCTCCTACAGCACTCTGTTGGCTGAAAATGGGCCACGGGGGGAGAGGCTCATTCAACCTCCCCTGTGGCCCATTTTTGGCTTCCACGGCTTCCTGCAGCACTGTGCTGGCTGAAAAGAGGCCGCAGGGGTCTCGCACAGCCTGTTTTGGCCAGCAGAAGGCACCGCAGGCAGGTCCTTTGTTATTTCTAGGCCGGCCTGCGGGCCTTGAGTTTGACACCCCTGCGCTAGAGGAACAGATTTCAAATCAGCATTCTTGTGATTGTTCTCCCTCCTGGTGGGACAGGAGAGAATCTGGTCCTGCCTCGTGTGGTGGGGTCTATGACAAGTCACTGTGGACAAGTCACCACAGCCAACCTGCCTCGGCCATCTCACTGCGGCCAACTCGCTACGGGACAATTCAATACGGCATAATTCAAGAGAGAGACAAGTAGAATTGCAGAGGGCCTTGTCTTGTGTCAGGCTTGAACCTTTAGAGCTGCAATTCTACTTGTCCCTCTCTTGAGTTATCTCATGTTGAATTGTCTTGTCGCAAGTTGGCCAGGGTGACTTGGCCATGAAGAGTTGTCCCATTCTGGGTGTGGTGGGAGGCTTGGTCTCTCTCCCTCATCCAGGCCCTCTCTACAATGGTCCACTTAATGATCACAAATGGAAGAGCCTGGATTGCATTTTTTGAGCAAAGCAGTCACATGGCATCTTGCTTAATGACAGCTTCACTCAGTGACTGAGATTTCAGGCCCAGTTGGGGTTGTAAGTAGAAGACTATCTGTATCTTATTTATTATTTGGGCGAGATAGATGGCAAACAAATTTAATGAATAAGAAAAAAAAAATTAAAAATGTTTTTATTCTATTTATACTGTTTATCCCACCTCTCTTTTGTGAGTTGAATGTGACACTGTATGCAGAAGTGTTTCCGGATTTTATCTTCATGACCATCTCTCAACTGTGCACTGGGCAGAATTGTAACCTGAGAAAAACATCTCAGGCAAGCGTCCCGAGGTGTCTTGAGGATAAAGGGAGGGAGGATGAAAGCATATTGAGACCTGAAAGAGTCTGCTACAGGTAGTCCTCAACTTACAACAGTTCATTTAGTGACTGTTCAAAGTTACAGCTGCTGTGAAAAAAGTGACTTATGGCCATTTTTCACAGTTTCAGCCTTTCCAGCATCCCCATGATCATGTGATCAAAATTCAGATGACTGGCATCTGATTCATATTTATCATTTTTGCCGTGTCCCAGGGTCATGTGATCACCTTTTGCAACCTTCTGATGAGCAAAGTCAATGGGGAAGGCCGAGTCACTTAACAACTGGGTTACTAACTTATCAACTGTGGTGATTCACTTAACAACTCAGACAAGAAGGTTGGAAAATGGGGCAAAATTCACTTAATTAATGTCTCATTTAACAACAGAAATTTTGTGTTCAATTGCGATTGTATAGACTAGGCTAGGCTAGACTAGACAAGAACAGATAGAATAGAATAGAATAGAATAGAATAGAATAGAATAGAATAGAATAGAATTTTTATTGGCCAAGTGTGATTGGATGGACAAGGAATTTGTCTTGGTGCATATGCTCTCAGTGTACATAAAAGAAAAGATACTTTCATCAAGGTACAACACTTACAACACTTAATGATAGTCATAGGGTATAAATTTAACACTTAATGATACAACACTTAATTATAGTCATAGGCTACAATTTGGTTAATCAGGAAACAATCAATTACAGTATAAATTGTAAGGATACAAGCAACAAAGTTATAGTCATAAGTGGAAGGAGATGGGTGATGGGAACGATGAGAAGATTAATAGTAGTGCAGATTTAGTAAATAGTTTGGCAGTGTTGAGGGAATTATTTGTTTAGCAGAGTGATGGCATTCTGGAAAAAACTGTTCTTGTATCTAGTTGCAGTGCCCTATAGCGTCGTTTTAAGGGTAGAAGTTGAAACAGTTTATGTCCAGGATGTGAGGTATCTGTAAGTTGTAAGTTGAGGACTACCTGTAGTATATTCACATCAATAAAAGTAATATAAAGCTGCATGACTTTAGTCTCCTAGTCTAGTCTATATTTGAGGGGTTTATTTTATTTAAACCAATTTAATCGGCCATCCATCTCACACAAGATGTGAAGGGTTGACATCATGATACTATACTGTGCATAGGCCTATTACACAATAGTTCCCAAATTCTTATTTTAAGTTATTTTGAAAACTTAAGTGGGATAAAATGTATGGTAAAATAACTCAAATTCTTGAAGCCAACGTACCATTTTTTCAGTGCCCATGATTTTTAAAAGAAATGTGTTTTTCATATTTGAGGAATAGTAATTTCACAGGGAAAATCAGTATATTGCAGGGATCTTGGCAGCACTCATAAAAATATTGAATGGGTGTTTATAATATGCAACTAAAATATGAATATAACTGGTTTCTTTTTGGACAAAACAATTCTATGACATTAAGCAGTGTTGAATAAGGACCTGTGGATACAAAATGATTCCATTACTGGTACACACTTGCATTTGGCAGAACTTGAAATTTCACTATTGTTGAAGTTTAAGTACTCTTCATGTAATATTTTGATTTTTTTTTGATCTGGGTCTATATAGTATGAAATTTTCCCATTCTCAAAAGTACACTTCACATCCAAAATAGGTATTTAATGTTAATTGAATTAACATGATGTGTGCATGGAAATACATTATCATATTAAGCTGCAGTTCTAAGTATTCAAACTATATAGACAGTTCTCAACTTGCAACTAATCAAAGTTCCAATAGGCCTACCTGAGTGGTACATTGGAACTCAGATTTGATTCAGTTCCAATGATCAGCTCCCTTCCCATGGTCACATGACCTCACTTTGGGGGCTTGGAAATGGGCTGAATTTATGGCTGTTTGCAGTGTCCCATAGTCACGTCAGATCTGGCTTTTTCTGCAGCGTATTTTGTGACTACACTTGTTGATCCATTCTATGTCTTTTGGTGTAAAACTGGTTTTGTGGATTTTAGCAGTCTTACTGTTATCTGCTTGATTTCTCTTGCCTTGCATTGCCTTACAAATTATTCAAGCTTTGTAAACTGCCTAGAGTTACTGTTGTAACTGTTGTAAGGTAGTGGAATGAATGAATGAATGAATGAATGAATGAATCGATCAATGAATCAATCAGTTGGTCAATCAGTCAGTCAATTAATGAATCAATCAATGAAAAGTCAATACATTACATCTCAATAATGCCTTAAAAGCTCCTCTTTATGTTCTTAGTCTTGGTCCTGAATTGGAGAGACTAACTCCCTGCTCATCTACAAGTTTATCAGGCAGCCTTTACTTTGCCTTCCATTTTAATCCATTTTAACAGTATTGTTGTGTTGATAATATTTATACCGCCCTTCTCCCGAAGGACTCAGGGCGGTGTACAGGCAAAAGTAAAAACAACACAATATACAAATTAAAATACCTTTTAAAAACTTATTAAATTAGCCTGAAATTAAAATTTTCCATACTAAAAACCCCATTTAAAATTAATAAAATTTCCCCTTAAAACTAATTTAAGCCAGCCCTGCGCGAATAAAAAGATGTGTTTTTAGTTCGTGGCGAAATGTCCGGAGGTCAGGTATTTGACGTAAACCCGGGGGAAGCTCATTCCAGAGTGTGGGTGCCCCCACAGAGAAGGCCCTTCCCCTGGGGGCCGCCAGCCGGCATTGTTTGGCGGACGGCACCCTGAGAAGTCCCTCTCTATGGGAGCGTACGGGTCGGTGGGAGGCATGTGGTAGCAGCAGGCGGTCCCGTAAGTACCCAGGTCCTAAGCCATGGAGCGCTTTAAAGGTCATAACCAACACCTTAAAGTGCACTCGAAAGCCACAGGCAGCCAGTGCAGCCTGCGCAGGATCGGTGTTACAAGGGATCTACTTGTAGCTCCTCCTATGACCCGCGCAGCTGCATTCTGGACTAACTGAAGCCTCCGAGCGCACTTCAAGGGGAGCCCCATGTAGAGAGCATTACAGTAATCCAAGCGAGAGGTAACGAGCGCATGAGTGACCGTGCATAAGGCATCCCGATCAAGGAAGGGGCGCAACTGCCGAACCAGGCGAACCTGGTGGAAGGCCCCCCTGGAGACGGCCGTCAAATGATCTTCAAACGACAGCCGGTCGTCCAGGAGGACACCTAAGTTGCGCACCCTATCCTTTGGGGCCAATAACTCGCCACCAACAGCCAGCCGCGGCTGCAGCTTACTGAATCGGGGTGGCGCGATCCACCGCCAATCCCTCTTGGAGGGGTTAAGCTTGTGCCTGTTTCTCCCCATCCAGACCCGTCGGCTTCCAAACACCGGGACAGCACTTCAACAACTTCATTGGGGTGGTCCGGGTGGAAAAGTACAGCTGAGTGTCATCAGCGTACTGCTGGTATCTCACCCCGAAACCACTGATGATCTCACCCAACGGTTTCATGTAGATGTTGAACAGAAGGGGCGAGAGAATCGACCCCTGAGGGACCCCACAAGTGAGGCCCCTCGCGGTCGACCTCTGCCCCCCTGTCAACACCGTCTGCGGCCGGTCAGAGAGATAGGAGGAGAACCACCGATATACGGTGCCTCCCACTCCCAATCCCCCCAACGGGCGCAGCAAGATACCATGGTCGATGGTATCGAACGCCGCTGAGAGGTCTAATAGGACCAGGGCAGAGGAATAACCCCTGTCCCGAGCCCTCCAGAGATCATCCACCAATGCGACCAAAGCTGTCTCCGTGCTGTATCCGGGTCGGAAGCCGGACTGGAACGGGTCTAGATAGACGTCTTCATCCAGGTATTGGGGTAGCTGTCGCGCCACGGCACTCTCTACAACCTTCGCAACAAAGCGAAGGTTGGAGACTGGACGATAATTACCCAAAACAGCTGGGTCCAGGGAGGGCTTCTTAAGGAGGGGTCTCACCACCGCCTCTTTCAAGGCGGCAGGGAAAACCCCTTCCAACAAAGAAGCGTTGATAATCCCGTTTAACAGTATTGTTGTGTTGATAATATTTATGCTGAGTGTCTTTCAGAATGAAAATTATTAGATAACATAATAATATAATTGTTAGATAAGATAAACAAGAGTAAGTTAGATTGAGACGCGTGGTATAAAAATTGAATCAAACAATCATTCAAATTTTAAAATCTTGAGGACTTGAGATTTCATTTTTCTTAATTAATCTGTCTCAAACAGGGAATGAATAGGCCTGAACTCCAAACTGATCTTTGCTGAAACTCTATTCTATTGGTTTAAAATAATGTTCAACATAGAACAATGGTTGAGTTCACCAATCAATCGAAGTTTAAATCAACGATCAGCAAAACCAGCTTTTGTGTGTAATATAGGTAAACACTATTGTATTATACCTTCCAAAATCTTCCCTATTGTGGCAATGTGTTTTTTGTTGTACCCTAATTCAGGTTCCATATGGGAATTCCCCAGAACTGATATTCAATCAAGTAACTGCAGAAGATGCGGGATTATACATATGTCGAGTGAACAGCGATTCTTCCTATGAATTCAGCCAATGGGCACAGCTGGATGTTTGTGATAGCCAAAGAGATGCTGATGGTGGGTTACAAACTTTTTACATGGTAGAAATGGCAAGAAGGTGTAAATAGGAGGTGTACTGATTTTCTACTTTCATTTTAATGTAACAATAATATTTTTAGATTTCTAAAGTTCTTTTTCTTGGCATAGGGATGATTGTGATTGATTATGAAGTCATAGAATCTCTGATTATGGACTTTTCTCCTTTCTCTATGGCTGCAGTTTCAGGAAACACAATTCTTAAATCTCTGTCACGTTAGGTTATAACGATAATAGATTTCTGAAAACTTTTAATGAGTCCATGCTGGTATATTTGACCACAACAACAGATTTAAAAGCATCTGTCATCAGTCCTGGAGAAAATACTTTACAGCTTTTATGTACCATATTTTTTTGGAGTATAAGACACACCTTCCCCCCCCCCCTCAAAAAAAGAGGGTGAAAATCTGGGTGCGTTTTATACTCTGAATGTAGCCCCACCTAGCTTCTCAAACCGAGGTTTCAGAGGCTGAAAAAAGCATCTGAAAAGAAGCTTCAGAAAGAAGCCCCCAAACAGAGCTTTAGAAAAAAAGCCTCCAAACAGAGCTTCAGAAAAGAAGCCCCCAAACAGAGTTTCAGAGGCTTTTTTTCTGAAGCTGTTTCAGAGGCTTTCTGAGGCAGAAAAAAATGTTATTTCTGAAACCGAGTTTCAGTAGTTTCAGAGGCAGAAGCAAAAAAAAAAGTAAGACACAGAGCTCACAATCAAGAAACCTGTTGCTAAAATTCAACAGCTGATTGGGGGTATTCCAGGAGGCTGATCCACCTGCCAATCAGCTTTTTTCTTATTTTTCAAAAACTAAGGTGCATCTTATACTCCAAAAAACACGGCACTTTTAGCAGGGGCACAAGTTCATGAAAGTTTAAAGACTTATCTGTCAGTATTTACCTGGAAAATTTTCACTGCTTGTTTCTTAGTGACTTTTTAAAAGTATTTCTATATTATATTTTAATGAGAAGTATCTTAACACAGTGTAAACATTCACATTAAAGCAATTTAGTTAACTATGGGTTTCTGAAAAACACATGTTTTAGATCATATATTAAAAACCATTTAATGCTGAATGAACCAGGAAAGTCTTTATCTGTCACTGGAAACTGAGTAATAAATGGCTTCTCTGATCCCTCAAGAAAGCATTTAAATCCATTTAAAGCTTTGTTGATAAGAGCTACATCCTGAGTTGAGCCCACTAACACTTGGAGCCACTCCAAATGATGTAAGGTTGAGGTATGTTTCATTGCTTTCAAATAAAAGAGAATATTTGTAGCTCAGAATTGAACCGGGCAGTCCCTGGCACCCTCTGAGCTTGCTTGCTTGCTTGCAGATGTTACATTCAAATAGGTAACTTCTTACCTAGAAAATGAGAGTATCCCTGTTTATACAGGTAGTCCTCTACTTACGACCACAATTGAACCCAAAATGTATGTTGCTAAGTGAGAAATTTGTTAAGTGAGTTTTGCCCCATTTTACAACTTTCCTTGCCACATTTGTGAAATGAATCACTGCAGTTGTTAAAAATTAGTAGCACCGTTGTTAAGTGAATCTGGCGTCCCCATTGATTTTGCTGTTCAGAAGGTCACAAAAGGTGATCACATGACCACAGGGCACTGCAACCGTCATAAGTATGAGTCAGTTGCCAAGCATCTAAATGTAAATCATATTATCGTGGGGATGCTGCAATGGTCATAAGTGTGAAAAACGGTCGTAAGTCACTTTTTTCAGTGCCATTATATCTTCTGTCATTAAACGAACTGTTTTAAGTCGAGGACTATCTGCATACAGAAGCTTGTCTTGCCTGTGTTGGTGGGGGTATGTTTTTTTCTTTTTTTTAAAAAAAATTATGCATTTTCCGTTGTTATGTATAACGTTTCCATTTCTCCAACGTCAGTGTACTGTTTGTATCAAATATCTTTTGAATACACATAGTTTTATATACACCATCATTATAACCATTTTTCTCATAATTTGAGAATAATATATACAAAGTAATCTTCCCTTCTAATCGCCCTATACAATGTAATCTATAATCAAGTATAATCCAGTGATAATATTGCTTATGGTATTATTGTTTTTATATATACTTTTATTTTAGTGATCATCCTTAATTATAAATTACTAACTTCTGCTTCTATTTTCTAACTATTTATAAAATAGGTCCCAAGTTTTTTCTCTTTGGTAGGTCCTTGATTAGGATGTTGTTTTCTTCTTGACATGTTTTCTTCTCTTAACCATCTAGTTTAGCTATACTGTTCTGGATTAAATACAGTTTCTTATCACTCCTGCATTAAAATGATAAGTCATTAAAATATTATCGTCAGATACTGTATATCTTGGTGGATAATCACTTAAGCAATTTCTTGTCCAAAAAGATAATATACTTCAGGGTTTTTTTTACAGTACTTTACAACTCTAGTATTTCTTATTAAAAAGGAATATGCAATTAAATATGGCAGTAGTTGCTATTAGTTTTATGTGTAAGTTTTATGGTGCATGAAATAGGAGTGAAGCCTTAATTGTAATTTATTTGTATCATACGTAATATAGTACTTCTGCAATGAATTAGCATCTAGCCATTAATATATGTTACCTGTAGGAATATTTTTTGCTTTAATACAAGAAAATGTATTAACCACTAAGAAGTTCTCAGAACATGAACATGGCAAATAATTTAATATGAATTAAAAATCACCTGAGTAACTACAGTAGTCCTTGAGTTATAACTGTATTTCAGCCCACAATTGCAGTCTTAAGTCATGACAGTTGTAAAGCAGGTCATCATGTGACCGGACCCCAATTTTACTACCTTTTTTTCTGGTAGATGCTAAGCAAATATGGCAAGGAACACAGTCACGTGGTAAGGATGCTGGGCTGATGATTGGCAGGCTCCCATTTGAGACCCAGTTGCTCCCATGTGGTGGAGTGAGCTCCCATCACTGGCTTCATCTCCTGCCAACCCAACAGTTTGAAAATGGGAGACAGTGAGTAGATAGATGTGTCGTGTCCCACTCCCACTCCGACGAACGAGTCAAGGAAGTCCGTAACAAACTTGGCAATGAAGCCTCTGCAGCTTGCCAAGTTCCTTCGAGGTTTATCAGGACAGGCAGGAGTCCAAGTTGTGACTTCAGCGATAGAGTCCGATATCAGCAAACTAGCTAAGACTTTGCTTGACTCAAGGTTGGAATGCCAAAAGCAGGTCCTTTATATAGGCTGTGGGGTGTGGCTCCATGACTCAGCATTTATCCAGGCCTGCCCCATCTTTCCTTCTGCTGGCGTCACCTCTCAGATCTCCGGAAGCGAGGGTCCTCCCACGCTGAATTGTCTTCAGCTGGATCTGCTGTCAGCGTCTGGGAAAGGGAGGGGTCAGAGGGAGTAGACCCAGGTAATTCCAGCACCTGGCTGGCTTCCTGCTCTGAAGGCTGAGCCAAAGGAACACACGCTGTATGAGTGAGGTTTCTTGGGCTACTCCTTTCACTCCTGGAATCCTCTCCAGGCATGGGGCCAGGGCCGGGGGCTGGAGGCATGACAGGCTGTTCATCTTCATTATCAGACTCGGAGTCTGATAAAAGGCCCAGTTGGAGACAGGAGGGGCCCGGCTAAGGAGAGGAGGGAGGACGAGTCACAACAGATAGGTACCTGTCGGGTCCCACTCCTCCGCTGACGGCCGGATCGGGGAAGTCCGTATCAGGTGTGCCGCTGCAGCTCTGCCAAAGTCCTAGCAAAATTCTCAAGGCAGACAGGAGACCAGGAAGTGACTTCAGCAATCCAAGGTAGACTTTGCCTGACTCAGAGAATGTGTCGTGTCCCACTCCTCCGCTGACGGCCGGGTCAGGGAAGTTCGTATCAGGGTCTAGTTGCTCCATTTGCCTGGGCATGGAGCCGGGGCTGGGGGCTGGAGGCACTTCTTCCTCGGCCTGTCTGGGCATGGTGCCAGGGCTGGGGCCTGGAGGCATGCCAGGACATTCCTCAGCGTTCGGGAGGAGATAAGAAGGGCCCGGCTGCGGGGAAAGCGAACGAGACACAACAGAATGCCAGAAAGCAGATCCTTTATATAGGCCATGGAGTGTGGCTCCATGATTCAGCACTTATCCAGGCCTGCCCCTCCCTTCCTTTTGCTGACGCTGCCTATCAATTCTCCTGAAGCGAGGGTCGCTCCAGGCTCCAGCTGTTGGTAATTGACCTTCCTCAGGCTCACATGCTGTGGGGGAGGGGGAGGGGTCTAGTTGCTCCATTTGCCTGGGCATGGAGCCGGGGCTGGGGGCTGGAGGCACTTCTTTCTCGGCCTGTCTGGGCATGGTGCCAGGGCTGGGGCCTGGAGGCATGCCAGGACATTCCTCAGCGTTTGGGAGGAGATAAGAAGGGCCCAGCTGCGGGGAAAGTGAACGAGACACAACAGAATGCCAGAAAGCAGATCCTTTATATAGGCCATGGAGTGTGGCTCCATGATTCAGCACTTATCCAGGCCTGCCCCTCCCTTCCTTTTGCTGACGCTGCCTATCAATTCTCCTGAAGCGAGGATCTCTCCAGGCTCCAGCTGTTGGTAATTGACATTCCTCAGGCTCACATGCTGTGGGGGAGGGGGAGGGGTCTAGTTGCTCCGTTTGCCTGGGCATGGAGCCAGGGCTGGGGGCTGGAGGCACGTCAGGCCCTTCTTCTTGCTCGGCCTGTCTGGGCATGGTGCCAGGGCTGGCGCCTGGAGGCATGCCAGGACATTCCTCAGCGTTCGGAAGGAGATAAGAAGGGCCCGGCTGCGGGGAAAGCGAGCGAGACACAACAGGTACCACTTTGGTGGGACATGAAAAGAGCCTCCTATTGGACATTCCCTGGGCAATGAAGATGTCACCGGCTAATCCCTTCAACCCGGAAGCGACATAACTGTAGTAGTAGTAGCAAATGTGACAGTCATAAAGTGAATGTAGCTTTTTTAAGCAAAACCATTATTCACTATAGGGTGTTTTTTTTGCCAGAAACTGGAAGTAAATGCCAGTTAATAGGATAGGATAGGATAGGATAGGATAGGATAGGATAGGATAGGATAGGATAGGATAGGATAGGATAGGATAGGATAGAATTTTTTATTGGCCAAGTGTGACACAAGGAATTGGTGCGTATCCTCTCAGTGTACATAAAAGAAAAGATACGTTCATCAAGAATCATAAGGTACAACACTGAATGATAGTCATAGTTTCTGGCAAAAACACCCTAAATCGGGGTACCGAAAATGACTGTGAACGTGGGCTGGTTGCCAAGCATCCAAAATGTAGTATGTGACCATGGGGGTCACCAGGTTGTAAGTATTTTTGAGAGGTAGTAACTTTGAACAGTCATTAAGCAACCAATTGTAAGTGGAGGATGATCTGCAGCACCTTTTTAAATTTAGTATTCTGAATTGACTCTCTAAAGCAGGCTCAGAAATTCTGGGAGTCGAAGTCCACCGATCACAAAGGGGTCATCATCCCCTATCCCTGCTCTAAAGCAAGGATGCCAAACTCAAGGCCTGCGGGCTGCATCCGGGCCCGCAGGGTGCTTAGATCTGGCCTGTGGGCCCATTCTGGAAAGAGCGAAGGACTGGCCCGTGGTGCCTCTACACAGCCATCCCGGGCTCCATTTTCGCTGGCAGAGCACTGCAGGAGGCCACTGCAGCCAAAAACGGAGCTCGGGAGGGCCGTGTGCAATCCTCGACACCTGGCCATGCCCCCCTCCCCGCCCCTCCAAGGTCAAACACAACCCTGATGTGGCCCTCAATGAAATCGAGTTTGACACCCCTGCTCTAAAGGAACAAGCGCACCCTGTTTATTGCTTTCTTCTCAAAACCGTCCACTTCCTTTAAATTAGTGGCAGCAAATAAATGAGGAAGTCACTGAGGAGGACCCAGTTGTAGGCGAAGAAATTATCGTTCTTTGCTGACTTGCTTATGGCCTATCTCTGTTGCTTTGGCTGAAAAGATTTGTATCTCACAAACATTTAAACCTCTTCAATTTCAGGAAGCTACCTCGAGTTGCCTGAAAAGAAAATACACATCTACCTGCAACCGCAATCTCAGAACTTGATGGTTGGGCAAATGTTAATTCTTCAATGTGAAGCCACAGGAAATCCCACGCCACAGTACCAGTGGTACAAAGAAGAATTCCCACTTCCCAATGGAGAGAAAAAGACCTATGTGGTAAGTCTGTTCCCCACCCCCACCCTCAGCTACACTGATGAGGAATTGATGACACATTTTACATTCAAAGGCTCCTCGAAATAAACTCTCCAAGAGGAATTCTGAAATTCAGTTAATAAGATAGCATGTTCATTAACCCCCTAATGTTTTGCCATCAGCACGCTGATAATAGGTGCATGGCTCTCTGTGGAATATTGCAGTCCGAAGTGAATTTAATTGCTTGTATCCTATATCCCAAAGTATTTACTGGCTGAGAGGCTAAACCCAAGGCTTTTGATTATTTAGCATGACCGCAAAGTTGATGCAAGACTATGCATGAGCCTTAACGCAATGACCTCCATTAAGTTAGCATTAGTTTTATGAAATTCTTAGGATAGGAAAGGATAGGATAGGATAGGACAGGACAGGACAGGACAGAATAACGATGCAGAATTTGGTAGATTTCGCAGTTATAAAAGGTCCTTGGTGCTCTCTGAGCACAATTAACAATGCAATGCAATGCAATGCAACGCAACGCAATACAACGCAATGCAATTCTTTATTGGCCAAGTGAGATTAGACACCCAAGGAATTTGTCTCCGGTTCATAAGCTCACAGTGTATACATAAACAGCAAGTAATAGGTCATAGAGTTAGATTTTAGTTTATGGGTTTTATCTTGGGTTTTAATTTTTATATTTTTAATTAAGGCTTTTGAATAAGTTTTTTAATTGTTTTTAGAATTGTATTTATTGTATTTTTTGCTTTTAAATGCCTGTAAACCGCCCTGAGTCCTGTGGGAGATAGGGCGGTATATAAATATAAACAATAAATAAATAAATAAATAAATAGGCCATAATTATTACAAATCATTAATCATAGCTTACAAACAATAATTGAATAGCTTTATTCTTAGGCATTAATGCTGACTGTAGAAAGATATTACAAGTAGTCCTTGACTTATTACAGTTTGTTTAGGGACTGTTCAAAGTTACAACGGTATTGGAAAAAAGTGACTTATGACCATTTTTCACACAACCATAGCAGCATCCCCATGGTCATGTGATTAAAATTCAGACACTTAGCGACTGGTTCATATTTATGATGGTTGCATTGTCCCAGGGTCATGGATCACCTTTTCAACCTTCTGAGAAGCAAAGTCAATGCGGAAACCAGATTCACTTAACAAACATGTTATTAACTTAACACCTGCAGTGATTCACATAACAGCTGTGACAAGAAAGGTCGTACAGTGGGGCAAAATTCACTGAACAAATGTCTCACTTAGCAATAGAAATGTTAGGATCAATTGTGGTTGTAAGTCAAAGACTACCTGTATTTTCCCTTAAATTTAAATGGCATGTTGTTGTTGTTAGTTGAGAAGTCGTGTCTGACGATGTTCCTCCAGGCCTTCCTGTCCTCTACCATCCTCTGGAGTCCATTTAAGCTCATGCCGACTGCTTCAGTGACTCCATCCAGCCACCTCATTCTCTGTCGTCCCATTCTTCTTTTGCCCTCAATCGTTCCTAGCATTAGGCTCTTCTCCAGTGAGACCTTCCTTCCTTCTCATTAGTATTTGCGTTTCACCTTCAGGATCTGGCCTTCTAAAGAGCAGTTGATCTCCTCTAGGACTGACTGGTTTGATCGCCTTGCAGTCCAAGGGACTCGCGGGAGTCTTCTCCAGCACCATAGTTCAAAGCCTCAATTCTTTGGCACTCAGCCTTCTTTATGGTCCAGCTTTCACAGCCATACATTGCAACTGGGAAAACCATAACCTTGACTATACGCACTTTTGTTGGCAGGGTGATGTCTCTGCTTTTTAGTACGCTGTCTAGATTTGCCATAGCTTTCCTCCCCAGGAGCAAGCGTCTTTTAATTTCTTGGCTGCAGTCCCCATCTGCAGTCCCCATCTTGGAGCCCAGGAAAATAAAATCTGTCACTACCTCCATTTCTTCCCCATCTATTTACCAGGGTTGTACAGCATATAGAGCACTTTTTTTTCTCTTGTAGGAAGACAGTTCACGAAAAATGGATTCAAAGTTTGGAAAGATTTGTATATATGTAACATAGTGTAAATTTTAAAAGGAAAAATAGACGCCAGCAATCTGTATTAGGATCTATAGATAGTCCTGGACCTACAGCCATTCATTTAGTGACCGTTTGAATTATAACAGCACTAAAAAAAAGTGACTTACGACCGTTTTTCCACTCAGTCATTGCAGCATCCCCATGGTCACATGATCAGGATTCAGACTCTTGGCAGCTGGCCTGTATTTATGACAGTTGCAGGGTCCCAGCATCATGTGATCACGTTTTGCGACCTTCTGACAAGCAAAGTCAATGGGGAAGCCAGATTTGCTTAACAACATGTTACTAACTTAACAACTTCAGTGATTCACTTAACAACTATGGTAAGAAAGGTTGTAAAACGAGGCACAATTCACTGCACTGCACACCAGAACAACTAGACACAAGAACAGTTTTTTCCCAAAGGCCATCACTCTGCTAAACAAATAATTCCCTCAACACTGTCAAACTATTACGAAATCTGCACTACTATTAATCTTCTCATCGTTTCCATCACCCATCTCTTTCCACTTATGACTGTATGACTGTAAATTTTTGTTGCTATCATTAAGGGTTAAATTGTACCCTATGACCATCATTTGTGTTGTAAATGTTGTACCTTGATGAACGTATCTTTTCTTTTATGTACACTGAGAGCATATGCACCAAGACAAATTCCTTGTCTGTCCAATCACACTTGGCCAATAAATTCTATTCTATTAACAACTGTCTTGCTTAGCAATAGAAAATTTGGGCTCAATTTGGTCATATATTGAGAACTACCTGTAACTACCTGTAATTTTTTTCTCTGTGAGGAAGGATTTTTTTTTTAATGAGCCTTTGTCTGCAATTTGAAAGGTTTCTCATCACAGTGAATTAGGCTGCAGAATTTGTAGCTTCAGATTCAGGCTGTCAGAATGCAAACTTTATTGAAAGGTATTTGATAGTATTGCTGGAATAAAAAGAACGAACTTTGGTGACTGCCTAACTAGAAAATGTGTGGTACTCTTGAAGGTATCCTGCGTAGACATTGAACATCAAGGAACGTATTGGTGTCGCGTGTACAATAATCAAGACAATGAAGAAAGCAGAAAAGTGAAAGTAACTATAGGTAAGGAGTCTAATAGTAAATTTAATTAAGCAGTAAAATGGTATGTAGTTCGGTTTGGCATTTCTTACATTCTTCAGTGTAAGAAATTACTAATGGGATCAGTTATAATAAACAGGGCAGTTTTTGCGGGACTTGTTTTATATATATCTTTTAAAAAAAGCCATAGAATAATTCCATATTTCTTAATATTCCCTAGAAAATTAAGGTCTGAACTTGGCTAGGTTCTTATTTGTTGATGCTGGACACCAATACAGTTGACATTCTTGTAACAGTCATAATTATTTTATAGATTTTTTTTTTACTTGCAGGAAATCTTGTTCAAACTATGTAATTATTGTGTTCCCCTGAATGTCAAGATTGCCACCAACATAGGATAAACTTTATGCCCTGGCTGGGGGGCGAAATGATAAGATCTCTATGCTATTTATCAAATTTCTAACCCTGCTACCATATTCCCTTGATTTCCTGATGTTTATTCACGCTGTGTGGGAAAGGGATATATATCAGTAATGTTACCTTCTATTTGCATTCTGCTGGGGGTGTATAAGTAGGATATGCATAATGTCAGAAGATTCTCAATAATCCAGGCCATGGTTGTACCAATGGTGCTTTTCCAAAAGGCAACTGGACTTGGTTACATTTTTCATCCAAGAAGTTTCTTCAGTTCAGTAACAGAACTAAGGAAGCTTCTTGGATGAGAAGCGAAAAGTTTTCAAGGAAAAACCAAGACAGTTCAGTTGCCTTTTGGAAAAGCATCTTTAGGATAGGATACCCTAAACATTCTCATTTTTAATATTTTCATTTTTCTTAACCTTTTTAAATGTATTGTGTGCCATGAAGGAAAATACTGTATGTAGCAGGGATGTCCAGACTTGGCCCCTTGAAGAGTGGTGGACTTCGACTCCCAAAGCCAGCACCTTGCTCATATTTATAGCTCATGCTGGCTGGGGAATTCTGGAAGTTGAAGTCCACCACTTTTCAAGGGGCCAGGTTTGGACACCCCTGGTATGTAGTGTAACACATCTATATATAATGTCTATATAAAATGTACATGATTAATTTCAAGTCAGGCTACGACAGGCCTCATTTCCTTTTTAGTTTCTAATTGCATGAGACTTTCAAGAAGAGACTGGACTGCCATTTGTCAGAAATGGCATAGGGTCTCCTGCTTGGGCGGTTGGGAGGGGGGGTGTTGGACTAGATCAGTGGTCTCCAACCTTGGCAGTTTTAAGCCTAGAGGACTTCAACTCCCAGAATTCCCCAGCCAGCTTTGCTGGGAGTTGAAGTCCGCCAGGCTTAAAGTTGCCAAGGTTGGAGACCTCTGGACTAGATGACCTACAAGGTCCCTTCCAACTCTGTTAATCTGAGGAAATCTGTAGGATTTCTAGTAGGTAGGCAGTCAAAACCTGCTACAGAATTGAGATTATATTGTCCTTCCATAAAACACTGCATATTGTTTGCATTATGAACAGTTTATTGTTCTGTAAGGCTTTTTAAGTTTATAATGTGCTGTGGTCACTATTGGTTGAAAGCCTCAATATTATATGTCCATTGTTGATCGCTCTTGGTTAGACATGCTAAATTATATGTATCGGCCCTTCACGGTATACCAGACTAGGAAACCAGTGCCATGTAGATCAGGAGTGGGTTCTTCTTACTTTTACTACCGGTTCGCAATGGGGCCGTGCGCATGTACACGCTTCGCTCGTGCACAGATCATCATTTATGACATCCGGACAGGTGGGCGGAGCCTCCCACCGATTTTACTACCAGTTCTATAAAACCAGACAGAACCGGGAGCAACCCACCACTGATGTAGATTGGTTCTAATTTTATTATAATACTATAGTAAAAGAATCTTGCAAGTCTGGATGCATTTGCCCTTCTCTCCCTTCATGAGAACTAGGGAGGAGCCTATCTGAAAGATTTACTCATTATTTTCTTGATCCTGGCTGATGCCTTCTTATCTGCCTGTTACACTGATAGCAATTTTATTTAGGGCTACGTCTGTCTTTGTGATTTGCAAAGAAAGTGATTTGCATAAGCACCCTTTAGATCTGTGAATAGTGGCAGAGGAATAACTGACTTTGCTTTTGTCTTATAAATATGAGGTTGGCTCCATGATTTTAGAAAAATAAAAGTATACAACGAAGGCATATTTTAAATGCCTTCAATGTTTCATAATGTTCCCTTTATGAATTTGTTGCCAAATCCACACACATATTCTGTTCAAGAGTTCTGGTTTCCAAGTTTGGAATTTTAAATATCTTCATAAGAATAGTGCATCTGCCTTTATTAGATCCTTAGGCAAGAAAAATAAATAAATAGATTCAGTTTTCTCTCAGTTTGACAGACACACATTTAAGTATGAATTATGCTGTAGTGCTTGGCTCCGAACTTGTTGGAAATGTAACTATAACATACCCCCTATGTGTATTCTTGCATGTCACGAATAAAATCAGAAGCTTCACTGTAGCATTCTTTTCTCTTGAAACTCAAGGTGGAAAATCTGTTGCAGTAGAATGCACGGAAGGTAACGTTAATCAAATACCATATAACTTTCTGATAAAACCTAAAATACTGACAACTTGGTGATTCTGGGATCTATAGCTAGAATGGAATGTTGTGCTGTATGAATGCCAATGTGATGCCATATCCTTGCACGAGCTGTTCATTTCTTCTTTACATCTTCTACTAATTATACAAAGTTAGTCCTTTTCTTTGTCACTAACTTTGTAAGCGCTGAAGAGAGCAATAATTAAACATGGTTTGCCTTCTGCTTTTAATTTTAATTTTTGATTAACTCATAAATCTCTTTTCATATATTTATTTAAACTGTACGTTCATTTTCCTTTGTTTCTTTCAGATGAATTAAATGACCTTGCAAGGCCTGGTAAGTATATTATACGGGATAAAACATAAAAACTGCAGATCTTTCTTTATGTATGCTCATGTACTGTATAACATATATAAAATCTTTAGGATCTTTGCTCATTAATAGAAATTTGCTGCTATTAATATTGTTACTGATGGTGCTCATTATTTTTTCCCAATTTTTAAATATATTTAATTTATAATCAACATTTACAGTATACGTCTTTATTCAGGCTATGCAATTGTTTAAAGGTTTCCCTGGCCTGCTATAAAAACTAAAAGTAGATATTAGGTGGGAATCCCATGCTACAAGGTAAGTTTAATAAGTTGGTTTATTTAATGTGGTAGACTGAATCATATCTATTTTGACCTCCTAAATTCATTATGAGAATCATCCTCCAGTAGCTAAAGACTTGAATTGTTGAGCGGCTATGTATAGGAAGATATCTCTTTCTTCGTTAACCATGGGGCATCAGAAAATATGTATCAGCTATTAATGTATATCAACTACTGTATTATTTATATATGATAAGATGATCCAGATACTAAGTGAAAATATTATGAAATGAATCACACTGTTGACTGATTTGCTAAACCTAGCACAGATATATAATCTGGTGCTTGTTAAATTATCAAATGATAATTTGATAATAAGAATTATGCCAAGCATTGTGTTCTCTCTCTAAAAATCATGTCAGTTCTCTTACACATTTGAATTTTGCTCTGGGTTCAGAGCCACTTTCTTTGCGTGAAATGTCTTTGTGACTGTGTATTTGTCCTTAAGATTGTAAGTAGCGCAGTAATAATAATAGAACAACGAAAAACAAAAAATGTGTATCTGGCAAAGAAGCTGATTTTTCAGTTTCCAATGGCCAAGAATCTTTTACTAGCTCAAAAGCAAGAATTAGAATCCCTGAAAGCTACATTAAGTTTATATAATGAGCTTGGAAAGATATTTCTGATTTTCATAGCAAGTTCTCAGTGGGTAGCATTGTTGGAATATTTTCATGACTGATAAGAAGAAAGTAAATGGTTCTGCAAGGAGTTTCCTTAGCTTAGCAACACTTGGGAACAGCAGGACTGTAGTATTAGGATCCAATTTTTAATTCCTTGGGGCTTTCGTCATTCTGGAAATAGAAGTGTAAAAATTCCAAGATGTTAAAGTTATTAGGAACATTTCTCTCCACCATTAGATAACAATATGATAAGATGATCCAGATACTAAGTGAAAATATTATGAAATGAATCACACTGTTGACTGATTTGCTAAACCTAGCACAGATATATAATCTGGTGCTTGTTAAATTATCAAATGATAATTTGATAATAAGAATTATGCCAAGCATTGTGTTCTCTCTCTAAAAATCATGTCAGTTCTCTTACACATTTGAATTTTGCTCTGGGTTCAGAGCCACTTTCTTTGCGTGAAATGTCTTTGTGACTGTGTATTTGTCCTTAAGATTGTAAGTAGCGCAGTAATAATAATAGAACAACGAAAAACAAAAAATGTGTATCTGGCAAAGAAGCTGATTTTTCAGTTTCCAATGGCCAAGAATCTTTTACTAGCTCAAAAGCAAGAATTAGAATCCCTGAAAGCTACATTAAGTTTATATAATGAGCTTGGAAAGATATTTCTGATTTTCATAGCAAGTTCTCAGTGGGTAGCATTGTTGGAATATTTTCATGACTGATAAGAAGAAAGTAAATGGTTCTGCAAGGAGTTTCCTTAGCTTAGCAACACTTGGGAACAGCAGGACTGTAGTATTAGGATCCAATTTTTAATTCCTTGGGGCTTTCGTCATTCTGGAAATAGAAGTGTAAAAATTCCAAGATGTTAAAGTTATTAGGAACATTTCTCTCCACCATTAGATAACAATATCAAAAGAGGGATTCACAAATTATGTTGGAAACAGATTGTGGCTAGAATGCAGTATTGCAGGCTGACTCTGCTCACAGCCAGGAGTTCAATTCTCACTGGTTGAAGGTTGACTCAGCCTTCCATCCTTCTGAGGTTGATAAAATGAGGACCCAGATTGTTGGGGGCAATATTCTGACTCTGTAAACAGCTTAGAGAGGGTTGTAAAAGCACTATTGGAGCAGTAATATAAGTCTAAGAGCTATTGCTATTGTTATTATGGGGTCTTTATTTAACTGTTTACATCGAATGGTCTGATAAATGTAACATTGTTTGGTTTTTGTGAACAAATTTTATCTTACTCACATTTCACAAAATTCCAAAAATTATTCAAGTATTTAATATAATGTACTCATTACATTAAAATATAATTCTAGCAGATCGCTAAAAAAAAAAACCAGACAGCTACTTCTAACAAGCCCAGAAAATTATAAGTACTTCAGTAGAGTACTGAAGTAGAGAAGATTGAAATTTTATTTTTGTAACCTGCATACATGTAATCCTCGACTTAGAACCATTTGTTTAGCAACCATTCAAAGATACAATGGGCACCAAAAAAAATGATCTATGAGCGATCCTCACATTTATGATCATTGCAGCATCTCCATGGTCACATGATCAAAATTTGAGTGCTTAGCAACCAGTCTGTATTTACAATAGTTGCAGCATCAGAGGGTCATGTGACTGCCATATACATATTCACAGCTGTCTTTTGACAAGCAAAGTCTATGGGGGAAGCCGGATTTGCTTAAGAATCGTGATAATAATAATTATTATTATTATTAAAGATAATTAATGATTAGAAAAGTCTTGGAATGTGCAGAAATGGATAAACTTACAAAGGAGATACAAGAAAAAGAGGAAACAGAATATTATATAGTGTGGGAGAAATGGCTAGGGGAGAGAGAGATAAAAGGCGGGGAAAGATCAAATAAAGAAGATATAGGAGTAGAAATGTAAAAAAAATAGGAGGAACCAGAAAAAATGTAGTTTATAGAAATAAAATTGAGTACACTGTTATTTATATGTATATATGTAAATAAATTAATATTAGACTTTTTTGTATAAAGGATACATTGAAATAAGGGAGAAAAAATAAACAAGTAAGAAATGATTAACTGTTGCGAAATTGTTGGAAAGAAACTATTGTTTAAAAATTCTTTTTTGTTTTTTGAAAAATGTTTAGTAAAAATTATTTTTTAAAAAAGAATCATGTGATTCACTTAATTAATGAAGTGATTTTCTTAAAAAAGACTGGCAAAAAAGGACGTATATTGGGGCATGACTCACTTAAAAACCACCCGGCTTAGTGACAGAAATTCAGGTCCCAATTTTGGTGGTAAGGTGAGGACTAGCTGTAATACGTATCCAATAATCTTACGAATTTATAAGACAGATCAGTCTAGTAATGCTCAGTTTTAAAAATCATCTAAGCAGAATTCCATCAGGAAGTAAAACTGGGATAGCTCTAATGAACAGGATATTACTTTTTAAAAAATTAAAAGCACAAATATTTCCCTTGTTAAGAGCAAGTGTGATCCAAGTTGAGGAACATTTGATTATTTGTAAATTTTATTAACGTTTGCGAGTCCAAAACTTTTTTCATTCTTTCTTTACAAAGCAGATCTTGAACAAGCAACTGAAAGGCAGTTTGGTAAGTAGCTTTATATATTTTTCTAACCAGGCAAATCCTTAATTTTTTTTTTATTAAAAAGCTTCTGGGAGAAGCACGAAGCTGAAGCCTGAAGATGACAAATGAGATTTATATTCCGCCTTTCTACCAGAATTTTAAGATAGCTTACAGGAGTATCTCTCCATAGTAGCATAATGGAAGAACTCTCATGCAAGTTAAATTTTCTTTACACTAAGTTGACAGATCCAGAAGGGTACACCAGAGGGAGAAAGACTGATGGTACAACTTCTGAATTTGCAGGAGCAAATTCCATCATTGACTACATATATTTAATATAATTGCAGCAGCAGCCCATCAAATTAAAATTTTTAATTTAATTTAATTTAAATTTCAGAAATTAAATTAAATTTTAAACCATACATGTTCCTTTATAGGTAATACCTTCATCATTGCTCAACAATTATTGAAGTCTAAAAATAGTTTATTTTTTTAAAAAATGGTTTCTTTAAACTTCAGAATTCCTAATAGTTAAATTAAGTAATTAATTCAGAAAAGCTTAATTTCTTGCTTCATTCTTTGTTTGAAATTTGGCCTTCCAGAGAAGGTGTTTAAGCTCATTCTGGGAAAGGTTCCATTAGAATTTGATTATTTGCTTGGCAAAGAACATAGTTTATACAAGGGATTTAAGTATAGACGTCAGTGTATTTCCTTAGCACAATGAAATGCAAACTATTTGTATGATGCTACATAAAGATCCTCAGTACAATGGAAACTAGCTGGGCTATTGCAATTATATGAAACAAATGCAATGCTGGAATTTGCTCCTGCAAATTCAGAATTTGTACCATCAGACTTTCTCCCATCATTGTACCAATTCGTTATGTGTCAAGTTTGTGTAAAGAAAATTTAAATCAGATGAGAGTTCTTTTGTTGTGCTGCTACAGAGAGATATCCCTGTAAGCTACTCTAAATTCCTGAAATCTAAATAAATAATAAGGAAAGATAAAAGCTACATATTATAGTAGCACATTTGATTTAAAAGTGATGCTCCCACCATTACTATAAAAACTGTTCAATAAAGGTGAGCTTATTCAAAGATGAGTCAAGAATCTGGAATTCCTATTCACAATTTTGACAAACAATGAGATAACAAAGCAAGATAGCATTTAGCAAAATGCAAAATTCCCAACTGGAAGTACAATTCATGCTGTCTGTTGTTTGTACTACATCTGGCAATTTGTAGCCCGTTTTGCTAATGTATACTTTCTCTTTGGATTAAATCCTATGCTATTCGTAAAAATAGGTCCGTATTAAATCCCTCTGTGTTGTATTAACCGCCCCAAACAAGTGACAATTGAACTCTTGAGAGTGTGCGGTCATTTGTAACCCTGTCTCTGTGAAATGGCTGTCATTGAAATAGTTCTTGATATATTGTATTTCATCTATAAACTATGTGTTCAATCACTAAAACTGCAAGGATAAACAGTAAATATAAGTCCAAGGCAAGGAAATTGATTTGCAATGCTTTCAGAAAAACGATTAATTTTTATTATACCCAAACCATTTTTTAATGCTTTGGTAAGTCCACACTTGGAATTCTGCAACCATTTTTGGTCATCTTGATGTAAAAAAGATGTTGAGACTATAGAAAGAGTACAGAGAAGAGCAGCAAAGATGATTAGGGGACTGGAAGCTAAAACATAAAAATGGTTGCTGGAATTGGGTATGTCTAGTTCAATGAAAAGAAGGACTAGGGGAGACAGAATAGCAGTTTTCCAATATCTCAGGGGCTGCCACAAAGAAGAGGGAGTCGGGCTGTTCTCCAAAGCACCTGAAGGCAGAACAAGAAGTAATGGATGGAAACTAATCAAGGAGAGAACCAAACTAGAACTAAGGAGGAAATTTCCTGACAGAACAATTAATCAGTGGAATGACTTGCCTCCAGAAGTTGTGGGTGCTCCAACACTGAAAGTTTTAAGAAGAGATTGGACATCAATTTGTTTGAAAGGATATAGGGTTTCCTGCCTAAGTAGCGGGTTGGACTAGAAGACCTCCAAGGTCCCTTCCAACTCTTATTCTGTTAAAAATACATTGTAAGCCGCCCTGAGTCTTCGGAGAAGGGCGGGGTATAAATGTAAACAAAAAAAAAAAAAAAAAAAAAAAAAAAAAAAAGGCAGGAAGTGAACCTGAACTTGAATGAAATCTTGGACTAATATTTGCCCTTGTTTCTGTAGTTGATATTAACGTGCTTTGCCTCCTTCTCTCTAAGTATGCTTCATTACGCATTCATTGGCGCACTGGTTAGAGTGCAGTACTGCAGGCTACTTCTGCTGATCACCAGCTGCCGGCAGTTTGGCAGTTCGAATCTCGCCAGGCTCAAGGTTGACTCAGCCTTCCATCCTTCCGAGGTCGGTAAAATGAGGGCCCAGATTATTGGGGGCAATAGGCTGACTCTGTAAACTGCTTAGAGAGGGCTGTAAAGCGCTGTGAAGTGGTATATAAGTCTAAGTGCTATTGCTATTACACATTTTTATGGGGAGTTACTTATGTATAAGATACCCTGAAGTCTTCCTATGAATTATCATGCATGTTAATTTCCTTGCATGCATACTGTGGAAAAGCTATTTAGAAACATGCTTTGTTTTCTCCCTTTGTAGCAGTAGATAAAGTAGCACTACTGATGGGGAACATGAGCTACTATAACCATCCCAAACTCAAGGCTCCACTAGTGGATGTTTACGAGCTGACCAACTTGCTGAGGCAGATGGACTTTAAAGTGGTCTCCTTGCTGGACCTGACCGAACCTGAGATGCGGAATGCAGTGGATGAATTCTTACTGCTCCTGGACAAAGGTGTCTACGGTAAGAGTTTGTGATTTGGTGGCCAATCAAGCTGAGTTTCACTTTGTTTGCCAGAAGCAAAGGTGGGTTTCAGTAGGTTCTGACCAGTTCTGGAGAACCGGTAGTGGAAATTTTGAGTAGTTCGGAGAACCAGTAGTAAAAATTCTGACTGGCCCAACCCCCATCTATTCTCTCCCTCCCGAATCCCAGCTGATCGGGAGGAAATGGAGATTTTCCAGTAACCTTCCCTTGGAGTGGGGTGGGAATGGAGATTTTACAGTATCCTTCCTCTGCCACACCCACCAAGCCACGCCCACCAAGCCACACCCACAAAACTGGTAGTAAAAAAATTTGAAACCCACCACTGGCCAGAATGTATCTTTCATGGTTACTTTATTTGGCCGAATTTGGGGTTCTACAGTGAGGAGGGATTTGAACTGGGTAGCATAAATCCCCATTTCCTCCCGATCAGCTGGGACTTGGGAGGCAGAGAATAGATGGGGATGGGGCCAGTCAGAATTTTTACTACCAGTTCTGTGGGTGTGGCTTGGTGAGCGTGGCATGGCTTGGTGGGCGTGGCATCAGTTCCTTTTTCGAACTGATTGAAAAAGGCACGTCTCTGAAATCTCACCAGTATATTATTTTTCGTAGTTGTCATTACAAATACTCTTCACCAGGCCAGGATAGGAAGAGCCCAGCTCCTAATAGTACATAAATGTAGTCACGCATTGGTTCGAGTTGGACGTGTCTTCGCGGTAGATGCTAGCACACAAGTGGTTATATAGGCAGCTTTCTCATTGCTCAGATGCGTAATGCTTGATTCACTTAGTTCCTCCTGATCTGACATTCAGAATGCCTTTCGCTCTTTATACGGCTGAGCCAACAATCGCTCTGACAGGAAGATTTACTGTAATAGCACTCACAGCTTTTCAGATCGCCGCATTCTTTGACAATCCTTTTTAGCAGCGGCTTGTCAGGAAAATTCAGATCACTGTCGATGGGATGTTGCAGTTGCTTCCCGATCAGGCTCAGGCGTGCTTGGATCCATTAACTCTGGGTTCCTGGTGTGTTTTTATTTATTTATTTTTAGATCGAATTTGTATATCCGGCCAACTCGCACATAGGTAATTCCGAATGGCTTACAAAATTTAAAAAAGCCACGGTATAATAAAACTCATTTTTTTAAAAAAAAAACCATGTCCACCTCCCATGGCAGCAACAACACAATCAAATCAGCTACTTAATCGGATTCCTCTCCATTCATGACAAAGCTATGTTTTTAAGACTTTTCAGAAAAACAATAGGATGGGGGCAGGGGTGGCCTTCAAAAATTTTAGCAAGGGGTTCTCTGCCTGGTTGCTGGGTGGGTGTGGCCATGGTGGGCTTGGCCTAGTCAGCCTCCTGCACCATGGGGGGGACGGGCTGCCCTCCCCAGGTTCCGGAGGCTTTCCTCGAGCCTCCAGGAGGGTGAAAATAGCCTCCCCAAGCTCCGGAGGCCCTCTGGAGGCCAGAAACAGGCCTGTTTCCGGCCTTCCCGAACTTCCAGTAGCCAGTTTTTTGCCCTCCTTGAGCCTCCGCACACACCCTGCACTTACCTGCATCCAAAACGGGCCGCGTGGGGACTCCTGAGAGTGGAGGGGTGGGCTGGGCTGGGCCAGCCAGTAGTGGGATTTGGGGGTTCTCCAAACTGCACAGAATCTTAGCTAGAGGTTCTCCCAAACCCCTGCAAACCCCCAGCAGCCCACCCCTGGATGGGGGCCAACCATACCTCAGGGGGAATGACATTCCATAAAGAAGGGGCCACCACCAAAAAGGCCTTTTTTCATGGCCCCACTAATATCAGCCCCTAATCAAAGAAACCCCATAGCGTGTCCTGCCTTCCTGTCCTGGTGAACCGGGTGTCAGGTTCCGGACAAGCACTTGGAAAAATGATAAACCAGATTCCTGGGTGTAGCAATCTTTATCTGGCACTCCGGCACGTTCCAACAATCAATCATAGGCTGACACTGGGTGGATATAAGAAAATATTTTAATATTTTAATCAAATATTTTGAAAGTTCTATGTCACAACCTATGGAAATCCAGACATGGCAGAAAGAGAACCATGTTTGCTATCATGAACAGTTTGATTCAGAATCCATATGATGGTGTTATCTAGAAATTATTTAACAAAAAAATGTTTTGCATAGCTAAATATTAAGTAAACGTCTCCAAAACCCATGAAATTTTGTATAGCTTATAGCTAAAGATTTTTTAAAAAGACTCAGTACCGTGTTTTCCCGAAAACAAGACCCAGTCTTATATTTTTTTGAACCCCAAAATAAGCGCTTGGCGTTATTTTTGGGCAGGTCTTATTATTTTGGGGCATGTGGAGAAAACCAGAGGAAATGGCAGGGACTGGCTACGCATGCATTTAAATATTTTTGGGGAGGGCTTATTTTCAGGGGGGTGCATGCGCTCAAAAGCCTGGTTGGGCTTATTATCAGGGGATGTCTTATTTTAGGGGGAAAAGGATAGCTTTCTCTTCCATTTATTCAAGTTACATTGTTTGGGGGGTGGGGGGGAGTAAAGATACAATACCACTTCCTTTTAAGAAGCATTTTTGTCAAAATAAGCTTGACTCCTGGGAACTTAACAGATATTTGAAGAAGGATTTCTTGGCTGCAATATGGAAGTGGTTTGCTTCTCCATTGCATTTTTCTGACTTGCTATTTGTTTAATTAAGTGAACATTCCTTGCACAGATGAAAGGAATCAAGGGAAGATGAGTTAGAGCAACCACCAGCAGTGATATCTGGGTATTATGAGCATTGAGGCTCAATACAAAACATCCTTAAAGTCATGCAACACTATGTTGGGATGAGAAGGCTGCATTAAAGCACAACATCCTTTACAACCAGCCGAAGTAGGTCCTTATCCTAATATCTCAAACATTTTTTATTAAATTATTAAGTATTATAAAGTACTTAATATTTTATAATACTTAATAAGTATTAGTCAATACTTAGTCAAGCTCAGTGACTAAGACACTGAGCTTGTCAGTTCGAGCTTCTGGGTGGCGCCATCTTTCTCGCTGGGTGCCAATTTATGGCACTCCGCATTGAATACCGTAAAAGCCGGATTTAACAACTGATCCCGGCTTCATTTCTCTCTCTGGTTGAAAGAGAGAGACAGAGCAAGGGGGAGGAATTGGGTAGATTCCCCTAGGGGCTTTGTTTTTGTAATACAAAGTCCTGAACGGTGAATCCCCTTATTTACCCCTCCCCCACCTCCAGTATTCTCTGCGCTCCTGAAAAAGCAGGAAAAGAGGAAGATGTCCACTTCTGCTAGCAATTGATTTTTTTTGTGGATACGAAAAGCAGGCGGAACGAATGTGAGGAGCAATTATTGGTTTGCAAGTATTTTTGATTTTCTGACTTCCTCCCCCCCTTCAGTTTCGTTTTAGAGAAACTGAAAGCAGAGCGATACATCAAAGGGAGCTTTGCTGTTGAATCGAAACTGAATGGAGATTTTATCTTATTGTGTTTGACTGTGGACTGTTGGATTATATTACGCTGTTTAAGTACGTTACAAGGGGATTCTCAGCAGGAATTTTGTTATGGAGGTTCTTTCAGAAGAATGGGTTCGGACGTTATACAGGACTACACAGAAAGAATGTATTTAATTATTCAAAATACAAATTGATAAAAATGGGGCGTTTTGGATGAGAGTTTGGAGCAAATTAACCAGTGCAATTATTCGGAAAATGGAATGGAGGATATACAAATAAAAGTGGATAAATATGAAGATTTGATCGTGAAGAAACAAGGTGATCTAAAGAAGTTTTCTTTAAATAGTTTGGATGAGCTGCCTGAATTTGTGCTACAGGAGATTGTCCCTCAAATGGAAAAGACTCACAAGCTTAATGTTTCCCAAGAGTTCTTTTTTTGGACTGATGGAATATCGGCAGTAATTTTTGGATTTCTGGACATAAGGAATTACTAGGAAATATTGTGATTGACTTTTAAAAGGAGCAACGAAGGAAAGACAGAGATTAATGCACCAAAAAATGGCAAGAGACAATAGTATTATTTTTGAAACAAGGTTTTTAAAATATTAATAGACAAAATATTTGTGTCCCGAAGAATTATATGGTTATATGGTTATAGAAGCTATAAGGAGATATTCTCTGAATTGGATTGGATTTTTACGTTTTAGCTGGTTTTAAATATTTTAGGATTAATTTGTTCTACTGATTTATATATTTTATTATTGTTTATTGTTAATTTTTTGAAGGATTTGGTTATGTAAGGAGGAAGTCAGAGCTAGAGAGGGAGAATTGGTATAATAGTTTTGGGGAAAAAAAAATTTTTTTTAGCATATGTTTGTTTTATTTTTAACTATACCTTGTGTTTGTTCCGGGAAGCCAGGGGGGGGAGGGGGAGGGGGTTTGTGAAGGGAAAGGGGTTGGGGGGAAAGGGGGAAAAATTTTTTGTAAAACTTTTTGAATAAAAAAAAAAAAAAAAAAGAAAGGTCGGCAGTTCAGCGGTTCAAATCCCTAGTGCCGCATAACGGGGTAAGTAATAAGATAGTATGCTTTAATTCACTCCAATATGCCTGGTGATGTTGGAAAACGTTATTAGCCGTTAAGTGAGGGAAGGGTTCCTGATTTTCCTAAAATATGTCAAACGCTTTTTTTTTTCCCGGGCAAAATTTTTTATTTTCCATAATAATTCCCACAATTTGACCAGTGATACAATCACTTATCCAACAATCGATCCTATACTCAAATTATGCTCAATCAGGCCTGCTCGACCGCCACTCCCTCCCGTAATCCTTTCTACCCTTCTCATCCTTCTTCGACTTTCCCCACCATCCTTCTCCTCGCTTTCCTACTTCCCTTCCTCTTTCCCACTTCTCACTACCATCCTTTCTAACCCTCTTATCTTCTCCTCTTTCTTCTCCTCCTATCCTTTCTTCTCCCTCCCTTCTTTCCTACCTACCTACCTACCTACCTACCTACTTTCTTCCTTCTTTACTCCTCTTTCCTTACCCTTTCCCTTCGGGAGTGATTACCGAACAGTCCCGACTTTATACCATTCCAACTTGTATAATTCTACCATTATTCCTGTATTATTCTTCAAACGCTTTTAAAACTCTGCTCCTTCAACTGACCCATCTAGACTATTCAGCCAGAACGGGGATGCTGAAAGTAGGTGGCTCAGTGGCTAAAACACTGAGCTTGTCAATCAAAAAGTCAGCAGTTCAGTGGTTCGAATCCCTAGTACCGCGTAACGGGGTGAGCTCCTGTTACTTGTCCCAGTTTCTGCCAACCTAGAGTTTGAAAGTACATAAAAAATGCAAGTAGAAAAATAAGGATCACCTTTGGTGAGAAGGTAACAGCGTTCCTTTGGTATTTAGTCATGCCAGCCACATGACGTCTTCGGACAGCGCTGGCTCTTCGGCTTAGAAACGGAGGTCAGCATCTCCCCCTAGAATCAGGAACAACTAGCACATATGTGCGAGGGGAACCTTTACTTTTACCTTTTTTATAAAATACAGAATATAAAACTAAATAGAGGAACATTAAAGAAGGAGGGGAAAGAGGAAAGGGAAGTGGGGAACGGTAGGAAAAAGAAAAGAAAATGAAGCATTGACTTCCAACTCTCTCTATTGCAGTAAAATAAAATTTCAAGTCACAACTTTTTATTTTTCCATAATAATATAAACTTTCTCATTTCTACAAAGATCTATCAATCTAATCTGTAAAACCCAAAGTCAAAGTTACGTTCTTTTCCACATCAAACATGAAATTCAGAAGCGGTTTCCATGTGGAAACAAAAGTACTTATATTCTTTTCTTTAATCAGAGTAGTCAGTTTTGCCATTTCAGTTAACTCCATCAACTTCTGCAACCATTCTTCTGTGGTAAGTATCAAAGCGTCTTCCCATTTTGGCGCATATAACAATCTTGCTGCTGTCAACATGTATAGTAACAAAGTTCCAAATTTTTTCTCTAGTTCTTTTTCCATTAGTCCCAAAAGGAAAAGTTCTGGTTTCGTTTCTATCTGCAATCTATCTTATCCTAATATCTCAACCTAGATTCCTTGTTTGTTTAGCAGGGAAACTAAATGAATTGAGTTGCTTAGCAATCTTGCTTAGTATAATTGTTAAATGTGTTTTGGTTTTCTCCCCCCAGGTCTATTATATTATGCTGGGCATGGCTATGAAAATTATGGTAATAGTTTTATGGTTCCTATTGATGCTCCAAATCCCTATCGAGCCGCAAACTGTCTATGTGTACAAAACATCCTCAAACTAATGCAAGAAAAGGATACTGGACTCAATGTATTTTTACTGGATATGTGCAGAAAAAGGTATGATATTGCTTTTGTCCCTTAAGAATTCAATCTCAATAATTCATGGCCCAAGATACATAGCTGTATGAATTCTACAGAAAGAAGCATGTTAAATCAGCTAAATACATGTTTCACAATTTTCTAGTTCTTGGGAAATTATTTTTTAAAAACTTTTTTTTTCAAAACAAATGCAAAATACTATAGAGTAAAAAGAAGGGGTCCTTGGTGCACTCTGAACTTGAGACAAGGACCTCCTCCTTTCAACCCTGAGCTACAAATATTCTCCTTTAAAGAAGTATTTCTTGGGCAGTTATGTTTTGCTGTTGTGTGGCTCAGTGGCTAAGATGCTGAGCTTGTCGATCAGAAGCAATTCAGCGGTTCGAATCCCTAGTGCCGCGTAACGGGGTGAGCTCCCGTTACTTGTCCCAGCTTCTGCCAACCTAGCAGTTTGAAAGCACGAAAAAATTCAAGTAGAAAAATAGGGACCACCTTGGTGGGAAGATAACAGTATTCCTTGCGCCTTTGGCGTTTAGTCACGCCAGCCACATGACCACGGAGACGTCTTCGGACAGCGCTGGCACCACCCCCTAGAGTCAGGAACGACTAGCACATATGTGCGAGGGGACCTTTTACCTTTACCTTTAAGAGACTTGATCTGCCTTCAAAGTTAAATTGTAGACATAACATGATTACCAGCTGGAAACCAAGCTCTTTAAGAACATTGAATGTTTCCTTCCAGCTGATAAAAACTCAAAATCAATATTATAGAGCAGGGGTTTAACTTTCCTATAGCAAAGTGGTGTGCAGCCATGGCAACTTTAAGACTTGTGGACCAGCTCCCAGAATTGCCCAGCCAGCCATGAAGTCCACAAATCTTACGATTGCCAAGGTTGGACACCCGTTATAATAATCCATCAACTTCTCTTCATATTACAAGAAGACTTAGCTGGAAAGGCAACTGTGCTTGTCCTATGTGACATCACCCATCCAGCAACTCTGTTTTTCTTCACTAAGGAGTTGGTCTTCAAAATTGTAAACAGGTCAACCTCTCCTCCCTTTTGTGGTCCATAAGATAAGTTGCACATATTGATTATTCTTTGTTCACAACTTAATTATGTCCAACTCAAACATTTTCAAAGAGTCTGTAAATCAATTCTCAAGTCATTTGTTTCTGAGCAACTTTACTATTTACTATCATTTACTCATCTTTAGAATAAGCCAATGAAAATAGTGGCATCTAAGTCAGTCATGATTAATTCAGCCCATGGATTTCTATACATTGCAGAGACGTCTATATTTAGAGGCGTTTTTAAAAGTTTTTTTAATTGTTAAGTTTAGAAAAGCCAGCAGAAGAACCAGCATTTTGCAAGAGTTGCTGTAGTTGTCAAAAGTAGTCAAATATGTCCCTATTTATTAAGTATATGTTTCCTGCCATAGTGCTCTAGTAACATATAAAATTAGCTTTGCCCTTTTCAGGATAATGTTGATCTGCCTCAGGGGTGAAATGCTCCCGGATCGGAGGGGATCGCACAATCCGGTAGCGATGGCGGCTGCTGGTTCGGAGGACCGGTAGCAAAAATCCCTGCCTCCCCCCTGCCTCTGCTGAGCCACACCATCTGCAGAGGTTTTGTTTTTTTTTACTTTTAAAAGCCGGTTTTGCTTCAGCAGAAACAGGCCTTTAAAAGTAAAAAACCGCAGAACCTTACTTGTACTCTTACTTGTAGAAAACATGTTTTCTACAAGTAAAAGTAGAGATTCTAAGGCACTTACCTGATTACTGATCAACGCATGGCCACAGCCCGAAAGCAGTTTCAGTTTCAGCTCAGACAGAATCAATCGCTCAGCTAATCTATTTCCTCGGTGATCAACTGGCTGGATTTTCTGGCTGAGGAACTCTGGGATTTGAAGTCCACAATAAAATAAAATAAAAAAAAAATATTTGTGCAGCTTTCTGAGATTTGGTGTGTTTCTGTAGTGTTTCACTCTAACTACACAAACACACAAAATCTCAGAAAGCTGTATGTGGCATATTGTGTGTGTGTGTGTGTGTGTGTGTGTGTGTGTGTGTTAGGTATGTGTGTGTAAAGTGTGAAAGTTGGTTTTTGAGCTTTTTGTGGCTATGTGAAGTGTGAAGTGCAGCTGCTTTTACACTGTGTGTGAGTCAGTTGTGTTGTGTTGTGTCTGTGTAAAGTGTGAAAGTTAGTTTTTGGTACCTCTTATTGTTTTTTTATACTTCGTTTATTATTTTTATTATTTATTGTTATTGGCCACGCCCACCAAGCCCTCTGACTACCAAGCCATGCCCACCAATTAAGCCACGCCCACAGAACCGGTAGGGAAAAAAATTAGATTTCACCCCTGATCTGCATCTTATGAAACTAAACTATGGAAAGTATTTGCCAAACTTCCACTGGCAAGCAGCTCAGCAGTGATAGCATCATTAGAGAAAGAATTCTGACTTGTGTATCCATCCCTGAGCATCACCTCGTAATCACTGTTGCTCAATCCATAATTTCAGCGAGTAAGCAAGTAACTACTGAGAAGTATTTCCTGATTACTCGGGCAACCATTAGAAATTGTGGTTGCTCCATCACTGGAGGCTTTCAAGAAGAGACTGGACAATTATTTGTCTGAAATGGTATAAGGTCTGCTGCTTGAGCAGGAAGCTGGACTAGAAGACCTCCAAGGTCCCTTCCAACCCTGTTATTCTACGTTAAGTTCTGAAGACCAGTGCTGTTCAGTCAGCCAAACAGATAAGCAGTCAGCTAGCTCAGGTATAATATGACTCCACTTAATGAACACCACAATAACAGTATTCTAAATTAGTTGAAGTTTGTGAACTCTGCCTTCAAGAACATTGTAGATACTGTAGTAAACCAGACATGAGTGATTGCACCAAGCTATCCAGGACAGCAGTTCAATAAAAATAGATTGTAACAGTATTTTAACCAGACAATGAAATGGTGATATAGCTGGCTATTTCAACCAACTGCTGTCTGATATGTAGAAGAATGATAAATGCATAATGGAAAAGGGCTTATAAGGGTCTAGTAGTGAAGCAAGCACTAAGTGAGACAAAAATCTCTTTGGAATCAGCAAATTGCTTCTAAAAGCCAGTCTCCTAGTATTTTCAGCATAGTATAACCAATTCAGAGGCATTTGTTTAATTATGTGATTATCGAATATTGTAAATCTCTTTTCTTCACTGACTCAAAGAGAGTTTTGGGTCCTTGCTGTATATCAATACATCCAAAGATTGTAGCATATATGAAATGGCTTAAAAGGCTGAATTTCCGATTCTAATCCTGTCCTTCAAGACTTGCCTTCATTCTCTCCTTTAATTAAAAAACAGCATGAATTTTTTTTCCAAGCTGGATGGAAGCACTTCACACTTTTGCCTAAGTATTCATTGGCAGATTCTTCCAAGGGAGCGAAAGAAAAAGATTTGGAAATAAATAACAATATGCAGGAATCATAAAAAACATCCATTGTTCTATTCTTGTTTGAATATTCTATTCTGATTCAGGCTTTGTTGATCATTTTGATTCTTGTGTTTATTTTTAAGGAATGAATATGACAATACCGTTCTCGTCTTGGATGCCCTGAAGGTTACAGCTAACATTGTTTTTGGATATGCCACGTAAGAATAGCTATTAAAGTATTTATTTTTTAGAAGTGTGGTAACTTACTTTAATTTCTAACTGATAATAATCTCTATTATCTTTGGGTATTATATGAATAAGATTCTGATTAGGCTTTAGCCATGCTTTATAATGCCTGTTAGAGGTTAAAATCTGTTTTTATTCATGATCATTATTTAAACTGAATGGGCATCAAGAGAGATTTTTCATTCATGGGCATGATTTTCAGTATTATAAAATATTGAAATATTAAACTCATAAGTCTCATCTCTTCCTTGCAAAAGAAATAACTGGCTGTATTTGTTGATCTGAATATTAGCATCTTTTTAGCCACTTGATGAAAAACTTGCTTTTAAGACTGAGGAGATTGCATTTGAGTGCATTTAGTGTGAGACATCTTACTACCCACATTGTTTTCTCTCTGTGTTGAAGAAAAAAAAACACATTAAGTCTCAGCTCTGTTGAGAAATCCCCTGAATTCTAAGTAGGAGCTGTTATTCTTCTTTGAGGGAAGAAAAATGGAGGGAGATTTCTTAAGGCCACATAATGTATCCATGACAAGAGCTGGGCTTGAATCCAGATGAGATCCTGTTTATGGAAACTGTTGGCTCTCAGAACTTGTAGGACTCTTTTTTCAGACTTGGAAGCTATGTGGCTACTCATCTGTCTTATGAGCCAGTATATATGTGGGAAGGGTTCACCATTGACTTCCACCTCAGGAAGAAATACTATTAGTGTGGATAGGTTTTTTTTCAGAGATCCTTTCCCTGTGCGTCAAAGTCACTGTGAAGAATGAAGCTGGCCTGCTCAGTCAGTCAGTCCGTCCATTCGTCCATCCATCAGTTCATCCATCCATCCATCCATCCATCCATCCATCCATCCATCCATCCATCGAAAGAGTCAGTTAAATGGCCTGTGGCTTCTTGACATAATAAATTCTTTTCAATCTGCCTGATCAATTCGAACAATTAGAAATATTCCTGCTGCACCATCTGAAGCAACGCTACCTCAGAAGTATAACCTTTGTAGTTTTTTATTTATTTATTTATTTTATTTACATTTATACCCCGCCCTTCTCCGAAGACTCAGGGCGGCTTACACTATGTTAAGCAATAGTCTTCATCCTATTTGTATATTATATACAAAGTCAACTTATTGCCCCCAACAATCTGGGTCCTCATTTTACCTACCTTATAAAGGATGGAAGGCTGAGTCAACTTTGGGCCTGGTGGGACTTGAACCTGCAATAATTGTTTAAATAATAATTTAAACTGCAATAATTACAGTTTAGACCAGGGGTCTCCAACCTTGGTCACTTTAAGACTTGTGGACTTCAACTCCCAGAACTCTGGGAGTTGAAGTCCACAAGTCTTAAAGTAACCAAGATTGAGACCTCTGGTTTAGATGCTGCATGATACAGATGCCTCTCCTATCTACGGTGCTAACATGCTCTCTACGTATTGTCAAGGTGCCAAGGGGCAGAAGCTTTTGAGATTCAGCAGTCTGGATTAGCCAATGGAATTTTCATGAAGTTTTTGAAGGAACGTTTATTAGAGGACAAGAAAATTACTGTGCTGCTGGATGGTGTGGCAGAAGGTGAGAAAAAAGAGATGTTTATGGATTAATTGTACAATAGTCCTTGCTTTATAATTACTTGTTCGGTGACAGTTTAAAGATATGACAGCCCTGAACTGGGGGTTATGGCTTATTTATTTATTTACTCATTATTGCAGCTGTTGCAGTGGTTATGTGGGCACAATTCAGGTGTTTGGCCACTGGATTGCAATTATGACATCACAGCAACCCACAGTCACATGATTGCCATTTGCAAACTTCACTGCGGGCTTCAGACATGCAAAGTCAATGAGGAAGCTGGCGGAAAGTCATAAATAGTGACGATACGACATTTATTTATTTATTTATTCATTTATTTGTTCATACTTTTATACCGCCCTATCTCCGTAGGGACTCAGGGCGGTGTACAGCCAGATAAAAACATAAATATATACAGAATAAAACATTGATTTAAAAAACTTATTCAATAGGCCGAATATTTAAAATAGAAATATAAATAATAAAACCCCATTTAAAACCAAATTTAAAAAATCCTAGTCCAGTCCTGCGCAAATAAATAGATGTGTCTTAAGCTCACGGCGGAAGGTTCGAAGGTCAGGAAGTTGGCGAAGTCCTGGGGGAAGCTCGTTCCAGAGGGTGGGAGCCCCCACAGAAAAGGCCCTTCCCCTGGGTGTCGCCAGTCGGCACTGCCTGGCCGACGGCACCCTGAGGAGTCCCTCTCTGTGAGAGCGCACGGGAGAGACATGTTTAACAACCATGTGAGATTCACCTAACTACAGTCAGAAATCCCAAAAATGCCATTGTAAATTGGCGCAATAATGTGACATCATACTTTATGATAGTGACTAAGTTGCCTGTCCCAATTACTGTCGTTAAGTGAGGACTACCTATATTTTATATACCCTATTTAGTATGAAAATTATAAGCAAGGTTTTATTGGGCAGGGCTTTGTGGACCAGAAACATAAACACTATTGATGTACAAGAATGCACCCCAGGAAATTACCCTATATTTAGGTTTTGATCAGTTCATAAATTCTTTTCAATCTGCCTGATCAATTTGAACAATTAGAAATATTCCTTCTGCACCATCTGAAGCAACGCTACCTCAGAAGTATAACCTTTGTAGTTTTTTATTTATTTATTTTATTTACATTTATACCCCGCCCTTCTCCGAAGACTCAGGGCGGCTTACACTATGTTAAGCAATAGTCTTCATCCTATTTGTATATTATATACGAAGTCAACTTATTGCCCCCAACAATCTGGCTCCTCATTTTACCTACCTTATAAAGGATGGAAGGCTGAGTCAACTTTGGGCCTGGTGGGACTTGAACCTGCAATAATTGTTTAAATAATAATTGTTTAAATAATAATTTAAACTGCAATAATTGCAGTTTAGACCAGGGGTCTCCAACCTTGGTCACTTTAAGACTTGTGGACTTCAAGTCCCAGAACTCTGGGAGTTGAAGTCCACAAGTCTTAAAGTGGCCAAGATTGGAGACCTCTGGTTTAGATGCTGCATGATACAGATGCCTCTCCTATCTACGGTGCTAACATGCTCTCTACGTATTGTCAAGGTGCCAAGGGGCAGAAGCTTTTGAGATTCAGCAGTCTGGATTAGCCAATGGAATTTTCATGAAGTTTTTGAAGGAACGTTTATTAGAGGACAAGAAAATTACTGTGCTGCTGGATGGTGTGGCAGAAGGTGAGAAAAAAGAGATGTTTATGGATTAATTGTACAATAGTCCTTGCTTTATAATGCATGTTAGAGGTTAAAATCTGTTTTTATTCATGATCATTATTTAAACTGAGTGGGCATCAAGAGAGATTTTTCATTCATGGGCATGATTTTCAGTATTATAAAATATTGAAATATTAAACTCATAAGTCTCATCTCTTCCTTGCAAAAGAAATAACTGGCTGTATTTGTTGATCTGAATATTAGCATCTTTTTAGCCACTTGATGAAAAACTTGCTTTTAAGACTGAGGAGATTGCATTTGAGTGCATTTAGTGTGAGACATCTTACTATCTACATTGTTTTCTCTCTGTGTTGAAGAAAAAAAAACACATTAAGTCTCAGCTCTGTTGAGAAATCCCCTGAATTCTAAGTAGGAGCTATTATTCTTCTTTGAGGGAAGAAAAATGGAGGGAGATTTCTTAAGGCCACATAATGTATCCATGACAAGAGCTGGGCTTGAATCCAGATGAGATCCTGTTTATGGAAACTGTTGGCTCTCAGAACTTGGAGGACTCTTTTTTCAGACTTGGAAGCTATGTGGCTACTCATCTGTCTTATGAGCCAGTATATATGTGGGAAGGGTTCACCATTAACGTCCTCCTCAGGAAGAAATACTATTAGTGTGGATAGGTTTTTTTTCAGAGATCCTTTCCCTGTGCGTCAAAGTCACTGTGAAGAATGAAGCTGGCCTGCTCAGTCAGTGTTTACCATTATAAAGGATGGAAGGCTGAGTCAACTTTGGGCCTGGTGGGACTTGAACCTGCAATAATTGTTTAAATAATAATTTAAACTGCAATAATTGTTTAAATAATAATTTAAACTGCAATAATTGTTTAAATAATAATTTAAACTGCAATAATTGTTTAAATAATAATTTAAACTGCAATAATTGTTTAAATAATAATTTAAACTGCAATAATTGTTTAAATAATAATTTAAACTGCAATAATTGTTTAAATAATAATTTAAACTGCAATAATTGCAGTTTAGACCAGGGGTCTCCAACCTTGGTCACTTTAAGACTTGTGGACTTCAACTTCCAGAACTCTGGGAGTTGAAGTCCACAAGTCTTAAAGTGGCCAAGATTGGAGACCTCTGGTTTAGATGCTGCATGATACAGATGCCTCTCCTATCTAAGGTGCTAACATGCTCTCTACGTATTATCAAGGTGCCAAGGGGCAGAAGCTTTTGAGATTCAGCAGTCTGGATTGGCCAATGGAATTTTCATGAAGTTTTTGAAGGAACGTTTATTAGAGGACAAGAAAATTACTGTGCTGCTGGATGGTGTGGCAGAAGGTGAGAAAAAAGAGATGTTTATGGATTAATTGTACAATAGTCCTTGCTTTATAATTACTTGTTCGGTGACAGTTTAAAGATATGACAGCCCTGAACTGGGGGTTATGGCTTATTCTCATTATTGCAGCTGTTGCAGTGGTTATGTGGGCACAATTCAGGTGTTTGGCCACTGGATTGCAATTATGACATCACAGCAACCCACAGTCACATGATTGCCATTTGCAAACTTCACTGCGGGCTTCAGACATGCAAAGTCAATGAGGAAGCTGGCGGAAAGTCATAAATAGTGACGATACGACATTTATTTATTTATTCATTTATTTGTTCATACTTTTATACCGCCCTATCTCCGTAGGGACTCAGGGCGGCTTACACTATGTTAAGCAATAGTCTTCATCCTATTTGTATATTATATACAAAGTCAACTTATTGCCCCCAACAATCTGGGTCCTCATTTTACCTACCTTATAAAGGATGGAAGGCTGAGTCAACTTTGGGCCTGGTGGGACTTGAACCTGCAATAATTGTTTAAATAATAATTTAAACTGCAATAATTACAGTTTAGACCAGGGGTCTCCAACCTTGGTCACTTTAAGACTTGTGGGCTTCAACCCCCAGAACCCTGGGAGTTGAAGTCCACAAGTCTTAAAGTGGCCAAGATTGGAGACCTCTGGTTTAGATGCTGCATGATACAGATGCCTCTCCTATCTACGGTGCTAACATGCTCTCTACGTATTGTCAAGGTGCCAAGGGGCAGAAGCTTTTGAGATTCAGCAGTCTGGATTAGCCAATGGAATTTTCATGAAGTTTTTGAAGGAACGTTTATTAGAGGACAAGAAAATTACTGTGCTGCTGGATGGTGTGGCAGAAGGTGAGAAAAAAGAGATGTTTATGGATTAATTGTACAATAGTCCTTGCTTTATAATTACTTGTTTCAGTGACAGTTTAAAGATATGACAGCCCTGAACTGGGGGTTATGACTTATTCTCATTATTGCAGCTGTTGCAAGTGGTTATGTGGGCACAATTCAGGTGTTTGGCCACTGGATTGCAATTATGACATCACAGCAACCCACAGTCACATGATTGCCATTTGCAAACTTCACTGCGGGCTTCGGACATGCAAAGTCAATGAGGAAGCTGGCGGAAAGTCATAAATAGTGACGATACGACATTTATTTATTCATTTATTTGTTCATACTTTTATACCGCCCTATCTCCGTAGGGACTCAGGGCGGTGTACAGCCAGATAAAAACATAAATATATACAGAATAAAACATTGATTTAAAAAACTTATTCAATAGGCTGAATATTTAAAATAGAAATATAAATAATAAAACCCCATTTAAAACCAAATTTAAAAAATCCTAGTCCAGTCCTGCGCAAATAAATAGATGTGTCTTAAGCTCGCGGCGGAAGGTTCGAAGGTCAGGAAGTTGGCGAAGTCCTGGGGGAAGCTTGTTCCTGAGGGTGGGAGCCCCCACAGAAAAGGCCCTTCCCCTGGGTGTCGCCAGTCGGCACTGCCTGGCCAACGGCACCCTGAGGAGTCCCTCTCTGTGAGAGCGCATGGGAGAGACATGTTTAACAACCATGTGAGATTCACCTAACTACAGTCAGAAATCCCAAAAATGCCATTGTAAATTGGCGCAATAATGTGACATCATACTTTATGATAGTGACTAAGTTGCCTGCCCCAATTACTGTCGTTAAGTGAGGACTACCTATATTTTATATACCCTATTTAGTATGAAAATTATAAGCAAGGTTTTATTGGGCAGGGCTTTGTGGACCAGAAACATAAGCACTATTGATGTACAAGAATGCACCCCAGGAAATTACCCTATATTTAGGTTTTGATCATATCTGTCTCACTAGTTACGATTTTCACCCATAAGAACAATTTTTTTGCATAGTCTAACTTGGTGTTTTATTTGATTCTACACCAAGAGATTAAGATTGTGAAAAGCTGGGTGTGCTTGTTTATATAAGCTTACTTGTTTCAGTGACAGTTTAAAGATATGACAGCCCTGAACTGGGGTTATGACTTATTCTCATTATTGCAGCTGTTGCAAGTGGTTATGTGGGCACAATTCAGGTGTTTGGCCACTGGATTGCAATTATGACATCACAGCAACCCACAGTCACATGATTGCCATTTGCAAACTTCACTGCGGGCTTCAGACATGCAAAGTCAATGAGGAAGCTGGCGGAAAGTCATAAATAGTGACGATACGACATTTATTTATTCATTTATTTGTTCATACTTTTATACCGCCCTATCTCCGTAGGGACTCAGGGCGGTGTACAGCCAGATAAAAACATAAATATATACAGAATAAAACATTGATTTAAAAAACTTATTCAATAGGCTGAATATTTAAAATAGAAATATAAATAATAAAACCCCATTTAAAACCAAATTTAAAAATCCTAGTCCAGTCCTGCGCAAATAAATAGATGTGTCTTAAGGTCCGCCAGCATCCTGTGGAGCTGGCAACGAAATCGGACTGCGATGAGGCTGAGGAAGAGCACGGAGCAGTCCTGGAGGCTGGGGAAGGCCTGGATGAGGGCTCTGCATTGGAGGCGGAGGTGGGGCCAGGGCCATTGGGAAGTGAGGTGCGGACTCCAGAGCCCCCAGAGACTGACAGTAGTGAGGCAGAGCAACAGGAGGAGCCTGTTCCTAATGCACGCATGAGAAGAGCTGCCAGAAGGCAAGAGCAGCTCGAACAAAGAGAATGACTCAGGAGTAGGGCCAAGAAATGACTGGCTCCTCCCATAAGGCTTAAAAGATCAGCAACGGCGTTTGGGCTTTGCCGGAAAACAACGTTGATAGCTTCGTCTTGTTGTATTTATTTTGTATCAGTGTCTTCTGAACACTTGCCAAGAAAGGCCTTTGGCAGTTTGCCTAATTGGACCAAGGTTGGTGATAGGACTGTGGAATTTGTGTTGGGAGGAATTTGCTTTAATTTAGTTGAACTACACTTAGAATAAAGTAATTCTCAACTGTTCGAATAAAATTTGTTTTTACACTGACTGAGTTTCCTACTACCTACTTGGGCCTTGGGTCACAACAACCCCTGCCATTCCGAATAGAATAGAAAGGGCTCAGCCGTAAGTAGACATAATGGCAATGAAGCTCAGCTGAGGTTCCTTGAGACTTTCTGAGCTTGGTTGTTTTCTAGCAGACATTTTACTACACAAACTAGATAACATCATCAGCTACATGAAAATGTTACCTAGTTTGGGTAACAAAATATCTGCAAAAAACAAAAACAAAAACCACATCCAAGCTCAGAGAGCACCAAGGATCCATCATTTCAACTCTGAGCTACGAATATTCTCCTTTATAAGCTCAGCTAAGTTCACAGCCCTTGTTGTTAGCTGCGAAGTCATGTCCGACACATCACGACCCATGGACAATGTTCCTCCAGGCCTTCTGGTGTCCATTTAAGCTCACGCCTACTGCTTCGGTGACTCCATCCAGCCACCTCGTTTTGTGCCATCCCATTCTTCTTTTGCCCTCAATCTTTCCCAGCATTAGGCTCTTCTCCAGTGAGTCCTTCCTTCTCATTAGGTGGCCAAAGTATTTGAGTTTCATCTTCAGGAACTGGCCTTCACAGCCCTGCTGAATCCAAACCCCATCCAGTAGGATAACACTCTCTCTCTTTCTTTCTTAGCAGCTTTTGGATTCAGAGGGTTGAAATTTATTGAAAATTATCCTCCACCTGGCCTAAAGTTGGGCCTGAAGAGTGGGTGCCTTCCTATTGTGACTGGGTTTTGCATCCTATGTAAATTTCTGCTATTGGACTCTTGGAGTTTCTATTTGCAGAAATGACTCACAGCTCATTCTTTATATCTAAATCAGGGATCTCCAACCTTGGCTAAGACTTGTGGACTTCAACTCCCAGATTCCTCAGCCAGCAAAGCTGGCTAAGGAACTCTGGGAGTTGAAGTCCACAAGTCTTAAAGTTGCCAAGGTTGGAGACCCCTGATCTAAATCATAATGCAAATATTTTGATGAATCAAATGTGCTTATAAGAGGCTGCTTTGATCCAGAATCCGGTCATATTCAAAGTCTATCCTGGAACAGAAAGAAGGACGGGGTTTTGTTTTTTTGCAGAGTAAGAGAGGATTGGAAAAGAAAATACCTCTATCTTTGCTCTTTTATATAGATTCTGCAGCTGGTCCACAACTGCTGTTTATGGTCTGCTCCTATTTTGGTGCCATTTCTTTTACTAGAATTAATTTCTCTGATAATCTCGGAAAATCAAGGAGTTAGGTACTAAATGTATTGGTATTAGGCAGGGAGTTAAATAGGAAGCTAGGCAGCTGTCAGTTATTCCTTTGATAGTTGATTTCCTGGGAACTCCAAGCCAAAGAACACCAGGACAAGGCAACATGACACATCCACAAACACAGAAATGCTCAGTCAGTGTTTACCATTATAAAGAAGAAGGCTGCCTTCATCTCATACCCTAGTCGTAGAAAGCCCCTGTTGTGGTCCGCCAGCATCCTGTGGAGCTGGCAACGGAGTCGGACTGCGATGAGGCTGAGGAAGAGCATGGACCAGTCCTGGAGGCTGGGGAAGGCCTGGATGAGGGCTCTGCGTTGGAGGCGGAGGTGGGGCCAGGGCCATTGGGAAGTGAGGTGCGGACTCCAGAGCCCCCAGAGACTGACAGTAGTGAGGCAGAGCAACAGGAGGAGCCTGTTCCTAATGCACGCATGAGAAGAGCTGCCAGAAGGCAAGAGCAGCTCAAGCAAAGAGGATGACTCAGGAGTAGGGCCAAGAGATGACTGGCCCCTCCCATAAGGCTTAAAAGATCAGCAACGGCGTTTGGGCTTTGCCGGAAAACAACCTTGATAGTTTCGTCTTGTTGTATTTATTTTGTATCAGTGTCTTCTGAACATTTGCCAAGAAAGGCCTTTGGCAGTTTGCCTAATTGGACCAAGGTTGGTGATAGGACTGAGGAATTTGTGTTGGGAGGAATTTGCTTTAATTTAGTTGAACTACACTTAGAATAAAGTAATTCTCAGCTGTTCGAATAAAATTTGTTTTTACACTGACTGAGTTTCCTACTACCTACTTGGGCCTTGGGTCACAACAACCCCTGCCATTCTGAATAGAATAGAAAGGGCTCAGCCGTAAGTAGATATAATGGCAATGAAGCTCAGTGAGGTTCCTTGAGACTTTCTGAGCTTGGTTGTTTTCTAGCACACATTTTACTACACAAACTAGGTAACATCATCAGCTACATGAAAATGTTACCTAGTTTGGGTAACAAAATATCTGCAAAAAACAAAAACAAAAACCACATCCAAGCTCAGAGAGCACCAAGGATCCATCATTTCAACTCTGAGCTACGAATATTCTCCTTTATAAGCTCAGCTAAGTTCACAAGCTAAGTTGTTGTTAGCTGCGAAGTCGTGTCCGACACATCACGACCCATGGACAATGTTCCTCCAGGCCTTCTGGTGTCCATTTAAGCTCACGCCTACTGCTTCGGTGACTCCATCCAGCCACCTCGTTCTGTGCCATCCCATTCTTCTTTTGCCCTCAATCTTTCCCAGCATTAGGCTCTTCTCTAGTGAGTCCTTCCTTCTCATTAGGTGGCCAAAGTATTTGAGTTTCATCTTCAGGAACTGGCCTTCACAGCCCTGCTGAATCCAAACCCCATCCAGTAGGATAACACTCTCTCTCTTTCTTTCTTAGCAGCTTTTGGATTCAGAGGGTTGAAATTTATTGAAAATTATCCTCCACCTGGCCTAAAGTTAGGCCTGAAGAGTGGGTGCCTTCCTATTGTGATTGGGTTTTGCATCCTATGTAAATTTCTGCTATTGGACTCTTGGAGTTTCTATTTGCAGAAATGACTCACAGCTCATTCTTTATATCTAAATCAGGGGTCTCCAACCTTGGCTAAGACTTGTGGACGTCAACTCCCAGATTCCTCAGCCAGCAAAGCTGGCTAAGGAACTCTGGGAGTTGAAGTCCACAAGTCTAAAGTACCAAGGTTGGTGATAGGACTGAGGAATTTGTGTTGGGAGGAATTTGCTTTAATTTAGTTGAACTACACTTAGAATAAAGTAATTCTCAGCTGTTCGAATAAAATTTGTTTTTACACTGACTGAGTTTCCTACTACCTACTTGGGCCTTGGGTCACAACAACCCCTGCCATTCTGAATAGAATAGAAAGGGCTCAGCCGTAAGTAGATATAATGGCAATGAAGCTCAGTGAGGTTCCTTGAGACTTTCTGAGCTTGGTTGTTTTCTAGCACACATTTTACTACACAAACTAGGTAACATCATCAGCTACATGAAAATGTTACCTAGTTTGGGTAACAAAATATCTGCAAAAACAAAACCACATCCAAGCTCAGAGAGCACCAAGGATCCATCATTTCAACTCTGAGCTACGAATATTCTCCTTTATAAGCTCAGCTAAGTTCACAGCCCTGCTGAATCAAACCCCATCCAGTAGGATAACACTCTCTCTCTTTCTTTCTTAGCAGCTTTTGGATTCAGAGGGTTGAAATTTATTGAAAATTATCCTCCACCTGGCCTAAAGTTAGGCCTGAAGAGTGGGTGCCTTCCTATTGTGATTGGGTTTTGCATCCTATGTAAATTTCTGCTATTGGACTCTTGGAGTTTCTATTTGCAGAAATGACTCACAGCTCATTCTTTATATCTAAATCAGGGGTCTCCAACCTTGGCTAAGACTTGTGGACGTCAACTCCCAGATTCCTCAGCCAGCAAAGCTGGCTAAGGAACTCTGGGAGTTGAAATCCACAAGTCTAAAGTACCAAGGTTGGTGATAGGACTGAGGAATTTGTGTTGGGAGGAATTTGCTTTAATTTAGTTGAACTACACTTAGAATAAAGTAATTCTCAGCTGTTCGAATAAAATTTGTTTTTACACTGACTGAGTTTCCTACTACCTACTTGGGCCTTGGGTCACAACAACCCCTGCCATTCTGAATAGAATAGAAAGGGCTCAGCCGTAAGTAGATATAATGGCAATGAAGCTCAGTGAGGTTCCTTGAGACTTTCTGAGCTTGGTTGTTTTCTAGCACACATTTTACTACACAAACTAGGTAACATCATCAGCTACATGAAAATGTTACCTAGTTTGGGTAACAAAATATCTGCAAAAAACAAAAACAAAAACCACATCCAAGCTCAGAGAGCACCAAGGATCCATCATTTCAACTCTGAGCTACGAATATTCTCCTTTATAAGCTCAGCTAAGTTCACAGCCCTGCTGAATCAAACCCCATCCAGTAGGATAACACTCTCTCTTTCTTTCTTAGCAGCTTTTGGATTCAGAGGTTGAAATTTATTGAAAATTATCCTCCACCTGGCCTAAAGTTAGGCCTGAAGAGTGGGTGCCTTCCTATTGTGATTGGGTTTTGCATCCTATGTAAATTTCTGCTATTGGACTCTTGGGTTTCTATTTGCAGAAATGACTCACAACTCATTCTTTATATCTAAATCAGGGATCTCCAACCTTGGCTAAGACTTGTGGACTTCAACTCCCAGATTCCTCAGCCAGCAAAGCTGGCTAAGGAACTCTGGGAGTTGAAGTCCACAAGTCTAAAGTACCAAGGTTGGTGATAGGACTGAGGAATTTGTGTTGGGAGGAATTTGCTTTAATTTAGTTGAACTACACTTAGAATAAAGTAATTCTCAACTGTTCGAATAAAATTTGTTTTTACACTGACTGAGTTTCCTACTACCTACTTGGGCCTTGGGTCACAACAACCCCTGCCATTCTGAATAGAATAGAAAGGGCTCAGCCGTAAGTAGATATAATGGCAATGAAGCTCAGTGAGGTTCCTTGAGACTTTCTGAGCTTGGTTGTTTTCTAGCACACATTTTACTACACAAATTAAGTAAATAAATCTGTAGCCCTTAAGTCCCTGAAATACATCCTTAAAAAATTAGGTGGTTTTTTTTTCTTCAAAATATTAGCTTCTCGCAGCACAAGAGTCAGACTAGATAGAGGGAAAGAGCCAAGGAAATGAAATAAACCTCACTATTTCCTTGCTTAATTTACTTTGTCAATATTACCCCATAACTTAGGAGCTGGCAATTGTTTTATTGTCCCCCACCTACCCAAACTTTCTTTGGCTGTACCCAATCCTACCCCATTTACACCTCTGAATTTTGGCTTCCTGTCCATTTGTGATGGAAAAACTGCAACAGGTACAGCTTTAATAAAGATTTTTAAAAAAATAACCCCCACCTCTGTAACACTTGTATTTATAGGAAGTCCTTGACTTAGGGCCACAATGGAGCCTGCCCTTTATAGTTGTAAGTCATAAAGCAGGTCACCTATTAACCAGCCTGATTTATGACCTTTTTTACAGAGGTCTTTAAGCAAATCACAGTTGTTAAACTGTGCTTTAAACGCTATGGGGTATTTTGCCAAAAAACTGGAATTAAATGCCAATTTTCAGCAGAAATGTAAATCGTGATTACATCACTGCAGGATGCTGCAGTGGGCCCTAAATACAGGCCAAGCTCCTGAAATCCGGGCTTGTGACCATGGGGGGGTGGGCAGCATTGGAACTTTGAAACAAGTTCCTTTAAATGGGGAGGTTTGTCATAATTTCAAATGGTTGCTAAGAGACCAATTGTAAGTTGAGTACTACGTGTATTTGACCCCCCTCCAATGTTATATCTTCCCTAAACTATTAAATATAGTTCTTAGCTATGTTTCCCCATCTTAATTATTTTCAGATTTGCTAATTATCACTTGTTATTCCTACAAGTGATTCACAATCTGAGACCCTCAAGGTGGGCAACTATGGCCACAGCCTGTGGACTTCAACTCCCAGAATTTCTGGCTCAGGAATTTTGGGAGTTGAAATCCACAAATCGTAAAGGGGCCATAGTTGTTCATTTCTGCTCAAGGGAGTGACAGGTTGATTTAGGACAGGGGTCTCCAACCTTGGTCCCTTTAAGACTTGTGGACTTCAACTCCCAGAGTTCCTCAGCCAGCTTTGCTGGCTGAGGGACTCTGGGAGTTGAAGTCCACAAGTCTTAAAGGGACCAAGGTTGGAGACCCCTGATTTAGGATGCTGCTAGTAAATGAAAAAACGAGGTGGCTTTTGTTCAACATGGGCCCATATTTTAGGAGGAAAAAAAGAACAGTGGATTACAGGGCAAGGTACAAAAATACATGATGGCATCTTCCAGTGGTTGGAAACCACTTCCCTATATCTGCAACTGCAGAAATGCTAAAATAAACTTCTGAAATTTCGGGGAAGATCATGGCTAATAGGCATGAGGAACAATGCTTCTTTGCAGAGCTGTTTTTAAAGAGAAGCAGGTACGGATCACCGCTTTAAAAAATGTGCTTGTTTTCAGAACTTTCTGAAAGTATGTGCCTTCAGTTCCAATGCGGGGTTCGGATCCAGCTTGGTTTTGCTGCAGAATTCTCCAACGTCATGATCATCTACACAAGAATCGTAACGAAGCCTCCTGAAATAACTGTTTGCAATGCTTATGTCACCGATTTTCCTCTTGTAAGTTAATCCCAGAAAATGGCACGTTTATTGTCTGGAAGACTATATGTACAAAACAGAAATATCATGCTTTAAATATGAAACACAACTGGCATGATATATAAAGCAGGGGTCTCCAAACTTGGCAGTTTTAAGACTTGCGGACTTCAACTCCAGAATTCTACAGCCAGCCGTGCCTCTGGTGGCTCAGACTGCTAAGACAGTCTGTTATTAACACAGCTGCTTGCAATTACTGCAGGTTCAAGTCCCACCAGGCCCAAGGTTGACTCAGCCTTCCATCCTTTATAAGGTAGGTAAAATTAGGACCCAGATTGTTGGGGGCAATAAGTTGACTTTGTATATAATATACAAATAGGATGAAGACTATTGCTAACATAGTGTAAGCCGCCCTGAGTCTTCGGAGAAGGGCGGGATATAAATGCAAATAATTTTTTTTTAAAAGTCTTAAAGGGACCAAGATTGGAGACCCCTGATTTAGGATGCTGCTAGTAAATGAAAAAACGAGGTGGCTTTTGTTCAACATGGGCCCATATTTTAGGAGGAAAAAAAGAACAGTGGATTACAGGGCAAGGTACAAAAATACATGATGGCATCTTCCAGTGGTTGGAAACCACTTCCCTATATCTGCAACTGCAGAAATGCTAAAATAAACTTCTGAAATTTTGGGGAAGATCATGGCTAATAGGCATGAGGAACAATGCTTCTTTGCAGAGCTGTTTTTAAAGAGAAGCAGGTACGGATCACCGCTTTAAAAAATGTGCTTGTTTTCAGAACTTTCTGAAAGTATGTGCCTTCAGTTCCAATGCGGGGTTCGGATCCAGCTTGGTTTTGCTGCAGAATTCTCCAACGTCATGATCATCTACACAAGAATCGTAACGAAGCCTCCTGAAATAACTGTTTGCAATGCTTATGTCACCGATTTTCCTCTTGTAAGTTAATCCCAGAAAATGGCACGTTTATTGTCTGGAAGACTATATGTACAAAACAGAAATATCATGCTTTAAATATGAAACACAACTGGCATGATATATAAAGCAGGGGTCTCCAAACTTGGCAGTTTTAAGACTTGCGGACTTCAACTCCAGAATTCTACAGCCAGCCGTGCCTCTGGTGGCTCAGACTGCTAAGACAGTCTGTTATTAACACAGCTGCTTGCAATTACTGCAGGTTCAAGTCCCACCAGGCCCAAGGTTGACTCAGCCTTCCATCCTTTATAAGGTAGGTAAAATGAGGACCCAGATTGTTGGGGGCAATAAGTTGACTTTGTATATAATATACAAATAGGATGAAGACTATTGCTAACATAGTGTAAGCCGCCCTGAGTCTTCGGAGAAGGGCGGGATATAAATGCAAATAAAATTTTTTTTAAAAAAAGTCTTAAAGCTGCCAAGTTTGGTGACCCCCCCTCATATAAAGGATGGAAATGGAGGAGAGAGGCTCAAAATCTCACCTCATCATTTTCATTTTATTGTTTTAAATGTCCACAGGAATTGGATGTGGATCCTAAAGAAGCAAATAAAGGAACTCCTGAGGAAACTGGCAGCTATTTGCTTTCAAAAGATTTGCCCAAACACTGTCTCTACACTAGAATAAGTTCACTACAGAAGTTAAAGGTAATTACTTGCAGGCAAATTTTGTTTGCTTTCTTATATTTCTACATTCCCTGAGTGGCAGCAATGCCATTCAATTACTGTTCAGACCTTGCTTGCAACTTTAAAAGCAGAGTATGTTGAAGGAGTTGAAGGGCGGCCTAGAGGTGAAGACACTCGCCTCCCACTTGGAAGGTTGAGAGTTCAATCCTAGGCAGCGACAGATGTTTCTCTTATCAGGGTGCAAAGAGAAAACATCTGCTGTGAACTCCCCATAAGTGTCAGGAAGGGCATCCAGCCAGTAAATGCTCAGCTCCATTCAGTCACCCCAACTTCACCCCAATAAAAGGGATTACAAGATCATAAAATGAAAAAAAGAGGGGGTACTGAAAGCTACCAAACTGCAAATGTTTCAGGTTTCATTACTGGATGTGGGTCAGAGGTCTCTGGAAAAGTAAAACAAAGTGTATGGGGAAGTTGCTGGAAAAAGAAATAGTAGAAGATACTGGCTTTTGTAATAAATATGCATAGGGCTGAGAAATGATTTGAGAATGAAGTATATTTGGAGATACAGTTAGTCCTCAATGTAGAACCATTCATTTAGCAACATTCGGTTACAATGGAACTTTAAAATAATATTTATGATGGTCTTTGCGCTAAAATTGTTGCAGTCCCCACAATTACATGATCATGATCCAGGCACTTGACAACCAATAGGTATTTACTATAGTTGTAGTGTCCTAGTTGCCTTTTTCAACCTTCCCAACCAGCCTTCAACAAAGTCATTGGGGAAAGCTGGTTTCGCTTAACAATTGTGGCAAAAGAAGTCATTAAATCAGGTGTGGTCATGTAATGGCCCACTTAATGACCTCATTGCAGGGGTGAAATGCTCCTGGTTCGGACAAGATCGGCTGATCCGGTAGCAATGGCGGCGGGTGGTTTGGAGAACCGGTAGCAAAAACCATGCATTTGGTGCGTGGTGCGCACTGCACATGTGTGTGCGCAGCACATATGCACAACCAATAAACCAGTAGTAAACCAGTTGAGATTTCACCACTGCCTCATTGCCTAGCGACAGAAGTTCTGCTTGCAGTTGGGGTCATAAGTCCAGGACTCCCTGTACTATTTTGAATGAAGAAATTGCCCATTGAAACTGCAGTTTGACTTAGCAGAAAAAAAGCATGTAATTTGAATTGCAAATCACTTAATGGCTGGTGATCCAGCAGAACTTTCCTTGTATAAGGTGAGACTACTGGAGTTTGTAATTCTGTACTCTGGAGGGGCCTCGTTTTGGAGAAAATTGATCTACCTTGAGTCACACTGGATGGGGCACAATATATTTAGTTCTTGATTTGGTTTTCTATGGAAGGTCTACCTCTCAAAGCAAATTATTTCTGTTTAATTCCTTTGTCAGTCAGGTTCCATATGTTCTCTAGTGGAGAGCAAGCCAGCAAAAGACCATCATATCCATCTCTAATATCTAGCACAGGGCTTTCCAAACCTGGCAACTTTAAGACTTGAGGACTTTCAACTCCCAGAGTTGAGGAATTCTGGGAGTTGAAGTCCACAAGTCTTAAAAGTTGCCAGGTTTGGAGACCCCTGATCTAGCATAACATGGTGATGGCAGAACATTAGAAATTAGTGTCAGAGTTCCAAGTAATACACTCATAGCAAATAGAACTCGGAGGCAAGCAGTTTCCTCAAAAAAAACCACGTTTATTGGATATATCATATTGGCACAAGCTGGTGAAAACCAAATCTAAAGGTTCCCGCGGTTTTCACCTAATTAAAAGTTTTTCCCCCTTTCCCAAATGATCAGTCTCATGGTCCAATCAAGGTGCTGTCCAGTTGCTTGGAAACTTCACTCCTCCTCTCTTCAGCCACCTGTGGGAATGTCCTTGGTTCACAAGGGAAACTACACTGCTCAAAAAAACAAAGGGAACACAAAAATACTGTAAGACATCCTAGATCTGAAGGAATGAAATATTCTTATTAAATACAGTACATTGTGTTGTTTAGATGTTCCCTTTATTTTTTTGAGCAGTATATTTTGTTTTGGCTACAAAACCTTAGCTATCTCTATTCCCCTCTCCCAATCCCTCAGCACCATTGTGGCAGCACTGTAACAGGCTGTAAGATAGCCTGTTATTAAAACACAGCTGCCTGCAATTACTGCAGGCTCGAGTCCCACCAGGCCCAAGGTTGACTCAGCCTTCCATCCTTTATAAGGTAGGTAAAATGAGGACCCAGATTGTTGGGGGGGCAATAAGGTGACTTTGTATATAAATATACAAATACAATGAGACTATTGCCTTACACAATTGATATAAATGTAAATTTAAAAAAAAAAAGCACTAAAGCCTCCAAGATGGCCTCGGTCAGGCTAGCTCCAGAGTTGACAGTTAGATGGCCAGTATCCTATTCATGATAGGAATACAGAGATTCTTTGATTGCAATAATTATATTCCGTTGGGTTGAATGCCCGGCAGTAAAACATTACATTATTAATGTATCTCTCTTTAAATCACAGGAAGATTTAACATTCACCGTTTGCCTGCATTATGAATACATGGGACTCGAGGACCCGGTGGATGAAAGAAAGGCGGTTAACATCGGCAAGCCGCTGGTTGCCAAATTGCGCATTCACCAAGGATTTGGAAAGTGCAGCTGCTTCCAGAGCTGTTCTTTGCCTAATGGCGCTACCTCCGCCCAGTCACTGGCCACAGAAGGCCCTTCCCTGGGTGTCGCCAGCGACACTGTCGCGCCGACGGCACCCTGAGGAGTCCCTCTCTGTGAGAGCGCACGGGTCGGTGAGAGGTATTCGGTAGCAGCAGGCGGTCCCGTAAGTAACCCGGCCCTATGCCATCTCTATTCCCCTCTCCCAATCCCTCAGCATAAAGACGCAGCATGGCCTTCTCCAATTCGAAGAGACATTTGTTCGGAAGGTTGAGGCAAAGAGGCAGTCCTGGAACCAGTGAAATCTGGGAACTGGACAGGGGACAGAATGTACCTGCCCTCAGTGTGGAAGGGATTGCCACTCTCAAATTGGCCTTTTCAGCCACACTAGATGCTGTTTTAGGATCTCTTTCCAGAGCACGATACCATAGTCTTTTGAGACTGAAGGATGCCAATGCAATCCCTCAGCACCATTGTGGCAGCACTAAAGCCTCCAAGATGACCTCGGTCAGGCTAGCTCCAGAGTTGACAGTTAGATGGCCAGTATCCCTTTAATGTCTCCATTTTGTGACTTTCATGATAGGAATACAGAGATTCTTTGATTGCAATAATTATATTCCATTGGGTTAAATGCCTGGCAGTAAAACATTACATTATTAATGTATCTCTCTTTAAATCACAGGAAGATTTAACATTCACTGTTTGCCTGCATTATGAATACATGGGACTCGAGGACCCGGTGGATGAAAGAAAGGCGGTTAACATCGGCAAGCCGCTGGTTGCCAAATTGCGCATTCACCAAGGATTTGGAAAGTGCAGCTGCTTCCAGAGCTGTTCTTTGCCTAATGGCGCTACCTCCGCCCAGTCACTGGCCACACAAGCGTCTGGATTCTGCCCATCTCACTTTAATCAGCCGCATTCTTACACTGGCTTTGTCCAATCAAGTCCTTCTCTTCTAGAAAGCCTGAGACAGCCGCCAAGATGCCACTGCAGGATGGTGCCAGACAGATCAACTGCATGGCAATCAAAATGGTCATATTCATACGATTCAGACCTGAGCAATATTCCTGTGGAGACCACAGATGAACTCGAATCTGACTTCTCGGGAAGTTTAAAACTATCTCATGAGCCTTAGCCAACTTCATTTTATAGGCTGGAACAGCACTTTCAATGGCCTTGCCCTGGGATGAAATTCTGAGGCCTGGTGACATTGTTGGGCTTACAGTACTTGGCTGAGGGAGAAAAAACAGGGATGAAATCCAGCAGGTTCTGACAGGTTCTGAAGAACCGGTAGCGGAAATTTTGAGTAGTTTGGCGAACTGGCAAATACCACCTCTGGCTGGTCCCAGAGTGGGGTGGGAATGGAGATTTTGCAGTATCCTTCCCCTGCCACGCCCACAGAACCGGTAGTAAAAAAATTTGGATTTCACTACTGAGAAAAAGAGTTTAAAATGTTTTCCGACAACCAGAAACAGAAGTTGGAACATTCCCAAGATATTATCCTTCGTGAGGGGAAAGACGAAAAAGAATTTGGTAAAGGCAGACTAGGTTTCTGTGGGAAACGACTCCCTAATAACCCAGCACGTTAATTGTCAGAATAAGCACAAGCTAAGCAGAAGTCTTTAAAATACAGAAATGTTAATGCGCTGATTGAGAGACCTACAGTAGTTATGATAGCAGACTTCCACTGCACCAGACAATGAAGAGAGGGAGAATAGCAGATAGCAATAGCACTTAGATTTATATACCGATTTACAGTGATTTTACAGCCCTCTCTAAACGGTTTACAGAGTCAGCATAAATTGCCCCCAACAATTTGGGTCCTCATTTTACCCACCTCAGAACTAAATGAATTACCTATAAGTCACCTGTAGACTACTTGTATTTCTCATGGTGTTCTCTTTCATAGTTTATTTTATTGTTCCAATATCTTAACTTCTGTTTCACTCACACTCTTCATTTCTTCTTTATTGTTGTAAGCCATTTAGAATATCCCCAAGGCGAGATAGGCAGCATATAATTTAACAAATAAGTAAATACATAGGCTACTGGTCCAATGAGATTGGCAATTGCAGAAAGGTAAAGCAGGGATGTGGTGGCTCAAGGGACACGGTGGCTCAGTGGCTAAGATGCTGAGCTTGCTGATCGAAAGGTCCACAGTTCAGCGGTTCGAATCCCTAGTGCCGTGTTAACAGGGTGAGCTCCCGTTACTTGTCACAGCTTCTGCCAACCTAGCAGTTCGAAAGCATGTAAAAAATGCAAGTAGAAAAAATAGGGACCACCTTTGGTGGGAAGGTAACAGCGTTCCGTGGGCCTTTGGTGTTGCGTCATGCCGGCCAGATAACCACAGACAGCGCTGGCTCTTCGGCTTTGAAATGGAGATGAGCACCGCCCCCTAGAGTCGGGAACAACTAGCACATATGTGCGAGGGGAACCTTTACCTTTAAAAGCAATGTGAATAAGTCTTGCCCTTTTAAAAAAAAAAGTGTGTATCAAGTCAGTGTCAGCTCATACTAGATTTATGTCCTTCCTTTCATTCAGAAATTAAGGTGACATACAGATCACTCCTTCCTCCCATTTTCCTACAACAGCGCTGTGAGGTGAGCCCAACTGAGAACGAGGAAAGACAGTCCCACATCCCTGAGTGAGCTACCATTGCTGAACCCTGGCCTCTCTGCTGACAGACAATACCTTGACCTGTCGTGTCCCACTCCTCCGCTGACGGCCAGGTCGGGGAAGTCCGTATCAGGCGTGCCTCTGCAGCTCTGCCAAAGTCCTAGCAAAGTTCTCAAGGCAGGCAGGAGACCAGGAAGTGACTTCAGCAATCCAAGTTAGACTTTGCCTGACTCAGAGAATGCCAGAAAGCAGATCCTTTATATAGGCCATGGAGTGTGGCTCCATGACTCAGCACTTATCCAGGCCTGCCCCTCCCTTCCTTCTGCTGACGCCGCCTATCAATTCTCCTGAAGCGAGGATCTCTCCAGGCTCCAGCTGTTGGTAATTGACTTTCCTCAGGCTCACATGCTGTGGGGGAGGGGGAGGGGTCTAGTTGCTCCGTTTGCCTGGGCATGGAGCCAGGGCTGGGGGCTGGAGGCACTTCAGGCACTTCGTCTTGTTCGGCCTGTCTGGGCATGGTGCCAGGGCTGGGGCCTGGAGGCATGCCAGGACATTCCTCAGCGTTCAGAAGGAGATAAGAGGGGCCCGGCTGCGGGGAAAGCGAGCGAGACACAACATGACCCTTACACCAAAAGAAAATGGTATAATCATGTAAACACCAACTCTTCCGTTCCCTGGGTGTACTCATTGAGCTAAGCCGTTGTTTATTTTAAATATAGTCTTTTCAATAAGGTCACAATGGCCGTTAGGGTTTATAATCGTGGCCCACAAAACCCATTTTGAGCTTGTGCAGTTGCGATGATCCCACAGCTGCTTTTTCAAAAGACAACAGGACTTCCTTTGGTGTTCCTTGAAGACGTTTCGCTTCTCATTCAAGAAGCTTCTTCAGTTCTGAGTGCTGCTCAGTTCTGAAAGGTGCTTTTTTCAAAAGGCAAATCCAGTGGCCTTTTGAAAAAGCACCTTTGGGACAACCATGACCTGGATGACTGAGAATCTCCATAGACATGTAGCTATGATCGGGTGTATCAAGTTGGTGCCGCCACTTAGTGATAACATAGTTGGGTTTTCTCCATGACAATCTGTTCCTAGCAGTGCAGCCATCCCTGCTGTAAGTTACTCCTTCCATCTTGCTGTTGATTATCCCCTTCCTTCCTTCCTTCCTTCCTTCCTTCCTTCCTTCCTTCCTTCCTTCCTTCCTTCCCATCTTTCTTTCCATCTTTCCCAGCATTGCAGCTTTCTTAAGAGAACTAGGTCTTTGCATAATGTGTCTGAAGTGTGGTTAATTTGAACCTGGTCATTTCTGCCTTTGGTGAGAATTCTGAATTAGTTGGTTTGATGAGCCATTTGTTTGCTTTTTTGGTTGGCCACAGTATTTCAAGGAATCTTCTCCAAAGTCTTTCCATGATTGCTCCCGATTTAATTCTTCCAATACCTCAAACAGCCATAATATTCTGGGTTTTGTTTCTGCTGGACCCTGTCCGTCCCCAAATTGTTCACCAGACATTCCAGAACATGATGGCATCTCCCAGGACAAAGCATATGTTCCAGGTCATACTTATTCCTAATTCTATTTCAAATATCAGGTCAACTTTAGTTATTTAAGCAGCTTCATCCTTATCCCATTTACAGTATTTACCGATAATTATTGGCCTGTCCCCAAAAAAAAGGTTTGGAAATATCCAGTAAATATTCATCCAGTAAAGAAATGAATTCTTGTTCGGGCTTTTTCTTGCATTAGCTATTTTTCTTAACATTCTTAATTTAAGATATTCCCCAAAATCCAAATATAACAGTTTTGAAGAATTCCTTGACTTGGGTTTTTATTTCCTCCTCATGCACACATGCAGGGTACTTCATTGTTTCCAAGACAACAGAATGTTGCAAAGAAATGGTGTAAAGGATTTTGAGATTCTTTCTGCGTATCCTTCTGTGCTTTTTATCTGTTCAAAACCAGATTGGAAAGAGACGAAATTTTGTCTGGCAGGATAAACTAGCAAAATAAAGATCAAGGTAAAAAAAAATAATAAGTTGGATCTGGTTGCAGGTTGCAGAATGGAATCTGGGGTGGGAGAATCCTCTTTTGCACCTTAATGGGAGAAGCAGATGGGGAATTTGAAATGTTGCCAAGATCCAGAATGGAGCATATTATACACATGGAGAGAATCACAAACACAACGCCAGGGGAGAGCAGAAACCCACAGAGGCAATACATGCATCTACATGGGTCCTCAAATGTATGTGCTACACAAATAAAACACACTGAATATAGACCCTCACCCACACACAGATGCTTAGGCAACACATGCAGATATGCTGATTAGTCCAATCAGGATGCATAACGAACTATCATAAGGTACGTTCAGATCAGTATTGGGCCATTTTGCTTAATTATGCCAATTTACAGATACCTGCACAGGTTAACTGATTTAGAGAATATTTTGATGACCAAACTTCTGCACATATTCTCAGTTCTGTATCAGTAGCTCCTTTGAATAGATAGAGGAAGTAAATGAGTTATATCCTACCGCAGCCATCTAAATAACTTTTGCATGTGGTAAACTTCCAAATCTCTTCATTCTTCACTATGTAATCATTTTTATTCCTCTCAAATTCTTTGTGTGTCCAATCACACTTGGCCAATAAAAAATTCTATTCTATTCTATTCTATTCTATTCTATTCTATTCTATTCTATTCTATTCTATTCTATTCTAGAACGCTGCCTTGGGGGACACCGTTATTAACAGGTGCAGGATTTGATAGGACACTCCCTATTTTGACCACGTGTTGTCTGTTTGACACGAACGTGGCTATCCAATTAAGTAGGGGTCTGGAGATGCCATAGGATTTTAGTTTTAGAAGTAGTTTGTCATGAACTTCTGCTTTGTTTCTTGGTTGCCATTCAAGGGGGAGAGCATTGGGGGGGGGAATTCAGGAATGTGGTGCCTCAGCCCACTAGTCATAACATCTTCCAAGCAGCGTGTGAAACAAAGTCATTTTAACAGACATTTGTCGAAGTTGAGCGGGAACTTATGCCTGGACTGATTGGCCCATGTGACCTGAGGGACAAAGAGGAGTGGGAGGTCTTATTCTTTTAACTATCCCTAGGCGCTAATTTAGCGCTAGCTTTACCTTTCTGATATGATGTACTCAATAAAGGATCTCTTGAAACTGCAAAAAGTGTCAGAGTCCTGACTCCTTGAGTTCATTACTCGGAACGACGACAACAGGACTTTGAGAAGAAGTGATCTCGAAGAGCAAGTTTAGACTTGGTCATTGTTGGGTAGCCTGTCCCAAAGCTGAGCGATTTTATCGAACAGATACTTGCTAAAGTCCTCAGCACATCCCTGATGTAGAAGAGAGCGGGTCACCCTAAACAGAGAGGCCGGGCGGTTATCTGCCGACGCAATGAGGGTGGAAATGTAGGCCCGCTTCGCCTCCCTCAGAGCCACTAGGTAGGTCTGAATATAAGACCTAACAAGTGTCCGGTCAGCTTCGGAACGGCTGGACTTCCAGGCACTCTCTAGGCGTCTTTTCCGGCGTTTCATCTCCCTCAGCTCCTCAGAGAACTAAGGAGCTGTTTGAGATCTATGCCGGGTCAGAGGCCGCAAAGGCACGACAAATTTGATTACAGAAAATATGACTTCAGTAACAGTGGTCAATGCCTGGAATGCACTACCTGACTCTGTGGTTTCATCCCAAAACCCCCAAAAATTTCATGAAATTTAATTTTTGCTACTGTATTATTGCAAAAAGGCTTGGGCGCTTTAAACATTTATGTAAAAAGATAAGAGAATTTCCAATAGATGTTAAATCTTACCATCTCTCTTCTCTTCAGGAAAGTTTTTAAGTTATAAGGATGCTGATTTTAAAATTAAAAATGTATTTTTAATACATCCAAGTTATATGTATTTAATATGTAGAAGAGAGCGGGTCACCCTAAACAGAGAGGCCGGGCGGTTATCTGCCGACGCAATGACGGTGGAAATGTAGGCCCGCTTTGCCTCCCTCAGAGCCACTAGGTAGGTCTGAATATAAGACCTAACAAGTGTCCGGTCAGCTTCGGAACAGCTGGACTTCCAGGCACTCTCTAGGCGTCTTTTCCGGCGTTTCATCTCCCTCAGCTCCTCAGAGAACTAAGGAGCTGTTTGAGATCTATGCCGGGTCAGAGGCCGCAAAGGCACGACAAATTTGATTACAGAAAATATGACTTCAGTAACAGTGGTCAATGCCTGGAATGCACTACCTGACTCTGTGGTTTCATCCCAAAACCCCCAAAAATTTCATGAAATTTAATTTTTGCTACTGTATTAACATTGCAAAAAGGCTTGGGCGCTTTAAACATTTATGTAGAAAGATAAGAGAATTTCCAATAGATGTTAAATCTTACCATCTCTCTTCTCTTCAGGAAAGTTTGTAAGTTATAAGGATGCTGATTTTAAAATTAAAAATGTATTTTTAATACATCCAAGTTATATGTATTTAATATGTAGAAGAATATCACTACTACTTGAAATGCTCTTGCTATGGGTAATTCACTTAATTATTTCACATGTAGACTCTCTACCCATAGGGAACACAAAACAGCTAATATTAAAACAGAAAAGAAATTACTGTATTGTGAGGAAGAGAGGGAAAGTTGCAAGATCTTAAAATAGTCTTCTCGCTGCTCCAGCAATTTTCTTGCTATTCCCTTCCTAGTAAAAGCTTGGTAAGTGTTTGAGGTCATCACACAACATTCTTGTAGCATGGAGGTCAATCTGGGTCATTGGTGATTTTGAAGTAAAACCCAGGCAGAACATTTCCCCTGCAGCTTTTTCTTACTGGTTCTCAGTCTGAGGAAGGGAATATGTTTTTCAACTTTCTTACAAAAGAGAAAAGCATTTTGATGAAATTCCCCTTGGGGATTGGAGCATTCTTTCAGTTGTAAGGTGGTGGATATGAATACAGGTGGTCCTCGACTTACGATCATAATTGAGTCTGCAGTTACGGTTGTAGGATGCAACAGTCATGAAACGGGTCGCCACATGACCACACACGATTTTATGACTTTTTTTTTTTTTGCAGCTGATGGTTGTAAAGCAAACATCACGATTATTAAGCAAATGCTGCGGTTGTTAAGCGAACCCATTGTTTGCTATGGACCGGTTTTTTTGTCAGGAATCAGAAGTAATTGTCAAGTTCCAGTAAAAACATTGTAAATCAGTCATCTGACTTGTAGGGCACTACAAACAGTCTTAAAATGTGACAGGAGTGGGGTGGAGGCACCGTGTGAGTTTCAGATCCGTGTCATAGGTTCCTTTTCCAGGGTCTATCATGACTTCAAATGGTTGCTAAATAAACAGACATAAGGAATATCTGTATCCTGTCTTTCCTCTCTGTATCAGTCTCCATCCTCTCTGGCCTCCTGTGATTCCATTAAATCCCAAGGAAACTCTTGAAAATTCCAGAAAAAAAAATGTCTGCCAATGGATACTTTTTGCAATGAAGTTCTTCTCAGTCTTAAGGAGTCCTGCCTTTTGGAATGTGGCACAGTCAACAAGACTGCACTGGGGCTCAACTTCAAAGGACTATGTTAGGATATTAAATTTAGTAACTGAAACAGTAAAATGTACAATGGGCCAGAATACACAGTTGTAGTTGATTGGTTTGAGAGTGTTAGCTCGTGCAAGAGGCAATCTATGCTATGATAGGTTACTGTAAAGCAGTGGTTCTCAACCTTTATAGTGCTGCGCCCCCTTTAATACAATTCCCCACGATGTGGCGACCCCAACCGTAAAATTATTTTTTTTTAGGCAGAGATCTCAGCGCGCCTCAGCAGCCGCAGAAGGGGGGGGAAGCGGCAAACTGTTTTTTTGAATTTATCGCGCCTGAAGCCGTATTGGCTAGCGATCTGAACTGCTTGCGATTGCCTTGAGGACGGAGGCATTAAAGCGGAGACTCCTCCCCTATTAAGTTTATCACGCCTGAAGCCAGATTAGGCTAGCGATTGGGAGTGATTGCAGCTGGCTTGAGAGGGAGACATCAGAGCAAAGATTTCTTTTAATTCATCGCGCCTCAAGCCGAATTCGGCCAGTGATTTGAAGAGCCTGCAGCTGGCTTGTGGAGTCAACCATTGGAGCGCGATTCTTCGACTCACAAGTATACTTCCCATATTTCCGATGGCCTTAGGCGACCCCTGGCAAATCGTCATTCGACCCCCAACGGGGTCGCGACCCACAGGTTGAGAACCACTGCTGTAAAGGAAGGGTTTTCCTTTTTCTCGCCTTTTGCTTCTGTGTGTTCTGTGTGGCTGTTTTAAAAATTATTCATGGTGTGATCCCACTGCAAACTGGTAGTAAAGGTAAGCAGAATCCACCCCTGAACACAAAAAACAAGCTTAGTGTTAATGTCTCTAGAATTTGTATCTGTAGGAATTAAATATCTGCATTGAAAGCCTGAAACGTTTACAATCCTTAATTTGAGGAGCAAAGTTTAAATAACATGTAACTTTCAGTATTTTTGGCAAGTTTATCGGTATCTACCGATATGCATGAGAATAATGGAAAGAGAATGGACGCAGTTCAGTTTCTGAGGCATGACATCATTCCTGTAATTTCAGTTCTATTAGGTGAGGCATGCATTCCCAAACTATTCCACTAGAGGTCACACATTTCACATCAATTATACCAGAAAGCATGTTTGTGCTCAACTTACCTTAGTACCAGGGATGGCTAACCTTTTCAGCACCAAGTGCCGAGAGCGCGTCCGTGCACGTGCAAAAGCACACTTATAATGCAATGTGTGTGCAACCCGCCCATGTGAACCCCATGCATGTACATGCTGCCCACCCACATGCGCCCCACTCCCATGCACGTGATCTGCGCATGCACCCCACCCCCTGCGCATGCATGCGTGACCCGCCCCCCCGTGCATCTCCCACATGCGCCCTGTCCCCCGCGCATGCACGGCAGGGACCCAAAAACCAGCTGGCTGGCAGGAGGCGCACGCACATGCGTGGCAAAGCTGAGCTGGGGTGATGGCTCGCCTACCTGCAGAGAGGGCTCTGAATGCCACCTGTGGAAGGGGATTTGGAAATCCCTTCACTTGGCTGTGAGGGCAGAGCAATGTATGGTATGTTGGTGTGCTTTTTTAGCCAACTTAAGGACAGAGGAAAGATACAGGCACTAAATAGCTCCCCTCTTCATCCTAAGTGTCAATTCATCCAGAATTTCAGTAGTTGGCTCTTCTCATAGATTCACTTACCTTCCCTACCAGTTCGCAAATGTGAGCGCACCACCTTCCATGCAAGGTCAGCCTTCCGCGCATGCTCTTTGCTTTCACGTGTGCCTTCCGTGCATGCGCACGGCCTCCAAAACATGGCTAAATAGGATGTCATTACCTCCAACCAGGTAGGTGGGGCCTACCACAGTCGGCACTACCGGTTTGCCCAAACCAGACAGAACCGGCTGAATCCCACCACCGCATAGATTGCACACCCCCTTTGCATAAACTCTGATGCAATGTTAATTTTGCAACTAGCTTAATACATATTTTGTCCTCCTTGGTAGTAGTTGTTAATGGTTTATATTATCCTGTCTTTCCTCCAGTTCAAGGTGGTCTATTCTTTCCTCCCACACAACAACTCTGTGGGGTAGGACAACTTGAGAGAAAATATTGGCCCAGAATCACCCGGTAATTTTGGCTACCTGTTCCCTGGTATCCTTGGTCCTGGTCTGATGCCTTAATTAATTAGGCCACATCTTTATTAAAATATAACACAGGGACAGAATTAAAACTCCCGAGGACATGGACAGGTTGCTGGGTAGGCTGAATGCCACCACATGTTTACTGGATCCATGCCCCTCCTGGTTAGTACTGGCTACTCAGGAGGTGACACGAGGCTGGCTCCAGGAGATTACAAATGCTTCTTTGCGGGAAGGGGTCTTTCCCGCTGCCTTGAAAGAGGCGGTGGTGAGACCTCTCCTCAAGAAGCCTTCCCTGGACCCAGCTGTTTTAGGGAATTACCGCCCAGTCTCCAATCTTCGCTTCATGGCGAAGGTTGTAGAGAGTGCGGTGGCATGTCAGCTACCCCAGTACCTGGATGAAGCTGTCTATCTAGACCCGTTCCAGTCCGGCTTCCGGCCCGGATACAGTACGGAGACAGCTTTGGTCGCACTGGTGGATGATCTCTGGAGGGCCAGGGATAAGGGTTACTCCTCTGCCCTGGTCCTATTAGACCTCTCAGCGGCTTTTGATACCATCGACCATGGTATCCTGCTGCACCGGTTGGAGGGGTTGGGAGTGGGAGGCACCGTTTATCGGTGGTTCTCCTCCTACCTCTCTGACCGGACGCAGACGGTGTTGACAGGGGGGCAGAGATCGACTCCAAGGTGCCTCATGTGTGGGGTGCCGCAGGGGTCGATTCTCTCACCCCTCCTGTTCAACATCTATATGAAGCCGCTGGGTGAGATCATCAGTGGCTTTGGGGTGAGATACCAACTGTACGCTGATGACACTCAGCTGTACTTTTCCACCCCGGGCCACCCCAGTGAAGCTGTCGAAGTGCTGTCCCGGTGTTTGGAAGCCGTACGGGTCTGGATGGGGAGGAACAGGCTCAAACTTAATCCCTCCAAGACGGAGTGGCTGTGGATGCCGGCACCTCGGTACAGTCAGCTGCAGATGCGGCTGTCTGTCGGGGGTGAGTCATTGGCCCCGATAAAGAGGGTGTGCAACTTAGGCGTTCTCCTGGATGGACGGTTGTCTTTTGAAGAACATTTGACGACCGTATCCAGGAGAGCTTTTCATCAGGTATGCCTGATCCGCCAGTTGCACCCCGTCCTTGACCGGGATGCCTTATGCACGGTCACTCATGCTCTCGTCACATCTCTCCTGGACTACTGCAATGCTCTACATGGGGCTCCCCTTGAAGAGCACTCGGAGACTTCAGCTAGTCCAGAATGCGGCTGCATGGGTTATTGAGGGAGCGGTTCGGAGCTCCCACGTAACACCTATCCTGCGCAGACTGCACTGGCTATCTGTTGTTTTCTGGGTGCGCTTCAAGGTATTGGTTACCACCTTTAAAGCGCCCATGGCTTAGGACCGGCTATCTACGGACCGCCTACTGCCGGCCTCTATCTCCCATCGTCCGTGCATTCCCACAGAGAGGACTCCTCAGGGTGCCGTCAGCCAAACAGTGTCGACTGGCGGCCCCCAGGAGGGCCTTCTCTGTGGGGGCTCCACCCTGTGGAACGAACTTCCCTCGGACTTCACAACTACCTGACCTTAGGACCTTCACCGCGAACTTAAAACCTATTTATTTCGTATGGCTGGACTAGCTTGATTTTTATCTTTAATTTTAATTGAATTTGATGGGTTTTAAATTTTGTAATTTTATGGGTGTATATTATTTTAATTTTTGGGCATATTTAAATCAGTTTTTTAAGGGTTGTTTTAATTATTGTGTATGCTTGTATTTTATCTGCCTGTTCACCGCCCTGAGTCCTTCGGGAGAAGGGTGGTATACAAATTAAAATATTATTATTATTATTATTATTATTATTAAAAAAGTATGATGAAATGGATGCAAAACTTAAAAGAAATAATCACAGTACAACAGTGCGAAGAGCTATGGAATAACATTGGTAACATTTACTCCAAATTATAATTTCAGGAAAATTTGGTTTTACAGATATTTAACATTGTTAACAATTACCGAGATAAACCAATTATATGACAATGAACATTAGAAATTCTACAACAAAAAGAGACTATTCTAATATATGTAAAAAGACTCAAAAGCACTAGAAAGAAATGTATGAAAATATTCAGAAAATCCTAAAAATAAAAATTGAACTTCTCTGTGGGGGCACCCACACTCTGGAATGAGCTTCCCCCGGGTTTACGTCAAATACCTGACCTCCGGACATTTCGTCGCGAACTAAAAACACATCTTTTTATTCGCGGGGCTAACAAATTAGTTTTAAGGGGAAATTTTATTAATTTTAAATGGGGTTTTTAGTATGGAAAATTTTAATTTCAGGCTAATTTAATAAGTTTTTAAAAGGTATTTTAATTTGTATATTGTGTTGTTTTTTACTTTTGCCTGTACACCGCCCTGAGTCCTTCGGGAGAAGGGCGGTATAAAAATTAAATAAAATAAATAAAATAAATAAATAAATATCTCATTATTATTATTATTTTTGAGCCGTGGTAACATAATGGTTACAATGGAGTATTGAAGGCTAATTCTGCAGTTTTATTCTCACGGGCTCAAGGTTGACTCAGCCTTCCATCCTTCCAAGATTGGTAAAATGAGGAGCCAGATTGTTGGGGGCAATATGCTGACTCTGTAAACCGCTTAGAGAGGGCTGTAAAGCACTATATAAGTCTAAGTGCTATTGCTATTTTTTTACTCACTGTTATTCCAGATAAAAAATAGATTAAAAGCAATCACAATTTACTAAGACATATACTGCCAGCTGCAAAGACAAATTTTAGGCCCACATTGGAAAAGTGTAAAGTTACTGATAATATTGGGCGCTATCTAACAAAATGAAATTCAACAGTGAAAAAAGTAAGGTTCTACATTTAGGCCAAAAAAACAAAATGCACCAGTACCGTATATGTGGTACCTTGCTCAATAGTAGTACCTGTGAGAGGGATCTTGGAGTCCTAGTGGATAACCATTTAGATATGAGCCAGCAGTGTGCAGCAGCTGTTAAAAAAGCCAACACAGTTCTGGGCTGCATAAACAGAGGGATAGAATCAAGATCACGTGAAGTGTTAGTGCCACTTTATAATGCCTTGGTAAGGCCACACTTGGAATATTGCATCCAGTTTTGGTCGCCACGATGTAAAAAAGATGTTGAGACTCTAGAAAGAGTGCAGAGAAGAGCAACAAAGATGATTAGGGGACTGGAGGCTAAAACATATGAAGAACGGTTGCAGGAACTTGGTATGTCTAGTTTAATAAAAAGAAGGACTAGGGGAGACATGATAGCAGTGTTCCAATATCTCAGGGCTGCCACAAAGAAGAGGGAGTCGGGCTGTTCTCCAAAGCACCTGAAGGTAGAACAAGAAGCAATGGGTGGAAACTGATCAAAGAAAGAAGCAACTTAGAACTAAGGAGAAATTTCCTGACAGTTAGAACAATTAATAAGTGGAACGACTTGCCTTCAGAAGTTGTGAATGCTCCAACACTGGAAATTTTTAAGAAAATGTTGGATAACCATCTGACTGAGATGGTGTAGGGTTTCCTGCCTGGGCAGGGGGTTGGACTAGAAGGCCCCCAAGGTCCCTTCCAACTCTGATAGAATAGAATAGAATAGAATAGAATTTTATTGGCCAAGTGTGATTGGACACACAAGGAATTTGTCTTGGTGCATATGCTCTCAGTGTACATAAAAGAAAAGATACGTTCATCAAGGTACAACATTTACAACACAATTGATGATCAATATATCAATATAAATCATAAGGATTGCCAGCAACAAGTTATAGTCATACAGTCATAAGTGGAAAGAGATTGGTGATGGGAACTATGAAACGATTAATAGTAGTGCAGATTCAGTAAATAGTCTGACAGTGTTGAGGGAATTATTTGTTTAGCAGAGTGATGGCCTTCGGGAAAAAACTGTTCCTGTGTCTAGTTGTTCTGGTGTGCAGTGCTCTATAGCGCTTTTGAGGGTAGGAGTTGAAACAGTTTATGTCCAGGATGCGAGGGATCTGCAAATATTTTCACGGCTCTCTTCTTGATTCGTGCAGTATACAGGTCCTCAATGGAAGGCAGTTGGTAGCAATTATTTTTCTGCAGTTCTAATTATCCTCTGAAGTCTGTGTTTTTCTTGTTGGGCAAATGACAGACTCAATAATTCCTCGGTAGAACTGGATCAGCAGCTCCTTGGGCAGTTTGAGCTTACTGAGTTGGCGCAGAAAGAACATTCTTTGAGATCTTGCGATATGATAGAACCCAGAAATTTGAAGGTTTCTACTGTTGATACTGTGTTTTTTTTTTTTTATTATTTATTATTTAAATTTGTATACCGCCCTTCTCCCGAAGGACTCAGGGCGGTTCACAGCCAAGTAAAATGCACAATACATACAATTAAAATACTAATAAAAAACTTATTTAAATTGGCCATAATTAAAATTTGGAAGTAAAACCCATTTAAAAACCCATAACTTAAAAAAAAACTAACCCAGTCCAGCGCAGATAAATAAATAAGTTTTGAGCTCATGCGAAAGGTCTGGAGGTCCGGAAGTTGACGAAGTCCTGGGGAGCTCGTTCCAGAGGGCGGGAGCCCCCACAGAGAAGGTCTCCTGGTCGCCAGACGACACTGTCGCTACCGACGGCACCCTGAGGAGTCCCTCTCTGTGAGAGCGCACGGGTCGGTGAGAGGTATTTGGTAGCAGCAGGCGGTCCCGTGGTAACCCGGCCCTATGCCATGGAGCGCTTTAAAGACGCTCACCAACACCTTGAAGCGCACCCGAAGGCCACAGGTAGCCAGTGCAGCCTGCGCAGGATAGGTGTCACTGGGAGCCACGAGGGCTCCTCTATCACCCAAGAGCTGCATTCTGAACCAACTGCAGCCTCCAGATGCTCTTCAAGGGGAGCCCCATGTAGAGAGCATTGCAGTAGTCCAGACGAGACGTCACAAGGGCGTGAGTGACTGTGCACAAGGCATCCCGGTCTAGAAAGGGCGCAACTGGCGCACCAGGCGAACCTGATAGAAAGCCCCCCTGGAGACGGCTGCAATATGATCGTCTAATGACAGCCGTACATCCAGGAGGACACCCAAGTTGCGAACCCTCCATCGGGCCAATGACTCGCTCCCGACAGTCAGCCGGACTCAGCTGACTGTACCGGGATGCCGCATCCACAGCCACTCCGTCTTGGAGGGATTGAGCTTGAGCCTGTTTCTCCCCATCCAGACCCGACGGCTTCCAAACACCGGACAGCACTCGATAGCTTCATTGGGGTGGCCCGTGTGAAAAAGTACAGCTGGGTGTCATCAGCGTACAGCTGGTACCTCACCCCAAAGCCACGGATGATCTCCCCCAGCGGCTTCATATAGATGTTAAACAGAAGGGCGAGAATCGACCCCGCGGCACCCACAAGTGAGGCGCCGCGGGCCGACCTCTGCCCCTGTCAACACTGCTCGCGACATCGTCGGAGAGATAGGAGGAGAACCACCGATAAACGGTGCCTCCCACTCCCAACCCCCAACCGGCGCAGCAGGATACCATGGTCGATGGTATCAAAAGCCGCTGAGAGGTCTAATAGGACCAGGGCAGAGGAACAACCTCATCCCTGGCCCTCCAGAGATCATCCACCAACGCGACCAAAGCCGTCTCAGTGCTGTAACCGGTCGGAAGCCGGACTGAACGGGTCCAGATAGACAGTAGTGATAACTTTCACTGTAAAGTATTAATATTTCAATATCTATGTCGTGATCAGCAAATGTGTTACTGGAAAGTTTTTCCACGTTTATTTATGCTCAGAATTTGTTTCTTTTTTTTGAATTCTCTTGCCGCAACCTAATATAGACCTCTCCCTTGTATTTCATTATTTTAACAATAAAATACATTTTTTAGAAAATTATTATGCCACCTTTGGTCTCATATTATTCATCACTTGGATGCATCTTTCCATGTCTTCTTGGTGTTGCTATTCACAGCTAATATCGCAGATGGCTCTTTTTTTTGTTTTCTTTTTTTTTTGTTAAAGCCTGTAATGGCCCACCATATGTCTAACATTTGGTTTATGTTCTCGTTTGGCCACTCTTGCAGATCTTCAACCTCATAATGTATTATAGCACATAATACAAATACTTTGCTGTTGCAGGTTCAAAAGGAGAAGTTCTCAGGCCTGCTGGACAAATACCTTCCTTTCATTCTCTGTAGGTTATCTGAAATGGCTTTTTCTCTAGGACAGGGGTCTCCAACCTTGGCACCCTTGAAGACTTGTGGACTTCAACTCCAACTTGTGGACTTACAGTGGCATTCTTGGGATTTCTGACTGTGGTTAGGTGAATCTCACATGGTTGTTAAAAATGTTGGATAACCATCTGACTGAGATGGTGTAGGGTTTCCTGCCTAGGCAGGGGGTTGGACTAGAAGGCCTCCAAGGTCCCTTCCAACTCTGATGTTATGTTATGTTATATTAATACCAGATTGTACACTTTTAGACCAAAATGGGAATCAATGGCCTCCCTGACAGTAAATATTAAACAGGAATGGTTTCTTTTTATATTATATCACACATTTCATAGCTAGACAAATTTAGATATTTGGAATATGGTTTTAGGAAAGATGTGGCCAAAGATAGACAGTTTCCTCCAGGTGCAGGGGAAACTGATATGCCACCATATTTCTACAACCTTCGCTGGCAAGGTTGAGACCGGACGATAATTACCTAAAACAGCCGGGTCCAGGAAGGCTTCTTGAGGAGGGCCTCACCACCGCCTCTTTCAAGGCGGCCGGAAAGACTCCTCCAACAAGGAAGCTCGTAATCCCCTGAGCCAGCCTCGTGTCACCTCCTGAGTGGCCAGCACCAGCCAGGAGGCACGGGTCCAGTAAACACGTGGTGGCATTCAATCTACCCAGCAACCTGTCCATGTCCTCGGAGTCACAGGGTCAAACTCATCCCACACAACATCACCAAGACCGCCTCAGATACCTCGTCTGAATCGCCACAATTTTGGTCCAGACCGTCCCTAAGCTGAACGATTTTATCGTATAGATAACGTTAAACTCCTCAGCACGTCCCGCGGTCATCCCGCCTCCCCTGGTGAAGGAGGAGCGGGTCACCAAACAGGGCAGCTGGGCGGTTATCTGCCGACGCAATGAGGGAGGAGGCGAGGAACGCCGCTTCCCTCAGTGCCACTAGGTAGGTCCTGGTATAGGATCTAACTAGTGTCCGATCAGCCTCTGAACGGCTGGACCTCCAGGAACTCTCTAGGCGCCTTCTCCGCGCTTCATCCCCTCAGCTCCTCGGAGAACCAAGGAGCCGGTTGGGATCTGCGCCGGGTCAGAGGTCGCAAAGGCACGACACGGTCTAAAGCCCCAGCCGCAGCCCGCTCCCAGGCTGCAGCTAGTTCCTCTGCCGTGCCGTGAGCCAGACCTCAGGAAGTGGCCCAAGCTCCGTCCGAAACCTCTCTGGGTCCATCAGGCGCCTGGGACGGTACCACCGTAATGGTTCCGCCTCCCGCGGTGTTGGGTAGCGGTCAGAAAGTCCAGGCGAAGGAGAGTGATCTGACCATGACAAAGGTTCAATGACTATTTCCTTTAAGTCCAGATCTCTCAACCACTGACCAGAGACAAAAATCAGGTCCAGTGTGCCTCCCCCGATGTGAGTGGGGCCATCCACTACTTGAGTCAGGTCCAAGGCCGTCATGGAGGCCAGGAACTCCCGAGCTACCGTCGATGACGAGCCGGCAGATGGCAAGTTAAAGTCCCCCATGACTAAAAGTCTGGGGGTCTCCACTGCCACCCCGGCAAGCACCTCCAGGAGCTCGGGCAGGGCAGCTGTCACGCAGCAAGGAGCCAGGTACGACCAGCAAGCCCATCTGACATCTATGACCCCACCTCACAAAGAGGGATTCACACCGCAATCTGAGGTACAGTGGTCTCCTCGGCTCTAGACTCTCTTTAATAGCAACCGCCACCCTCCACCCCTACCCTGGGCCTCGGCTGATGGAATGCACGGAAACCGGTGGGCACATCTCGACCAGGGCACACCCTTCAGTGCCCAACCAGGTCTCCGTAACGCCTATAATATCCGGCACCCCTGAATCAGATCATGTATTAGGGGGCCTTATTGGCCACGGACCGTCGTTGCATAACATCAGACGAAGGCCCAGGCTCTGAGGGTCTTGGCCATCCGGGAACGGGAGAAGTCAGATCGGGCACGCGATCGCCTGCAAACATCGAACGTGACCCCTATGTCGATACGATCCCCTTCCGCCATATCTGCCCCTCCCACTTACTGCAAATAGACTCACCTCACACAAAGGAACACACTTCCATAACCTCCGAACCCAATTGATAGTCGCCACGAGCATGCGCTGGAACTGGTTTCCCTCCCGACGGGCTACCCCCCCCCCCCACCCTAACCCTCCACCCCACCCAACACTACCTCCCCTTCCAACCCAGACCCGTCAGTTCCCACCCTCCCCTTAAAACTCCCATCAAAATTCCCCTTAAAAACCCTATTAAAATAATTAATTAAAAATCCCCTGAGTCTCCTATTTTTGGCATGTTGTCAAGTATTGTGAGAGGTGGAAGTATGGAAGGGTTTTTCCTAAAATCTACCACCATTTCTACGGTTTTGAGTGTGTTCAGTTCCAGATTGTTTTGGTTGCACCACAAGGCTAGTCGTTCGACCTCTCGTCTATATGTGGATTCGTCATTGTCTCGAATGAGACCAATCACTGTTGTGTCATCTGCGAACTTCAGTAGCTTAACAAATGGATCATTGGAGATGCAGTCATTGGTATACAGAGAGAAGAGAAGTGGGGAGAGCACAGCCTTGGGGGCCCCTGTGCTAATTGTACAGGTATTTGATGTGATCTTGCTTAGCTTCACCTGCTGCTTCCTGTTTGTTAGGAAGCTTGTGATCCACTTACAAGTCTGTTCCGTACCTGTAGCTGGTTTAGCTTAGTTAGAAGAATGTCTGGAATGATGGTATTGAATGCTGAACTAAAGTCTACAAAAGGACCCTTGCATAGGTCTTTGGAGACTCAAGATGTTGTAGGATGTAGTGCAGAGCCATATTAACAGCATCATCTGTTGATCTATTTGCTCGGTATGCAAATTGCAAGGGGTCTAAAAGCGGATTCGTGATGGTTTTCAGGTAGGAAAGCACTAGCCTTTCAAAGGTTTTCATGACTACAGATGTTAGAGCAACTGGTCTGTAGTCATTCAGTTCCTTGATGGTGGGCTTCTTCGGCACTGGGATGATGGTAGAGCTTGAAGCAAGAAGGAACATAGCACATCTCTAGTGATTTATTGAAAATATGGGTGAAGATGGGGCCAATTGGTCAGCACAGACTTTTAAGCAAGAAGGAGTTATCTTGTCTGGGCCTGGAGCTTTTCCTGGCTTTTGTCTGTGAAATAGGTCCTGCACTTCCTTTTCTGTGATCACTAGGGTTGTGAACCCAATGAAATGGGGTCAGTTGTAGGAGGCTTGGCTGTTGTTGCTGTGTCTGAGATGGGGGTTGTGGAGATAGGTGGCTGTAGTTTCCTTTCAAACCTGCAGTAAAACTCATTCAGGTCATCTGCCAGTTGTTGATTACCTTCAGCCTGGGAAGGAGGTTTGCCATAGCCGGTGATATTTTTAAGAGTTTTCCACATGTTTGCTGGTTCATTTGCTGAAAATTGATTCTTTAGCTTTTCAGAGTAGCTTTTTTTTGCTGCTCTTATCTTCCTTGTTAGTGCATTTCTGGCCTGATTGTACAGCATTTTATCACCTTTTCTGTAGGCTTCTCTTGGAATGTCGTAGCTGCTTAAGTTTAGGTGTAAACCAAGGTTTGTTATTACTGTGTATTCGCAAGTTCCTTGTAGGTACATAGGTCTTCACAGAAGCTGACATATGATGTTACAGTATCTGTGAGTTCATCCAGGTCTGCAGAGGTATCTTTAAAAATATTCCAATCAGTGCAGTCAAAACATGCCTGTAGCTTTAATTCTGATTCCTCCGTCCAGGTTTTCACTGATTTAATTATTGGTTTTATGGCTTTAAGTCTTTGCCTGTAAGCAGGTACAAGGTGAATCATGCAATGATCAGAGTGTCCTACAGCTGCACGTGGTAAAGACCGATAGGCATCTTTTAGTGTTGTGTAGCAGTGGTCTAGAGTATTCTTGCCTCTGGTGGGACAATTGACATGCTGAAAGTATTTTGGTAGTTCTTTCCTTAAGTTTGCCTTGTTTAGATCTCCCAAAACAATGGCCAGTGAATCAGGGTGTTTGGCTTCAGCCTCCATGATTTGGTCAGCTAGAGTTCGTAATGCCTCGTTTACACAGGCTTGTGGTGGGACATAAACAGCAATTAGAAGAAATGAGGAAAATTCACGAGGCGAATAGTAAGGTTTGCAATTGATAATTAGAGTCTCTAAATTGTTGTCACAGAATTTGTAAATTATGTTAAAATCTTGACACCAGGTTGAATTAATATATAGGCATAAGCCTCCTCCTTTCTTTTTACCAGATGTTTCTGGAACCCTGTCTGATCGTTCAATTTGAAATCCTGGAATGTTCAGGCTGCTATTTTCAATGGATTCATTTAACCAGGTTTCAGAGAAGCATAGGACTGCTGAATTGCGAAAATCAGAATAGTATTTGTTTAAGAGGAGTATTTCATCCATCTTATTTGCAAGTGAGCGTATATTTGTTAGGAAAATTGAAGGCAGAGGAGTTTTAGTGCGAGTTCTTAGCTTGATTAAGATCCCAGATCTTTTACCTCGTTTCCTTCATTTCCGTCGTTTGGTTTTTTTAGTAATCCATGGCTCCGTGGGAATTGCCTCCTCCTGTGTTAGAATCTCCTCCGTGTTTGTAAAGACAGGCGGGGGTGAGATTAAAGAAAGCTGCTCCTTAAAGAAATGTTCCTTAATTTTTAGCAGATGGTCTCGTGAGTAGGAAATCCGTAGTGAGTCACAGAGAACAATTAGAAATAAAGAAACAATTAGAGAGCATTTCACCGAGGCAGCCTTCGTCGGCGCCATCTTAGGTGGAAATGTTATGTTATGTTATGTTATGTTATGTTATGTTATGTTATGTTATGTTATGTTATGTTATGTTATGTTAATACCAGATTGTACACTTTTAGACCAAAATGGGAATCAATGGCCTCCCTGACAGTAAATATTAAACAGGAATGGTTTCTTTTTATATTATATCACACATTTCATAGCTAGACAAATTTAGATATTTGGAATATGGTTTTAGGAAAGATGTGGCCAAAGATAGACAGTAGTGATAACTTTCACTGTAAAGTATTAATATTTCAATATCTATGTCGTGATCAGCAAATGTGTTACTGGAAAGTTTTTCCACGTTTATTTATGCTCAGAATTTGTTTCTTTTTTTTGAATTCTCTTGCCGCAACCTAATATAGACCTCTACCTTGTATTTCATTATTTTAACAATAAAATACATTTTTTAGAAAATTATTATGCCACCTTTGGTCTCATATTATTCATCACTTGGATACATCTTTCCGTGTCTTCTTGGTGTTGCTATTCACAGCTAATATCGCAGATGGCTCTTTTTTTTTTGTTAAAGCCTGTAATGGCCTACCATATGTCTAACATTTGGTTTATGTTCTCGTTTGGACACTCTTGCAGATCTTCAACCTCATAATGTATTATAGCACATAATACAAATACTTTGCAGGTTCAAAAGGAGAAGGTCTCAGGCCTGCTGGACAAATACCTTCCTTTCATTCTCTGTAGGTTATCTGAAATGGCTTTTTCTCTAGGACAGGGGTCTCCAACCTTGGCACCCTTGAAGACTTGTGGACTTCAACTCCAACTTACAGTGGCATTTTTGGGATTTCTGACTGTGGTTAGGTGAATCTCACATAGTGGTTAAACATGTCGTATCGTCACTATTTATGACTTTCCGCCAGCTTCCTCGTTGACTTTGCATGTCCGAAGCCCGCAGCGAAGTTTGCAAATGGCAATTATGTGATCGTGGGTTGCTGTGATGTCATAATTGCAATCCAGTTGTCAAACACCTGAATTAGGCCTACATAACCACTGCAACAGCTGCAATAATGAGAATAAGTCATAACCCCCAGTTCAGGGCTGTCATATCTTTAAATTGTCACCAACAAGCAATTGTAAAGCAAGGACTATTGTACAATTAATCCATAAACATCTCTTTTTTCTCACTTTTTGACACACCATCCAGCAGCACAGTAATTTTCTTGTCCTCTAATAAACATTCCTTCAAAAACTTCATGAAAATTCCATTGGCCAATCCAGACTGCTGAATCTCAAAAGCTTCTGCCCCTTGGCACCTTGACAATACGTAGAGAGCATGTTAGCACCATAGATGGGAGAGGCATCTGTATCACGCAGCGACTAAACCAGAGGTCTCCAACCTTGGCCACTTTAAGACTTGTGGACTTCAACTCCCAGAGTTCCTCAGCCAGTCTTGCTGGCTGAGGAACTCTGGGAGCTGAAGTCCACAAGTCTTCAAGTGGCCAGGGTTGAAGACCCCTACTCTAGGATATCCAAAATGGCCTTTTGGTCCAATATAATTTTAATGATGAATTAGGCAGAGCCAAGTTGATTGAGATGGAGTTGGTACATCCATCCTTCTGCTCCTTGGTCTTTGAATAAAGGTATCCTCCTTAACTCTCTGGAGTGGTTAGAATTCTGTGATGGTTTTTTTCAGAGATAGGCTTCACATTCTGTTACCACTGGTTCGCCCAGCACCGGAAATGTGAGCGTGTGTGTGTCAAACAACAAGGGAACTCACAAGCGTGTGACATCTGTGCATGTGTGTGATGTCAAAACCACAGCGATATAGGACGGGATTGCGCCCAGGCGGGTGGGCAGCCACCCGCAGGTCGCTACTACTAGTTCACCTGAACCAGTCCGAACAGGCTGAATCCCACCTCTGGTTTTCTTCCTTCTGTTGTGACCCAGGCCCAAATAGGTAGTAGTAGATGCACTCGGTTCAAAAACAAACAGACTTTATTAGAACAGCTGAGAATTAACTCATTCTCAGCATAGTCCAAACTAAATCAAAACAAATTCTTCATAACACAAGTCTTCAGTCTGATCACCAACCTTGGTTTAATTAGGCAAACTGCCAAAGGCTTTTCTTGGCAAAAGTTCAAAAGCAGAAGACATCAACAAGAAATAAATGCAGCAAGACAAGGAGCAAGTCTATCAATGTTGTTTTCCAACAAAGAGCCCAAACGCTGTTGCTGCTCTTTTAAGCCTTAAGGGAGGGGGCAATCATGTCTTGGCCCTACTCCCGAGTCGTCCTCTTAACATAACATAACATAACATAACATAACATAACATAACATAACATAACATAACATAACATAACATAACATAACATAACATAACATAACATAACATAACAACAGAGTTGGAAGGGACCTTGGAGGCCTTCTAGTCCAACCCTCTGCGCAGGCAGGAAACCCTACACCATCTCAGTCAGATGGTTATCCAACATTTTCTTAAAAATTTCCAGTGTTGGAGCATTCACAACTTCTTAGCTTTAGCTGCTCTTGCCTTCTGGCAGCTCTTCTCATGCGTGCATTAGGAACAGGCTCCTCCTGTTCCTCTGCCTCACTACTGTCAGCCTATGGAGGCTCCGGAGTCTGCACACCACTCCCCAATGGCCCTGGCCCCACCTCTGCCTCCGATGCAGAGCCCTCATCCAGGCCTTCCCCAGCCTCCAGGACTGGCCCATGTTCTTCCTCAGCTTCATCACTGTCTGACTCCACTACTAGCTCTGCAGGCTGCTTGTTGTGACCCAAGTTCCTGGACCCGGACTCCTGGACTCGAATGATTCAGAAAGTGAGGGAGAAGACCTGGCCAGCCCTGCTTCTCGTGAGCCCTTTCCCTCCCTGGCACCCACTCAAAGGGAGGAGGAGGGGCCGGCAAAGCCTGATTCCATGGAGCCTCCTTCTGATTTGGCAACGCCCCAAGAACAGTTTTGGAGTGATGCAAGATTACGAAGACGTGATCGGCGTGCGCAGCAGCGGAAGAGTTGGGACAAAGCCAAGTCATAATTGTCATGCAGTGACATCTGCAGAGACTATAAATAGGAGGCGGGACTTCCTGGTTTTTTGTCTTGGACAAAGTAATGAATTTGCGTGGGCAATCTGTATCAACGGAGGGAAGAATATATTCGTGAGTAATTCTGGCCTTATCTGTAATTTCCTTGTTATCTCCAGAAACTTGGCAGGCCCGTGGGTAGACGTAGCCAGGACATTTATATATATGTAAATAAATCAGAAAAGAGGCCTCTGACTGACTCTTTGCTGGGAGTATTGGGGGAAGGGAAACAGAACACTGCTGGTGGACCACAACACCTTCTTTCAGAGTGTTGGTTGAGTACAACTTGATCCCTGCAGGCCTCTTCTTTGTGGGGTGGCTACACTAGCTCGCCCCTATATTCGACAGCTACCTGAATTCATATCTACTTGGGATTTGTGGTTCAGTTATCTCTTTTGACCCCCAGAGCATCCAAGTGAGGCTGTCAAAGACATGTTCCAATAACTGCCTGGACCTTGATGTGGAGGAACTGTCCCCAAATTAGTCCTTTCACGACTGAGTAGGTGGGAGTTTTAGGGGCACCTACTTATAGAAATATTCCCTTTGCCTTTCAATAGGGATGTCCCAAATGTGCCTTTTTTCCCAAAAGGCAACTGGACTGTGAGTAGAGTAGAGTAGAGTAGTGTAAGAGTAAGAGTAAGAGTAGACAAGAGTAGAACAGAACAGAACAGGACAGGACAGGACAGAACAGAACAGAACAGAACAACAGAGTTGGAAGGGAACTTGGGAGTCTTCTAATCCAACCCTTGCTCAAGCAGGAAACCTTATACCAGTTCAGGCAGATGGTTGTCCAATCTCTTCTTAAAAACTTCCAGTGTTGGAGCATTCAAAACTTCTGGAGGCATGTTGTTCCATTGATTAACTGCTAGGAAATTTCTTCTTAGTTCTAGGTTGCTTCTCTCCTTGATTAGTTTCCAACCATTGCTTCTTGTCTTTTGTTTTAGATAACTGAGATCTCCATTGACATTGAGGATGGTATGGATGATTGAAAATCTCCATAGACGTTTTGATAAGGTTGCACTTCCCCCTTCAAAGGTGGTTCACAATTTGAGGGTCTTTATGGATTCACACTTGGAATAGGTGGTAGCTATGGCCATGACGGCTTTTGCACAACTTCACCTATTCAGGAAGATCCTTCAGGATGACTCATGCCTAGTCATCTGGCTCAACTATTGCAATGCATTCTAAATGGGGCTGCCCTTGAAGTCCACCTGGAAGATTCAGGTGATCCAGAATGCAAGAGAGACAATTATGGACATATCTCAGTACCCATTACTTGGCACTGTGACACTCTATATTTAAGAGAGTCAATTCTCAAGAGATTAGCCAGGTTATTAAAACAAAGATATACAACAACGTGGGTATGAAGCTAAATGTCACTAATATTCCTTGAAGTCACCAAGCAGGTGAGCATACAGGTCCTGAATAATTGATGACAGGACAATTTGGGAAAGGCAAGCATTGACTTTCTTGATAATCTGTATGGGTCACTATCTTATCAGACACAAGCGCAACATATAATGTCGTGATGAGCAGCATATGTTTAATATATATTGAGAGTAAAGTAAAGCCACCGATCTAGCAGTACAAAGGAAAAGGTGAAGAAAAACATTTTACAGATTTCCTAAGCAGAGAAGTTGGACAAGATCAGCTGTCCATCCTGTGTGTATTTAATATCCACCGAGTCTGAATCACGGAATATTAAAATATGACTCAGGAATACAAACAATTGTGTTTTTCTTCTGAAATGAGAAGGGGGAAAAAACCCAAATGGTACAAAGAGAAGAAAATTAATGCTTTCATGGCCAACACAGCCCTAGTCTGAAATATCCTATCTGAATAGCAGCTTTGTCTTGCTTTGTCTGTTCCATTGAGCAATAGTTGCTACATCCCTCCACTGGGTTGGGGAAAACCAAACTGCCATTCTTGCCCACAAAAAAAAAGAGAGAGAGCCTAAATTTGCATAAAATCTGCATATTTTCACAGATGCAAAAATAGGCAGAAATGCTAAGAATAAATAATTACTGTAATTAACCTTATTATGGTGGGAAAATTATGACTAGACACCATCTGCTCTATGCTGATGCTTAAATCCTAAATGCTGATGAGCGACTTCAAGGCTATGGAACTCCCATCTTGGATGTAGATGAGTGGTCCTTCAAACAGAGGACTATCTCCCGATACCTTCTGATATCTGTAAATGAAGCTCTGTGGTTTATGGCAATTCTTTCATACTCTCCCCCCACCAAGTTGGGCCTTTTTCCTCATGGGGGAAGATTTAAACTCACAGCCCACAGGGGCTAAATACATTTAAAAACAAGTGAAAGTCAGTTGTTAAGGTGTTGGATTGTGAGGACACCCAAGTTTAAGTCCAACTTCAGCTAGCTTTAGGCTACTTCCACTCTCTCAGATCAACATACAACACAGGGTTTTATTCAGGGGATGAAATGGAGATCCCCCTGTAAATCACCTTGAGCTCCTTGAAAAAAAGAGCGGATATACAACTAAAAAACAATAATTGCAGAGATTATGGGCAGGCAATAGTTGGTTTTTTTAATAAGTGTATAACAAATCTGTTCTACTTTGATGGACCTATAGAGGTGGTGCAGTGGTTAGAATGCAGTTTTACCAGCTAACTCATTACTCACTGCCAGGAATTCAATTCTGACCAGCTCAAAGTTGACTCAGCCTTCCATCCTTCCGAGGTCGGTAAAATGAGGACCCAGATTGTTGGGGGCAATAGGCTGACTCTGTAAACTACTTAGAGAGGGCTGTAAAAGCACTGTGAAGCAGTATATAAGTCCAAGCGCTATTGTGGCATATACTTATAAGTGCTACTTATAACTGTATGACTGTAACTTTGTTGCTTGTATCCTTATGATTTATATTGATATTATTTCCTGATTGCTTATTTGTACCCTATGACTATCATTAAATGTTGTACCTTATGATTCTTGATGAAGGTATCTTTTATGTACACTGAGAGCATATGCACCAAAGACAAATTCTTTGTGTGTCCAATCACACTTGGCCAATAAAAAATTCTATTCTATTCTATTCTATTGCTCTATGGCAAGGGTCTGCAAACTTGGTTCTTTTAAGACTTGTGGACTTCAACTCCCAGAGTTCCTCAGCTGCTGGCTGAGGAACTCTGGGAGTTGAAGTCCACAAGTCTTAAAAGAACCAAATTTGCAGACCCCTGCTCTATGGTATCACTTTAAAATGGGGCACACCAAGTTGCAGGTTGGAGAAAGATCACATCTTCTCACTAAAATATAAAAAAACACAATTAAACAGAGTTAAACAGAGTTAAAAGCAGAGTTTAAAAGGTGAAGAGAGTAGTGCCCTCAAAGCACCAACCACTTCCAAGGTTGTATGCCATTGTTAGACCCCAATGCCAGTTGGCAGAGACAGATCTTTCCAGTCTTCTAGAGGGCAGAAGAGTGGAGCCAGCCTCACCCCTGGAAGCAAGAGTTTAAATAGAGTGGGGGCAATGGCAGAAAAAGCTTTCTTTCTAATAATGTTAATAATACTGGGGGAAGAGGCAAAATAGATCTGATTCCTAACCCAACAATTACTATGAACTGGAAAATGAATGCAACTTCTAGTTCTCGCATGAAGATTAACAATAGAAAAAGCCAGAAAAAAATGAAGCAGCAGCAAAATGAAATGAAATAATGAAATAAAGTGAAGCAAAGCAATAGAGGCAGTCCTCAACTTACTGTTGTGGTCCACTGGTAGCCTGCAGAGCTGGCAGCAAAGTCAGACAATGAGGAAGCTGGGGAGGAACATGGGCCAGTCCTGGAATCTGGGGAAGGCTCGGACGAGGGCTCTGCACCAGAGGCAGAGATGGAGCCAGGGCCATCTGGGAGTGATGTGGTGACTCAGGAGCCTCCAGAGTCTGATGTCAGCAAGGCAGAGGAACAGGGGGACCCTGTTCCCAATGCGTGCATGCACAGAGCTGCCCAAAGGCAAGAACAGTTAAGACAAAAGGGGCAACTCGGGATTAAGGCTTTGAGATGATTGGCCCTTCCCATAAGACAAAGGAGGAACAACGGCACGTGAGCCTTTGGAGGAAGCAACTTTGTTCATGCTGGTCGGTTTAAATTTTGAAGCTCCGTTTTGACTCTGTGCTCCCTGTCGCCTTGCAAAACTAATTGCCAATTAGGTCTTTGGAAGCATGCCAAGGGAGATAAAGGTGGGTGCTTATCAGCCTTATCCCGAAGGACTGTAGCAAACTTCTGTTGGACTCTTTACAAACTATTCGGGTTTTGAATGAACAGGGCTTTGAATGAACAGAATTCACAGTCGTTGAAATAAAAAGAGGGTTTTGGGGACCAATTGTGTGCTTTTTACTGTCTCAGGAAGCCTAGGTAAGAACACTTACAACCACAATGGAGCCCAAAATGTCTGTTGCTAAGTAAGACAGTTATTAAGTTATTTTTGTCCCATTTTACAACCTTTCTTCCCATAGTTGTTAAGCGAATCATGGCTGTTGTTTAAGTTAGTAATACAGCTGTTAATGAATCTGACTTTCCCATTGACTTTGCTTGTCAGAAGGTCACAAAAGGTTATCACATGACCCAGGACACTGCAACCATCATAAATATGAGTTAGTGGCCAAGCGTCTGAATTTTTATCACCTGACCATGGGGATACTGCAGTGGTCTTTAAGTGTGGCAAAATGGTCATAAGTCACTTTTTTGTAGTGTCGTTGTAAGGTCAAACTGTCACTAAATGAACTGTTATAAGTTGAGGACTACCTGTACATTGTGTTTTTTGCCTCCATGGAATCAATCTTTTTTTAAAAAATATCTGTGCAAATGGGTAATGAACATAATTTAAAGCATCTTCTCCTTTTATTTAAGAGCTTTGCCAAAACTAAGACAGATTTACCATGAAGGGATTTTAATACTAGTAACGCTATTGCATCAATTATGATAGCATTGTGGCAAGGCAAGGATAAGGATAAAGAGAAAGAGAAAGTGTGCGGTTGATTACAAATACCCTTAAAGAGGAAAACTCACTCATATCACCTCAGTCTGATTTATTTTACCCAGTATCTGTCTGCCTCTCTTTTTCCACAACCTCCCATCTCCTTGTGGGGGAGAAATAAATACATTTCCAAATTCACTTAAACAATGTGACTTAGTTTTGTTGGAAGAAATGTCCATCTGGGTCAGGGGTGAAATCCAGCAGGTTCTGACAGGTTCTGGAGAACCGGTAGTGGAAATTTTGAGTAGTTCGGAGAACCGACAAATACCAAGTCTGCCAGTGGGGTGGGAATGGAGATTTTGCAGTATCCTTCCCCTGCCACGCCCACCAAGCCACGCTCACCAAGCCACACCTCGCCTACCAAGCCATGCCCACAGAACCAGTAGTAAAAAAAATTGGATTTCACCACTGATCTGGGTTTACTTCCAAGTGGGGAAAAAGACACAGGAAACATGGAGACTGTTTGGAAAGATGGTTTAATAGTGGACAGGATCACATGCCTTGATGATGTTGGGTGAAGGAGAAAAATGGGGAGAGATGCTGAGAGTCCCTAGGTTTTATGCCCACTCTGGGCTTTTGAATTTGGGCTTGTATTCTGATTGGTTGTCAGACTCCTATGGGGCCATGCAGGGGCAACTCTGTAGGCTGTCCTGAGTCCCAAGCTTGGCTGAGCCTTGCTGGGTGATGTAATCTTCCCAGGTGCCATGTGGCAAATTCTGTTGCTAGATGGGTAGAGGGCTAATCCTATCTTTGTTGGATCTTGGATGCTTATGAATAGACCTAGCTATCTCTTTATCTCTTAAGTGCTGACATCTGCTGTGGGTTATTGAGGAGGGTGGGGGCTATTAAGAGTGAGTCTGCTTCCTGCCTAAAAACATGTTTCTCCATTTCTCATTCAGGAAAATATAATTTTCTGCCTTTTTAATATTTCCTAGAATATTTCATTTTCCTAGGAGAGGGTGGGTGCTAACTTCCTACAGTTTGATCTCACAAATTTACCTCCACTGTAATATTTTGTTTTCTTATGGAAAGGAAACACTGCAACCAGGAGAGTTTTCAAAGTGTTGGCTGCAATAAAACAGAGCTTTTGGCCAGGTTAAACAAGCTTTCCAACCTTTGGGCCAGTAGGCACACATAGAATTTAAAAACAGGATGTTACGTCCACAGAAATGTAATTTCCAAATTACCTCACTCTGTTCCCACTTGAACTCCTGGGCCCAGTTCTGGGGACCAATTTTGTCAAGGATGCAGACAAATGCAGACAACCTCAAAGAAAGTCAGCAAGGGTGACCAAAGGACTAGCTATTAAAACCTGTGAAGAGAAACGGAAAGAGACAGCCTGTTTTGCTTTGAGAAAGGGTTGTAAGAAGTTAATACCCACCCCCCTCCTAGAAGAATGAAATATTTTAGAAAATATTTAAAAAGGCAGAATATATTTCCCTGGATGAGAAATGGAGAAACATGTTTTAAAGACAAAGCAGCTTCCTGACTCCCCCCACCTTTGTCAATGGGTCAGAGGTAGAAACTCATTCTCCCCACCTTTGTCAATGGGCCATCATCTGCAACATAATAGGACCCATCTAGCAACTGAAACTCACCACATGACACCTGGGAAGATTACATCAGCCAGCAAGGCTAGCTAAGACCCCCACCCCCTGGGAGTCTGACAACCAATCAGGATACTCTTCCTGTGCCCCAGAAAGTTCAAAGCTCAGAAAAAGCACAAAGCCAGGGAGCGCACAGGATCTCATCCCTTTTCTGTTCAGGATCTCAAGCCATGTGATCCTGGCCACCATTAAGCCATCTTTCCAATGTCTTTGTCTCCACTTGGAACTGAACCCAGATGGATATTTCTTCTAACAGGGTAAAGGAGAGGAGATATAATAGCACCCTTCAAATATCTTAGAAATAGTTCATAAAAAGTCAAACTCTGCTCTAGTTCCACAGTGCAGAACCCAGAATAAATTATAAGGAAGCAGAAGATGTGAAAGATTTTGAAAGAAGATTCAAAATGGAACCAACTGACAGGCTGCACCTTCACTGCATGTCATAAAGAAGATTCATAATGTAAGCCGCCCTGAATCTTCGGAGAAGGGCGGGATATAAATGCAAATAAAAAAACTTTTTAAAAAATCCTTCCTTCCCTCCCTCCCATCCATCAAAAAAAAAGGGTCCTAATTCCCAAAATTATTGACACACCATTCCTTCCTTCCTTCCTCCCTCCTTCCATTCCATCCATCAAAAGAATTGTTTGGGTCCTAATAACCAAAATTCTTGACATACTTTTCCTTCCTTCTTTCCTTCCTTGTCCTGTCCTTCCTTTCTCTACCTCCCTTTTTTTTTTTGTCTTTCTAAATCTGATGGCCTCATTTCCAAACCAAGCCCTGAGCTATGCTCTTTCTTATTATTATTTGCAAAGAATAGCACTCTGGTTTGTGTCCAGAGCCATTCTTGGAAATAAAAGTTGGGCCCCAAAATCTGGGGGCTACAAAGGAAGAAAGTAGCAGCCGCCACCACCACCATCACCGGCAGCACATCAGTCACCAGGTCCTTAAGGGCCCTTTCATTTATCCATCACTCCTGTTTTTGTGGATCACCTTCACAAACCTATTTCACTGTTTTTTTCTGGTTGCAAACCTCAACCGAGGGCTGCATTCCTCTTTTTAAACCCTCCACCCTTCCCCTTTCTCCTTAGGATATAACATTTGTCGAGATATATATATTGTAATTAGGGAGAACAACCACCCCCCAAAAAAACAAAAAAACCCCACGACCAGCTTTTTCCCTTCCACCCCTGCAGCGAGGAGCGACTGCAGATCTCTCTTTTTTTTCCCCCACCACCCCAAGCTGCTCCTTTCTTCCTCACCGGTAATTAAAACATGCCGGAGATTGAAGAAGGGGTGGTGGGGGTGGATATTGAATGCCTTTTTTTTAAAAAAAAAAACAATCACTTTTTTTCTCTGCCTTCTCCACAAGAGGGAATCCCTGATTTATCAAGCGACGGGGAGGGGAAGGAAGGGGAAGCTTCGGAAGAACACTAATAATGGTCGTTTTGGAGCGCGGGTGGAGGTGGGGGGGAGGTTTTCTTTCCCTTCTCCACCCCCCCCCTTCCCTTCCTCCTCCTCCTCCTCCACCATTTCTTCTTCACACTCCAGTGGCAAGTTTTAAATTGAATCCACAGGGGAGAGCGCTTCATCCACCCCCACCCCCCAAGCCCATCCATTCCTCTCTTTCCCAAGCCAGAGAGGCAGCCCCCCCCCCTCCCACTCCTTCCTCGTCCTTGCAAAAGGCTCGCTCTCCCTGCGTCTGCCTGCCTGCCTGCCTGCCTTTATGTGCAACCATCTTTTTTTTTTCTTTAAAAAAAAAAAAAGAAAAGAAAGAAAAGCCAGGCCTCTGGCTGCAAAGGCGCCTTTGGCGGGGTGGAGGAAAACCCTTCTAAAACATGTCTGTCTGAAAAAAAAAAAATACACCCTGGCAGGATCGGCCCCTCCCCGCGTGGCAGCACCCTGGCCTCTTGCCCAAAAGCTACCAGCAGCAGCAGGTCTGTTTGCATGGGGGTGATGGAAGAGGTTGCATGCGAGGGGTTGGGGAAGCAAAGCTGGGGAATCCATCAGGCTCTCTTTGCAAGAGATAACACCCCACCCCCCCATGTGCCCATCTCTCGTCCTCTTTTCTTTCTCCTCGCCTCCGTCCACCGTTGCCGGGGCCTGCCTGCTGCAGAGCCTACACACAGGGCTGGGTAGTGGTGGTGGTGGTGGTGGTGGGGCGGGGGAGAGAGAGAGAGAGAGAGAGAAAGGCACACATCTTCTTTCTCCAGCCAGATTGTCCTTCCCGGCTATGGCTCATCGCCGAGCCCCGCAAAGGAACAACGAGGAGGAGCCGCCGCCGCCGCTGCTGCGGTCGCCACTCGCTCCTCTCCGGGCCCGCCAGCTTTAGAGGCTCACGAAGCGCCAGCGGCCTCCACAAGGGGAGGAAAAAAAAAAAAAAAAAGGACCGGGAAGCAGCGTGGAGGGAAAAAAAAAAAAGGCCAGGCCAGGCCCGTTGGTGCTCTCGCCGGCCGGAGGGGGAAAAGAAAAAAAAAAGGCTAGGCCAGGCCAGGCCCGTTGGTGCTCTCGCCGGCCGGAGGGGGGAAAAAAAAAAGGCAGCCCGGTTGGCAAGGCACCGAAGATTTTAGGCCGGAGAGGCGGCAGCGCCAGTGGTTTCACAAGAGAGGCGGCTTCGGGCGGAGGACTTGACGACCCTGAGCTCGGGGAGGCCTGGGGCTGCTGGAGCGTTTGGCTTGAGGGGTTTTTATTTTTATTTTTATTTTATTTTGAACGCGCCCGCCTGGGAGCCGTAATAGAGCCGGTTTGGCAGCCGCAGAAATGGGTTGACTGAGCAAGGCCTCGGTCGGCGCCGCCTGGCAGAGAGGCGCTCTTTCTCAAGACCGGGACAGCCCCGCTTCCCTTCTTCTTCCCCGAAAAGCAGCCTTTGGGTTCGGGGTTTTTTTTTGTTTTTGTTTTTTTGGTCTGTTTCTGCAAAGCCCAGCAGGAGCCACCGGGAGCTAAAGGCATTGCTGGCAAGGGGGGTATCCATGGGGGGACTTGTTCAGGCCCTCATCCTGCCCTCCCCAAGAGCATCAGCCAAGCCTGGGCCCATTTGCTGGAGGCTCCAGTAAATGCACTGAGGATTTCTCTCAGGTAACGCCGGGTAGCTTTTTTTTTTAATTTTATTTTTGGCCGGCCCTTCTCAGTCTTTCTTCTTGGGAAGACCTGAAGGTGGGAAGAGAGGATCAGGCGATGTGGAGTTGGAGGGGGCTGCAGAGGTTAAAAGTTCTTTTTTTTCTCAACGTGCAGGGAAAGCGAAGGGTTACGAGAGCAGCCTGCCTTATGACGATTCTTAAAACATTTCCCCCAAAAAATGGAGAACCCACATACTCTATATAGGTCGACCACAGATAGGATCATGAAAGGAAGTTTTCTTCCCCTGTATTTAAATCTAGATAGTGACACCTGAACTTCCATTATTTCTGGCTGCGGTTCCTGGCCGTCTGCCCTGTAAAACAGGAATAGTTTGTCAACCAAATAAGCTTTTATTTATTTATTTAAAGCATTGATATAGATGTTGAAGTACATTTTGGAGCTAAGGGAGGTAGGCCCGAAATCAGATATGGAAGAGATCACATCTCTTTACATTGTTATAGGCCCCCCTGAACATGTCTGTTATATGCACAAGATTTCTGGGTGTCACGTTGGGGAGTCATTACACCACCACCACCCCATGACAAAGCATGAACAAAGAGATACCATGATCTGGGTGCTTAGGGAATTGGGTGGTATTGACCCATTTATTAGTTGCTTGGTGAAAGTTACATGGTTGGTACTTGTATCTGAGATGCTTTTCTGCCCCATATAGCTACGTGATCAACTTTCTATTTCCAAATATTGTTAACCACAGGACTGGAAACAGAAGTATTGAGATTCTAGATGTGTGGCTTTGAATCATCTGCATTCTGAAATTAAACATTTTTGGGTGGATAGAGTCTCACTCTTGACATGGAGTGATTGAGATTGAAATCCCCTTAGGTAGAAGAGTTTGAGCCAATCCTTATTTGTCACTGCCGGTTTGAGTTATTGAAGGGAAACGGTCTCTGTAGACATGAGCCCTTGGTTAGGAATATGAGATAACAATGTAGTAAGTGGGTGCTGCCAGAATCTCATTTCTAAGTGGTTATGGCTGCACAGTGCAGAGATGGTGAATGCAAGTGCCAATGACAAGATTGTTTTCCATGCTGATAGCAGTAATAGGGATGTAACAATAATGTGGGAGTCACCTATTTGACGTAACTGTGTTTTTTCCATTCTTTACTACAACCAACATGGACGAGTTGCTGTGCAAGCAGCAGCTGTATATTTGCAAATATTCAAATAATTGCATTATTCCAGTCCATCTAGTTTTTCAGTATGCTCTCCAGCTCTTTTTAAACTGATGGCTTCAAGCTAATGTCCTCCTATTTCAGTTCCCATGGAGGACACAAGTTCAGGAAACTATCTGTTCTGATCGTCAATGATCTCCCAGTTTTTACAACAATGGTCTTTGCCATCATGTAACAGGAGATAACAGGCTGAAACTGGTTCTTTTGCTTGTCAAACTGGATGCTTCCACTAATCTATATCCAATCACTGCTTATGGTTATCCAGCAGAACAATGTCTATATAATTCTAAGGTGGGATATTTGCAAGGGAACAGACGGACATAAAAGGGTGCACCTTGTTGAGAAAGTGATAATAGTAGAGATAATATAATGGAGAAATGTATGTCTGAACAACTGTCACAGTTGTTTGGTGGAATCGTTGCCATTGCAAAATTGTTCTTCTATGGTTGGTGCCCATTCTGTAGCAGAACCTACTTGTGAAGGAGTTGGTTGAATCCAAATGTAGAGTCAGGAGGAGATTAGAATGAGGTGAATCTGGGCTTCCTTGTGAAACAGATCTCTGTATTATATTTAAGAATGTGAGAATAACCCATAGATCAGGCCTAGACTCCTCTAGCCACCATTCCATTTGCTGTAGTAGTTTATCACATGTATCTAAGAAGAGATAAGTGGAGCCCTCCTGTCCCATTGTTGGTGCTATGAACCTAATACTTAAAAGTTGCCATATGCCCATTCATCAGAGCTAGAGGACAATGACTGAACTGTCCTTTAAAAGTATATCTAATCTCCAATTGAAGCACATAAAATAATGGCCAGCATCAGATCTTAGTAGTTATTTCATAAGTTGATTACATGCTACATGAATAAATATTTCCTTTTATTGCTTTTAAATCCACAAATTATCTTCATTGGTGGCCTCTAGTTCTAGTATTGTGGGAAATGGAAAACTCCCCCAGATTAGTCTTTCTTCCCCATATATAATTTTTAAAAACTTAATTATAATTTTTGTATTTCTTTTTTCTCAATCAAACTTCACCAATCATTCTATCTTGTCTTCAAGGCCCCTGATCATCTCGAGTGTCCTTTTTTGTATTATCTTCAGTTCCATAATATCTCTCCTGAAGTGTGCAGACCAGAATGGTATACGAAATGTGACACACAATAGGAAAGGCGGGGGGTCCCTTGAGGTCCCATTTGTGGGCTTCCTAAATGCATCTGGTGGATGTGAGGTGGAATGCTATATATCTGATGGATGTTCTGTTGAAGCCAATCACTAGTAGTTGCATTGGCATCCTTCTTAGAGAGGCAGCCAGCAAATCAGTCCTGCCATTATAATATGACTGAGAAGTGAAGGGTAAGTGTTTATGGTAATTAATACTTAAATTCTTACAGAGTGCATTTGTGTAATGATGACAGAAACTACTGGATGGCCACAGGCAGTTCTATCAAAATGGCGGCTTCTGTTCTTGTGTTGAATGGTGGTGATTATCAGGGATTGGGAAACTCTGGCTTTTCAGATGTTAAACTACAATAAACAATAGTCCCATCAGTATGATTAGTGGTGAGAGAGGTTGGGAGCTATATTTTTCAATATCCACTGGTCCAAAATTCCCATAACAACCAGTAAATGACTGGAAAGCTGCCCAGAATGATTATGTGTAACCCGTAATTCTTGGAGGAGACAAACAGAATAAGATTGTTTTCTAGTTTAGAATCTGCCATTGAGGAGGTTTTGAATTATGGAAATAGGAGATTTTAGTCTATGGAAAATATGGAATCTCACTGCTATTGAGGCTGGATTTGGAAACCATTTTAATAAGGAGAAGAAGGAAAGAAGATCTCTGAATGAAAACATAAGTTAAAAGATGCAGGACCGAGATAAGGAGATGAGGACTGGGGATTTTGAAAGCTGCTGTTCCAACACATATAGAAAATACCAACTTGGAAAATGGTGTCTTTAGGAACATCAGTATTTTAATATTGCAGAAGGATGAGTCAACTTCTCATGGCACCTTGCTTCAAGTTGCAGAAAAACAACATTTGCTGACACTTATTCAATGTTATAAGAGTAGAGATGAACATCAGTGAGGGACATGGAACTTCTGAATGGCAGGGTGAGCATCTTGTGAGGAAGGGGTCTTGCATAGGTGAAAAGAAGGCCTTGTAGTTGTAACAACTGTTGCTACGGTACGTGTAAGTTACTAGTGACTTAGAAATGGATAGACAAGGTTGGCAATAAGCCCCTTGTGAAGAGCAAGGACTATTTTACAACCACTCCAAATGTTCTACAGATGTGGGGTCTGAGAACATGGAAATCCTGCTTTTGTAAATGCCCCAACATTGAGAGCACATAGGAAAGTATGTCACTCAACAGAAGCATCTCCCTCTCTTGGGGAACAGAAGTGGAAGTGGGGGGGGGGTTTGCTTGCTCTTGTGGCCGAGTATCCTTCATGCAGCAAAGGAGATCCTGTGAGCATTAAAAAAAAAAACCCAACCAACAACTGCGGTCTCTCTTTGTTAGCTTCAAGACATACACAGCTTTTCAGCCAGGTTTTGGGAGGTAAGTTGTGGACGGCAAAGGGAAAAAGCTATAATGTCAAATGTTTCTGTCTCTCTATCTCAGTGTCTCTCTCTCTCTCTCTCTCTGTCTCAGTGTAAGGGGCTGTGATTGAAATTGCAGGGGGTGGGCTGGGGTGGGGGGAGAAACCAGATCAAAATTATCTGCACACCAGAGAAGAAAACAACTGAACCACTCTGGTTTTCAGGATTTGTTGGCAACTCAGCGAGGGTTGCCATAGCTTTCTACGTAGGGTGACCAGAACCGGCTGAAACTGGTTTGAGGCAGTTCAGCTCCTGAACACAATGCAGTTATTGAGATGGCTTCCTCCCGCCCTTCCTTCATGGCACCAAAAGCAGAGGATCTTGCAGAACAGATATCATCCCCTAACAATATGTGAATGCACACTTTAGACACACAGCTCTGGTATGTGGCTAATATAACAGTCATAAAGGTTTCTGTGTATGTTATGTGCCTATTTGCAATGGCTGATAACTTTGGCTGGTTCATGCCTTTAGAAAATAATGATAATAATGGTAATGCTATAAAAGAATGGACCATAGCTGAAGTTTATCACCCTTATTAAGAAGAAAGAAAGAAAATTGTTTCCTTTGCTAAGTGGGACACTGATATATTTTGGTGCTTGTTTTGTTTTTAAACAGCAAAATAAAATGGGTTGGCTTGCATTTCCCTTTTATGCATGTGGCTCAGGATTGCTACTTTGCTCTCTCTCTCGCTCTCTCTCTCGCTCTCTTTTTAACTGTGGTTGTATTGTGGATTTCTTTTCTGGAAAAAAAACCCTGAAATCTGTGTCTGCGTGTATCTATCTGTAAAAGGCCAAAAAACCCAAAAAACCAGCATTGTTGTAAAATTGTGCATGAAAGCCTTTGCAAAATAAGCTTTAAGAGGCATGCTCTTGTTTTCCTTTCAGGCCTATTGATTAGGGCTGCCTTTAACTCTTTCAGGTTTGCTGTGGTTGTGCAACCTTCACCGGCATCATTGGCATTTAAAAAATTGTCACAAGGCAAAGTACACAAGGTGAGCTGCGGTGCTTGTTAAGGGTGTAACAATCTGGGCATGGGCATAACATGGTAACAAAGCCTGAACACAATGTGTAATTGCATACCGAGACACACTAGAGAATAACACGTAGTCTGAGTTAAGAGAGGAAATGCTATTTAACTGATTTCAGGTGACCTAGGATTAAAACTACCTATTGTTTTATAAAGACTTAACTATAATCAGTCTTTGTTTGGTACACCTTACAGGAAGACATTTCTTTGCTACTGTTAAATCATAAAAGAAGAGGGCCCCATGTGATAAGTCATAAATTGGGGTCCATATGGCAGGGAGCTGTTTTGAATTACTTGATCATTAAACTTTTAACATCTTTTTCCTCCATATCAACACGATGACTTCTTATCCCTTCTCTCTCCTTTTTTTTTTTTTTGTTGGCTTAAATGAGATAACCTCGCTTTGATCTGTAAGTCAAAGACAGTTTTAAGGCAGACTGTACATTTTATACAAATTAGCATATGTACATCTTCCTGTCATTCTGTGAATTTTGGTCATTAAATAAATCTTGCGCTGAACATTTTAGCAATCCAGAGGAGGGGATCTGTTTCAAAAGGTTTGCAGAACACCAGTGGATTACTAGTAGGCTAAATTGCAATACTCTCACATTAATGACATTCAAATAGGAACCGGATGGACAGTGCATCAGCTGGTAAGCAATGTCTCCTCCTGACTCAAAGCTTCACAGCCTTAGATTTTGGATAATAATTCGCTTTCCTCTTAAAAAAAAAAGAAAGAAATGTATACCTAGATAAAGAGCAGACATTTTGCATCTTATGCTGAAGCTGGAAGCTCCAGGGAAAGGGAGTGGGGAAGTAAGATGAAGCAGTAATGAAATGGCAAAGGGAAGAACAAAGGCTCTTAAAGACGGTACTGGAGGACTTTTATTTTTGTTTGCGTTGGTGGCTATTTTGCTAGAAACAGTGACTTCCTAAAACAGGAAATCATCAGTAACCCTGGAATTTTATGTGCATTGTGAACTTACAGCAATCCACCCTGTCGTGGCTGACAATTGGCATTATGAATGTACAGTCCTGGAAAATAATAACTAAGGATAGAGGATAAAGAGTTGAAGGAAAGAAAAATGTGTTCTGATGGAGTTTAATATTTAGGGTGACTGTTGTATTCAAGCGGAATAAAGTAGACAATCTTAAAAGCCCTGGGAGTCTTTTGATTGGGCAAGTTCCATGGAGGCTGATGACAGGCAGGACTCGCTACTTTAGAGGGTGACACAAGCATTAAGGAACCTCTTTATTTCCTGATTGTGCAGCAGATGACATAAGGTATTTAAGGAATAAATTGTAGTGTATTGAAAAATTGCATGTGATCTGTTAAGCCTGAAAATATTTGGTCTGGTGTTTTAATGTGCTGTGCTTCTCCATTCTGACAGGGCATTGAATAGCTTGCATGAAGGAGCCCAGGGTGCTGTGATACCATCTTTGTGTTAGTGTTTAATAATACCAATATACAATAGCTCTGTATTTAACTGTGGATGTCTGTCTTACAAACCACCAGTCCCTGTTACATGATGGGGGAAAATAGATGGCTGTTCTGCACTGAGGCTTTTTCTAAGGGTCAGCTCCAATCCATGGGGTGGGGGCAGATGCTCACCTCTCTCTATATATATATTTATATTTATATATATATATATATATATTTGGAAGGCTTTTGCAAAATTGTGAGTAGCAGTGCTTTGTCTTGTGACAATGTCCTTCAGGCAGCTTAGGTTTGGAAATAGTAGTGCACCATACATGCTTCGGGTTGTTTGCATGTTGCCTTCATTTGATCTTTCTTGCTGCAAACGTTTTTTTCCTCTCCCCCCTTTCATTCAAACATTATGCTGGGAATTCTTTCCTATCACAGTAGAAATCTGAACAGATACTGTTTATGTTTCTTTGGCTGTTTCTATTTAAATTGTACAAACGTTGTAGAGAAGAAATTTAGGGGAGGGTGTTGTTGTTTTTTTAAAGCCATGTAGGCCATTCATTTAAGCAGAAAATGCAGATTAATGTCTCAGGACTGGCCTTTTGCCTTCTCCCAGTAGCTGATTCTGAGCAAGGCACAATAATTTAATGACAGCGTGGGGAGAATCTGGCCTGCAGGCCCAATTTAGGCAGGTTTTATGTCTTTTTCTGAAATGAAATAGTTTTGCTTCCTTTTCACTAAATACATTAATCAAAGGTGGAAGATTGGCACATATGTTTCTTTGTCTTAGCAGGTTTGAATGTATTCATGAAAATTATAAGGCCTACATCTTTATATATTTCAAGTTTTTTTTGGGGGGGAGGGGTAGTTACCAGGACTTGCCTTCTTATACAAAACATTGTCCATGGCATTTGCTCTGTTTTGCTTTAGCAGAGAAACCAAAAGGAAACCACAGCAGAATATTTCTTGGTTTGTCTTGTGTTTTTAACTAAAGATCTAAAGCATTTCAAAGCGCTCAAGGTAATATTAAATCCACTTACGGCATTGCAGGCCATTCCAGAACATTCCTTAAGTTTCAAGGTGTGGCTGACTAAGCTAGAAAGGAGAGATATATTAGGATCCTTGTGCCAAACTAAGTTTGGCAAATAGGCAAAATGCTGAACTAGGAGACAACCTGTAACTGATACGGATTGATCTAGAAATCTAAGCAGCTCAGCCTTGTCTAGTACTTGGAAGGGGAACCAACAGGACTGCAGTTAGACCGGAAAGTCAAGAAAACATCCTAAAAGAAAGCAATGGAAAATCACTTGTGGTATTGTGCCAAGATGAGTTTCTGTATATTTTTAAAGAAAATATATATATATATATATCTGCAATTTCCGTTCAGGACTTGGAACAGCTGGTCCAAGAATGTGTGCCTGTATGATATAAGAGGCGATAACTTGATTGTACAAAACATTTGTTGCTCTCTTATCATAGATTACTGTTTCCATAGGAGGAAAAAAAAACTCAAATACATATTAATGCAATATAAGTAGGTCAAGTGGAAGAGTTAAACGAGGACAAAATCCAAAGCAGTACCATAGAACTATATGATTTTGGTGATACAAATCATTTATTTATGATCTTACTTTTTTCCTTTCTTTACCTACTTTGTATGCATTTATTTAGCTACCAGATTCTCAGAGCTACTTATTATTCCTTAATTTTAGTGTTTCACTGAATCTCAGAAGATTGGCATGATGTAAGTCTTATTATATTAGCAGTTGAAACTAAAACATAACACATTTTATTCTTCTTGTAACAGTGACTTTCCTAGAACCTAGAAAGATTGGAACGTTGGCAATTTAGTTGCTTGGAAGGCTAGGGTTGTTATTGATCTCCAGATAATAGAAATATTGTTCAGCAGTCTGCATGCTGGTTTCTTAATATGGAAAATATGTTAGAAACTGGGAACGTGGTTTGAGGCCCAGCACATCTAGAATCTGGAGATGGGTACAGCTCCGTGATGGCAAACCTATGGCACATATGCCACAGGTGGCATGCGGAGCCATATCTAGAATAGAATAGAATAGAATAGAATAGAATAGAATAGAATAGAATAGAATAGAATAGAATAGAATAGAATAGAATAGAATAGAATAGAATAGAATTTTTTATTGGCCAAGTGTGATTGGACACACAAGGAATTTGTCTTGGTGCATATGCTCTCAGTGTGCATAAAAGAAAAGATATGTTCATCAAGGTACCACATTTACAACACAATTGATGGTCAATATATCAATATAAATCATAAGGATTGCCAGCAACAAAGTTACAGTCATACAGTCATAAGTGGAAAGAGATGGGTGATGGGAACGATGAGAAGATTAATAGTAGTGCAGATTTAGTAAATAGTTTGTCAGTGTTGAGGGAATTAGTTGTTTAGCAGAGTGATGGCCTTCGGGGGAAAAACTGTTCCTGTGTCTAGTTGTTCTGGTGTGCAGTGCTCTATAGTGTCGTTTTGAGGGTAGGAGTTGAAACAGTTTATGTCCAGGATGTGAGGGATCTGTAAATATTTTCACGGTCCTCTTCTTGATTCGTGCAGTATACAGGTCCTCAATGGAAGGCAGGTTGGTAGCAATTATTTTTTCTGCAGTTCTAATTATCTGTGGGCACACGAGCATTGCCCTAGCTCAGCTCCAGTGCACATCAGCCAGCTGATTTTCAGGCCTTCCAGGCCCACCAGAAGTTGGGAAAGAGGCAGTTTCCAGCCTTTGGAGGGCTTCTGGGTGGTGGGGAGAGGCAGTTTTCACCCTCCCAGGCTCCAAGAAAGCCTCTGGAACCTGGAGAGGGCAAAAAAAGGGGCCTACTGGGCCCACCGTGCCATCACGTGCCAAAAGCGGGTGGAGGGCAAGGGGGTCACATGCACAGGGGCGGGGCGCATTGAATTATGGGTGTGGGCACACACATGCACGACCCCTTCCCCCCCCCGTACTCCCCCCACATTTGACATGCGACAGCAAAAAGTTTAGCCATCACTGGTGTAGCTCATATCTGCTTTATGTTTCTTCAGAGCAACGTCTCCCAGTTCCAAACAGGAGAGAAATCTTGATTTTCTATTGAGGTCCCAAAGGTGCTTTTTCAAGAGACAACTGTGCTTTTTTGTTTTTTCTTTGAAGATGTTTTGCTTCTCATCCAAGAAGCTTCTTCAGCTCTGACTGGATGGTGGGGAATGGAAGGATTTATATTCCTTGCAGACAGCTAATCATTTGCATCCTTTTTGAGGGTCATTGAAGCACTTGGAGGTTTATCTGTGTCCTCAGGGTCACTTGAGTAGTGCTTAATGGTTCCTGTAGTCTGCAATTTTTCTGGAAACCAATTTGCACAGAGATTCTTAGTCATCCAGATCATGGTTGTCCCAAAGGTGCTTTTTCAGGAGGCAACTGGACTTCCTTGTGCTTCTCTAAAAGGATGAAAATGACCAGCTGTCTGCAAGGAATATAAATCTTTCCATTCCCCACCATCCAGTCAGAACTGAAGAAGCTTCTTGGATGAGAAGCGAAACTTCTTCAAAGAAAAAAACAAGAAAATCCAGTTGCCTCCTGAAAAGGCACCTTTGGGACAGCCATGACCTGGATAACTGAGAATCTCTACAGACTTCTATTGAAGGTTGCATTCAGTGGAGATCCCGTTTTTGCTAAACAATAGTAAGAGTGCTATGGTCTACCATCTATCCCCGAATTTTGTGGATATTGTAGCCTGCTGGCTCCTAAGGGAAGGTTAGAAGCCTACTCTTAGGGCAAACCTGATACCCAATCTCAACTCATATTATTGTAATCACAAATTAGCATATCAAAATAAAATTAAACTAAAAAGATAAAAGTAGAATTAGTGATAGGACTCCACCCTGACAGATGTTTTCATATTTGCAGCCATAAAAATACTTGTCTATTGAGTTGATCTGCCCTTCATCTACGGTTCTATTATAAGGTGACAAGAGGACCCTGTCTTGGCAAGAGAACAGAAGTGCTTTCCTTGTTTTTCTTTTCCCAGTCTCTCTTGCATACCTGGGTAGGTATGCCCAGTGTTCTTCCATCTAGGTACAGCCAACCTAATTCTGCTTACCTTCCAAACCAGGAGAAAGTCTTATGGCATTGCCATCTGCTGAGACATTCCATCACGATAAAAAAAAAGGCTCTGAATATTGAAGATGTATTTGAGTGGCCTTGCTATTATTAGCTATTATTATCACCGAGAAACCTGGCTGCCTTCTAGCTCACTTCTCAGCTCTTCCAGGCATCCAACTTATGGCTGCTGCTGTGATATAACCCTTCATTTCTCCATCTTGTTTGTATTTTATTTCTATCTATATCCAGCTGTTTTCACAACCGAATTAGGATGTTTAGGGGACCTAGGATGATTGTGACTTTCTTCTGCTTGTGGTTAAAATGGTAGGATTGATTGCATTTAGGCACATAACAGAGGTTTTTTTTTTAAAATGGTAATATTTCTGTTGATGGCTTTGATGTGTTTAGGATTGGTATCGAGAATTTCCATGAAGCTTATCAGCCAATTTGGTTATTGCTATAGTAATACATGGTTAGGGTTCAGCAAGGAAGAATTTAGAGTGTTCTGCTGAATCAACCCTAAATCTAAATTAATTCAGTGGTCCCCAACCTTTTTGGCACAAGGGACCAGTTTCATAGAAGTCAGTTTTTCCATGAACCTGGGGGAGTGGGATGGTTTTGTTTACTCACTCGCCCACCGCTCACCTCCAGCTGTGTGGACTGGTTCCTAACAGGCCACAGACTGCTATCAGTTCCAGGGGCTGGGAACTCCTCCTCTATAATACAGTGGCCAATGAGATTAGCATTGTGGAAAATTCAGTGAGTATTATGTGCATCCTGGAGGATCTAGAACACCCTTCCCCTGCTGGATGTCCTCTAGATTTCTAGACTAGAATTCTGCGGATTATTATTATTGCAACGCAAAGAGATTATAGAAGAACTAGAACGACAGTCTTAAAATTGAGCTAAATTTAAATTGAGCTAAACCCTAAATTTAATTTTGTGAATTTATTTTGTTTACACAAAATATTTATATTACCGTCTCTCTTGCAATGCCTTGCCAAGCAGTGTACAGAATTAAACAATACATTTAAACTCAACACATAAAATACAGTAAAAATGTGTACACATCAGGAGGTAGGTAAGAATGGGGGAGGGGGGGAGGTTACAAGCAACTCAGAGGATCATGATTTTTGTTTTAAAAGAACCTAGTTAGGTTTGTGAAAGGAAGGTGGAAACATTGTCAAAATTCACCCTGGGCTTTTCTTCCTGTTCTGTCTGTTCATGTTTACAGCAGGCATTTGCAGGCCTGAAAAAATTAACATAAAGATTAAAATATAATCTTTAAAAATAAGTAGTAAATTTATTTTTTTCCCAACCCTAATCCCGATGAAAGCATGTTTTATTTGGGGTGTGTGTGTGTGTGTGTGTGGGTGTGTGTGTGTGGGTGTGTGTGTGTGACTTATTCATTTATCTGCTGCCCCATCATGAAATGCTGAACTGAATAAAATCATTTCCAGTCTATGTCTAGTTTAATAGCAAAATTGTGCATGCTATTTCTAGGGGAAAAGCATTCCAATCAATGGGAATTGCATTGAGAAGCCATTATTTGTAAATGCATTAAATGCCTACGTTTTATTTTTAGAAATGCAAAGGATAGTGAGTGATCAACACTGTTGCTATGGGTGGGGAAAAACAACTGGTTTGCCCTGAAACAGTTGGAAATAGGATGCAGAAAGGTATGATGCGAAGGGACAAACAAATGAGGAAGGAGACCAAAGCTACCAACACAGACTGGAGATAAAAATAGTAGAAAAAGAAAAGGAAGCCAAATATTAATCAGATGTAATATGTAATATTGTGATAAGTTTGGTTTTTGCTTAACAATAGTATGTGAATCTGGTCAATATATTTGTAAACTACAGTATATAGCTTAGTGGTACCTGTGAATTATTTAACAAGCCAAGGTTAAATAAATTATGGTTTAATTTAATATTCATTGTGCAGCTTGGTGTATGAGTAAAAAGGTAAAAATTTCCCTGTCCAATAATGTCTGACTCTAGGGCATGGTGCTCATCTCCGTTTCTTGGATGAGGAAGCCAGCATTGTCCGAAGACATTTTCCATGGTCACGTAGCCAGCATGAGATAACCTTTGTTGTCGTTTTTTACTGTAAGCACGCTGGCACACATTAAAAAATGAAATTCTGTTGCCTGCTCTCAAAAGTGTACACCTACATAAAAACACATATAGATATGCTCTATACATACATATGTATATACCTACATCCTAACATATAAATACATATAAATATTAATCACAACATTAATCAAGACATAATCTTGAATACATAACGGAAAGAGGAAGCTTGAGAGTTCACAAGGTTGATACTTTATGGAACAAAACTGACTGAATCTGGATGTTCTGCTTCGGACACCACGAAGCCTCCTCCCGGAAGGTAACAAGGAAAACAGGTTGTGAAGAAGATGTGTATCTTCCCAGACAATACTGTGGACCCTGCTCAAGCAACGCTTATATGCCATGTCCTGGATAGAAGGGAGTGAACTACCGATAATCTTTTCTGCTATCCTCACCCCTCTGTACCACCTTTCTGTCCGAAGCAGTAATGCTTCCAAGCCAGACAGTAATGCCATATGACAAGATGCTCTCGATTGTCCTTCCATAGAAAGTGGTAAGGACAGGAGAAGGAAGATGTATTTTTCTCATGTGACACAGAAAATGCAAGCACTGCTCAGCTCGCTTCACCAGTATCTCATTGTTGAGCGACCAAGCTAGCCTACTCATTAGCTGCATACCATGTCTACACGCCAAAGGTGCACAGAATGCTGTTACCTTCCCACCAAAGTGGTACCTATTGATCTACTTGCATTTGCATGCTTCCAAACTGCTAGTTGGAACAAGGACAGGAGCTCACTCCGTTGCATAGACCTTGGGTCTCGAACCTGGTCTGTGAGCTTTCTAGCTGACGAGCTCAGTATCTTTCACCACTGAGCCATCACTCCCCTTCATGAATGAGTATCAGTAGGCAAATTAAATGTGTAGTCTTTTCCCATCTATGGTTTGCCTCTACGGGTAGTCCTCGACTTACAACCACAATTGATCCCAAAATTTCTGTTACTAGCAAGGCAATTGTTAAGTGAGTTTTGTCCCATTTTACCATCTTTCTTGACACAGTTATGTGAATCACTGCAGTTGTTAAGTTACCAACAGGGTTGTGGGGTGAATTTGGCTTCCCTATTGTCTTTACTTGTAAGAAGGTTGCAAGAGGCGATCCCATGACCCTGGGACACTGCAACTGTCATAAATATGAGCCAGTTGCCAAACCTTCAAATTTTAATCACATGACCTTGGGGATGCTGCAATGGTCGTAAGTTTGAAAAACTGTCATAAGCCGCTGCCATTGTAACTTTGAATGGTCACTAAACAAATGGTTGTAAGTTGAGGACTATCTGTATACAGTTGAAAACTCCTGGGTATTTTGATTGAATAACACACAGCCCCTTTTTAAAACTCCTTGATTAGTCTTCAACAACTTTGCCTACAGAGCTTATTGGGAAACTGAGTTACCTAATCACAACACTTGAATAAATGTTTTATAAGATCCAGGAACTGGAGAGAAAACACTGAAGAGGAAAGGGGGAAATGCTAGTTAGATTTGCTTTTATCATTTTCATTAAATATGCATTTGTTTAGTTCCAACTTCTGCTGGTTTGTGCTTTGATCACTAATACTGTTACTGTTATGATGAAGGTTCTTGGTATTTTCTTTTTCCCCCTCAAACTATTCATTGGGTTGATTTGAAGTCAGGAAGCAAAGTGAAGCAATCCCGTTTCATTTGTTGGGCTGAAGGTAAATAAGATGTGGGTAAATAATCTGTCAAATTCAAGATTGGTCTTTGCTAAGACACACACAAAAATCACATCCTTTAGCTCTTCATGGGCTCACTAACATCTGCATTGAGGTGAAATAGATCAATCAAAAATCAATGAATTACATTTGTCAGTTAGTTGATTAGTAGAAAAGCTAGCTTTTGAAGTGAAGCTTCATTACAAAATGAAGACCAAAAAATCCTCCTAACCATCTTCCCTAATCCAGTGCAGAGGACTTAGACTATATTTCATACATTCTCCACCCAAGACAGCCTTTGGGAACTGTATAGAGAGAACCTGTTGGTTGAGATCCCCTCAAAAAAGGTTCAGATATTCATAAACATTCAGCGGTTTCCCATGTTCAGTTGTGCCCGACTCAAGGGGGGAATCCTCCAATTCTCAGCCGAGGGAAAAATGTTTCTTTTTCATCATGTGGCCAGCATGAAAATATAGAACATAGTAACCTTTCTCACTGAAGTAGTACCTATTTATCTACTCTCATTTGCATGCTTTTGAACTGCTAGAGTGGTAGGAGCTGGGATGAGTTATGGGAGCTCACCCCGTCACACAGCACTCAGGTCTCAAATGCAGGCTGTCAATTTTTCAGCTGACCAGCTCAGCGTCTTAACCGCTGAGCCATTGAAACCTTAGATATTTATAGGCTGTATCAATTCCAACCTCCCCCCACCCAGGGTGGGCAACTCATGATGGGCCGAAGCTTAGGGTCCTGCTGAATGTTCCCCAGTAATGGTATCCAAATTCAGACTCATATTGTTCCTGGTGGGGAAGGTCATATTTAGCTGTCATTAGCAGGTGCTGATACTGTTGGTGCCCTTGAAATGTCTAGGTAATATCAACCTGCTTACAGCTGCATGCCATCTAGAGTGGTACCTTGGTACACAACTGCTCTGAAACTCATCAGATTTGGTACTCAATGCATTTTGACGGGAAAATTTTATCCCGGTACTCATTGTTTGATACCCAACGCACAAGCTAGAACTTGTCGGTGTCGGCTGCCTTGTGACTCACTATATTATTGTTTATGAGAAAAAAATTGGTACTCATCATTTTTGGTACTCATCGTGCCTTCTGAACCCAATTAACTATGAGTACGGAAGTACCACTATATTCTTGAAATCTGCAGTCTCTGGCAGATATCTGTTTCATTACTTAAGATTTCACAAGATTTTTAAAGTGAAGAATTTAATTTGGGATCCTTCCACTGATTAAATTTTAATTTTGTCACTCAATATCTTGACCAGTGGAGTTGGGAACATCAGTGAGGGTCTACTAATGAAAGAGATATTGAAAACGTAACAGCTAAAGTGGTGTGTTAGACAGAGGACATGGATCAGATGACTGAAGTGGAAATAGAAATGCCTTATGAGTTGTCTCATCTATCAATAACATGGAGACCAAGTGTTGTGGTCCACCAGCAGCCTGCGGAGCTAGCAATGGAATCGGACAGCAATGAGGTTGAGGAAGAACATGGGCCAGTCCTGAAGGTTGGGAAAGGCCTGATGAGGACTCTGCGTCGGAGGCAGAGATGGGGCCAGGGCCATCAGGGAGTGCAGACTCCGGAGCCTCTAGGGACTGACAATAGTGAGGCAAAGGAATAGGAGGAGCCTGTTCCTAATGCACACATGAGAAGAGCTGCCAGAAGGCAAGAGCAGCTAAAGCTAAGAAGACGACTCGGGAGTAGGGCCAAGAGATGATTGGCCCCTCCCATAAGGCTTAAAAGACCAGCAACAGTGTTGGGGCTCTTTGTCGGAAAGCAACGTTGATAGACTTGCTCCTTGTCTTGCTGCATTTATTTCTTACCAGTGTCTTCTACTTTTAAACTTTTGCCAAGAAAGGCCTTTGGAAGTTTGCCTAATTAGACCAAGGTTGGTGATAAGACTGAAGAATTGTGTTATGAAGAATTTGCTTTGATTTAGTTTGGACTACGCTGAGAATGAGTTAATTCTCAGCTGTTCTAATAAAGTCTGTTTTTGAACTGATTGCATTTACTACTACCTACTTGGGCCTGGGTCATAACACCAAGAATAGAGAGGAAGAAGATGAAATGTACCAATATGGGCATGCTCAGCTTCTGCAGGCCATTACTTCTAGATGTTCCCAATTTACAGAACTCCTATAGTCCATCACCCAAATTGGGAAACTCTGAATTAAGAGAACGAGATTCATTTAGTTAAATGTTAAGAAAAACTTCCGGAAATGGTAAGAGCAGGTTGACAGTGGAACTAATTGTTGAGGGAGTTGATGGGCTTCTTTCTATGGGGATGGGTTTTTTTTAAAAGCAGGAACCGGACAGCCATCTGTCACATACGCTTTCATTTGAATTTCTCCCTGAACAGAAGAGTGACTCCTTCCAATATTATGATTCTAGTGTTCAAACTTAAACCTCATGGTTATTGCTTAAGCTTTGTATTGCAAAGGCAGCTTTAGACATCTAGTTAAGGTATGATGTATTAGCTGATGTGAAAGCAATTATGAACCATATTTACATGAAGTGTATCCTGCTGTTCATAAAACTGATGGTGTATATTGCCTCAATATGCTATGGAAAACAATACATAAAAAGGTTGCAAATGATCATCAAATCCCTAGAGTTGGAACAAGACTATTTAGAGCATCAAATCCAACCTCCTGCTTAGTGTTGATTTCTAAATTTAAAGCATCCCTCACAGATATCTTTCCATGTTATTAGATCACAGTTGATTAATTCAACCCCTTTGAAAATTAAAGCAATTTCAGGTTAGTTACTGATGTTGCAATTTTTTTTTGAATAAATGAATAAATAAACAATTGTCTTGTATTTTAAAAAAAATAAAAATCTGCTTTTGGTTAATTCAATATTTTTTAAAACAGTTAATGTTTTCATATTACGTTGAATTAGTACATAATTAAATTAATTCCTATAATTCCAGATTTTCCATTGAAGAGCAGTGAAAAACTAAAGGATATGTTTTCTTTGGATCAGCTGCATTTGAAAATAAGGGAAATTGCAATGACTGAAAAATTAATTTGAAAAAATATATAATTATGGATATTTTAATACCATTTCAGAAAAAAATTCATCTGCACACATGCCATCTTAAGTAATAAAGAAGCATATTAATGTTTCCTAAGAGAAACTTGATTTTGCTTTTAAGTATTTTTTTTAAATACAAAACTGGAAAGTGCAGTTTAGGCCGTTATATCTGACTCTTCTTTCCCAATTTTTTTCCCAAACTGTTAGTTTCACTTTTAAAAATAATAATCTAAATAGCACAAACACATACCAATAAAATTACAGTATTACAATTTGATTACTTAGTTTTTAAATGAAAGACAAATATCTTTTCATTGCTCATATTCATCTGCAATGGTTTACTTTGGAGAAAAATAACAAATAATGATTTTAGCTGGATGAAGATTCTCCCCAAGGTATATTTTGAATGCTGAAATCAAAGCTCCCAATAACTCTTCTGCTTAATTTTGATTTATCATATACTATGTTCTCTTATTTTCTTTGCATTTTTTTCTTGTTAAGTTAAGCAGTGAGCCATAGACATTTCTGAAGCTGAAAATAAATAAAATAATTTATTTTATCTGTGATTTTACAAATAAGCTACAGTGTCTGAATTCAAACAGTGTGTTAAACCAAAACCAAGTAAACCTCATCCTAGTTTGGTGTGTTATATGATTTCGGCTGCCTGTCCAGTTGCCTGTTTTCTAATCTTCTTTTACAAATAAAACGGCTCCAATTCGATAGCATTTCAGGTAGTGTTATGTCATGTACAGTACTCTCCTGTCAAGAACCTAGTTGAACGCATTACATGAGAATAACCCAAAATTTGTGCATTAGTACTGCATTGCAGGATCTTACAACTTCTTAAGATAGAGTAGTATCTATTATTAAGTATATTGGCCAGCCTGAGCTGCCAGACCCTAATTTTTAATTTCATGATCGTGCTAGATGTATCCTTGGTATATGTTCATTAGCAAACCTTTCTTTCAAGTTAAAAATGAAACTTGGCAAAAGATTGTACGGTACATAAATACTGCTGTAAAGCAGTCCCTGTGGATTTTAGAGGGTGCATTGCTCATCTTTGTTTTAAAGCCATTGAACCAATGCTGTCCAAATATATTTCTGCAGTGATGTGGCCAGCATGATGTCACAAAGCGCTGTTAGCTTTCCACCGAAGTGGTACCTATTTGTCTACTTGCATTTGAATGGTTTCTAACTGCTAAGTGCGCAGGAGCTGGGGCAAGGATGGGAGCTCATCCTGTTGTGTAGCACTTGGATCTTGAACGTCGGCTGCTGGCTTCCCAGCCGACAAGCCCACTGTCAACATTTATAAATGCTATAAATCAACATGAACCTGAATTTTGTACCCCTGACAGTCTTTGCAGTAACATGCTTTATGAATCCCACTGTCTGAGTTCTTTTTCTGATTAACACATTTTATTAAAAGGCGAACGCATTTGTAGCTGCAGCTCCCTTCATCCGACCAAAGAGTGGTGAGACAGATTTAGGATTTACATTGGGAGGAACTGTGGGGAAAGGAAAGCGAAGACAGGTTAGTGATTCAGAGGCATGTTATGTGTGAGATAGGTAACAAGTACATCATCAATTAACAATTGTAGGATGTTAAAAACCCACTGCGGCAGTTGCAGCATTTTTAGATTGCCTTAAACATTTTGCGCTTCAGTAGCCTCCCAATTGTTAAAGCCTAATTTTTTCCAAAATTGTAACCTTGAGGTCTGCCACACAGTAACCTGGGAGACTTGAGTACTTTGATAGATTGTATAATTTGACTTTTTCTGATCACAGCAATTTACCAGAAGCCTAGCCGCTACTCTGTCATGCCTTCTGGAGAAAGATGCTGGCTACTATTTTGGCTAAGGTTTATCTTTTTCCATGTCAGGTGGGCACACTTGCAAGCAAGCCATTTTCTAAAAAAAAATATTTCAATATCATGGGCTAGGAGGGCCTTCTTGTAAATAAGGCTCCTAGAAGATCATACTTGTCTATTTAGTATGTTGGCTTCCTATTTATTTTTTAAAAATGAATTTATTTAATTTGAAAAAATAAAAGGCAAGCGGACAGGAAGACTGGCAAGGCAACAAGAGAGGCCAGTGGTACGCTGGATGCCATATGAAGGAAATCCCAGATTCCTTATTTTTAAACTCTGTTTCTTCAAAGAAAGAAGAGAAAAGCATTGGTTGAAATTGATCATTGTGTTCGTTTTAAAATATATTTAAAAATTCTCTCTCTGTGTGTGTATTATTGCAATCTGACCTTGTTGTGCCTTGAAGCAACCAAGATCATTTATAAGTAGATCCTGCTTACTTTAAGATGTATTGCTTGGTTCTTTGGCATATTTGCTATTTTGTAAGCTCAGAGAAGGCTAGACTGAGTGAAAATATTTGGTTGCAGAAGGCATGAGACTTTGCCGGGGAAAATGCGTAGTCTTCTCCATTGAGGTTCTAAATTAAAACAAATCTATTTTAAAAATGTTTTAAAATCCTTCGATATGTCCTCAGATAGCCACCTAATCTCTGTAGTCTTTTGTAAGATCTTCTGAAGTATCGACTGTTTTTAACTGAACATCTATTTAATGTAAAACAAAAAGAAAATTATTTGTGAGTTCCCCAGAGGTGTTCACCTTTTGCAATTGAATATCGCAGTAGAAGGAAGAGCATTCTTAAGAGGATCATTTTGTTTCTTTAAAAACAATTCTCCCTCATTCTGGTCATTCTGGTCATTCTGGACCTTATTTTCAGGTCAGTGTTTGCATTGCTGGTTGTTTCTTGCCCTCTTCACCAACAATTTTAAAACAATGATTGCGGAAGATAGGTGCAATAGTAGCAAAACGTTTGGGGGATTACAAAGTTATTGGCATATTATCTGGATCCTCAAAAATCCCGTAAAGGAAGCAGGACAATTATACAATAAAATCTCCCATAGAAATGGTTTTACTGAGGCCAGGAAACTAGACAGTACTGTCCCAGCTAAGAGCAATGTAAGAAAGGTTTGGTAGGGCTTAACATACAAGATAAGAAGCTATTCTATACTGATCTCTCATGGTTTCTTACTGTTGTGACCGAGGCTCAAGTAGTGATTACCAAACACAATTCAGTCCTGAACAAACTTATTTTATTAGAACAGCTGAGAATGAATTCATTCTCAACTTAATCCAAAACAAATTCTTCATAAACAGTCCTTACCAAACTTCGTTGTCTTTGGCAACCTGCCAAAGGCTTTTCTTGGCAAAACCCCCACAAAGTTCAAGAGACGCTGACAAGAAGCACTGGAATCAATGTTGCTTTTCTACAAAGAACCCAACGGCTCATTGCTGCTCTTTTAAGCCTTATGGGAGTGGCCAATCATCTTCTGGCCTTACTCCTGAATCGTGCTTTTTGCTTCAGCTGCTCTTGTCTTCTGGCAGCTCTTCGCATGCGTGCACCAGGAACAGGTTCCTCCTGTTCATCTGCCTCTCTGCTGTCCGCCTCTGGAGGCTCCGGAGTCCACGCATCACTCCCAGATGACCCTGGCCTCATCTCTGCCTCCGATGCAGAGCCCTCGTCCGGGCCTTCCCCTGATTCCAGGACTGGCCCATTGTCCTCCCAGCCTTCTCATTGTCCGACTCCGCTGCCAGGTCCGCAGGCTACTGGCGGACCACAACGCCTACAGTAGAGATGTAGGAAGTTATGCTCTGGAGTTAACAGCATATTTCCACATTGGGAGAAAGCAAATTAGGTTCCTTAAGGTCTGTTGCCTAAGCAACTCTTATTTGCCAATGTGACAAAGCTTCCATCTTTTCTGCAACAAGTTGTAAAAAATATAATTGAGGAACAATTGTAGAATTAGATCTGTACATTGATAGCGCATTTCAGACCATATTGTTTTTACGGGAGAAAAAGCAATTATTTACTTCTCCCTATTAGATTGAATACAGGTAGTCCTCGACATACAACAGTTCGTTTAGTGACTGTTCAAAGTTACAACCACACTGAAAAAAGTGATTTACAAATGTGTTTCACGCTTACAACCATTGCAGCATCCCCATGGTCATGTGATCAAAATTCAGACCCTTGGCCACTGATTCATATTTATGACCATTGCAGTGTCCCGGGGTCGTGATCCACTTTTTGCGACCTGACAAGCAAAGTGAATGAGGAAGTCAGATCCACTTAACAACCCTGTTACTGCACTGATTCACTTAACAAATGTGGCAAGAATGATTGTAAAATGGGGCAAAACTCACTTAACAAATGTCTCACTTAGCAACAGATATTTTAGGTTCAGTTGCGGTTGTAAATCAAGGACTACCTGTGTATTGATGCAATTACTTGGAAATTCTGTTTGGGAAAATATTTTCTGCATTCCTTATAAGTGGTCACAGTACATTCATTGGTGAGGTGTGAGATCTTCCATAGTCATGATATTTGAGAGACAAGGATTGGTTGAACTTGTTATGGATTGGATTCTGTCTATTTAGCAATAGCACTTACACTTACATACTGTTTCATAGTGCTTTACAGCAGGGGTCCCCAACCCCCAGGCTGCGGCCCACTACTGGGCTACGGCCTGTTCGAAAACAGGCCATGTAAATGGCGGGCGAGCACATGCACACATGGGAAATTCCACTCGCACAAACATGGCTCCCCTTACACACAAAGGTCCTGCAACTCTCAGGGAACTATCTCCTCTTCTCCCTACTGGGCCGCCAAATCAGAAAAGTTGGGGACCGCTGCTTTACAACACTCTGAGCAGTTTACAAAGTCAGCCCTATTGTCCCCAACAATCTGAGTCCTCATTTTACCGACCTCAGAAGGATGGAAAGCTGAATCAACCTTGAGCTGGTCAAGATCCAACTCCTGGCAGTCAGCAGAATTTGCCTGCAATGCTGCATTCTAACCACTGCGCCACCACTGCTGCTTCAGTTTAATCTGGAATTCCTTTAGCGTTAGCTGAACGTAGACTGCAGAACCTTCATTTACAGATTTATCCAATTAATATGCGGATTCATTAAGTAAAACAGATTTCTTCCCTCCACCTTATTTTTTTTTTTAAACTGAAAGTGGAGAGTGAAAGCTCATTCCCACCTCTGGTGACTTTGGGTCTTAACATCATCTGATTCTATATCAGTTAATAGTATTTTGGAGGGTGGGGGAAATAGTATCCAAAGGTATCTGGGCATTGTATACATAGTGCACAATGTATGACCACAATTGAGCCCAGAATTTCTGTTGCTAAGTGAGACAGTTGTTAAGTGAGATTTGCCCTATTTTACAACCTTTCTTACCACAGTTGTTAAGTGAATCACTGCAGTTGTTGCATTAGTAACACAGTTGTTAAGTGAATCTGGCTTCCCCATCTGACATTGCTTGTTAGAAGGTCACAAAAGGGGACCACACGACTGTGGGATGCTGCAACCGTCACACTTGCATACCTATTGCCAAGCATCCAAATTTTGATCATGTGAACTACGGGGGAATGTTACAACAGCTGTAAATGTGAAAAATGGTCTCCTCAGTCACGTTTTTAAGGGACATTGCACCTTTGAAAGGTCACTAACGAACCGTTGTAAGTCGAGGACTATCTGCACGGTGTTTTGGATTTGATTCAGAAAAAGTGATTCATCAACATAGCATGCGTCTGAAACTCTTTAAAATGAGTCGGGCTCAGATAGGTGCCCTTTGCAGCCACTGGTACAATTTTTGGAATTGAATCCAAACTGCTGCACAGCTTTAATATACATGCATCCAAATGACTAGCATGTGGGTCTATAAAAGGATTTTATTTGATGGGTTATTTTATCTTTTTGGCATTTATACTGTGATCATCCTTCAGCAAATGTAATTATGATAATCTCTGTCTTGCAATAATATTTGGAGAGAAGCGACTTACATACCCACTGCAGCAGTGCAAACTAAATGGAGTCCTTTTTCAGTTTTTCAAGATTACCGATTGGTTTTGTCAGTTTACCTAATTTGGGGAGAGCAAATTCAATAAAAAGGCAAAAATACTGGAGGAAATATTTTTATTGTTCGATATTGCAATGAAAAATTTGGACGAAACAAGAGAGTGGCGGATAAATAGAGCCTCATAATTTGCTGTTAATAGGATTTTTGAGTCACCTGGTATGTAAGCTGTTCACTCCATTCCAACTCTTCATTTTGCCTATAATATTCAGATGTTTATACCTCAGATCTAAATAGGTTGCTCAGATAATTTTGCCAAGCCAATTTAAAATTTCACTGATTTACTAGCAAATTGTTTTCCACAGTAGGTGTTTTCAGAGCATATATAAGCTGCGATTTATAAAGATAAAAGAGAAAGAAACAAGATAAACTGATTGTTTATATGTCTTCCCTCTTCCCTACCTGCTATCTTTGCTTCTACTTTGATTTAGCATTATACTGAACTTTATGATTAAGATGGATTGCGATTAGTTTGAAACAAGGGTTTGTTTTTTTTAATTAAAAAAAAAATAGAAGCAAAACTTAAAACGTCCCTGAGGTTTTAGAAAGGGATTGTTTGAGACACCAGTATTTTTCTTGATTTGTTCCCATCTCCAAACACCTTTTATTCCCTCTGGTTTACAGCAGAAATCCCCAAGTAGAGGCACTCACAATGCATGATCACATCTGTGGAACCCCCAAATTAAATATAAATTATTTTTGATAGCCAGAGCAGGCAAATTTTGCAAACTTCAAGTGAAAAATCCAGCTTTTCAAGATACTGTGTGCATACATGAGATTCTGTGCATTGCCAAAATCTCACAATATTTAAAGATTTTGCAACAGTTTCACCTTTGTTTAGCGTTCAGTATTTTGGCACTCATCTCTGAAATATTTTGCCAAATCCTAGTTTACAAATCCTGATTACAGTGATTGTCAGATATTACAGTTATTTCCTTGATGTGGTTTAAAAATATTTTATGTGTGTCAAAACAAAATAGGTATGCAAAATGTCCCATCGTTGTTTTTACCCCCAAATAAACTGTTCTGACTTTGGAATAAATTACTGTATTCCAAGTACAGGAAGTGCTCAATTTACAACCGATTGTTTACCAACCATTCAAAGTTACAACAGACACTGAAAAAAGTTACATTTCCAACCCTCCCAGCCAGTTTCCAACCAGCAGAGTTGGGGGGAGGGGGGACAGGGGAGAAGCCATTTAACAACTATGTGATTCACTTAACAGCTGCAATGATTCACTTAACAGTGAGGGCAAAAAAGATCACAAAATCAGGCATGACTCACTTAACTATTGCCTTCCTTAGCAATTAAAATTCTGCTCCCAGTCATAGTCATATGTCGAGGATTAACTAGGTTACAAAAGGGGTCAACCAAAATCAACCAATTTATGGGTCAACAACTTCGTGGAACACTCAGATTGGTTCATTCATTGGTTCAATATATAACTAACTTTCTGGCTAGTTCCCTCTGCCCATGCTGCCCAGCTGAATTCTGTGCAACCCCTGCTGTACTCACCGATGCATGCGCATGCGCGCTCACAACCAGCAAACCCGTTGTGAACGTAAGTACAGCCCACCTCTAGTTCATTCCCTGGTTGGAATAGTCCATTCTAGGTGTGGAACATTGCATGATATTTTACATGTTCCTACTTAATATCTAGCAGTTCAAAAGCATACAAGTGTAAGTAGATTGATAGTTAATTAATAGGTACTGCTTTGGTGGGAAGGTGACAGCATTCCATGTGCCTTTGGTGTATAGCTATCCTGACCACATGGCCACAGAAATTGTCTTCGGAGAAGTCAGGCTCCCTTGGCCAAAAAAATAGAGATGAACACTGTGCCCTAGAACAGGGGTCTCCAACCTTGGCAACTTTTAAGACTTGTGGACTTCAACTCCCAGAATTCTGCCCTAGAATCAGACATGACTGGATCAGACATGACCCATTACTAAGATTGACTTTTGAAATTGGCCATATAAACCTAAAATTAAATTAGAATTGAATGCATGGTCCTTTTTTACATGTGCATGTATTCAGTTATTCCACATAAGCTTCTTATTTGATTAGCTAGCTAGTTACATTTTATTTTTAAGTCATCAGCTCAGCATGGAGAAATGTATTTTTTTTTTCATTGTGGACATGTTGGTATAATTTGAATGTATCCATATTTAAACATAATAATTTCCATTTTTGTATGTAGCATAAAGAGGATTAGGTACATACAAATTAATTTATTTCCCCCTTCATCTAACAGAGGAAAATCTTTAAAAAAATTCTTGTCCCATTACAGGAACATACTTACATCGTCATTCTTTCTTCGGTATTCATTGGACCCTGAATATACTTATTTAAAATTATTATTTTAATTTCTGTTTCTGTTAAGAATTTTTCTCCTGAAACATTTTTTTCCTGTACAAATCAGACATTATAATTATGATTCTCCAATAGGCATTTTCTTGTCTGCTATCCCTAAAGAGGGACACAGAGTTCTTTTTTGTGTTGCGATGCTGAACAAATTGAGCTACCTTGAGTACTGAGATTGAGTTAAATGTTGTAAAGGAACTTTTATCATACTGTTTTAAAATATTAAGCTTAGTAAAGAATATGGAGAGGAATTTTTCAGTGAAATGCATACAGTATTTTTTTTTCAGACACTCTATGGCTATGCTAATTTTTTTTATTTATTTACATTTATATCCCGCCCTTCTCCGAAGACTCAGGGCGGCTTACACTATGTCAAGCAATAGTCTTCATCCATTTGTATATTATATACAAAGTCAACTTATTGCCCCCAACAATCTGGGTCCTCATTTTACCTACCTTATAAAGGATAGAAGGCTGAGTCAACCTTGGGCCTGGTGGGGCTTGAACCTGCAGTAATTGCAAGCAGCTGCCGTTAATAACAGACTGTCTTACCAGTCTGAGCCACAGAGGCCCTGTGATAATTATCTTTTTCATTCAATGCAATGTGGTGAACTCATTAAATAGAGCTAAAATTAGTAGTTTTGATAATTTTGATGATGTGCTGATATTTTTATCTGTATATTATATTAAATATTTCTGGTATGATTAGTTAAAATTGTAACAGTTTCCATATTTGTGAGTTTTCAACATAAATTAGAGACAAAGGACTGGAAGAATATAGCCAGTTTGAAAAAAATCACATAAGCTTTTTTATTTCCACTGATAGTTTTAAAAATGGGTTTCATTTTTTTTTTTAAATCAGAAGGGTATTGTTCTGAAACATAGATCAGGTGTTTTGAAAGAACAAAAGGTGCTAACATAAACATTTGTTTTGTTTTGCAGATTGACTCCTAAAAAGCTAACGTGACCATGGGAGATATGAAGACTCCAGACTTCGACGATCTGCTTGCAGCCTTTGACATACCAGATATGGTTGACCCGAAAGCGGCTATTGAATCTGGCCACGAGGATCACGACAGCCATATAAAGCAGAATGTCCATCCGGAGGATGATTCCCATGCACCGTCCTCATCTGATGTCGGTGTAAGTGTCATTGTGAAAAACGTGCGGACAATTGATTCCTCTGAAGGAGCGGAGAAAGACAACCACCATTCCACAGGCAACGGGTTACACAACGGTTTCTTGACGGTATCAGCTCTAGAAAGTTATAATAAAGAGGAAGGCAAATCGCTCAAAGACGAGGGCTCCGTCTCGGAAAATACACTGAAAGAGTCTGCCTTTAACCAATTTAGTCCTATCTCAAGTGCTGAAGAGTTCGACGACGACGAAAAAATCGAGGTGGACGACCCCCCGGATAAAGAGGACATGCGTGGGAACTTCAGAACAAACGTATTAACAAGGTCTGTCTCCCAGCAGGACTATGAGAAGTTAAAAATACTCGGAGGAGAAAACTTGATGAAACACGGAGTTGCAGGTCCAGGTAATTCTGAGAAACCCAAGGTGTCTAAAAGAGACTCGGAAACAAACCCATCACCTTTGGGTCACTATGAATCCTTTAAAGCTAGGAAGATAGACGACAAGCTGCTTAAAGAAAATGCAGAGAAACTCCTTGAAAACAGAGCAGTCGATGGGAAAATAAATCCGGAGAAAGGAGAAGCAACCCTTACCAGTCTTTCCCAGGCTAAAGCGAAATCCTCAGCAAAACTCTCTTCCTGTATTGCTGCAATTGCAGCTCTAAGTGCTAAGAAAGCAGCCACGGACCCTGGTAAAGATCCACAATCCAATTCAAGGGGATCCTCTCCCTTGCAGAAAGACACCAGTGAAAGCCCCCGCGCCGTGGACAAATCCCCCGAGTCTCAGAGCCTCATTGACTGTGCAAAAAAGCCCCCTGTCAAACAACCTGACAGTCCCAGGAGTATATCAAGTGAAAACAGCAGCAAAGGTTCCCCACCATCGCCTGCAGGCTCAACGCCAGCCATCCCCAAAGTGCGCATCAAAACCATCAAGACATCCTCAGGGGAGATCAAGAGAACGGTCACGCGAGTGTTGCCGGACGTGGATTTGTTGGACAGCGGTCGGAAACCAGAGCAAGCTGCTTCCATGGTGGCTTCTGTGACATCGTTGCTTTCTTCCCCGACTTCCGCTGCAGTTCTTTCTTCTCCCCCCAGGGCATCTCTCCAGCCGACAGTGGTCACCAACGCGGTGGCTTCTGCGGAGCTCACTCCCAAGCAAGTCACCATTAAGCCGGTGGCCACTGCTTTTCTCCCTGTATCGGCTGTCAAGACGGCAGGATCCCAGGTGATCAACCTGAAACTCGCAAACAACACCACGGTGAAGGCCACCGTCATATCCGCTGCTTCGGTGCAAAGCGCCAGCAGTGCCATCATCAAGGCTGCCAACGCGATACAGCAGCAAACGGTTGTGGTGCCCGCCTCGAGCCTTGCCAGTGCGAAACTTGTGCCAAAGACGGTCCATCTTGCCAACCTTAATCTACTGCCTCAAAGTGCTCAGACCACCTCCGAACTCCGTCAAGTGCTCACAAAACCTCAGCAACAGATCAAGCAGGCAATAATTTCTGCAGCAGCTTCTCAGCCTTCGAAGAAAGTGTCTCGGGTTCAGGTGGTGTCCTCTCTACAGAGCTCTGTCGTTGAAGCTTTCAACAAGGTGCTCAGCAGTGTTAACCCCGTCCCAGTCTATATCCCAAACCTCAGCCCACCTATAAACGCGGGCATCGCTTTACCCACCCGTGGTTACAAATGCTTGGAATGCGGTGACTCCTTCGCCCTTGAAAAAAGCCTGGCTCAACACTACGACAGGAGGAGCGTGCGGATCGAAGTCACCTGCAACCACTGCACAAAAAACCTGGTTTTCTATAACAAATGCAGCCTTCTTTCTCATGCACGGAGTCACAAAGAGAAAGGGGTGGTGATGCAGTGTTCTCATTTGATTTTGAAGCCAGTTCCTGCCGATCAGATGATAGCTTCTCCCACCAGCAATAGTTCTGTTACGTCGTCCATTCTTCAGAATCCCACCGGAGTGGGCACCCACACCATAACGAAGATACAATCCGGCATAACTGGGACAGTCATATCAGCTCCTTCAAGTACGCCTGTCCCACCAGCCATGCCTCTAGATGAAGACTCTTCGAAGTTGTGCAGGCATAGTCTGAAGTGTTTGGAATGTAATGAAGTTTTCCAAGATGAAACGTCTTTAGCCACCCACTTCCAGCAGGCTGCAGACTCGAGTGGACAAGTACAGTATCTTACGTTTACATTCCAGTATTTTTGCCATGTGCAAAAAAACCTTTGGATGGGGGCTTTTTCCTAGCTTTCTTATAAGCGTTAACTATCTTTATAGCAAAGCAGTGGAAGGATGATTTTAAATTGGGAGGAATGGTTTGAAAAGTAGTTATTGCTTTGAAAGAACAAAAGCGGCTTGGAATTCCTACTTAGCTCTTTATTTGTTTAGAATATAAGAATATAGTTATCTCTTTAGATCTATACTGAAAAGTCAGAACTGAGTTATAATAAGCCAGAAACAAAAGGTAAAGTCAACTGTAAAACAGTATTTCTTAACCGTAGCCACTGTAAGAACTGAGGACTTCAGCTTCTAGAATTCTGGGAGTTGAAGTCCACACATCTTAAAGTGACCAAGCTGAGAAATGCTGCAGTAAAACATTTCTGCAGGGTTAGTGCAGAATCTACTAAAAATTATAGACTAAACACATAACTATGGAACTAACTCATTTTCCTTGTCTCTGTGAGTTTTGTTAGGATCTGGAACTGGAGAGAATTAGAAAAAAGATGGTACTGTTCTCTCCATGCTCCTTTTCTTGTTGCTCCAAGCAAGTATTTTTTAAAAAAAAGGATGACAATGGTGGGAATAAGCATTATGTAAATTACAGGTCAGGCCCAATAGAATAGAATAGGAATAGGGTAGGGTAGGGTAGGGTAGAGTAGAGTAGAGTAGAATAGAATAGAGTAGAGTAGAATATTTTATTGTTCAAGTGTGATTGGACACATAAGGAATTTGTCTTGGTGCTTACGCTCTCAGTGTACATAAAAGAAAAGATACGTTCATCAAGAATTCTAAGATACAACACTTAATGATAGTCATAGGGTACAAATAAGCAATCAGGAAACAGTAAATATCAATATAAATTGTAAGGATACAAGCAACAAAGTTACAGTCATACAGTCATAAGTGGAAGGAGATGGGTGATGGGAACGATGAGATTAATAGTAGTGCCGTCTTAGTGAATAGTTTGACAGTGTTGAGAGAATATGACTAGTAAATTCACATATAACGTTCTCCAAGATGATAATTTAGATTTTCAGATTAAAAATGTGATTTGGTCTAGTGGTTAAGGCATCAAGCTATAAAACGGAAAGCAGTGAATTCTGGTCTCTCCTTAGGCATGAAAGTCAGCTTGGTTATTTTGGGCCAATCACCAGGAGACTGTCACTTCCAGTCCCACCTTAGACATGAACACCAGTTCAGTGACTTTGAGCCGGTCACTCTCCCTCAGCCCAACCTACCTCACTGAGTTGTGATTATTGAGAAAATAGGAGGAAGGAGAAGTATTAAGATATGTTCACCACCTTGTGTTATTTATAAAAAATAACAAAGGGAATATATAAATAAAAATAAAAGTGCAAAAGGCAGCAATTCCTATAAATCTTAAGGCACACAATAGAAAGATACCGTGTGAGAAATAGCTGTGTTAGAGGCTTTGTTGGCATCATTACTGAATATGCCATGCTGGACAATTTCAACATGGAGAAATATGAGGGAATGAAAAGCAAAGTGACAGCAAAAGACCGTTCGTTCTTTGCTGAGATTTTATTTTATTTATTTATTTATTTATTTTATTTTATTTGCATTTATATCCCGCCCTTCTCCGAAGACTCAGGGCGGCTTACACTATGTCAAGCAATAGTCTTCATCCATTTGTATATTATATACAAAGTCAACTTATTGCCCCCCAACAATCTGGGTCCTCATTTTACCTACCTTATAAAGGATGGAAGGCTGAGTCAACCTTGGGCCTGGTGGGACTTGAACCTGCAGTAATTGCAAACAGCTGCTGTTAATAACAGACTGCATTAGTCTGTTGAGCCACCAGAGGCCCTATAAAAGGTTTTTTTTGTGTGACATTTGGTTTTGACAATCAAGAGTTACTTAACACATTTTCTGTTTTTATAAGTGCTTGAATTAATGTTAGCAAATTTTGCTATATACTCAACTTGCATAATGCAACCTTATTTATGGGAACTTTCTAGTTCATCAATCAATTGATGTAACCATTCCCTTTTTTAAAAAAAATCCCAGTTAAGCTTTTTCTACAAAGTTTCCTTACTTTTTGGCCTTTAGTCTTCTCAGCAATATTTTTGCATGAAGTCCATGTAATAATATGTCTGCTGTGATATATAGGCTTGTCACATTTTTTGGGGGGTGGGGGAGGTGAAGTTGGCAATTAATAGTTATTGTTTCCTTTTACATGGCAGATTTTGTGCTTGGCTCAACATCTTCTATACTAAATGGGTTTTAATGGGATAGATGGAATAACTCTATATCCTCTACCAACATGGATTTTGCATTAAGGATCTACAGTGGTGGCAACAAGACAAACGAAACATCCCAAATGCTAATATATGTTCTTCCAAATAATTGACGTTTTCCACTTACTGACAACAAAAGAAGAGATAAGCCTGTCTTATCTATCTGTACTTCATTTCCTTAAACCTCCTCTGGCAGTTGACTGTCCAAGTAGAAAATGTGGCACAAGTTGTATAAAAGAGAAAATACTGTGAATGGTTGGATGGTATATGCAGGGTGGGTGGGGGAAGGAAACTATCCAAGGCCTCTTGTATGCCTCAAAGGCATTTATGTTTCTTCCTGGTGAAGAAAAAGAATAAATATAGGTTCTCATTCTGACTAGTTTTTATTTCAGCTTGTGACAAATGTGGCGGGATGAGAACAATTCCATTTAAAATAAGCCTTCCTGCAATTTTTCACTAGCATCCCTTGATTTCATATTTATTTATTTAAAACCATTTATACAGGTAGTCCTTGACTTACGACCTCAGTTGAGCCCAAAATTTATGTTGCTAATCAAGACATTTGTTAGGTGAATTTTTCTCCCATTTTACAATGGGACAACCTTTCTTGCCACAGCTGTTAAATGAATGACTGCAGTTGTTAAGTTAGTAACATGTTTAGTTAAGTGAACTACTGCCTTCGCTTGACAGAAGTTCTCAAAAGGTGATCACATGACCCTGGGACATTGCAACCGTCATAAATATGAATCAGTTGCCAAGTGTCTGAATTTTGATCACATGACCATGGGGATGCTGCAATGGTCATAATTGTGAAAAATGATATTAGTCACTTTTTTCAGTGCTGCTGTAATTTTGAACGATCACTAAACGATCTGTTGTAAATTGAGGACTACCTGCATAGCGACTCATCCATCAATCAACTCTGGGCAGCTCCCAATTAATATAAAACAGGGGTCTCCAACCTTGGCAACTTTAAGACTTGTGGACTTCAACAGTTGAATAGATAGAATTATATTGGCCAAGCGTGATTGGACACACAAGGAATTTGTCTTGATGCATATACTCTCAGTGTACATAAAAGAAAAGATACCTTCATCAAGGTACAACACTTACAACACTTAATGATAGTCATAGGGTACAAATTTAACACTTAATGATACAACACTTAATGATAGTCATTAAGCAATCAGGAAATAATCAATTACAGTATAAATTGTAAGGATACAAGCATCAAAGTTACAGTCATAAGTGGAAGGAGATGGATGAGGGGAATGATGAGAAGATTAATAGTAGTGCAGATTTAGTAAATAGTTTGACAGTGTTGAGGGAATTATTTGTTTAGCAGGGTAATAGCGTTCGGGGAAAAACTGTTCTGGTGTCTAGTTGTTCTGGTGTGCAGTGCTCTATAGCGTTGTTTTGAGGGTAGGAATTGAAACAGTTTATGTCCAGGATGTGAGGGGTCTGTAAATATTTTCTCGGCCCTCTTTTTGACCCGTGCAGTATACAGGTCCTCAATGGAAGGCAGGTTGGTAGCAATTGTTTTTTCTGCAGTTCTAATGAAGTCTGTGTCTGTCTTGTTGGGTCCACAAGTCTTAAAGTTGCCAAGATTGGAGACCCCTGATATATAACATAAATAAAATTATATAAACATCATAGGGCAGCTTGGCACTGGAGAAAAGCATTTATAAACTAATTAAAAGCTAAATATTTAGGGTAAGGGGGATAATTTTCTGGAATGCATTCTGGTATATCACTAGTGATTATACTCGTGGCCAACAAAACCTTGCCTATAATATTTTGCTTACACTTTTCCTTCTAGTAGATAGTAATAGTAGTAGTAATAATTATGATCGGAATGTCTGTCACTATGCAATGCAGTCATAAAGCCCAACATCTTGTGACCATGCTATTTAGCAAAAGAAATTCCAGCACTTCCAATTGCTGTTGGTAAGCAAATCACCATTGGCCATTAAGTGAGGATGTCATGTCATTACTATTGGTAATCTCTTGCCAGCTTCCCCATTGACTTTGCTTCTAGGAAGCTATCAAAAGAGATCGCAAATGGCAATCACATAGTGGGGGGGGGGGTTGCTGTGATCAACATAGTATGTTCAAATGGTCCCTGAACAAGTGGTCTTTATGTGAGGACCACCTATATTTTATTTTTTTTACACTTGTATAATTTGAGCTGGAGCTTCATCATTTAGCAGGGGTGTCAAACTCAAATTTCATATTTTTTTAAATCATTTTTTTATTATTATTTGCATTTATATCACTAGTGATTATACTCGTGGCCAACAAAACCTTGCCTATAATATTTTGCTTACACTTTTCCTTCTAGTAGATAGTAATAGTAGTAGTAATAATTATGATCGGAATGTCTGTCACTATGCAATGCAGACATAAAGCCCAACATCTTGTGACCATGCTATTTAGCAAAAGAAATTCCAGCACTTCCAATTGCTGTTGGTAAGCAAATCACCATTGGCCATTAAGTGAGGATGTCATGTCATTACTATTGGTAATCTCTTGCCAGCTTCCCCATTGACTTTGCTTCTAGGAAGCTATCAAAAGAGATCGCAAATGGCAATCACATGGGGGGGGGGGGTTGCTGTGATCAACATAGTATGTTCAAATGGTCCCTGAACAAGTGGTCTTTATGAGAGGACCACCTATATTTTATTCTTTTTACACTTGTATAATTTGAGCTGGAGCTTCATCTACAGCAGGGGTGTCAAACTCGAATTTCATATTTTTTTTAATCATTTTTTTATTTTATAGACAAACAAACATACTATATATAATCAATCATTCAGTGTATCATCTGCGTGCATCTTTTGTGTCTTCTTCTTACTCCTCCTATATTCATCATTTCTTGGTACTATCTGTTCATTAGTTGTAACATTCTCCCCACATTTCTTTCTTTGCTGTTAATACATTTATCTATCTTCTATCTCTTCTTTCTTCTTCCCTTGTTTCATTACGTTACCCTATATATATCTCTTCTCTAACCAATGGTAAAATTGTCCCCATATCTTAAAATATTCCGAGTCCTCCCTTTCTTTAATTATCAAAGTCAATCTATTCATTTCTGCACAATCCAATATTTTCTTAATTACTTCCCCTTACAGCAGGGGTGTCAAATTCAGTTCCGTTGAGGGCCACATCACGGTTGTGTTTGACCTCGGGAGGCTGGGGTGGGCGTGACCAGGATGGGTATAGCCAGCTCAATGTCACTTGTGTCGGGGGCGCCTGTGGTGGCCTGAGCACTCTGCCAGCAAAAACGGGCTCCTGAGTGCCGATTTCAGCTGTGATGGCCTCCTGCAAACCCCTGCCAGTGAAAACGGAGCTCAGGTGGGCCACAGATGCAGCCCTCCCTAGCTCCATTTTAGCTTGCAGAGGCACCATGGGCCTGTCCTTTGTTTGTTTCCAGATCTGCAGTGTGGCTCAGGCTGTAAGAAGCCTGTTATTAAAACACAGCTGCCTGCAATTACTGCAGGTTCTAGTCCCACCAGGTCCAAGGTTGACTCAGCCTTCCATCCTTTATAAGGTAGGTAAAATGAGGACCCAGATTGTTGGGGGGGCAATAAGTTGACTTTGTAAATATACAAATAGAATGAGACTATTGCCTTACACACTGTAAGCCGCCCTGAGTCTTTGGAGAAGGGCGGGATATAAATGTAAATTTTAAAAAAAAAGATCCCCTTGAGTTTGAACACCCCTGATCTACAGACATGTAGTTGCTTTATCAGCTGTGGTTGCCACCCATCTTCTGCAAGGGATGAATTCCTGAATAAGCATGACCCTCCAGAAAGCTTTAAAAAAGCAAACAGACATGCTGATAGCCTGATCAGACGATTCATCAGCTGTGTTGGGCTGATTGATGTGCAACTGTAAAGGGAAATCGAAAAAAGGGCCTCATAATGTATGAAAAGAGGGCGTTTAGATCAATTCTACAGGGGACTCTTTCACTAGAAGGCTTTTTACAACCCTCACTCTCAAATGAAGTTATGGAAACTCATTTAGAATGTTAAAGCTTTTAAAGGAGAGATGTAGAAGTTATGATACAATATTATTTCATTTCCGAGCATTAATGCTTATAATAACTGGCCCCATGCTATTCAAGATTTTAACAATTATCTTAAAGACTACTTTGGATTGTACGAAGCTCTGGAATTTCATTTTATTGACATTGACAGAGTCCTTTTAGTGGTGGTGCCAGAATTGTAAACTTCTGTTTCTGGACAGCTCTGAAATGCAACTGATCACAGGTCATTTATGGGCAACCCAGCTTGCATTCTTCATTTTCTTAATATTGTACTTTATGATTAAAAATAAGTTTCTAAGACAATTTAGATTAAAATTGTCTGAAATTGTCCTCTGGTAGCTCAGACTGCTAAGACAGTCTGTTACTAACACAGCTGCTTGCAATTACTACAGGTTCAAGTCCCAACAGGCCCAAGGTTGACTCAGCCTTCCATCCTTTATAAGGTAGGTAAAATGAGGACCCAGATTGTTGGGGGCAATAAGTTGACTTTGTATATAATATACAAATGGATGAAGACTATTGCTAACATAGTGTAAGCCGCCCTGAGTCTTCGGAGAAGGGCGGGATATAAATGCAAATTAAAAAAAAAAGAATATTAATTTTAAATGTGGGATACAAATATCTTCAGTAAACAACCAGATCCTTGTTTGAGTTTCTCTGCCTTAAAACAGGCAGAACAGTAACATACCTGTTATGTCCCCCTCCCCACTTCACAGAGCAAACACAAAGACGCGTGTCTCCCAGTCTTTTTTTTTGCTACAGACCTGATTTTCTTCAGTTGAGGAAATACTTGGCAGTGACCGTGCAAAGGCTTGCCAAGTTCTGAGTCCGTTATCTCGTGTCCAAGATCCATTGCCAAAACTCAAAGTCCTTTAACCCTCCAACAACCGAGCTGCAGTGCGTCCTTGGTAGCTTTTTTGTCCATCACAAGGGCCACATGGCAGCTCCACTCACTTTTATACCCTGTGGGGTGTGGCTCAGTGACTCAGCAATCTCTGAGCCTGCCACACCTTTTCCTCTGCTGTGCATGCTTATCTTTACCTCGCTGCCTCGGATCAATCCAGGATTGATCAGCAGCAGCTGGGACTTGAGGCATTGCTAGGGAGGAGGAGGGTGCGAGAGAGGGAGGCCTTGTCAGCTTCTCCTCCTGGCCTGCAGCTGGAACTTGGGGCGGTGCCAGCGAGGAGGGTCCTGGCGAGGGAGGCCTTGCTGGTTCCTCTCCCTCACTCCCCGAGTCACTCTCCTCCATGAGGACATGTTCGGGGGCCAGAGTCACAACACTACCAGAGAATATAACAATATAATATTTACGTGTTTCCGACAATTCAGAGGAGACTGATATAATTATAACTCCTGATTAAATAAGTCTCATTAGCATGGCTGTGTTTTAGCTAGTGGAATAGATTATATGATTAATTTTGTTAATGCACATGGACCTGGTATGCTGGCTAGTTATGCTGCTGCTAAATGAGAAGTCCATATTTCACAAAATTCTCATTAGTTACAATTAGAATATTCAGTTCATTCCATTTATTCCCTAAATCAAGTTCCCCATTTGGTCATCTTGACTAGGAAGTCGGAAGGCTGAAATCCATCCTTTGTAAATTATCAGATTGCAAAAGGCTGGGATAAATCCTTTTTTTTTTTTTTTAATTGTTAGGATTGTTAAATCTGCATAGCTTATCAAATGTTTTTATGGAGTAATTTATAAGCAGAGATAAGCGTTGCAATAAATATTCATTGCTCCCCAAATCATTGAATATTTTTTTTAGTACTTTTGATTTCTTTTTGTCTCAGTAGATGTAATGGAATATGTGGATGCTGTTGGGGAACAAGGAAGAGATGCTGCCTAGAACAGGGGTCTCCAACCTTGGCAACTTTAAGCCTGGCGGACTTCAAAGCTGGCTGGGGAATTCTGGGAGTTGAAGTCTGCCAGGCTTAAAGTTGCCAAGGTTGGAGACCCCTGGCCTAGAAAACAGCTAGACAAAGCGAGGCATGAGCCCCCAGAGGCTTATTGCTCAGAGACAGAAAATTAGGGGAACCCCCCCCCCCCAATGGAACAAGCCGTTGAAAATGGCGTCATTAGAAAATTTGTATAGTCAGACTTTCAAGAGTCTACTAATGTAGCTTCACAATAAAGTAGAATTAGTTCATCTTGTCATGTTTCCTGTTTGGTTTAGCTATGAGGGCTGACTCAATCTTACAAGTCTCCTACTCTTTTCCCAAGAGAGGAATTTCAAGAATGGCGTCCAATCCTCAAGGAACCCTTCTAACTGCTGAATGTCTGGCAGCCATGTTGTTAAAACACTAACAGCAAATATATGTACAGATGACTAGCTTACAGATTGCCGTGATAACAGCCAACACAGCAACTGGAGAAGAATTTGCCTCAACCCACAGCATCACCAGAGTGATGCTTGCCGGAGATTCTTGGAGAGGATCAGGATCAATTCCATAATTTGGCTCCTGGTGTGAGATGTTGATGTCAGGCAGACCAAGTGGAATTTCTCGCTGATCGCAGCAAAATAACGTTGGCATTGAGCTTGCTGAAGGAAGCAGCAGCAAAGGGAACAATGCTGTTTATTGAGACAAAGAGTAAGGAAATATATTTCAGACTTTTAATTTATTTGTTGATGATGCAGGGTGGAATGACTTAGCCCTGATGACCAGTTCAGCGAAGGGCTGACTGATGACCTGAGAGGTGAAACTGATGAAATAAAGCACCACAACTATCCTAGAAGAGCTCTGTCAATGTGGTATAATTATAGATGCCCAACTGAAGGAGTTACGGCAGAGGAGAAACCCCCATTGGGTCATGACCTCAGAATACAGCGTGGGAAAGCCCAAGCAAATTGGAGACCAACTAAGATATCCCTGTGGTTGGGAGAGAAGGAAAGAAGAAAAGATCAAGCGCTATGTTTTTACAATGAGACCCCTGGACACCCAGCCAGATCGTGCCCAGTAAAAGCGCCAGCCACAACAATAAGATGCAGAACTTATGAAACAATGGAGCACAAAGCCAGCAAATTGCCCAGCTTGATCCCAGACAGCATCTCAGGAAAACTTCACCAGCCCTCATTCCTTGAAGCTTTCTCTCAATTTGACTTTTATATCTCATATGTCCCAGGTTCCCACAACAAGCTTCCAGAACCCGTCTTACACAAGCCAGAAGATGAATGACCTTAATCTGTCCGTCCCGGCCCCTCTCTCTCTCTCTCTCTCACACACACACACACCAGCAACAATCCTGCAGCCAAGCAACTTTGAGTTTCACCCTAAGACAGATCAACACAAAAGGCTGGGAGCAGTAAGGCAAGTTGTTGGTCTCTGATTGAATTAAGGTAGAGCAGAAGCAGGATGCATACTCCAGAGCCCAGGTAAATGAACAAGGAAGCCCAACAAGGTACTGTTTCACTTTTTCACAATGGCAAAAGGGCAGGTATTGCACAGTGGACACTTACATACTGTGTACCTCTTCCTCCATGGGAGGAAGTACCTGTGCCACGAAAGCAAATAGCAGGACATGGGGATATTCAAAACCCAACAAAGAGAGAATTTTGATGGTCCCACATCCTTGGAGATACAAGAGGTGTTAGGTTTCCTTTTGTCATGTATGTCAAAGAGCAAAGCCAATCCCTGGTAAGTCAAGATTTTTCAACTGCTAAACACTCCCCATCCCACCCCGCCCCTCGGCTGCACAAGGAAGATTGTATTTCTAGATTTCTTCACTGGTCTTCCTCTGATGCGGAATTATATTACCATACTGATAATAGCTATGTTATTTATTTACCAAATTGGTCCATTTCATTCCTTGCAAAGGTCTCCCAATGGCCTCCAAAAATAACTCTTTTTTAAAAATGTCTTTAGGTATAGAAGATTAGTCAATCACGTCATAAGTAACCAGTAGTCAATTTACTTCCAAATTTTGGCAGACCCTCTTGCAAATGTTAAATGTTAAAATTTATTTTTCATCTGCCCATCTTCTGGCTTTCAACAGAGAAACTAAAAAGATTAACCAGCTCCAAACATTGGAACAATATTTAAAATGCTACTTTTCTTACCAGCAAGACAACTGAACTGCTTACAACAATGCTGCACACTCCTCTATTGGTGTGTCTTCATTCCAGGCAATACATGAATTCTACCTGTTTGTTTTACCAACATCCAGACAAGAAAGTGCTGTTCCTCACACCACAGATTTCTTCCATGAGAAGCAAGAAGCCCAAAGCCTCTTTAAAGAACAGGTCAAACTAGCAAAGATATGTACAAAAAAGCAGCACTTGCACATAGATATAAGAAGTGCAGAAGGAGATTTAATATGCCTTTCTTCAAAAGGTTTAAATTCTGTGAGACCTTCCAAGAAATTAGACTCAAAATATATTGGTCCCTTTCCAGTAACTAAAGAAAGCAACCCAGATCAGCCTACAAAACACGAGAGGTGGAGATCAACAGATTCCCGCAGGAGGGACAACTGTCATCTCAATTCGGGTAGATGCTTTACAGGACACCTGGTGTGCTTATTGGGAGTTGCCAGGAGAAGACAGAAGTGATACAGCTATGTTACTTTCTGACAACCGACAACCTATCTCCTGGGGATTTGGGAGAGGAAGATGTGTCTAAAGGAGAAAGTAATGTAAATGTGTGTATCACCTTCGGGAATGAGGGGAAGAGACAAAGCTGGCTGAGGAACTCTGGGAGTTGAAGTCCACAAGTCTTAGTTGCCAAGGCTGGAGACCCCTGGCCTAGGGAACAATCAGACAAGAGAGATAGGAGCTCCCAGTGGCATAACAATCTGAGAATTTTTTTTTTTTAGGAAGGACCAGCCCTAATGGATCAAGGACCTATTCCCAAATTATGTCAAAAATGGAGGTCTTCATGCAGTGAACTCAGTATATCAAATCAAATATGGCCTTCTCCTTCCCTATGTAGCATATATTTGTAACCATTTCCACTGTTCCTGCTATTTTATGGTGCTGTTCCAGAGTGATGAAGTAGAATGGATTTTAGGTTGTGGCCCTTTCAAAGTTTCCTGCCTCTGCTGCTGTTCCTTGGTCTTGCTGTCCTCTTCTGAGGAGAGAGGCAGTGATGGGTACAAGGAGTTTGTGTGTGAGAGAGAGATGGATGATAACCACTATCCTTCTGGATTGCTGGGTGAAGAGTGGCCTCTTTTGCACAGTACATTTCATGCAATCAACCTGTTCTGTCCCCTCCAGCTCACCCAAGAAAACACACGTGTCAAAGAATGTCTACCAGCAATTTATTTACAAGTTGGCCTGGTTTCCTTTGGCAGAGGAAAGTTCTGGCAGCGATTCCCCAAGTGCCTGCCAAGTTCTTATCAAGAGTCAGCGTGTTTACAGTCCATTGCCGGAGCAACCAGGAGTCTAAAGAATGATCAAGAGTTACTCAGGAAAATCCAAGCCTTAAATCCAAAAACTGTCTGAAGCTCACACGAAGCAGTTCACCCTTAGTAGCTTTTGTCCGTCACAAGGGCCAGATGGCAACCCCACCCGCTTTTATCCCCTGTGGGATGTGGCTCAGTAACTCAGCACTCTCTGGGCCTGCCACACCTCTTCCTCTGCTGCACACGCCTCTCTTGCCGACGGTGCCTAGGGTCTATCCAGGATTGATCCTCCTCATCCTCTATCTGTGGAGGCTCTGACACGCCTTCTTCCTGACCTTCCACCAGCACTTGAGGCGTTGTCAGGAAAAAGGGACCTGGAGAGGGAGGCCTTGTCGGCTCCTCTCCCTCACTCTCTAAGTCCTCCTCCTCCATGAGGACAGGCTTGGGGTCCGGAGTCACAACACAACCACTACCTGAGTCAAAGCTACTTACTACTGATTCTGGTAGCATTTAACCACATGGCTTGGATCAACGTTTTGATGAATATGTCTCTGCTCAGTCCAGAAGGCACCTTGTATCTCGTAAGACCTTCCCTGAGAAGAAAGCTGGCAAACTCCATGCTATCATTAGCTCCCGTCCTATTGCCTAAGCAGGGACAGTGACCCTAGGTTTGGGGTTACAACAAACAGTTTTGGGGCTGCCAGGACTTTGCCAGTGAGTTGTATAATGAAACTTTTTAAAACTACTCTCCATCTTTTTTAGAAGGGCCTCTGTGGCTCAGACTGGTAGGACAGTCTGTTATTAACAGCAGCTGCTTGCAATTAATGCTTGCAATTACTGCAGGTTCAAGCCCCACCAGGCCCAAGGTTGACTCAGCCTTCCATCCTTTATAAGGTAGGTAAAATGAGGACCCAGATTGTTGGGGGGGCAATAAGTTGACTTTGTATATAAATATACAAATGGATGAAGACTATTGCTTAACACAATGTAAGCCGCCCTGAGTCTTCGGAGAAGGGTGCGATATAAATGCATTTTTTTTTTAAAAAGAGTGATTTAGTTGGGATTTTAAAACCCAGCTGGTGGTGAAATTCATTTTTTTTCTACCAGTTCTGTGGGCATGGCTTGGTGGGCGTGGCAAGGGAAGGATACTGCAAAATCTCCATTCCCACCCACTCTGGGGCCAGCCAGAGGTGATATTTGCCAGTTCTCTGAACTACTCAAAATTTCTGCTACCAGTTTGTCAGAACCTGCTGGATTTCGCCCCTGGTTATGGCTTGGACAACATGACTGACCCCAATCAAACCCAGGGCTGCTTTGGATTAAATTGAACGGCTCTCTGGGTTGTGATATTCACATTTTATTAGTCCACATTAGCTCAATGAAAATTTTTGTTGGCCAACCTATCCATTAAGAAACTATACTGGGGATATTAACTTGAGTGCCTACCTCTCGTAAGGACAGCCTGGGTAATATTCACTCTCCTTTTTGTTGTTTTGTTGCTGTTAGTTGCAAAGTCGTGTCCGACCCATCGCGACCCCACGGACAACGTTCCTCCAGGCCTTCCTGTCCTCTACCATCCTCTGGAGTCCACTTAAGCTCACACCGACTGCTTCAGTGACTCCATCCAGCCACCTCGTTCTCTGTCGTCCCCTTCTTCTTCTGCCCTCCATCTTTCCCAGCCTTTTTATTGTTAGACCTTCCTAAGTAAAACTCTCAAGTCTGGAGAGCTGATTGGTTAAGAAGGATAGGAAATAACAATCCTTTTTTCTCCCCAGAAAATTTTTGTTGTACGTCCTCAGAAAGAAGACAAAATCTGCAAGATGATGTGGATCTTCATGATGCAACTGTCACTCTTTTTGTGTCCATTGACACAAACAGACACATGAATGTGTGTCCACCTACTTTTAACATGAATGCATGTTAAAAGGAGGTGGGGCTAGCATTGTGGTACTCAATCCATCATCTTTCCCATTTACTTTATACCCTCCCTTCCTTCCCTCCTCTGCAGAAATAGCTGCATCAAATGTTTTGCCCAGCTGGAAAAGTTTTACAAACTCTTTTTGGTTTGGTTTAAAAAGAAGTTCAAGGCAGAAACTACCAAAATGCATTTTCACTGTTAGTAAAAGTTGTCTTAGAAGCCAACTAGCTAGGTAGCTAAGGCATGTTAACAGTTCTGGTCTAAGATGGTAAGTGAATGGGAAATTAGGGGAATGTGCATGACATCCACCCTCACTGCGTCATGATTTCTGAACCCTCTGAGTGTTGGTGGCAAATCCAAACAAAAAGAACCACATTTGAAATATAGACACCCATAATCTGTAAACTAACATTGCTGTTCTGGGTATTTTATTATTGCCCAGAGACCTCCATCTGTTAGTTATTTTATACTCTCCTTCTGGACAAGATTGGCCCATCTGGTCCTGTGCAGTGCAATCCAGCAATGGACTCTCTGTACTAGATCAAGACCATTCTTTCTTTTACAGATGACATGGAATCATTTCTATTTGTTTAGAAAAGAAAATCTAACAGACATATCTGTTAGTCATTTTTCTCAGTTGGTTTGGTACATCAGTTAGGGACTCTTCTAAAAAAATGACCCAGAAACATTTTAAATGGATAAAATAATGACAGTTATACGGGTACAACAAAAATATGCTTCTTGTATGTTCTATCTCATTTGACTAAGAATTTGGTTCTACTGCAGCCCTAGCCATAGAAGCAAGTTGTAGAGGACAGGGTATGCATCTTACCTGTATTTTTCGGAGTATAAGACACACCTTAGTTTTTTGGGAGGAAAATAAGAAAACTGATTGGCAGGTGGATCGACCTTCCAGAATACCCCAATCAGCTGTTCCCAGAGGTGAATTTTAGCAACAGGTTCCTTGATTATGAGCTCCATGCCTTGCTTTTTTTTTTTTTTTTGCTTTTTTTTCTGCCTCTAAAAACCTCCAAAACAGAACTTCAGGAAAAAAAGCCTCTGAAGTTCTGTTTGGGAGCTTCTTTTCTGAAGCTCTATTTGGGAGCTTTTTTTTTTTCTGAAACTCTGTTTGGGAGCATCTTTTCTGAAGCTTCTTTCAGCCTCTGAAACTTTCATTTGAGAAGCTGGGTGGGGCTACATTCGGAGTATAAGACGCACCCAGATTTTCACCCTCTTTTTTTGGGGAAAAGGGTGCGTTTTATACTCCAAAAAATACAGTATTTTGTCATTAAATCATCAATAACCTCTGTACTTTATTTAATCCTGGTTTCTCTCTGGTTTAATGAAATATTGATGTGATTTCCATCTATGGGTGTGGACTAGAAGACCTCCAAGATCCCTTTCAACTCTTTTATTCTGTCAGGACCCATAGCCTAGGGTTTTCTTTGTGTTGACCTCCTAAATTGTGGGTTTTCTTCCAACAGTATTGTAATTAGTCACTGGTATGCCTTCAAAACTGAATTGTTGATCTCTAAGATGAGCATAAAATTATCCTTGCCAGTTTGTGGCAAATTTCCTCTGTGGATATTTTATTGAAAGATTTAATTGTTATACCAGAATGCAGTATTTTTCATTGGGCTGAACATGATCTTGATTTTTGAGAAGAAAGCAGAGCGCTTGAAATCAATGCCATCATGGTTAGTTCTAAACCAACTTAGAAGGATATAACTCTGTCTTGGGAAAATTGAGTTATTGTTGTTATTTCTGTCAAGTTGGGAATCAGACTGTGGAGTCGGTGGTGATTTCTAATCTTGGATGTTCGCTTGCAATGTTTAATTACCTGACTAAGTAATATCATCAGTGGTAGTGAGTGTGGGGTTTGCTTCATTTTTATAATGGTTGTTTGACCTGCCAGTGGGGGTGTGCTTTTCCCCTTGGTTTTACACACCATTCAAAAGAGACAATTTAAAAAAGCTAAGAAGTGGGTGCGGGGGAAGACCAGAATATATCCATTCCATGAACCAATAACCAGATAAGCAGGGTAACACCAGACAAACAGTCAAGCAGAAAACAATACTATAACCAAGGAGAAAAACCCCACCCCACCAACACCATCAGGGTATCTACTTTATATAAATAGGGAGCAAACCCCCCTCACACACGGCAACTAATGGTGTTATCTAATTGCATATTGAAACATCTGCAATCTAATTGCATATTGAAACATCTGCAAGCAAACACAGTCGGAGAACACCAAAGATTACACAGCTCAATCCTGAGCTACATATATTACCTTCTATGGAAATAAGATTATTTGAGCCGTGAGAGAAGATGCAGCATGTTGAGAATACTGATCACAGAGGAAGGTCTACTCTGTGCCTCTCAATGATAGCCAAAAATCAGAGAGCTCCTTTTCAATAAATTCTATTCAAAAGCATAAGCATTTGTGAGCTACAGTCTCTTCTGATGGGCTAATTTACTCCACACATCATATATTTTTCCTCTGGAAGAATGTAAAACAAAAGGGGCCATGCCAGATACCTAAAGTAGTTCAGGTGCACACAGTTTATTGATCAAAAAATAAAATGATCAGGATGGTCTGTATCAGATCTAGACTGTAGTAAATTCAAATGGTTGAATGCGGAGAAGATTGGAGCTAAAAGTGAGAGAAGCTAATGCAGCAGTGGTTCGCAGGGGTTCGGGAGAACCTCTAGCTAAGATTCTGTGCAGTTCGGAGAACCCCCAAATCCCACTCCTGGCTGGCCTCGCCCACCCCTCCCCTCCCAGGAGACCCCACACGGCCTGTTTTTGATGCAGGTAAGTACAGGGCGCTCCCGGAGGTTCAGGGAGGGTGAAAAATGGACCTATCGGAAGTTTGGGAAGGCCGGAAACGGAGCCATTTCCGGCCTTCAGAGGGCCTCTGGAGCCTGGGGAGGCTGTTTTTGCCCTCCCAGAGGCTGAAGGAAAGACTCCGGAGCCTGGAGAGGGAAACCCCCCCCCACCATGGTGCAGGAGGCCAAGTAGGCTGCACCCACCATGGCCACGCCCACTCAGCAACTGGGCAGAGAACCCCTTGCTTAAAATTTTTGAAGCCCACCCCTGAGCTAACGGACAAGAAATAATTGACTAGCTGAAATCACTTCGGTGGCTGAGGGTGAGCTTGAATCTGGACTTCAGATTAGTCAAACCCTTTAACCCTTCAACCTTTCAGTCGAATTGGGTCTTCATTCTATGTTGACTTATAGCCTCTGTCCTAATCATAAAACATGGGTCTACTATTACAAGTTGGTTGGAGGGGGGCAGCAAAAGGAATTTTCTTTTTAAAATACAAGCACCTTCATTCAAATGTAGAATTCAAATCCCATTTCCCATCTAGATAGGAGGGAGACTCGGATCAAGTTGATTTTATTACTGTAAAGGACACCAATATGGTTTAGATCAGCAGTCCCCAACCATTTTGGCTCAGTAGACTGACAGAAGTGGTGGCAGGAAAAGACGAGATGGTTTAATGTGCTCTTACAAATGCAACTGTGTGCATGCGCTCTCGCTTACCACTTCCACAGGCCAAATGGGCTGTGGCCCAGCACCAGGCCAGCGACCACGGGTTGGGGACCCCTGGTTTAGATTATCAGATTCAGGGGTGAAATTCTCCCAGTTCACACCGGATCATCCGATCCGGTAACGATGGTGGTGGGTGGTTCGGAGAAGCGGTAGCAAAAATCCCTCCCCCCACACCCCAGCTGAGCCGCGTGATCATCAGAGGTGGTTTTTTTTTTTTACTTTTAAAAGCATTTTTTCTTCTGCTGAAAAAATGTTTTTAAAAGTTAAAAAAAAGCCTCTGATAATCGCACAGCTCAGCTGGGATCATCAGAACCCTTTAAAAGCTTTTTTTTTAGCAACCTCTTCGGCCGAAAAGGTTGTTAAAAAAAAAAAGCTTTTAAAAGGCTCCTTTAGCGATCCCAGCTGAGTTGCCTGATCTCCCGAACCTTTTAAAAGCAGGTTTTCTACAAGCTCTTCGGCCGAAGAGGTTGTAGAAAAAATGCTTTTAAAAGTTAAAAAAAAAAAGTTGGCCACCCCCACCCAGTCACATTACCCCCACCACCAAGCCACGCCCACAGAACTGGTAGTAACAAATTTTACATTTCACCCTGATCCGATTCCCCCTTTTTTTAGAGATAGAGTGTAAACAAGCACAAGTAAAAAAGTTGTGAAAAGAATAAGAGATTGAAGGGGATAAGCAGGGGATCGAAAAATATACTGGAGGTTTCAGTTTTCCAGTGTATCTTTAATTATCTACGAATAGTTGAATATGTTATATCATTTTAAAAGATTAAGAAACTTTTGGAGATGGTTAAGCTTTGAGCTGAAAATAAATACAAAGAACTATTATAGTCAGTACAGTATAAATCACAGATTGAAATAAGCTATAATAAATTGAATTGATATTGAGAATCTATTCTCATTAGAATATCGCATGAAACTAAAATATAGACTATGTATACAGAGAACCCCACATTTTGGATGAGGTACAAATCCATGTATTAAGTTACACTTTGGAAATGGTTTCTATTTTGAATTGAATTCTAGGTCAACTTTATTTTTAAGGTGCGAAGTAATTCTAGCCCTTCACTCTTACTCCCACAACTTCGTTAACCATTCTTCTAAGGGGGAAATCAAACAATCTTTCCAGCCTAACGCATACTGGAATTTCAGTATGAGACATACTAATTCAGTATACTTGGATGGGATGTATGGTTTAGTAAAGTTCAATTAAAAAGAGGGCAAGTTGAAATGGGAATTCAGGCTTCAGCATTAGTTTCATTGTAGTTTGGATCATTTTTCAGAATTGTTCAGCTTTACAGCATTGCTGCCAATTATTGCAAATGATTCAAAAGGTTCTAAACTGATTTTTAAAAAAATGATGTGCAGTATTATAAATCCATACAAGAATTTACTTTTTCCCTAAGAAGTCTATTTTCTTTTTTTCTACACCAAGTATTAGCAAACTGTATGGTCATCCAACAGAAAACCAAAACCATTTGTCCTAACACTACCTTTATTGTAAGGTTAGAGTACTGTAATAGTACAAGTCTGAAAGCACTTTCCTCCTCCCTGCCTTTACTTTCCAGAAAAGTTAGTCCTTTCTGAAGCCAATTACTGTCTTTTTGCCTAACAAAGATTATTGTGAATTGAAATAGTATAATGAACACAAAACATGTTGAAAGTATTTGATGCTGTCTCTGTCACTATTTCTTATATGGGCTGATAGAAGAAATGTCTAATATGTTTTGTCTGGCTGGGGTCTTCAAACTTAGCAACTTTAAGACTTGCGGACTTCAGCTCCCAGGATTCTTCAGCTGAGGAGTTGTGGGAGTTGAAGTCCACAAGTACAGGTAGTCCTCAACTTACGACCACAATAGAGCCCAAAATTTGTGTTGTTAAGTGAGACATTTGCTAAGTGTTCTTTGCCCCTTTTTGCTACTTTTCTTGCCACCGTTGTTAAGTGAATCATTGCAGTTGTTAAAATCAGTAATATTGTCGTTACTTGAATCTGGCTTTCCCATTGACTTTGCTTATCAGAAGGTCGCGAAATATGATCACGTGGCTGTGGGACACTGCAACCGTCATAAATATGAACTAGTTGCCAATCATCTGAATTTTGCTCACATGACTGACCATGGGGATGCTGCAATGGTTGTAAGTGTGAAAAATGGTCATATGTCACTTTTTTCAGTGCCGTTGTAACTTCAAACAGTCACTAAATGAAGCGTTGTAAGTCAAGGACTACCTGCATTAAAGTTGCCAAATTTGGAAACCCCTGTTCTAAGCTGGAGCTCCTCCTCCCCCTGTCTCCCAAGGTTATCCTCACAGGCCTTTACACAATATGATCCTGCTGTTAAAAAAAAGCAAACACAGCATTACTAGGAAACAGAAATTTTAAAACTTGAGGAATAGCCATTATACTCTGCTCTGCTTTGGTAAACACCAGACTTTGAGAAGATTTCAGACAAACTTGGAATAGCTTTGGGATCTGAGGATGATCAGGAGACCAGACACTAAATCCTGTGAAGAGAGATTCAAGGAACCGTGTAGTCTTGGTATCAAGATAACTATCGCGGGAAATGATAGGACTGTTCAAATGTTTGAAACAAGGTCGCTCAAAAGAAATTCAAGAAAGGTTTTCTGTAGTTCCACAGTGTGGAATGCAAAATCATGGATTTACCTTAAAACAGGGGTCTCCAAACTCGGCAACTTTAAGACTTGTGGACTTTGACTCCCAGAATTCCTCAGCCAGCAAAGCTTGTGGACTTTAAGACTTGTGGACTGAGGAATTCTGGGAGTTGAAGTTGCCACATTTTGAGGCTCCTGCCTTAGAAGAAGGCAGATTCTCCTGGAATGTTAGAAAAAAAAATTCTTGACAGTAAGAGCAATTCAGCAATGGAACCCAACCCTCAAAGCATTAGATACCACTTTACTGGTTGCAATCAAAGGGAAGCAATATAAACAGGAGAGATCTGTTCCTAGGAATGTACAATCTAATTCAGGGGTCTCCAACCTTGGCAACTTTAAGACTTGTGGACTTCAACTCCCAGAATCCTTCAGCCAGTAAAGCTGGCTGAGGAATTCTGGGAGTTGAAGTCCACAAGTCTTAAAGCTGCCAAGGTTGGAGACCCCTGATCTAATTTCATCTTAATGGAAGAGAGAAGAAGCTAGAAAAGGAAAGGGTAAGAAGTGAAAGCAAGTGAATACACACTTGTACCTTACTGACTGTAAGGTACAAGTTGCTCTTAATCTGGAGGTGTGAAAGGACAAAGACTCAGTCAGTTACGAGCAAGGGTAGCTAATGGCTGTTTTATTGTTATTCTTTCGAATGCTGATATTTTCATAATGTGATTTCCTTTCAAAGGTTTGTGGCAGGTCATAACCGACTCTGTAACTGTGGAGTATTTGTGCCTGTGTTCAATGGCTGATTGTCGCAATTTTTTCAATTCCGTAGAAGACCTGCAGTATCTGCCAGATGTTGCTTCCAAATTTGTGCAGTTTTGCATCACATCAGAGGATACATCAGCATAAATCTCCATATACATGTCCTGAATGTGGGGCCATTTGCAGATCAGTCCACTTCCAAACTCATGTCACAAAGAATTGCCTGCATTATACAAGAAGAGTTGGATTCCGGTTAGTATGATGACGATGATTTAAAACTATTCAAATATATACAAACATCACACTCCATTGGGACCGGAAAGGAAGTATTCCTCTCCCTTGTCAACACCTTGATCTTCTCTATCTTGCTGATTAAAGGGGGTAGGAGCATCATGGGGAATTTTTCTCATCATAAATTTTTTTAAAAAAAACTTCCATATCAAACGAACTGCTGTCTCACAGAGGATCAGGTTGCACAGGTAGTCCTCGACTTACAATTACAGTTCCTTTAGTGACCGTTCAAAGTTACAACGGCACTGAAAAAAGTGACTTACGACCGTTTTTCAGAGTCATGATCTTTGCAGCATTCCCCATGGTCACATGATCAAAATCCGGCCGCTTGGCAACTGGTTCATGTTTATGGCCGTTGCAGGGTCCCAGGATCATGTGATCCCCTTTTGCGACCTTCCAATAAGCAAAGTCAATGGGGAAGCCAGATTCACTTAACAGCCGGGTTAGTAACTTATCAACCGCAGCGATTCACTTAACCACGGTGGCAAGAAACATCGTCAGATAGGGCAAAACTCACTTAACAAATGTCTCATTTATCAAAAGAAATTTTGGGCCTCAATTGTGGTCGTAAGTCGAGGATTATCGAGTATTTATAACTTTCGTTTTTGCTTGTTAAATAGTGATTGGGGGGGAGATGTTTATTCAAATCATTTTCTTGGCTGCTTATTTGATCACAGCCTTGGACTCTTCCTCCTGTTCTTCAGGGCCATTCCCTATGCCCTCTACACTTATACAAACATACAATTATTCAGCATTTTACACACTGCTTAAGATTTAAGGTGATGATTGTAAATGATGGTATAGCGCACCACAATTCTCCATCTGAGCTAAAGTATCGTAAGTCACTGCCCAGATGTTCTGTGGAAAATTTTGGTGTTCAGTTCTGACTTCAAAGCAATAAAAATAGGGCCCTCTGCATCTCAGAAGGCAAATAATTCCAGTAGGTAAAGTTGTTGTTTCTCAAACACAACTTTTAAGATGAGTGGGCATGCTGGCTGGAATTAAAGTCCACATATCTTAAAAGTTGCCAAATTCGAAAACACTGATATAGGAGGAACCTCTGGTTTTTCACTACCTCATTTTACATAGGACAGAGTAAATATTCAGCAACTTTCCATGTGTAATATGGACTGACCTTGTCATGAAAGTTTGGTTCAAAACATCGTCTATGAAAGCTAGTTTGTTTTTGCTTGATCATCACGTAGAGCTCATAAAATATGGTGGACGCCTCCATTGTCTCATACAACATCCTGAGAACAGGGAATACAAGTTTTGCATAGTTTGAATCTAAGCCAATTGTAACATCATCCCATTGCAATTCTATGGCTACATATTATAATGAAATTTATTATGTTTATATATAATGTATGATGTAGCACGACCACATAGCCACATACATGTATAATGTATGATGTAGCACGACCACAAAGCCAAACAACAGCTATGCAGCTCACCAGCTCAAATCCCCCTGCAACACAGACTAAACTGAGCACAACCAAGCCCCCACCAACACAGGACACACCCCGAGCCAATCAGAGCACAAAAAACCCCCATCCAATCAGAGCACAGCCAAGCTCCCACCCAATCAGTTCAAACCCCCACTAGCAGTTAAAAGGAAGAAACAGCTGCGATCACACATTGCTCCCAGAAGCACGAAGCTGAAGCCTGAAGATGATGAATGAGACTTCGTCGAAACGTCGCCAAGACACTTCCAATTTTACGGGAGAAAACCGAACAACCAAAGACATATATATATATATATATATATATATATATATATATATATATATATATATATATATATATATATATATATATATATATATATATATATATATATACCGTCTTTCCCTGAAAATAAGACCCTGTCTTATATTTTTTTTGAACCCTGAAATAAACGCTTGGCCTTATTGCCATGCACTCAAAAGCCCAATTGGGCTTATTATCAGGGGATGTTTTATTTTGGGGGAAACAGGGTATATATATGTATACGGTGTTTCCCCGAAAATAAGATCTCCCTGGATAATAAGCCCAATCGGGCTTTTGAGTGCATGTGCTAAAATAACTCCCCCCCTCTGAAAATAAGCCCTCCCTGAAAATATTTAAACCCAGGTGCAGCTGGTCCCTGCCATTTACTCTGATTAGGGTTAGGGAGACAGCTGGAAATCAGATAACACGGCAAGAGGGCCGGTGAATAGCGCAGGCTGATAATGCCTGTTATTAAGAACACAAAGCCTGTTATTAAGAACACAAAGCCTGCAATTACTGCAGGTTCGAGCCCGGCCCAAGGTTGACTCAGCCCTCCATCCTTTATAAGGTAGGTAAAATGAGGACCAAGATTGTTGGGGGGGCAATAAGTTGACTTTGTAAAAAAAATATACAAATAGAATGAGACTATTGCCTTATACACTGTAAGCCGCCCTGAGTCTTCGGAGAAGGGCGGGGTATAAATGTAAACAAAAACAAAAAAAAACAAAAACAAAAAAAGAGGAGCCCCATCTTGCTCCACGCGCCCCAAAATAATAAGATCTATATTTGCTGAAACTTTTTTTTGCCATACCCTAAATTAAAAAAGAAATCTAAGCCATACTTTAATATCATGAGGTAATAGCTTAGAACAGGGGTCTCCAACCTTGACAACTTTAAGACTTGTGGACTTCAACTCCCAGAGTTTCTCAGTCAGCTTTGCTGGCTGAGGTATTCATGGAGTTGAAGTCCACAAGTCTTATACTTGCCAAGGTTGGAGACCCCCGGCTTAGAATTTCGAAAAGAAGTTTCCCGATATGGAAGGAAAGATGTACTGTCTTATCTTTGTTTTCCCTCCCCCTTTTAAATTCTACTATATTTATTTTCAGTATTGTATTTATTAAGTTGCAATCATTTTTATTAGCTGTGCCCTGCTGTCAGATACAAAGCCAAGCAGCAATATTTAAAACCAACAGAGCACATGTCCTCGGAGGCCTGAGATATGTGACATTTTCCTTACTGCTATAGATTCTCTCAGCAAACCTCTCATCACGCCTGGCCTCGCTCACCCAGCTGTGTCTTTACATCCTGCACAAGGAATGTTAGGAAACTTCCCCCATGACATACAGCTGCCAAAGAGCAGATGCCTTGACTGCCTCTTCTTTTGTCCTGCTGGAAAGACAATTGCAGATCTTTTTAAAAAATTAATATTTGTTGTGACTTCGTTTCACTTCCAGGATGTCTCTGTACTTAGATCTGTGTTTCATGGTGGCCTATTATTTTAGGAAGGTAAAAACTCTGGCCCTATTCGTCTCTGGAGATTCTCAAATCATCCAAGTCATGGTTGTCCCAAAGGTGTCTTTTTTTTTTTTTCAAGAAGCAACTGGACTTTCTTTGTTTTTCCTCGATGTTTTGCTTCTCATCCAAGAAGCTTCCTCAGTTGTGAAGAAGTGTAGAAGCTTCTTGGATGAGAAGTGAAATATCTTCAAGAAAAAACAAAGAAAGCCTGGTTGCCTCTTGAAAAAAAAAACACCTTTGGGTTTTGCCCTGCTCCATCACTCGTTGCTTTCCTTTCAGCTACAATAAGAATCTTTTCCAGTCTTTACTGAGGAATTCATGCTTGCTTTTCTGTTTCTGTTTAATGTGCCCAGTTAGAAATCTTTCGGGTAGACGGATTTTGCAATATCATTTATAACCTTTGTCCTGGAGTGGGGGGAAAAACTGGCCAGTACATCCAGCAAGACTCTTAACTCTCTATCTTTCTTACAGCTGTGTCCATTGCAACGTGGTGTATTCTGACGTGGCTGCACTCAAGTCCCATATTCAAGGTTCTCATTGTGAAGTCTTCTACAAGTGTCCTATTTGCCCAATGGCATTCAAATCAGCACCCAGCACCCATTCCCATGCCTATACCCAACACCCTGGAATCAAAATAGGAGAGCCCAAGTAAGTGTCCTTCTTGTCAAATTCCAGAAACTATTGAAGCTTGGATGACAGACTGTGTGCTTATTCTCTTAAGAAGTATATCCTGTATATAAAATGGTAGGGCTCCCTTTCCCCCCCCTCCCCTCCCCGGCCACTTGAGAAGCAGGAAAAGGCAAAAGCACTATAATATAAGTAATCCTCGACTTACGACCATAATTGAACCTGAAATTTCTCTTGCTAAGTGAGCCAGTGAGTTTTGCTCCATTTGACGACCTTCCTTGCCACAGTTGTTAAGTGAATCACCGCAGTTGATAGGTTAGCAACATGGTTGTTAAGTGAATCTGTTTTCCCCCCATTGACTTTGCTTGTCAGAAGGTCGCAAAAGGAGATCACAGGACCTTGGGACACAGCAACGGTCATAAATATGAGTCAGTTGCCAAGCATCTGAATTTTAATCACATGATCATGGGGATGCTGCAAAAGGTCCTAAAGTGTGAAAAACAGTGTCACTTTTTCCAGTGCTGTTGTAACGTAGAATGGTTACTAAATGAACATAGTAAATGTTACTACATTGAAGAAAATCTGTAATTCATATTGCTAGAACTAAAAGGAGCGTGCTGGGCCTTTTAGACAATGCAATTATAACATAAGATTTATAATATTTTATATTTATATTTTATTAGATTTTTATACCGCCCTTCTCCCGAAGGACTCAGGGCGGTGTACAGCCAGAATAAAATACAGAATATATACAATTAAAAGAATTTAAAATAAACTATTACTAAACGGCCGATAATTTAAAAGATTTAAAAATTTAAAATATTACTAAAACCCCAATTTAAAATCAACTATTTATGCCAGTCCTGCTTGAATAAATAAATATGTTTTTAGCTCACGACGAATTTCAGATAAGAATTTCAGGTTGAAAATAAGCTCCTCTTGCAAGGTTGGAGCAATCCACCTCTAGCTAAAAAAACTTGAATTTGAATTCTGAATTGGAAGGTTTCCCCACCCCCCACCCCATTTTAGATACTACAAATGGGAAAGTTGAAAATTATTTTGGATGGAAAAAAACAAATTCTGGGGAGTTGCACGAAATAAGTATTCTTTCTATTCTGGTTCAGGGCAATGCATAGGTAAAGGTAAACGTAAAGGTTCCACTCGCACATCTGTGCTAGTCGTTCCCAACTTTAGGAGATGGTGCTCATCTGCATTTCAAAGCCGAAGAGCCAGCGCTGTCCGAAGACATCTCCGTGGTCATGTGGCCAGCATGACTCAACGCCAAAGGTGCACGGAACGCTGTTACCTTCCCACCAGAGGTGGTCCCTATTTTTTCTACTTGTATTTTTTACATGCTTTTGAACTGCTAGGTTGGCAGAAGCTGGGACAAGTAACAGGAGTTCACCCTGTTACTCGGCACTAGAGATTTGAATCGCTGAACTGCTGACCTTTCAATCAACAAACTCAGCGTCTTAGCCACTGAGCCACCGCCTTCATTTTATTTTATTTTATTTATTTTATTTTATTATTTTATTTTTAGAGACTTTCTGTTAAATCAGAATTGTTACTTCCTTTTCAGTTATGCATGGATGGCCTTTTAAAATTGACATTTGGCTGTGACATATTGGGTTATGTTTCCACCATAATGCTTTGTGTGGGAGTTAACTTCCAGTGAACCATTTTATATCCTGCTGAATCAGTTAAGGGAGTGTTTACCCTTGTTCCCCACTTCCCATCCCTGGCTTAGCTATTAGCTGCAGTTGTAATTGGAGAGTAGGTAGAAAGACGGAAAATCACTGGACCAAAGAGAAAGATAATCCTGAATTACACAGGTGGCAACAACCGAACCAAAGAACAGGAAACTGCTGTGCCTGGAGGACAAATGACATTCTTTAGAGCAGGGGTGTCCAACTTTAAGATTTCCCAAAGGTGTTTTTTTCAGGAGGCAACTGGACTTTCTTGGTTTTTTTTCTTTTGAAGACGTTTCGCTTCCCATCCAAGAAGCTTCTTCAGCTCTGACAGGAAAGTGGGGAATGGAATCTTAAAGACTTGAGGCTTCAACTCCCAGAATTCCCAAGCCAGCCATTTTTATACACATAAAAAACACACAGCTCACAGTGAGAGCTATTATCTTGATCGCTTTTGCTACTACTACTGTTTCACGGATGCCCCTAGACATCAGTTCCTGTTCAAAGGAAGTGAATTAAATGCTAACAAAGAAATTTGAAACTAAAACGGGAAGGATACTGCAAAATCCCTATTCCCTCCCCACTCTGGGGCCAGCCAGAGGTGGTATTTGCTGGTTCTCCGAACTACTCAAAATTTCCGCTACCAGTTCTCCAGGTGCTGGGATTTTACCCCAACGTCTTCCCATAGCCAAGCCTATATAGGATTAATTTTAGGATGTTGCTACCTTAAGCAGTGCCGCTTTTTTTCACGAACAGCCTCTGCTATTCTGGTTTATTACTTGGACCTTTGTGTTAGGCTTTTGAAAATAACTAACAATATTGGGCATATTGGTAAAATGTGATTATCACTTGCTGCGATCTTGAGATACTATAGAACCGTACATTTCTAGAGTTGGAAGATACCATAAGGATGATCTGATTCAAGTTTTCAATTTTTTTCCCCCCATGTGGCCATGTCCCTTCCATCTGGTCACAGCATCCCCAGATGGTTTCTGCAGCTCTTTACGAGGTTGCGAGACGGAGTTGCAGCACCTAGTTTCTCAGACATTGGTCACCCATGTTGATAAAAATGAATGTTGCAATAAAAACACTGATATTTCTGATACCTCAACAAGAAATCAGCATTATCAGAGAAGCCAGACAGCTTTAAATAGTTAACTTCGAGTGACCTCCCCATACCTTTTGGGCACCCAGGGATCGGTTCCGTGGTTTGTCCATGGACCAGAGTGGGTGTGGTTTTGCATGCTGCCTACATCCCACAGATGGGACTTCCCTTGTTTGCATGGCCAAGTTTCTGACATGCCATGGACCGGTCCCGGCCACTGACCAGGGGTTGGGGACCCCTTGACTTAGAGTGTTTTTTCATTTTAAAAAAAAACTTCGGGTTTGGAAAAGAAACCTAAAAATGTTCGCTGGAATCCTCACAGTACTTTTGATAATTCTTGACCTTGCAGAAATGTTTTGCCTGAGGAACAATGCCTGCTTCAGATGTTGTTTCAGGCAAAATATCAGTTTGCGCCTTAATGGTACAGTAAATGGCTGATGACACCTCCTGATTAACAGCAAAACAGTTTGTGCTTTGTTGCCTCAGGCAATCCACACCGAGGTTCTTTGAATGTCACAGAAACTTCCTTAGAATGAATTTATAATGCAGGGAATAGGTCACACTCGTTAGCCTCATGACCAACATCACTGCGTCCTTCCCGATATGTTCCTGGCCTTTGTATGTGAGTTGAAAGACCTGTAAGGAATGTCTGTCTGAGTACAGCTGTGTATCTGTGGAATTAATATGAAGCCTTGGTGGTGCAGTGGGTTAAAGTGAATTATTGCAGACAAACATGAGTTTGATGATCCTGATGGGCTCAACGTTGACTCAGCCTTCCATCCTTGCTAGATTGGTAAAATGAGGACCCAGATTGTTGGGGGCAATATGCAAATAATGCTTCTACATTGTGAACCTCCCAGAGAGTGCTGTAAAGTGCTATGGGGCAGTAGGTACATAAGCCTAAAATGCTTATTACTAACATACAGAAGTTAGGGTCCCTACTGAGGCAGGAGTGAAAGGTGGGATTCCATTCTTCCTCCATGAATTTCTCCAAATCTGGAGTCCAGGTGAATTTCTGTCAGTATGAACCCTAATATAACAAGCCATGAGTCAGAACATTTCAGTCATGCCCAAATATTCCATTAAGGATCTCTTACTTGGAGAAATGCATCTGAATAAATTGTAATACATTGATTTGGGGGCAAAGAATATACAATGTTGGATGTGTCTTTTTTGTTGTTGTAGTTGCTAGTAACCTTTTCGCTTAGTCTTGCTATGAACTAAATGACTGCAGTGGGCAGTCATTACTTCTTCAACTCTCTTTGGTTTTTAGAATCATATACAAATGTTCCATGTGCGACACAGTGTTTACCCTGCAGCCGTTGCTGTATCGTCACTTTGACCAGCACATTGAAAACCAGAAAGTATCTGTCTTCAAGTGTCCGGACTGCTCGCTTTTGTATGCACAGAAGCAACTCATGATGGATCATATCAAGGTACAAGTCATCCGATTTTACTTGGAAACAGCCCTATGGCATAAAACAATAAGGGGTGATAATTAATAATAGCGAAGTTATCAAGAGTAGATGTCAGAAGCCGGGAGGTACTCAGCAAACACCTGAATTTAGTGGTACATTTAGATCAGGGGTGTCGATTTCATTGAGAGCCGCATCAGGGTTGTGTTTGACCTCAGGGGCCAGGGTGGGCGTGGCCAGTTTGATATCACTCGTATCAGGGGTGTCTGTGGTGGCCCAAGCACTCTGCCAGCGAAAACGGACTCCCGAGCTCCATTTTCAGCTGCAACAGGCTCCTGCCACGCTCTGCCAGTGAAAATGGGCTTCCGAGCTCTGTTCTTAGCCGCGACAGCTTCCTGCCACCCTCTGCCAGTGAAAATGGGCTTTCAAGCTCCGTTCTTAGCCATGACAGCCTCCTGCTACCCTTTGCCAGTTAAAATGGGCTCCCAAGCTCTGTTTTCAGCCGCAGCAGGCTCCTGCCACCTTCTGCCAGTGAAAACAGAGCTCAGGGGTGGTGCATGTGCCATTACCCCCGGGTCCATTTTTGCTGGCAAAGGGCAGCAGGAGGCCATCAAAGCCAAAAATGGAGCCTGGGAGGGCTTACGTGGCCCTCCCGAGCTCCGTTTTTGCTGGCAGAGGCACTGCGGGCTGGTCCTTTGCTGTTTCTAGGGCGATCAGATCTAAGCACCCCATGGGCCAGATCCAGGCCCCGGGCCTTGCGTTTAACACCCCTGATTTAGATAAAAAGGATGAGGGTCCCTCTTCATTACTATGTCAACCACTAATTCACTGTTCCAGAACAGTACTGAAATTTGTGGTATATTTTTTTCAAGCTCTGAATGCCTTCGACTTCAAAAATTCAAATGGCGTGTCACCTCGGAGACAATTTAGTGTCACGATGTTGATGATCCTATATACCATGATATTAGAAGACTTTACACAAAGACAACAAACCTTGTGTAAGATTTCAGTGTTCTCACATAAAGCCTCACGTGACTGATTGTCACGTGAGAGTGATCGAATGCCCAACTTTTTGCACACAAGCCCATAATAATAATAATAATAATAATAATAATAATAAAAGCTCTCTTGAATATTCCATTCCCTCTAAATCAGGGGTCTCCAACTTTGGCAACTTTAAGACTTGTGGACTTTAAGACTTGTGGACTTCAGTTTCCAGAATTCATCCCAGCTTTGCTGGCTGAGGAATTCTGGGAGTTGAAGTCCACAAGCCTTAAATTTGGCAAGGTTAGGGACCCCTGCTCTAAATAGCAAGTACAATCTAATGGCCTTCCTTTCCTCCTTCCACAGTCCATGCACGGGACGTTGAAAAGCGTTGAAGGGCCACCGAACCTCGGTATCAATTTGCCATTGAGTACAAAGCCTTCCATCCAGAACTCAGTCAGCCACAATAAAGAGGACTCGAAATCCATCAATGGGACGGATAAAGCAGAGAAGAATTCCCCCACTACTGCGAAGAAGGCAGAGCCCAAAAAAGGGTCTAATCCTGGCTGGACATGCTGGGAATGTGATCGGCTGTTTACTCAGAGAGATGTTTATATATCCCACATGAGGAAAGAACACGGAAAAGTAAGTTGTTGAGGGGTCCTGGGTCGCTCTCCGAGCTTGCTTGTTTTCTTGCAGACTTTTGAATACCCAAATGTTCTGACCTAGGCTTCCGCAGCAGCACGAAGCCCAGTCCTCGTCCCGATAAACCCCTTTTATTTAATTTACAGTCTTTCCTCTCCCACAGTTTTTCAAGATAGTTCACAATTACTGACCTTTATCAGGCTTGGAGAGTGGCCAAGGCTGATACCTTTCAGATGCCGCAATACTTGGCAACAATGCAGGAATGAACTAATTGTCTCCTGCAAACTCCACTCCCCTTTCGGTCCTCTTTTATTCCCTCTGGGAGGGGTCGTTCATCGTCCACCTGTGGCCTTACTCCCAAGCTGACCCTTGTTCTTTAGCTGTTTCCTTCGTCTGGCAACTCTGCGCATGCGCACACTGGGAAGAGGCTCCAGCTGTTCGCCTATCTCACTGATGTCTGACTCTAAAGGCAGCTGATAACTGGCATATGGCTCTGGCCCCCTCTCTGCCTCCAATGCAGAGCCCCCATCAGGGCCTTCCCCAGACTCAGGACTGGCCCAAGTTCCTCCCCAACCTCCTCATTGTCCGAATCTGCTGCCGGCTCTGCTGGCCACTGGCGGGCCACAGCACCAAACATTATCAGTGCTAATAAGTTGTTGCTCTTACATCCTTCTATTTGTGAGCTCTACAAGTAGTCTCGACCTACAGCAGATCGTTTAGTGATGGTTTCAAGTTACAGCAGCACTGAAAAAATGGCTTAATGACCATTTTTTACACTTATGACCGTTGAAGCATCCCCATGATCAGAATTTGGACACTTGGCAACTGCCATGTATTTATGATGGTTGCAGTGTCCCGGGGTCATGTGATCACCTTTTGTGATGTTCTGACAAGCCAAGTCAATGGGGAAGCCAAAATTTATGTTCTTAATTAAGACATTTGTTAAGTGAGTTTTACAATTTTTCTTGCCACAGTCGTTAAGTGAATAACTGAGGTTGTTGAGTTAGTAACACGGTTGCTAAGTGAAACTGACTTCCCCATTGACTGCTTATCAGAAAGTCACAAAAGGGGATCACCTGACCCTGGGACACTGCAGCCGTCATAAATATGAATCAGTTGCCAAGCATCCAAATTAGGATCATGTGACCGTAGAGATGCTGCAATGGTCCATAAGAATTGCTTTGCATTGCATTGCATTGCAATGAATTTTTTATTGGCCAAGTGTGATTGGACACACAAGGAATTTGTCTTGGTTCATAGGCTGTCAGTGTACATAAAAGAAAAGATCATCAAGAATCGTAAGGTACAACACTTAATGATAGTCATAGGGTAGAAATAAGCAATCAGGAACCTATCAATATAAATCATATAAATTCATAAGTATGAAAAGCAGTCATAAGTCACTTTTTCTGTTGTAACTTTGAACAGTCACTAAACAAACTGTTGTAAGTCGAGGACTACCTTTACTAATTTAACCACAATGATTCACTTAACAACTGTGGCAAGAACGGTTGTAAAAAGGGACAAACTCAGTCTCACTTAGCAACAGAAATTTGGGGCTCAATCATGATTGTAACTTGAGGACTACCTGTATTTCATGTCATGCTTAACAGAATCATGGGGCAGGATCCATGCGTGTCATGAAAAATTTCCAGACTGTACAGATGAACTGTTTACCTAATCCAGAAAGGTTTAGATTTAACCCCAAATCTTTGACCAAAGGTTTTTGGTCTTTGACTAAAGAAATTCCTTCCAATCAACTAAATCTCTCCATATGAAGGAAGTGACTTATCTGAATATTATTTGGCTCTTTTCATTCCCTGAGATTACAAGAGGATGAATTTGGAGGGAGGGGAATGAATGAATTTTGGGGGTGGGGAACTTCCATCTGTCTCTTTCACCCTTTTTCTTTAGCCAGATGAGGGGGGCAGGGCGGGGAAACCCTCCTGAATATGTCTGAGCAGTGCTGACCACAAGTATATCAATGGATTTTAAAATCTCTTTGGTGGGGGAAAAAAACATGAAAAGAGAGGAAGTGAAAAGGCAGCTTCCTGTGTAGCAGTTGTAAGAACTAAAAGAAAAAATGCTGCGTCATAGATCCAGACATCTTGTGTTGTTTCATGCCAGCACGCCACACAATGAGTCTGTTGACTGGTGAGTGGGTGGCTAGAGGGGGTTTGTGTTGCATGAACACAACCAGTATGAATATTAGAGTCAAGCTGCTTTTTAAGTTGGTGCTGAATTAGGGTTAGTGAATTATATTTTATTCTTAGTAGCTCTCTCTTTCTCAATTGAATTATCTGTGAAATGTACTGATTAAACCTGTGTGTTGCCAAAGTCTTAGAAGATGACTCTTTTGGCAGCATTGAAGAAAGTGTGAAAATCTATCACCCAGTAAATGAAATTAATTGTTTGTTAAAAACACGTTTGCCTATTCATTTTTCTCTTGCATTCCTTGTTAGTGCAACACGCAAGTAATAAAATAGCTTCAGAAATAAGTCTGCAGTTCAGCCTTTCACAATTTTTAAGAATATGAGGCTACCAGTTCCATTACATTAAATTATATTAAATTACAGAATATCTCTCCAGCATACTAAGTGGGATTTTGTAGGAATGCATTTATCTTATCTTATCTTATCTTATCTTATCTTATCTTATCTTATCTTATCTTATCTTATCTTATCTTATCTTATCTTATCTTATCTTATCTTATCTTATCTTATCCAAGGAGATAGGAGGTTAAGAAATATGAATGAATGAATGAATGAATGAATGAATGAATGTTTGTTTGTTTGTTTGTTTGTTTGTTTGTTTGTTTGTTACAAAAAGCCCATTTGTTCTAGTGGCTAAGATACCAGGCTAAAAACCAGGATGCTGTTCTACTCCCACCTTAGGCATGAAATCGCTGATTTTGTGATCTGTACTTATGGGGAAAAAATAATTATATACATCTTTTTAATTCCTATGGCCACCCATCTTAAACAAATAGTGGGCTGGCAAACATCACAAAAACAAATAAATGATAGCTAGGTAGGTGGATGGATGGATGGATGGATGGATGGATGGATGGATGGATGGATGGACGGACAGGCAGACAGAACCAACCAGCATAAACAAAACAAGATACAGTTAATATTGAATTATTATTAAAATGAACATGGCTCTAAGCAGTTCACAAATTATTTTAAACATTAAAAATGACAAAGAAAAAGAAGGGTTACAGTTAAAACAACAGCCACAGGGCACTCAGTGATTAAAACTAGCAACAGTTCTATTAATGAAGTAAACCTGCTGTACTTGTTGGCATCCAATATTAGTCATTGAGAATGCAGGTCTCTTCGCTCAATAAAACAGTTTCATATAACATTGGATCAGTTCTAACATATAGTCTGCCCCTGAAGCATGATCCATGTTCAGGGTTTTATAAACAACACAACCATGTTCTAGCTCTTGTGTATCTGCATGCTACAACACAATGCATGCACGAAAGGGCAAGGTTTCCATCACAATACAGTTAGCTCTCAGTTAATGACCAGCATTGGGACTGGAACTCTGCTGCTAAACAATGCAGTCGTAACATGAAAAATCAGGCGACCGCATTGACTTGTGACGACAGTTCTGGCAGTTTTGCAGTTGCAATCAGTACGTGAATCACGCCCGGTTGTTGACGTCACATGACCACAACTTGTGATTTCCTTCTGGCTTCTCCGTTGATTTTGATTGTTGGGAGCTAGCAATGAAGGTCACAAGAATCTGAATAACAGTCATATGAACAAAGAGTCATTACAATGGCCATAATTTGGAATACTGTCACAAATCTTCATCTTCAGCATTGCGGTAACTTTGCACGGTTGCTGAGCAAGTGGTCACTAAGCAAGGACTATCTGTAATGTCATATTGGCTCCTATGGATGGTCATGTCCATAGCTTTGGACAGAGAAACAAAGAAATGGACCACGTCCCTATCTATAAGATTAAAAACACACTTTTTTGCCTGCATAACATTTTCTTAGTTGTCTGTTCATTAGATTGTTGAGGGTGGGAGCTTCCAGGATACAATACAGGTAGTCCTCGACTTATGACCACAATTGAGCCCAACATTTCCATTGTTAAGTGGGACATTTGTTAAATGAGTTTTGTCCCGTTCCCCACAGTTGTTAAGTGAATCACTGCAGTTGATTAGTTAGAAACCCAGTTGTTAAGTGAATCTGAGTTGACGGGACCGCCTACTGCTACCGAATACCTCTCACCAACCCGTGCGCTCTCACAGAGAGGGACTCCTCAGGGTGCCGTCAGCGAGGCAGTGTCGTCTGGCGACGCCCAGGGGAAGGGCCTTCTCTGTGGGGGCTCCCACCCTCTGGAACGAACTACCCCTAGGACTTCGTCAACTTCCGGACCTCCGAACCTTCCGTCGCGAGCTTAAAATTATTTATTTTATTTATTTTATTTTATTTTATTAAATTTTTATACCGCCCTTCTCCCGAAGGACTCAGGGCGGTGTACAGCCAAAGTAAAAACAAAGATATATACAGTTTAAAACAACAATTAAAAAGAGCAAATTTTAAAGGCCGATTATTAAAATTTAAATTAAAAAGTTAAAAAATATTAAAACCCCAATTAAAATACATCACTAATTATGCCAGTCCCGCTTTAATGAATAAATATGTTTTGAGCTCACGACGGAAGGTCCGAAGATCGGGCACTTGACGCAGACCGGGGGGAAGTTCATTCCAGAGCGTCACTGCCCCCACAGAGAAGGCCCTACTCCTGGGGGCCGCCAGCCGACACTGTTTGGCGGACGGCACCTGAGGAGACCCTCTGTGCGAGCGCACGGGTCGGTGGGAGGCAAAAGGTAACAGCAGGCGGTCTCGTAAGTACCGGGTCCTAAGCCATGGGCGCTTTAAAGATAGTTACCAAAATCTTGAAGCGCACCGAAGACCACAGGAAGCCAGTGCAAGCTACGGAGCAGCGGTGTCACGTGGGAGCCACGAGCGGCTCCCGTTACTACTCGCGCAGCCGCATTCTGACTAACTGCAGCCTCGGGTGCACCTCAAGGCAGCCCCATGTAGAGAGCATTGCAATAATCCAGCCTAGGCGTAACCAGGCGTGGTGACCGTGCATAAGGCATCCCGATCAAGGAAGGGCGCAACTGGCGAACCAGGCGAACCTGGTAAAGGCCCTCCTGGCGGCCGCCAGGTGTTCATCAAAGACAGCCGTCCATCCAGGAGGACACCCAAGTTGCGAACCGCCTCCTTTGGGGCCACTAACTGCGCCCCAACAGTCAGCTGCGGATGCAGCTGACTGTACCGGGATGCCGGCATCCACAGCCACTCCGTCTTGGAGGATTGAGCTTGAGTCTGTTTCTCCCCATCCAGACCCGTACAGCTTCCAGGCACGGGACAGCACTTGACCGCCGTTGGGGTGGTCCGGGGTGGAAAAATACAGCTGAGTATCATCAGCGTACAGATGATAACTCACCCGAAACCACTGATGACCTCACCCAGCGGCTTCATATAGATGTTGAACAGGGTGGGCGAGAGAATCGACCCCTGAGGCACCCACAAGTGAGGCGCCTCGGGGCGACCTCTGCCCCCTGTCAACACCGTCTGCGACCGGTCAGAGAGATAGGAGGAGAACCACCGATAAACGGTGCCCCCACTCCCAATCCCTCCAACCGCGCAGCAGGATACCATGGTCGATGGTATCGAAAGCCGCTGAGAGATCTAATAGGACCAAGGCAGAGGAGCAACCTGTCCCTGGCCCTCAGAGGTCATCCACCAACGCGACCAAAGCCGTCTCCGTGCTATAACCGGGTCGGAAGCGGACTGGAGCAGGTCCAGATAGACAGTTTCCTCCAGGTGCGGGGAGCTGCCATGCAACCACTCTCAACAACCTTCGCCACAAAGCGAAGGTTGGAGACTGGGCGATAATTACTCAAAATAGCTGGGTCAGGAAGGCTTCTTGAGGAGAGGTCTCACCACCGCCTCCTTCAAGGCGGCGGGGAAAACCCCTTCCATCAAAGAAGCATTTATAATCCCCTGGAGCCAGCCTCGTGTCACTTCCTGAGCAGCCAGCACTAACCAGGAAGGGCACGGGTCCAGTAAACATGTAGTTGCATGTAACCTCCCCAGCAACCTGTCCATGTCCTCGGGAGCCACAGAATCAAACTCATCCCAAATAACCTCAACAAGACGCGTCTCTGTCGTCCCGGCTGTATCATCACACTTAAAACACACACTTATCATCACACACTGTAAAACACACTTATTCATCTGCGCAGGACTGGTTTAGATTTTAAATTTATTGGTTTTAAATGGGTTTTATTTTTTATAATGTTTTTAAACATTCGGCCTTTTAGAATAAGTTTTTTTAATTGTTATTTTAATCTGTATTTATATGTTTTTATTTGCCTGTGAACCGCCCTGAGTCCTTCGGGAGATAGGGTGGTATATAAATATGATTAATAAATAAATAAATAAAAAAAAATAAAGAAGGTCACCAAAAGGGACCTCAGGACACTGAAACGGTCATAAATACGAACAGTTGCCAAGTATCTGAATTTTGATCCCCTGATCATGGGGATGCTGCAAAGGTCACTGTGAAAAACGGTCATAAATCACTTTTTTCAGTGTCGCTGTAACTTTGAACGGTCACTTAAATGAACTGTTGTAAGTCGAGGACTACTTGTAAAACTTAAAGGTTTTCCTGTCCAGTTGTGTTCGACTCTAGGATGCAGTGTTCATCTTTGTTTTTTGGCCGAGGGAGCCGACATTGTCTGAAGACATTTTCCGTGATCATGAGGCCAGCATGGCTATACGCCAAAGGCTACTAGGTGGGCAGGAGTTGGGGCAAGGAATGGGAACTCACTCTGTTGCATGGTGCTCAGGTCTTGTTGTGGCCTGCCGGCGGTCAGCAAAACTGACAGCAGAGTCAGACAGTGAGAAGGTTGGGGAGGAACTTGGGCCAATCTTGGGGGCTGGGGAAAGCTCGGACAAGGGCTCTGCGTCAGAAGCAGAGAGGGAGTTAGACAGCAGCGAGGCAGAATAACAGCTGGAGCCTTTTCCCAGTGTGTGCATGTGCAGAGCTGCCAGAAGACAAGAGCAACTCAGAAAGCAGGGTCGGCTCTGGAGTAAAGCCTCACCTTGGAAGTGATTGGCCCCTCCCATAGGAAATAAAAGAGGAGCAAACAGAGAGTGGGCTTTTGCAGGAAACAATGGGTTCGTTCCGTGACTCTGAGAGACTCTGTGCTGGGTTTTGCCTTGTACTACAGTTGGAAACAAGTTAAATGGCAGCTTGCCAAACGAGATAAGGTGTGTTGAGAAATACTCCTTTGCAAAACTGTTTGGACAAACCTTGCTGACTGTGAATGAACGTAATTCACAGTTGTGTAAATAAAAGTGGTTTTGCCAGGACCAGTTCTTGCCTCCTAACTAATTTCGTTGTATACATGATGTACAATGACAATAAAGGCTGTACTATACTCCTGCTTGTTAAGGGAGCCTAGGTCAGAACAGGTCTTGAACTTGGGCTGAGTAGTTTCCAGTTAACAATAGAAAGAATTAACAAAACAGGTGCCTTTCCATCTATGGAAATCCAATTGCACGTCTCCGTTGTCAAAGCTAGGTTGGACTAAGCATGTGCAAGCATTAGGGAATATTTGCTGAGTGCTGGAAGAAGGTCATGGGAGGTGGTAGAAAGACCAGGTATATCACAAATATATTTCGAAGATGTACAATTCAAATGCTGAATGGGAGTAGCAAATTATTTCCCCCTTCCCCTGAGCAAACTGGATGTGGGGGAGCTGACTCATACTTTTTTGTGCCTATTACTCAGTGCAAACCTTTAGGCAGGAGTAAACCTAATAAAAATAATGCCAGTTTTGCTGTCAAAGTGGGTTGAGGAGGTATAGGAGGGAGGAAGCAGCAGATGAGCCCATGGGAAATCTTGTGAAAATGAAATTGGCTCCAAGAAGTTAGCAGTAACAAAACAAAAAACCCAGCTTCCTACAGACCTGAGTTGCTAGGTGAGAGAGGTTGCAATACAACCTTCCTCAAATTCCACCTATGTTAGACTCATCATCCTCAGCTAGTACACCTTTGCTGATCAGGCCAGGTTATTATCAGAATTGCTGATAATCAGAATAATTGGTTGCAGCAAGTTGGTATAATAAAATGCTGGTTTGGTTTCTTTCCAAAGCTGTTAGTGAAAAGGGTTGCACATTGGAAGCAGTGGTGAAATCCAAATTTTTTTACTTACTGGTTCTGCGGGTGTGGCTTGGTGGGCGTGGCATGGGAAGGATATTGTAAAATCTCCATTCCCTCCCCAATCCAGGGGAAGGTTGCAAAATCCCCATTTCTTCCTGATCAGCTGGGACTTGGGAGGCAGAGAATAGATGGGGACGGGGCCAGTCAGAATTTTTACTACCAGTTCTCCAAACTACTCAAAATTTCCACTACCAGTTCTCCAGAACTGGTCAGAACCTGCTGAAACCCACCTCTGGTGGGCGTGGCTTGTGAGCATGGCAGGGGAAGGATATTGCAAAATCTCCATTCCCACTCCACTCTGGGACCAGCCAGAGGTGGTATTTGCTGGTTCTCCGAACTGCTGAAAATTTCCACTATCGATTCTCCAGAACCTGCTGGATTTCACCCCTGATCTGAAGGCAGATGGCTGAAGATGCATGTTTTTGTTGATTTGCTAGGAAGCAAATCCATCTTCCTCCACAAGCTCGAGCAACGTATATAGTATTCCTCCATCTCTCATAGAAACAGTCCTGGAGGTAGCTGAGCAGGCAGAGGGAACCGGCCTTAAGTCCTCCATTGAGTTTCTGCTTTTGAGGGTTGTATGAACCTGGATCTCTTGTCTCCACATTATACTCCAGCACCTTAACTACTGTACCACTCTGGCTGTAGAAGATATGGTGTGTTAGGCTTTGTGTCCCAAAGGTGCTTTTCTCAAGAGACAACTGGACTTTCTGGAGATTTTTTTAAAGACATTTTGCTTCTCATCCAAGAAGCTTCTTCAGCTCATTTGCACCATTCAGGTGATCCTGATGACACAGATAAACGTCCCAGTGACCTTAACGACCTGCTAAAAAATGCAAATGACCAGTTTTCTGCAAGGAGTATAAATCCTTCCATTTTGCACCATCCAGTCAGAGCTGAAGAAGGTTTTTGGGTGAGAAGCGAAACATCTTCAAAGAAAACCAGAAAGTCCACTTGTTTCTTGCAAAAGCAACCATGGGACTATGACCATGACCTAGATGACTAAGACTCTCCATAGACATTTTCTTTGAAGAAATTTCACTTCTTATCCAAGAAGCTTCTTCAGCTCTGACTGGATAGTGGAAGAATGGAAGGATTCTTGGATGAGAAGTGAAATATCTTCAAAGAAAAACAAGAAAGTCCAATTGCCTCTTGAAAAACCACCATTGGGACAACTCTGGCATGGATGACTGAGAACCTCAATAGACTGTTAGATTTGTGGTTTCCAACGTTCAGTTGGATGGTGCTCTGCTTGCAAGTGGTTTGTTGAAAGAGATAATGTTTCTGCTTTCATGTTGCTTTAAGGCCTGGAAGATGCCTGATGTGAATCAAGGAATGGGATCAATGGAGGACTCATCCCTAGGATAGATGAGGGTGGTGATGTGATCTGAAACAGAGCTTAGAATGTAATCTGCACATGGATTGAGTTGTCCCTGAAGGGCCACTGTATCTCAGTGAGCAAAGTTTTAAGGAGTGAAAACCCCTCCTTCTGAACCGAACCCAACCTCCAGGCTTGCTTTTCTTCAGATGTCTTTCTTCCCTGTTTCTTTCTTCATAGAACAGAATAGAATAGAAAAGAAAAGAATAGAAAATAGAATAGAATTGAATTTTTATTGGCCAGGTGTGATTGGACACACAAGGAATTTGTCTTGGTGTATATGCTCTCAGTGTACATAAAAGAAAAGATACGTTCATCAATAATCATACGGTAAACACTTAATGATAGACATAGGGTACAAATAAGCAATCGGGAAACAATCAATATCAATATAAATCGTAAGGATACAAGCAACAAAGTTACAGTCATAAGTGGAAAGAGATGGGTGATGGGAACGATGAGAAGATTAATAGCAGTGCAGATTTAGTAAATAGTTTGACAGTGTTGATGGAATTATTTGTTTAGCAGAGTGATGGCCTTCGGGAAAAAACTGTTCCTGTGTCTAGTTGTTCTGGTGTGCAGTGCTCTATAGCTTCATTTTGAGGGTAGGAGTTGAAACAATTTATGTCCAGGATGTGAGGGTCTGTAAATATTTTCACAGCCATCTTTTTGACTCGTGCAGTATACAAGTCCTCAATGGAAGACCAGGTTGGTAGCAATTGTTTTTTTCTGCAGTTTCAATTATCCTCTGAAGTCTATGTCTGTCTTGTTGGGTTGCAGAACCAAACCAGACAGTTATAGAGGTGCAGATGACAGACTCAATAGTTCCTCTGTAGAACTGGATCAGCAGCTCTTTGGGCAGTCTGAGCTTTCTGAGTTGGCGCAGAAAGAACATTATTTGTTGTGCTTTTTTGATGATGTGTTGATGTTGGGTGTCTACTTTAGATCTTGCGATATGGTAGAACCTAGAAATTTGAAGGTCTCTGCTGTTGATACTGTGTTGTCTAGTATGTTGTCTTCTTAGACAAATCAGTCCTTTTTCTATAGAGAGGAAGTGGAGAGAAGTAATCCTCTGTAGTCATGGAGAAAGCTTTTATGACCAATCACTCAAAACAAAACAAAATAAGGGTATTTTCATGAATTAGAATCCTCTTTCAATCCTGAGCTTGGAAGGAAGAAGATGTTGGGTAGGCTGGGTAGACTCAAAGTTAGATCAAATTACCTCAGAGTTCTCATCCCAGTTCAGGAGACGAACTCTTCAAGGCACACTTCAAATATCTGTATTTTTTTTAAAAAAAAATATCCTGTACTAATACCAGGTTGGTGAAAATGGTATCATATGGTTGTAACAGCAGTTATTTAGATGCCCCGGAAACTCTTGAAGCTGAGCAGACCACAGATGTTCCTCAACAGGTCAGTCAGTTCCCAGTCCCCAGTTCCCAGTTAATTAGGCAAATCCTCAAACTTATTTGCCTTGGGCTCATGTATATTTATTTCTGGAGAAGGTGGTCTATATGTGTAAGGTTTCTGAATCGATTGTAGAAAGATGCTTTGAACTCCCCACGGACACCCAGATAAGTATCTTTCAGCGCCTACTTAAATTATACCTATTTCCACAGGATTGCACTATTGTCTGGGTCCCCCAATCAAGACTCAACATTAAACATTGAATTACCTACTTCCAGACTTTCCATGGCTTACTTGATATTAGGACTTGACGGATGTCTCATATATCCATTTTGGCCACACGGATCCAGAAACCGATTCTACCAGAAGACTGTAGTGTTGAAGCAGAAGTGTTGAAATCAGCCATATAGCAGAAGTCTGACAGCACTGGTTTTCTGGTTCCCAGTTTCCTTTTTCACCCCAGCTACAGCTGGAGTGGTGGGACCTGGAAAAGAATGCAGCCATTTCAGAGAGTTACAGAGAAAAGCATTGCAAAGTGTCCTTTTCGCCTTTGAATTTAAAGCACTCTGCCTATAAGCCTAATTTATTTATTTATTTTATTTTATTAGATTTTTATACCGCCCTTCTCCCGAAGGACTCAGGGCGGTGTACAGCCAAAATAAAATACAGAATATATACAATTAAAAGAATTTAAAATAAACTATTACTAAACGGCCAATAATTTAAAAGATTTAAAAATTTAAAATATTAATAAAACCCCAATTTAAAATCAACTATTTATGCCAGTCCTGCTTGAGTGAATAAATATGTTTTTAGCTCACGACGAAAGGTCCGAAGATCAGGCACTTGACGTAAGCCAGGGGGGAGTTCATTCCAGAGCGTCGGTGCTCCCACAGAGAAGGCCCTACTCCTGGGGGCCGCCAGCCGACATTGTTTGGCGGACATCACCCTGAGAAGGCCCTCTCTGTGAGAGCGTACAGGTCGGTGGGAGGCATAAGGTAGCAGCAGGCGGTCTCGTAAGTACCCGGGTCCTAAGCCATGGAGCGCTTTAAAGGTGGTGACCAGGATCTTGAAGCGCACCCGAAAGACTACAGGAAGCCAGTGCAGACTACAGAGCAATGGTGTTATGTGGGAGCCACGAGCGGCTCCCATTACCACTCGCGCAGCTGCATTCTGGACTAACTGCAGCCTCCGGGTGCACCTCAAGGGCAGCCCCATGTAGAGAGCATTGCAATAATCCAGCCGAGACGTAACCAGAGCGTGAGTGACTGTGCATAAGGCATCCCGGTCAAGGAAGGGACGCAACTGGCGGACCAAGCGAACTTGGTAAAAGGCCCTCCTGGAGACGGCCGCCAGATGTTCATCAAAGGACAGCCGACCATCCAGGAGGACGCCCAAGTTGCGAACCACCTCCTTTGGGGCCACTAACTCGCCCCCAACAGTCAGCTGCGGGTGCAGCTGACTGTACCGGGGTGCCGGCATCCACAGCCACTCCGTCTTGGAGGGATTGAGTTTGAGTCTGTTTCTCCCCATCCAGACCCGTACGGCTTCCAGACACCGAGACAGCACTTCGACCACTTCGTTGGGGTGGTCCGGGGTGGAAAAGTACAGCTGAGTATCATCAGCATACAGATGATAACTCACCCCGAAACCACTGATGACCTCGCCCAGCGGCTTCATATAGATGTTGAACAGGGTGGGCGAGAGAATCGACCCCTAAGAGAATTGGTTACAGGAATCTGGGACAAGCCACTATGGCAGAAGATCTGACTGCCAAGAATGGAGAAAGGATAGTTTTGGCCTGTATTTGACAAGTAGGGATTTGTGTTTATGTGTTCATTCCTCTGCTTTTTGACATCTGGTCTATATTAATGTTACCTCTCCCTGACTTTGGTGGGCCTGGGGAAGCAGTTGGAAATTGGGCAGTGGGTCACCCCTATTCATTAAACCAGGGGTCTCCAACCTTGGACCCTTTAAGACTTGTGGACTTCAACTCCCAGAGACTCTGGGAGTTGAAGTCCACAAGTCTTAAAAGAGTCCAAAGTTGGAGGCCCGTGCATTAAACAAAAGCTGCAGTTGTTGAGCAAACATAGTAGTTCTTAAATGAATCCATTGTCTGCAATGGACAGGGGTTTGTTCCTTGTTGTTTTTTGCCAGGAACCAGAAATAAATACTGTTTTCTATCGAAAACATCCTACGTAAATTTTAGTTAGGTGACTGCAGGACACTACAAATAATTATAAATGTGTGCCACTTGCTGAGTGCCCAAAATGTTATCATGTGACCTTGGAGGTGGCCATCAGAATTTTGAATTTGGGTCTTAAGTAGCCCTGGGGAGATCCGTCGTAAGTTCAACTAGTCGCTTAGCGTAAATCGAGGATGCTCTGTAAGTTATTGTAGGTAAGGAAGAAGTTATTCTTACGATTTTCAAAAATTATCTGTGTGCGTCTCCCTCTAGTGGACATGGTGGGATTGGACACAGATGTGACTAACTTCACTCCCATTTCTTTCAGAAGTTTTGCGTTAAGTTTGCAGAACTTAAAATCTGCATACAAACTGATTGTTTTGCAACGGTGTCAGCATAGCGTTCCCACCAGCCAACTCCTTCCACTTATGACTGTATGACTGTAACCTTGTTGCTTGTATCCTTACGATTTATGTTGATATTGTTTCCTGATTGCTTCTTTGTACCCTATGACTATCATTAAGTGTTGTACCTTATGATTCTTGACGAAGTATCTTTTCTTTTATGTACACTGAGAGCATATGCGCCAAGACAAATTCCTTGTGTGTCCAATCACACTTGGACAATTAAAAAATTCTGTTCTATTCTATTCTATTCTATTCTATTCTATTCTATTCTATTCTATTCTATTCTATTCTATTCTAAATTGGTTCAAAGAGTCCCTGGTGCTCAGAATGCTCTCCTTAAAGCTGCAGTCTGAATCCCTCTGTTGACCTTTAAGACTTGTGGACTTCAACTCCCAGAGTTCCTCAGCCAGCAAAGCTGGCTGAGGGACTCTGGGAGTTGAAGTCCACAAGTCTTAAAGAGTCCAAAGTTGGAGGCCCGTGCATTAAACAAAAGCTGCAGTTGTTGAGCAAACATAGTAGTTCTTAAATGAATCCATTGTCTGCAATGGACAGGGGTTTGTTCCTTGTTGTTTTTTTGCCAGGAACCAGAAATAAATACTGTTTTCTATCGAAAACATCCTACGTAAATTGTAGTTAGGTGACTGCAGGACACTACAAACAATTATAAAGTGTGCCACTTGCTGAGTGCCCAAAATGTTATCATGTGACCTTGGAGATGGCCATCAGAATTTTGAATTTGGGTCTTAAGTAGCCCTGGGGAGATCTGTCATAAGTTCAACTAGTCGCTTAGCGTAAATCGAGGACTCTTAAGTTATTGTAGGTAAGGAAGAAGTTATTCTTACGATTTTCAAAAATTATCTGTGTGCGTCTCCCTCTAGTGGACATGGTGGGATTGGACACAGATGTGACTAACTTCACTCCCCATTTCTTTCAGAAGTTTTGCGTTAAGTTTGCAGAACTTAAAATCTGCATACAAACTGATTGTTTTGCAACGGTGTCAGCATAGCGTTCCCACCAGCCAACTCCTTCCACTTATGACTGTATGACTGTAACCTTGTTGCTTGTATCCTTACGATTTATATTGATATTGTTTCCTGATTGCTTCTTTGTACCCTATGACTATCATTAAGTGTTGTACCTTATGATTCTTGACGAACGTATCTTTTCTTTTATGTACACTGAGAACATTTGCACCAAGACAAATTCCTTGTGTGTCCAATCACACTTGGACAATTAAAAAATTCTATTCTATTCTATTCTATTCTATTCTATTCTATTCTATTCTATTCTATTCTATTCTATTCTAAATTGGTTCAAAGAGTCCCTGGTGCTCAGAATGCTCTCCTTAAACCTGCAGTCTGAATCCCTCTGTTGACCTTTAAAGGTATCTGCTCCTTCTTCAATGTTTTATTTCCTTTCGTTAAAGCAAATGAAGAAACATCCTTGTCGACAGTGTGACAAATCATTCAGTTCATCGCACAGCCTTTGCCGCCACAATCGTATCAAGCACAAAGGCATCAGGAAAGTTTACACCTGCTCGTAAGTTCTGCTTTTGAAAGTTTTTGTTTACGTAAGCAGACAAATATTCAACCGTATCACATAGTTAACAGACCAGGCAACAGTTAAAAGATTTCCCATAGACCTTCAGATTTGCGAAGTCTTTGAATAACCATTGTGTCTGTCATTCTTATGATGCTCCCCCCAGTGAGTCTATCAGATCTTTACCTACCAGGCTTACTTCAAAGTTATGGAGAAGGAGAGCTTTCATCTTTCACGCATCTTGGTTAGTTTATTGATTGCCTGCCCATCTTTGAGTATCATTTGGATAACGCTGGACATTTGAAGCTATCCATTCATAGCCTGCTCTACGTTTTCTTCAGGCACTGCCCGGATTCCAGAAGAACTTTTACTAAACGATTAATGCTAGAAAAACATATTCAGCTGATGCACGGCATTAAGGAACCTGACGTGAAAGAAATGACAGAATCAACGAACATGGGAGAAAGTTCAGCCAAGGAAGACACGAAGGTGAGCTATCACGTTTCTCATTGATGTGGGTCATATTTCTGTAGAAGCATATATCTTTTTTTTCCCCCTTTCTAGCAGCATCCACAGGAAATCAAATAATCAAAACATTGGTCATAGCAGTACACCACGTTTGTACATGGAGCATAAAGACAAACTCTGGGGGAGGAATCCTTTATGGAAGGTAAAGGATAACCGAAGGCTCTAGAACAGGGATGTCCAACTCAAGGCCTGTGGGCCAGATACGGCTCGCGATGTGGTTGGATCTGGCCCACGCGGCTGTCCTTGAAACGGTAAGGTGTCAGCCCGCATCGCTTCACCCTAGCCCATGCCATCCCGGCAGGCATATAGATGCACAGGAAGCTGCAGGCGCATGCGTGCACAGGCCCGGTCCTGGCAGATGGGCAGGCTCACAGGAGGAGGCAGGCTCATACCCACATGCCAGGATAGGGTAGGCCGGGCCTGTGTGCATGTGTGCCTGCCACCTCCTGTGCTCAGGCATGCCTGCTGAGATGGCATGGGCCAGGCCTGTGTGCACGTCCACCAGCTGCCTTCTGCGCATGCGCACGCCTGCTGGGCTGGGATGGGCCGGGGCAAAGCAACACCGGCTGACCCCTTATCGTTTCCAGGACAGCCACATTTACTGGCCTTTCAGGTGTGTGTGCATGTGTGTGGGGGTGGGAGTGTCTGGCAGCAGGGGCTCCACAGCTGGCCCTCCCAAGAAGCAGACGCGGCGGCAGCAGGCGGGGTGGGGGGGGAGGCACGTGATGCACAACACTGGACGTGCCTGCTCCATTCCATGTGGCTGGAACAGGGCAGGTGGTTGCCCGGCACATCCATCAGGCTGGTCCACGTGCCTCTCCCCTGCACCTCTGCATCTGGCTACTTCCGTCACCGCGGGCCAAGACAAGGTGAAGAAGGTGTAGGGCTATCGACTTATTTGTTGCTTCATTATCTACGATTAAACCTTGGAACTGAGCCCCATGGATTAAAAAGGTCCACAATTCCCCTCCAAGCACAACATATTAAGCACAGAACTGGCCCTTGGGACTTTATGGCTTTTTCAGATTATCCAGAAGGCTAAAAAGCAGGTTGAAATCATATAGTCTGCAGCAGGGGTGAAATGCTCCCGGTTCGGACCAGATCTCCCGATCTGTTAGCAATGGCGGTGGGTGGTTCGAAGAACTGGTAGCAAAAATCCCTGCCCCGCCCCCATGCCCAGCTGAGCCGCGCGATCTTCAGAGTTGGTTTTTACTTTTAAAAGCATTTTTTTTCTTTGGCCGAAAAAATGCTTTTAAAAGTAAAAAAAAAAAAAGCCTCTGATGATCGCGCGGCTCAGCTGGGATCGTCAGAGGAGCCTTTTAAAAGCATTTTTTTCTACAACATCTTCGGCCAAAGTGGTTGTAAAAAAATGCTTTTAAAAGGCTCCTCCGACGATCCCAGCTGTTGCCTGATCATCAGAGGCTTTTAAAAGCATTTTTAACAACCTCTTCAGCCAAAGAGGTTGTAGAAAAAATGCTTTAAAAGTAAAAAAAAAAAAAAAGTTGGCCACGCCTACCCACTCACATTACCCCCCCTCACCAAGCCACGCCCACAGAACCGGTAGTAACAAGTTTTACATTTCACCCCTGGTCTACAGGTGGGAAGGGTTTCCTATTCAGTATATATTAGATATAGCTGTTAAATATCTGCATGATGGAACATTTGGCGTCTTTTGTGCCTCTTTTCCATTTTGTCTGGAAAGGAGCCAGAGGCAAGCTGTGCTTTGAGAACTAGCTTTGCTAGAAACAGATGTCTCTCAAGTCTACTCCGCAGGTGCAGGCATCTGAGGTTTAAAAAGGTGGTCCTGTAGGTCCATCAAAGTCCATGTAGTTTCCATCTCTCTACAACCTGAAGCGTGTACTTTGACCTCAGAGCTTTTGGTACAGCCCAAAGAATTCTTTCAAAACGTTTCCACTGAATTTTCATCTTTGAGAACAGCAACAAAAAAAAAATTAAGTCCATAGGGAATGATCATATGAACTGCATCTAATTAAAATTAAATCAAATGTAGCTTTATTCCCGGCCCCTTCTATTTGTTTTTGTCCTGATCTAGCAGACTCACGGACTGAGAAAAACATTGCTCCTCCCTATTAATATTAGGTATTTATAAGAGGGGCCCAGAGATTCTGGCTTCACTCTGCTGTTTGTCTGGTGTCATTTGTTTATTATTACCCTTGTAAAGGATACAACCCTATGTTGTAAAGATAGAAATAGACATTATTGTGTCTAATAATTGTGACATTCCTATCCTCTTAATCCAGTGGTGAAATCCAAATTTTTTTACTACCGCTTCTATGGGTGTAGCTTGGTGGGCATGATGTAGCTTGGTGGGCATGGCAGGGAAGGATATTACAAAATCTCCATTCCCACCCCACTCTGGGGCCAGCCAGAGGTGTTATTTGCTGGTTCTCTGAACTACTCAAAATTTCCACTACCAGTTCTCCAGAACCTGCTGGATTTCACCCCTGTCTTAATCCACTATGACTTCCTTCTTGAAGTGACCCATAATATAGGAAAGTACATTTATTTATTTATAGGTGATAGATAGATAGATAGATAGATAGATAGATAGATAGATAGATAGATAGATAGATACATAGATACATAGATACATAGATACATAGATACATAGATAAAGAGCCACGGTGGCGCAGTGGTTAGAGTGTAGTACTGCAGGCTACTTCTGCTGATCACCGGCTGCCAGCAGTTTGGCAGGTCGAATCTCACTGAGAGATTCGCCAAACTGACTCAGCCTTCCATCCTTCTGAAGTCGGTAAAATGAGGACCCAGATTGTTGGAGGCAACAGGCTGACTCTGTAATCCTCTTAGAGAAGGCTGTAAAGCACTATGAAGCAGTATATAAGTCTAAGTGCTATTGCTATTTAGCGTATGGCAAATACATGAACACAATGTGATGGATATTTTGTCCTTTGGGCCTAAAAAGGCCTGTTTCCCGTTGCCATGTATATAGAGAGCCAGGAGTTCTACAAAGATATCTGGCTACCAACTGTTGTTAACTGCCAATTCTTCAATGTAGTCTGACTGCCAGTTGTTGCTAGTCGTTTGGTTCACACTACCGTGCTATCCAGGGTACTGTCCACGAGGGGGCGAACTAGCAACACCGCCCCAGGAAAGCGCATCCTATCCATGATACTGCGGATTGAACTTCTGTCTCAAATTTCATTTCACTGACAAAAAACTGTATGAAAGTGACTGGCCGTATTGTACTTGATTTCTTTAATGGACATGTTTAATGTTGTTCTCAACTTCTTCAGGTTCCCAGTCCAAAGCGTAAATTAGAGGAGCCCGTGTTGGAATTCAGGCCCCCTCGAGGGGCCATCACCCAGCCGCTGAAGAAGTTGAAAATCAATGTTTTTAAAGTTCACAAATGCGCCGTCTGTGGCTTCACAACCGAGAACCTGCTTCAGTTCCACGAACATATTCCCCAGCACAAATCTGACGGCTCCTCCTATCAGTGCAGGGAATGCGGTCTTTGTTATACGTCCCATGTCTCTTTGTCTAGGCATCTCTTCATTGTCCATAAGCTGAAGGAACCTCAGCCAGTTTCCAAACAGAATGGCTCTGGAGAAGACAGTCAGCAGGAGAACAAGCCCAGCCATGAGGAGGAATCTACGGATCGATCCACCTCTGACAGGAAATGCAAAGTGTGCGCAAAGACCTTTGAAACGGAAGCTGCCTTAAACACCCACATGAGGACACACGGGATGGCTTTTATTAAATCCAAACGAATGAGTTCGGCTGAAAAATGACCTGCTCCTGTCTTTCATCCCATAAGCATCTTCCAAAAGCCCAGGAGGGGGTGGGGGGTGGGGGGGGAGAGAGAAATCAACCTTTCTACTTCAGAATGGAGTTGACTTTTTTCTTTGGGGGAATATAAAAGATTTACCATACCGTAAATTTTAACAATTCTCCCCCAGGCTGTTGCAATAGAATCCTACTCTATTCTATATTTCAATTTTATCTTCCTCACCTCATCACTATAGAGATTTATAAGTAGTCATTCGTCATTCGCTCCCCTGAAAGACAGCGTTTAAAAAAAAAAGCAGTATTTGAGTCTAAAAGAATTTGTATATATTTAAACAAAAAGAATTTCATAATCTTTGTTACATGTTTGTATTTGTATTTAGTGGGATTTTTTTTCCCCCTCCTGTTTTGTTCGTCTTTCTTGCTTAGGTCTTTTCTAACCAATGGATTGTTTCAAAGCAGAATTCTTAAAAGGTTGGAGCAATACTTTAGATTTATTAAGCTGATTCAGATGTGATCCTTTTCTGAGATTGCCTGAGTAGCTTTGGAAAAATTCCCATGTTTCGCTCTCGTACTCCCTGGGAAGAAGAACCGCAATGAAATAGTTCCTTCCCAACCAGCATTACCCCATTACCCCTCCAGAAAACTAGGTCATGTTTTATATATATATATATATGTAGGTAGGTAGGTAGGTCTTGGCGTATTCGGGTCTTTTCCCGTGTAAGGTTGAGAGTATCTTGGTGACGTTTCGATGAGATCTCACTCTTCATCTTCAGGCTGGTTCTTACGGCTTCGTGCTTGTGCGAGCAAGTGTGGTCGGAGCTGACGTCTCTCTATAAATATAGGAGGTCACATTCCCAGAACTCAGGACGTTTCCAGGAAGCCCATTAACCAGGTCGTTATAACACAAAAGACTAATGGGCACACAACGAGGACCACACCCACACAGGATGCTACGAAACAGCCGACTAATCTGCAAACACCCACTCCACCTACCAATCAAGATGCAACTACACAGCCAGCCAACCCGCTTAAAGGCAACACTCCCCCCTCCCCACCAGTATTTGTAGAGAGACGGCAGCTCCGACCACACTTTGCTCGCACAAGCACGAAGCCATAAGCACCAGCCTGAAGATGATGAGTGAGACCTCGTCGAAACGTCGCCAAAATACTCTCAACCTTACACGGGAAAAGACTGGAATACGCCAAGACCTATATATATATATATATATTTGGATTTCATTTAACCAGAAATGTTTGATATTGCCAACATTGTGCTGAAAAATCAGTTCGCACATTTCTGAATGAAAAGTCAGAAGACTCGTGTGTCTGAGCAGTATTGGAAGAGAAGGGTTTTTAAACAGCAAATATGTTTTTTGTTGCAACTCAAGGAGCAGTTGTAGTTGGACCTGCAAATGAGTAGCCCGATTCTTATGACTAGGTAGGATTAAGGATCATTTAATATGATCTTTTGCTTAAATATTTCAGGTGTTTTGGGAAAAATCTGCTCAATTTCTCTATTGAGAAAATTCTGAGTATAGTATTCAGCCCATGAGGGTTTAATCTACTTTGCAAGAGCTCATTTGGAATGAAACGGAGTTGAATCAAAGCAGTGGGTTGTTGTTTTTTTGTCTTGGAGGATTTTGCTATGTGTCATTTTAATCCTTGTCTGTCTTCACAGTCCTCTACTGAGCTTTGAGAGACCTCATTGAATGTTGCAGGGCCTTTTAAAGGCTACTTGAAGGTGCTTTTCAGTATTTTAAGTTTGTCTTTGTCTGTTACGGTATGTAAGATGCAGAATAAGCATAATTATTTTAAATGTGTGGTATCTACAATCAATCAAGTGACAGTTGAGGGATTAAAAGAAGGCCGTGTGCCAAGTCAGTCTTGAGCAGCAGTTTTTATAGGATGTCAAGCATTCTTTTAATCATAGATATGAATAGAATCATAGAGATTTTGAACACAAGGAAACAACAGCCAATCGCCAGCCATCAAACACACCAATCAACCAATAGAAAGGCACTACATAAATATAATGCCTAGAATAGCGCAAAGCACACATTCTGGTAGAGAGAAGTTCCCTGAGGACGGGCTGCAGCAGAAGTCTGAAAACTTCGGTGATCGACCCAGAATGGATCTTGCATAAAGATTTGAATTGGGGATCATCTGCATGCAATGCTACTGATTTTTGGACCATCTCATAAAGATTTAATTTAATTGCTAATTAAAATATGAATTCATAATTGGACACCATAATGATGAAAAATCTTTACTGCAAGGGTGGTAGCTGCCATTGGCCCTCAACGGCTCTCAGCCCCTCTGAAGGACAAGTCCAGTTGGCCATAGATGGAAAGAGGAAGAATTTAATGATTAATTGTTTATATATATAGTTTCTTTCTCTCACAAGAAGTGCTAAATGTTAAGATCAGAGGACCATGGGCCTGAGCATAATTTTCAGATTTCCTAGAATCCGGCTTATAAAATCGAAGTCATGTGGATTTTGCCTCTTCATGGCAAATATTTGGCAAATTTATCCTGTAAAGCAGAGGTTCCAAATCCCCAATCCCCAGGCCACGGCCCATTCAGAACCAGGCTGCACACAAATGGGTTTAGATAATTCCAGCCTTTTCAGAATGTTTGAACCTCACATGACCTCCTGCCTTCTGATCCCTTGGAGGCATTATTAGGTTATTGCTACCATGCTTTGAATTTAGAGTAATCCCATGTAGCTGTTTCCATGGAGGTTTACTGTTTGGATAAAACTAACCCTGGCTGAAAATGTCTTCCAGTTTCCTGAAAGTGTTATCCCACCCACCCCGCCCCCCCCACAACAGTATTCCTGCGTTATTTTTAGGCTGGTTTATCATTTCTTTTGGTGGTGTTTTTGAGCTGGCATTAATATTGCAAAGTGGCAGAAGTTGCCATGATATCTCTTCTCCAGTCTTCTGACCTCCTGTTGGAGGAATGTCCTCCAGGTGTCTTCCCTTGGCTTTTATTGCATCAAGTGTAGGAAGTAAGACCGCTTAAGACGAAGAGTTGCAGAAGGATGGCAGGGAAGCTCACCCAACTATTTTGACCAGGATGATAAGAATCCTTGTTTCTTTTTCATCAAATTTAATGAGGAGGGAAATGCAGTAGAAATTTTCAGCATGACACTAGTTAGAAAGAAGGTCATCCAAGACCTTTGGGCATCTCCCATTATATGTGAACAAGGCTGAGATTTATGCACATTTAAGGAATTGCTAAAGTCTGAAAGAAGTTGTGTGATTGCCGAGGTTGATGGATGAAATGTTTGCTATTTTAGAATAATGAATTATTATTTTTTTGCGATATACATTAAATAAACATTAGTCATAGGATTGTGTGATGCAGGCATCATATTGCATCATAGAAAGAGAAATAAGAACCACAATAGCACTTGAAATGTAAAAGCTGTTATATAAATAATGATAAATAAATAGTTCTAGCCATCCGGTGGCCTCTGAATTTGGAAAGATGATATAAATTCTTTTTAAAAAGACATTCCAATGTACAGTTATATATATATATATATATACATCATATAGATTAAGATTCTAGATAATATTAGGAGTTATAAAGTGCTTTAGATTATTCCAAATGCTTCATATATATTATCTCGATATTTCTTGCATTAGAGATAAGAGTGATTATTCCTATTATGCCACTGAGGTGGGTAGCATTGAGCCAGAGCCAGCATCTTGTCTACTGAGCTTGGAATTCAGAGTCAAGGTTACATTTGAATCTGAGATGCCTCAGTTCTTCCATCATTACTGTCAACGCAGATTTGGATTCTATCCCTCGGATTCACATCCTTTACCAATTCCTGCTCCAGATCTCTTGGGATGCATTCCCGTGTCACAATCAGGAGGCTGTGAGTTCAATCCTAGGTAGAGGCAGATATTTCTCTCTCTGGGCAAAATGAGAATATATCTGTTGAACAAAACTCTGCATTGGCGACAGGAAGGGCATCCGGCCATTAAATATTCTGTTAGCGCCATTCCAGTTGCCCAGACTCCACCCCACAAGGGATTATGGGGTCGTTAAATGATGATAATGATCTCATGGGATGCATAATGCAAAGCTAATCCTTCCCCCAAAAAAGTGTAACCTGCCTTTTAGACAGTTTCCATGCAGGAATTCAGTTCCTAAATATGGTACAGTATGGGGTGGACTACAGTGTTTAGACCAATTGAGATCACTCTTCTAGATTCTTTTTCTTCCTAGTGTTTTCCCACAAGGGCAGGGTCTGCTTTAGTTTATGACCAAGTGTTCATCCAATTGACTGACCAGGTTGTCACTCAAATCTGACATCATAGGGTAAGAAAATCACCTGGCAGGCTTTTATGGCTAACGCGAGACTAGAACTCACAACCTCCTGAGCCTGGTGCCTTAACCACTAGATCAAACTGGCTCTCAGTCACTCTTCTGGATTGTGATTCTCTTGGTTATGAGACTACAAATAACCTACAGGTATAAGATGAAGGTAGCTGAAGCCCTATTTTTCACATTAATGTTGTGCTCCGTCAGCAGCCTACGGAGCTGGCAACTGAGTCGGACAGTGATGAGGCTGAGGTTCGGCCAGGGCCATCAGGAAGTGAGGTGCGGACTCCAGATCCTCCAGAGACTGATAGTAGTGAGGCAGAGGAACAGGGGGAGCCTGTTCCTAATGCATGCATGTGAAGAGCTGCCAGAATGCAAGAGCAGCTGAAGCAGAGAGGACAACTCGGGAGTAGGGCCAAGAGATGATTGGCCCCTCCCATAAGGCTTAAAACAGACCAGCACCAGCATTTGAGCTTTCTGGAAAACAACGTTGTAGCTGCGTCTTCTGCTTCGTATAAGTCTTTGTTTTTGTGGCTTCTGGATGTTTGCCAGAAAGGGCCTTTGGCAGTTTGCCTAATTGGACTAAGGTTTGTGAGATAACTGAGGAATTTGTGTTGGGAGGCATTTGTTTTACTTTGAGTTAAACGACGCTGGGAATGAAGTAATTCCCAGCTGTTCAAATAAAGTTTGTTTTTCCACGGACTAAGTTTATTACTACCTACTTGGGCCTGGGTCACAACAATTAAGGCCTTTTAGAAATCAGGCTGAATCAGAAATCAGAAGAGAAGTCCGTTCTGAATCAGGTCCACTCAACTAGAGATTACAGAATAATAAGAGTTGGAAGGGACCTTGGAGGTCTTCTAGTCCAACCCCCTGCTTAGGCAGGAAACCCTATACCATTTCAGACAAATGGTTATCCAACATCTTCTTAAAAACTTCCAGTGTTGGAGCATTCACAACTTCTGGAGGCAAGTTGTTCGTTTGGTTGATTTTTCTTACTGTTGGGAAATTTCTCCTTGTTCAGTTTCTATTCATTGCTTTTTGTT